>NC_134570.1:180361249-180991082 GCF_050947875.1 Dermacentor variabilis | reverse complement strand
CTTTCCTCAACTGTTCTTTCATCAATCGAGCCTAGCTCGGATTCGGTTATAGCAGTTATCTGCTTTGCTACTTCCACTGGAGCAGCTTGTGCATTTTTGGCCGAAAGCGACGCGATTCTACGAGCTTGGCCTCGCGTCAATGCCTGTACTATGCCCTCTCCCAGTTTAAGCCCTCTGTCACGCAGTAACTGATTCGAACGATTCGAAAAGATCTAAGGGTACTGCAGTGACGAAAATTTCGAGACTGCAGCCTCAGTCTCTAGCTCTCCGAATGGTCCACTGATTTTGACTTTGGCCATGGGCAGACACACGCTGTGTTCTTCTACAAACTGTTTGATCCATGCTACTTCTCCGGTGAAGTCATCTACCGTCACGTAAGACGGATGGACAATGTCCATCGTGGCGGCACTCTCTCGCAGCACTCGGCTTGGTTTGCCATTAACTTGCAGGTCGTGAAGATATGGACTTAAAAGTTCCATATTCTCGTCTTTTTCCTCCACGTAGAAGAAAACTACGCTAGGCTTCGCGCAGTTTACAGCTATATGTTCCAATTTGTGGCATTTACAAGAGCGGATCGGCCTAAAGGATTCGAATTTTCTTTTCTGTTCCTTTTGTGCAGTTTCCCCATTAAGTTTCTCCTCGCTCTTTTCTGTGGGCTTTTCCTCCACTTCTACAGGCTCCGATCGTCTAGTCTGCGAACCCTTTTGGCCATTTTGGGGCGGTCCATATTGACCGTCCCAATTTCCGTCCACGGCGTTCAACTTTCTACGCGTTGCGTACTCTTCGGCTAATTCAGCCGCCCTTCCCACAGTGTTTACATTTCCTCTGTCTTGCACCCACAGCTTCACAGATTGTGGGATGCTTCTGTAGAACTGCTCTAGACACATGCAGTCAGTAATCATGTCTCTGCTCTCGTACGCTTCCGCGCTTTTCAGCCACTCGACTACGTTGGCCTTTAAGCCGTATGCAAACTCCGGATACCCCTCGCTATCTTTCTTGCCTCTGCTTCTAAACCTCTGCCGGAAAGCTTCGGCTGAAAGGCGGTATTTCTTCAGAAGACTGGCCTTGACCTTCGCATAATCATATGCATCTTCCGCACTGAGTCTGGCGATTACCTCTGAAACCCCACACGGCAACATAGACAGCAGCCGCTGGGGCCATGTACTCGGACTGAAGTTCATCTTCTCGCAAGTCCTTTCAAAATTGCATAGGAACAAGCCTATGTCAGTCCCGACCTCAAATGGCTTTAATAGCCTGTCCATGCGGTATGAATCTGCCTCACTTGATCGTACCAGAGCCCCTTCACTTCGTTGAGACAACTCCAAACGTTTGCTTTGAAGTTCAAGTTGCATTTTTCTTAACTCGCGATCTTTATGGCGTTCCTCTCTCTCTCTGTCCCGTTCTTCTCTCTCTCTTTCCCGTTTCTCTCTTTTCTTTAGCAGTTCCAATCCTATTTCAATTTCTTCCTCACTGGCCTGTTCGGAAATTAGCTCCAATAATTCCGCTTTTAGCATTTGTTTGCGTACATCTAGGCCCAGTTCCTCACCAACAATCAACAATTCGTCTCTCAGCAGTCTCCTTAACTCCAAGAATGCTGCTTCACTGCCTTGGTCCTGATCGCTAAATCTAGCTAGGAAAACACAACCTAGCTAACACTGAACAATCTAGCTTCCCTACTGTTCTAAACAGAACAACCACAAAATGAAGCCTAGAGAGTCAAAGCAAGAACCAAGCACTCACCGCTTACACAGCACAACATCGCAAATTCCATCTCACCACTGTCAGCCAGTTGTTATGATTGGGGGTTCCATCCCATCGCTCGTGATCCGTTGTCAAGATTGGAGTCGGGCATGAATTTGAAGGTAGCTGGCCCATGCCGTTGTCCAACTTATCCACGCTGAGGACGTTGATGAAGGGAAGGACTACTTCTCATCGAGAACAAGGAATATGGGTTTATTTGCAGTATTTATGTCAGTCTAACATGACTGCTTGAGAAAGTACATCAGTCTAACATGACTGCTTGAGAGAGAGTGCCTCAGCAGCCGCACAACAGTGGTTTATCAACACTCGGTTCTCCCCCGATGCCCAGGTAACGGAAGCGGCCGTCCAAGCACCGTAGGCGAGTTGACCAGGCACCGCAGGGGAGACGAGGCACCGTAGGGGAGACGAGGTACCGTAGGGGAGACGAGTCACCGTAGGGGAGACGATCTGGCACTAGGGGCATTTATTCCCCGAGCTGCAGCGCGCCCGCCGGCCACCCATTGTCTGGCGTCTTGGTTGGCGCGTCGGAAGGGGACTCAGTAGACGTTCCCGCGGCTCAGTAACAATAGTTGGTCCACCGAGCCCGTCTAGTCACAATGGCGACTTCGTCAAACTCGGCTCCAGCGACGGAGAGTCGAGGACGCACGTATTGTTGTTCACACACAGTCGACTTAGTCCCGCCGTGGCTAGAGGTTTGCGGCGAAGCTCCAGGAAAGTTGCGGCCTCTGTCGCAACTGGCCGGCAAAACTTGCACTGCAGCTGGCCGTTCTTAACAGGCTCAAGTAGGCGTGAATGGAACGGCGCAGGAGTTGTAGCCTTGAGTTCGCGGCGAACCATATGTGTTACGTGTTCATTTAAGGGTGGTGAAGCCGTAAGGTCAACGTAAGACGACGTCGCAGCCGTTTTAGGGAGCCGGGAGAATTGTGGAATGACACGGAGGCTTTTGGTGAGCTCAAAGCGGCGGCATTTCTTGACAGTGACGTCGATGGTAGACACATTATCAATGACCAACAAGTTGAAGGCGTCGTCAGTGATCTCTTTCAGTACGTGGCCGACTTTGTCAACCTCGGCCATTTTCTCATCGACTTGCCGGCAACAAGCGAGCACATCTTGTATGTACGCGACATACGATTCAGTAGAAGACTGAACTCGGGTAGCAAGCTCTTTTCTAGAAGCCAGCTGCCGACCGGTGGTATTTCCAAAGTGGTCGACGAGCTTTTCCTTAAAAGAGTCGTAGCTAGAGACCTCGTCCTCGTGTGTCCGCAACCAGAAACGAGGAGTTCCGCCCAAGGAAACTAGGACATTGGCTAGTATAAAGATAGGGTCCCAGCGGTTGTTTTGGCTCACATGCTCATACAGGTTGAGCCAGTCCTCAACGTCGACATTACTTCGACCGGAGAATATGCCAGGTTCGCCGGGATTGGTAACGGTAGCGTATGCTGTTTTCAGGGTCGGAGGAGTAGAAGGAGACGAGGTGCCGTCACCGGGTGCCATGGCGGAAAGCAGGACAATACGGCCGCTGCGGAGCTCGTGGCGAGGACAGGGAATGGCGCCCTCCACGAAAATGTTACGCGAACAAAGGATTAAGACTGGAGACTATTTACAAAATATATTTACAAAAGTAACTGCAGCTCTGGCCAGTTCAGCCGACAGTTTGAGAGGCAGAGAGCGTTCGTCGTCTTCGTCGGCGCGCCCACGTACATCGGCCACAAGAAACACGCAACATGCATGTATCAAAATTTTATGGACAGTTTTGTGCCGCCGCCCTCATCGAAGCTCGCTGGGATAAGTGAGGTCGAGAAATTCGGCGAGATTGGCTTAGCACGGCTACGTATTTTTCACGGCGAGTATTTTATCGCTGTGTTGATCGATGCTCCTCTGCCCGCCAGGCGAAGAAATACCTATTTGTGCCGTTCATGACAAGGCTATGTCGCCTGTGCCCCCGCGCACACCGATAGCAGCGCAATAAGGAGTATCAGTCTGATATTCGCATAGAATGATTAGTACTTATTTGACTCGAGCCGTGATACCTGAGACTCCCTGAATTTGCCTCAAACAATGGCATATAAGCACAGTAAAGTCCCTTTATTGGTAGTTGCTATTGAGACCAGTGTCGTGCGCAGGCGTGGAAATGGTGCCTCACTGGACGAAGTGGCAATGCGGCGAATCGTTCGGCAGAACAATGTGGCACTGGTGGCAATAGCTTGTCCCCAGACACGTTAAAAGAGTAAGGGGTCTGAGTGGAAAGAGAAAATGTGAAAGCAAGGAAAAGGGCCTGGTGTGCGTTGTGGCAAGCATCGTCAGAAAAGGCTTGCCTAGGAGAAGACGTCAGCATTGTGTCGCGGTGATGGTGTCTACGTTGCCAAAAGTACATAGCTGAAATAGCTCAGATGTAAATTCTGAGGTGAACATGTGCGTTCTTGATAGCGAAAGACAAAGTGGGTTAAATAACGAAGTCCTCCTTAGGAATAAGCATTATTGCAGCTGCTTGAAATGACATCAGCTTCGTAGGGCTAGATAGAATATTCTGCCTGCGCTTTATTCTTAAAAAGTGCGTTCTCAGGACAAAAATTCGAAACCGAGCAAATGTTGAGAAAGCATCCGAGAGACGGACGAAATGTTGGAACACAGACTCCGAGATGCTGCGACTAATAGATATGCGGTTCCTCCCATGGAGGGGATGAATCAGCGTAAGTGTTTACCTGCGTTTTTTCTATCTTTTGTTAACAGTCACATCATTCATTCGTCTGCAACATGGGCGTTTCTTGGGCTTGAGAATACCAGTTCATCGCAACAAAATTCGCATCAAATCTTTAAGCGCAACTTGAAAGCAGTGGTAGTTCTAGACGATACGGAACTTCAGGATCGACGGTGGGCTGATGATTTTACATACGCAAAATACTGCTATATTACCTCGTTAGTACAACCGAGAAATTCCCTATGCCAGACGAAAGATAACCAAGGCAAACCCGGAAGTTAGAAAGCTACACACGTAGGTGGTTCCTATAAATTAAACCATCATTCCGAGCATACCCGTGCTTGAATATTGCCGGGAAATTAGGCACGTGGAATCGTTACATTGCAGGGAAAATAAAAACTCAAACATAAGTAGGCATTCCTAATATGTGGTCCTTTTTAGCGTGCCCATTTAGGCATCGTCACGGCCCTACCCTGCTGCCAAACACTTTTTCGGAATAACAGGCTCAAGAATTCTTTGTGACCGCGCACTGTTATTCAATCAAATAACCTACCTTCTGATGTACCTTGTGCCGATGACCTTCAGCACACTTTGCTCTGTAAACAGTTGATCTGATTCTACGAGAATTTCAGTTTATCATTTTCATTTTCTTAGTTTTTCTAGCGCAGCGCCTAGGCGCACGTTTCAGCTTTGATCGTCGATGTGCCTAGGCATAACCGCGCGACTACGCTCGTGCCACTGCTCGCGCGTTCGTCCTCGTCTTCTTCCACTGCTGGATCCGATGCCACTGATCGTACTAGCGTCCCCATACTGGGCCTCCCTCTGCGAAGGCGCTGACGGTACTGGTCCACTGCTAGTCAGTGCGGTGATCTCAGTCTAAAATTCATTGCCTCAATATATCACGAAATGAAAGCACGTATACAGCAGCACTCAAATTTCGCATTAGGGAGTATCGTCCTCATATTTCCACAACATTGTTGTCATGTCGTGATATCTTTGGCTGTGGTGACACGCAAGAGGGCAAGAGAACTAGCGTTCCTTCTCTTGTTTTCTTTTATTCACAATTGATCACGTGCGGGATCTTTCTGTGTTTTAGTTGGCCTAAATCATTAGCATTTCTTTCGCTATAGCTACTGGTCTTAAAGTTGCTGTATCTTCTGGACAAAATAAACAAATAGCGAGATTCTACTCATATGCCGGAATCTGTTTGAAACACGGGTTTAGTAAAATAGGTAATTATGACTCTACAGCGAATGGCGATGTGCGCACAAGATTCTCTTTCAGCCCTTTCAACTTGTAAGCTCATTGGTTGTGCAAGTTTATCCACCCAACCGGCCAGATCTTTCTTTTATGCAATGTTTTTTTTTATGTTCGACTATTTCATAAACTATGCCAAAAGGACAGCGCTACACCAGGCGGATGTGCAGTGCGATACGTATAAGTAGCGATGTCACAAGGAGAAACGCGACGTATGAAGCTTGTCGAACAAGGAGTGATGATGTTGAAGAAACGTGTCCCGCAACATGCATTAATGGACATATTACCCGATGTGTTTGATTGAGAAATACTCATTAAGGAAAATTGGCCGAGAACGGTACACCACGGTGGAATACACCTTAAGGCTTGATCAAAAAATAAAGGTGATCAACGCGCTCATCAAATAGAACTCACCATAAAAATAAAAATCGCTGTGTTTTAGATATATTCGGGAGCCTGCGTTATACATGCGGGTTTCCATGCCACCACTCCCCACACACACAAACTTGAAAGCTACTCGGCGGTCAACATTTTGCTGCCTTGTTCACTCCTTTTGGATGGCGGTAGTTATCAGCATCTCCTTGGGTGTGAAGGCCAGTTTTCTCGTGGATTCGGTGCCCGCGCATTTAACTCAAGATCCGTTCAATTGTCATCATCTATTGCACTGGTCATGCGCATCTCTGTTGGTTAGTTCAACCTTCTTTGTTTAGACTGATCCAGGGATCAGGAAAGGGATTTAGTTCCTAGTCAGCTGGTCTGTGTGCTTGTGGAACGAGTTGAGGTCGGAGAAAATGCCACTGGAGTTTCACATTTCCTTTCGCGTCATTCTTTCCTCGAGCGACGGCTCGCTGTAACGTTGCAGATCCTCGGAGCCATATAGCCGTGATACGGGTTAGATAAGGTTGAAAATAAAATCACTAGAACACTGCAATAGTCGCATGTAGTTGATGAATAAAGCGGTCTACTAAGAGAGAGAGAGCCGAAGCAACAGGCAAAGAGGAAGAAAAAGCGAAAATTCACAAATTTAACTGTTGTTTGTGAAAGTATTTATGGATCGACATCCTTTTATTTAAAAAGTGGAAAAAACGCTGGCGGAAGTGGAGAATGATTCAGTGTGTTTTGAATGACGCTCCTACAGTGATAGGTCGAACCGCCTGATGCATCCACGTCTCTTCTGTGTTTATGGGGGTCTCCTTATAACAGTCTGCGGTGGGCGCAGTAGTGTATAAAGCGCAGCGTCCTGCGTTCCACGTGGTTGTACGGGACTGGCGGCCATGCATCGCTACGCAAATTTCTATGTAACAATGCGAGTCGGTTTTGGCACTTAATTTGGTAGATCAGTAAACAAGTAATACCAAAAAATTGTGATTGCTCCGCAAATATGTATTTCTATTTAATTCTTCTAGAGCTAATTCGAAAAAACTACTTGAAATCTTTAGTTTACACTTTCACTTGTATATTTCTTCTTGACAGTGTTCCTCCTACGATTCTCTCCGGCCCGAGTTCATTTGATGTGGCCCATTCTTTGTCATGTAAAAGAGAGGTTTATCTGACAGGCGTACCTGTGAGATACACCTTTTTTCATTTCTCTTATTTGGTTCGTCTTTGTGAAGTACGGTGGGCATTGTTCACTTTTGTACTAGCAAAGGTACCCCTTCATTTTCATAAAAAAGTGACCTTGGGTCACCATTCTATGACCCCTCCCCCCACCTCCCCGGAATGTAATTCTGGATACGGGCCTGATAGGTGGATATGGTCATTCTTGATATTTCGCCAAGAATGAGTACACACATAGCGGTACATACTGAGTGCCTAAATCAATGCAAATGAACTACATCCACAAATTTGCGAAATATGTTTCATCACTCCGTTGGCATAATGGTGTTGAAATACGTGCCTGTGAGCCGACGAATTATAACTCAGGCTTTATGAAGGCTGCTCTGAACGCGCAACAAAAGCGCGCAAGCTTGACATTTTATAACGTATAACTATTTAAAAGTGTTTCTGTTAGAATTCTGCAATGAGCCCTCCACAATTGGTCCCAAATTTCTCCGGCCGTCTCCACTGCACCAGTCTGCCATGCGAGGCAACGAAAACCGCGTGAACT
Organism: Dermacentor variabilis; assembly: GCF_050947875.1. Taxonomy (NCBI): domain Eukaryota; kingdom Metazoa; phylum Arthropoda; class Arachnida; order Ixodida; family Ixodidae; genus Dermacentor; species Dermacentor variabilis. The sequence goes on along the minus strand of NC_134570.1, from coordinate 180,983,259 downwards.
ACCCCCATATGATGCGACGTATACACCCTGATTATGCATGATTAGACCACACAACACAACAATATTTATTTATAAGTCTGCGCCTTTATGTTATCAGCCTTAGGTTATTGGCAAAAAGTGTCGCACTGAACCTAATCGACCTGTCTGTCACGTGACGTCACGGAAGCAAGACGAGCCAACGCATCAAAGTAACGTGTAAGCAATAAAGGTGCAATAATATGCCGACCACAACTGAACATTTTCTTTAGTAGCTGGAGACTTCTCCGTTTTAGCGAAATAGAGGATGGCTGCTCGACGATTGCTTCGGCACTGGCTGCTCGGATCTGACGGAAAGCATGGGTTTATTTGCGTGTAATAACTTTTTCGCGTGGCATATAACGTTTTCGAGCTCTTTCACGCGACACGCGACATTACTCTGCCAACTTTGTCTCGCTGATGATCAGCTTAAGCGACAATTTAAAGTTTCCGCCACACACCGGAATGATTTTCGATGAGCCACTGGAAGCTAAGGAGAAGCGCACATATCGCAGAAGGCGGCACACCCCTCCGCATCCCGTTATCTACTTTCAATGGTTGTCAGCCCCACCAAAACTATCGCCACCAGAGCGTTCGCCTCGCGTTTTGTCAGCCGATTACATAAGAAAAACCACGCAATTCAGGTATTGGCATTCGTTTTCAAACAAAGTAACGTCGTAGAAACGTGGAGAGTATTTGATTGGGCGTTTCAAGCAACGCTGCGAATTAATGCCCGCTGCCTCTGACGGGGTCTAAGTAAGTTTTCCATTAGACAATTAGAATATGAATAGATTGGAATAGTGTTACGTTACACGGCCCTTAGTCAACATAAAGTTATTATATAGGACAGTTCTCTATAACTTTCATTCGGAGCTCATACAAACCTTTCTATACATTACCAAAATATACATCCGCTCAAATAGCGACAGACCCAACAACAGCCATGCAGTTACACCATGCAGTCAGCCTTGCAGCTTCGCCTTGAAATCCTCGTTGTTCCAGGCTTCAAGAAAAAAAGTATGCATGGCTTGAGCCACTAGGGCGCATTCGCGCATATTCCAGTCAATCCATTATCTTTATTCAAATACTTATATATCACTTTAGCTGCTGGCTGAGTGATGTAATGATACATGGAATATCAGCATACTGCACAACCATGTGTTCAAGGCTGCTTTTTTATCCCTGTGTACATATACTACTCACTGAGTTTCTTGGAGCTAAGCAGGATCACGTTTACGAATACCAAATAGTCTGGGAAGACTAGACTTTGAGGAGGCCATTTGAACACCGATAAATATAGGTCAGAGTCCATGTCTCAGGAACTAAAAATAAGGTAGCAATGGCTTAGCTCGGCTATGCCAGGCTATTGCACCGTGAGCTAAGGTTATCATCTTCCAAGCTGCGAGGCAACTGCTTTAGTATCTCGTCTGTGTCAACCAGCATGTTCACCACGGGACCCTTAATGCCAAACTGACCATTTGTCAAGTTCATTAGACGGCGGTTCTGAACGAAGGGAATCCGTGGCGAAAGTTAACGCTTGGCCACATCGTTCAGAACCGGTAGACCTGGTGGCATGGACGGGTAACGACACCCATTGGTAATGCTAATGAGTGGAATCTTCTGCCTAACGAGAAAGTTCTTGCACGTTGTACAAACCCGCGCCGCGGTTTCACCCAACTCAGGCGGCGCCGCTAAACTGAACGGTTGACGCATGGCACTGCTTACCGGCGTCAAGTCTTTCGTGTGCAACAGTCTTTCACACACGTCGCACACGTATCCAAACGGATTGTTTACGAAGTCCGTCTCGAAGGTCCGAGTCGCACTGGCGCTTCCGCTAAACGCCGATCCACAAGACGGAACAAATTGCTCTTTTGGACCGCGGTCCGCGCATCACGTGATCGGAGGTCACTCGTTCGTGCGTACCGCCATTGGCCTGCGCAAGACCACGGCCCTCGCGGTCCAACAAACCGCCGAGGCTTTTCCCGCTTCGGCTTTGGCCGCGTACCGCTTGCAAACCGCAGCGATTTTGGCTTAGCCAACGAAAGTTGTCCGGCAACAGACTGTCTTCAGCCAAATCCAATCTAGTTTTCGGCTCAGCAAAAGCCAGTCAAGGCAGTCGTTTCATGTCCGCCGTTCCTCCTACACGTGCGTGCAGCGTATATATTTTTTAAACACCGTGTCCTCTTGGAGTGACGAGGAGGTCTTTTATTTTGTATCCCTCGTTGAGCAGTTCCCGGCTTTGTGGGGCTCGAGCCGGAATGATAACAATGATAACACTCTGGCCGATAGTGTAGCTGGTTGGTCTGCTCTGCCGTCTGCTGTGGCGGTCCGCCATGTGGATGTGTTCTGCACCGGACCGGACCGCGGCGGGCCGTGACGTCGAATCACGTGACCGATCGGCCACCGGACTTGGTCCGTCGTGTGGATCGGCCTTAAGTTTCATCACACTGGCAAACGCCCCGCTATGTGTATACCCCCACTGATACGTCTGCGCATACGAACAAAATGAGACGCTCTATTAAGCGGCTCCGGCTCAGCGTCAGACTTGGCTACTGCGCATAGGAGGCGCACAGCTGGGCATGCGCTGGCGCCAGTGCGTCTGCCGTGGCTATGACGTCACTCTTCTGGAATGCGCAGACTGGCTAGGCGCGCCTGGCAGCGGTGGCTCCGGCGCGCCAGCGTTGAGCCGTGCGACGTAACTGCTCCACGCGCATGCACAGCACGGCTCTGCAGGAGCCACACGAAACTGCTCAACCTCGGCTAGTGTAGCTCACGCTACAATAATCACATATCATCCAATGCATAGAGCTGATAACCTGTCGGCTCTTAGACCATAAAATTGGTGGAAAGAAAAGCGAAACGCAGTCGTGGACGACTCGCGTCATAGGTCAGGGAACTCGCAGGCAAATGAATGAGTCGTCTAAAGCAAAACAGGAACTATTGCAGTGAAGAGGCCTTCTTCGTACAACAGGTATCATAACAGTTACCGCGCACTTAAACTATATACCTGACAAATAAAACGCATCAATTTTTAGTGATCCTTTCTTGCAGCCTGAAATTATTGCATGCCGCGTAGAATGAATGCTGCGTGCAATGAAAACAATGGTCTCGAATCCGGCAAAATTGATGCCATCAGGTAGCATGCGTGGGTTTATTGACCGGTTGCCTTCACCCAAAATATCACGTTCTCGTGACGCCTGCGGCAGAAAGGATGTTCCAAATCCGCCGCCAATGTTTGTTAATGGTGGCGCTGGCTAACACTCCAAGGGTGCTACTAGGAAACAAATACCCAAGAAAGTGGATGGAGAAATGGCGCCGCGGCAGCTCGATTGCTAGAGCATCGCACGTGTAATGCGAAGGTTGCGGGATCGTTCTCCAACTGTGGCAAATGTTCTTTTTCACCTACTTTCATTTTCATAATTCACCGTTTTTGATTTCATTTATTAAGCACAAGTAACTTCCCCTATCTTCTGCTTTGTATCAGTGTTTGTGGGCGTCTTGTTATATCCCCAATGAAAATCGCGCCCCTCGGTTAATGCCCTTTCTACTGTGCACTGTCAAACTCTTGTGCCTGTTTAAAAGAAGTTCATCGAAACACTGTATATTAGTTTTCGAGTCATTGAGCTGGAATTTATTAGGAGCCGGTGCTTTAGAACTAACCATAAAGTTAGAAGTACAGCGAAGACAGTAAAGGCTGACGAAGGATAATTATCCAGCGCTATGCAGGAGATTACCACTAGTTCTTGCGCTTGGTGTTCTGTTCCTGAGCGCGGCTTTAGCCCTTTCCCACTTCCATTAATAAAACGCTACGGAATTAGTGCAGGTACAGGTGAAAACACCCTAACCTCTACTGCCGTCAATCATGCTGAGAACGCATCCCAGCAGGTACTTCCTTCTCTATCCTTCGTCTGCTACCGCATCCTTATCCAAATCGGCCATGCTGGCTTCAGCGGCGGTGATTAAAATGGCGTGGAGGACTGGTTTGCGACGAATGAGAGGGTAAGCGGCCACAGAACGTCGGACGATGTTAGAACACTGAAGAATCAAGAGAGTTGGATTCCGACGTTGCCAGCATTCAACAACTGCTTCTTGAAGCATTTCGCCGACTGGTTCTTCTCAAGCTGCACATAGAGCTGTATTTGGGGAAACAAGTACAGCCACCGGGCGAATGATTCAAAAACTACATCGAAGGCATTCTCGAGAAGCGCATTAGAGTCAAAATGCAGATATCGCACTGTACAAAGCAAGACTTTTCTGAATAGAATATAAGGCGTTTTTACAGACTGCTTGTGAAGAGCCCGAACATTGTGGTGAAAAATACTTCACCGTGAAAAAGACACAAACAATGATACAAGGAGCCACCCTTGACTTGTGGTCCTCCTACACAATAAACAATTAGGTGGGTTGACAGCCACTTCTAATCAGTCAACGCTGCTCGCATAGGTGGAGGCGTTGGTGCATGACGAAGGTGCCCGCCAGCTCTCCTTAGCGTCGTTCGCGCAGACGCAGCAGGCGCAAGCCTGCACTGCATTTCGTACTGACTCTACGTCAAGGAATTGAGTAATGAAGAGTCGTGGTCATGCCTGATCATCACAAGCAGCTCCCCGTAGTGGCGTCTCTCAGGTATGTCGATGCAGTCACAGGCTCGTACCGTGCCATGCAGCACTACTTCTCAATTATCGCGAAGTGATAAGTCAGTACCGACTACAGGACGCTGTCCCATCTTTTAGGCAGGCACGTCCGACAACGTGCCTATATTTCATTTGATTTATTTTACCCTCAAGGTACACAGTACGTTATAGAGGGGGGGGGGGGGACTAAGAGAATACAAAGTAAACATCGGTAAAATTAACAAGAGTAATGATTCCAATTTTCAGTTGCCATCCGATGACAACAAACAGAGGTACAAAAGATACAAATACAAATGTGATGTACACCATAGTAAAGAGGTTCCAAAAACATATTATGTACAGCACATTTCCAAAATGCATTGTTACCTTTTTATATCATGATGCTGACGAAAACGCTGCAATAGAGAAAGGTGCATACACATAGGCAAGACAAATTGTATGAATATTGGAAAAGTTCGTTTTCAATGCATTTCTAAACATAAGTGGATTAATTATAGCTCCAGTTGTTCCAGTCTTTGCTAGTCATTGGTAAGAATGAATTCGCACCCATGATAGTATTGTAATGCGATATGCTAACTTCCTGATTATGATCATGGCAAGAAGAAATGGAAGGTGCTGGCCTGATTCAAAGAGTGTGTAAAAAGGTGTTACGATAATAGATGTTGTGAAAGAGAGCAATGCCCGAGTGTTTTTGGCGGTCGGATAAGAGAGGCACGTTTAATAAACATTTCATATGTGTTACGCTTGCTGTCCGATTGAAGTTATGTAAAATGAAACGGGATCAGCGGTTTTCTGTAGCTTCCAGCGTGTGTATTAGTGCTGAATGCCAGGGATCCCATATTGATGAAGCATACTCAAGTTGCGAGCGAAGGTAAGTTGTATACAGTAGTTGATTTAAAGATGATGTTGCATGAGAAAAATTTCGGCGCAGGTGCCCTGAAGTGCGGTTAGCTTTGGACAGCATAATATCAATATGCGATTTCTAAACAAATAGTTAGTTAAGGTCACTCCTAAATAACGATACGAGGTCACACATTCGAGTGATATGTTAGTGAGAGAACAATTAGGAGAACTAGAGTTAGTACAAGAAACCCTCATAGTTTTGCACTTCTTAATATTGCATTTTCACCGTGCTGCACCAATCGGTTATCTTATTTAGGTCAGTTTGCAGAGCTGTTACATCCCAGTCATTCGAAATTATGCGCTGTATCATACAATCGTCTGCAATATATGCTTTGCGGGTGACTACGTCTGTCATGCCGCCCTCTATTATCGACAAGCTCAGTCTCCTGTCGCAGCATCACCCGCGAAAAGCCTTCGTACAGTTGCGCTACGTCCGCTTCCCCTCTCTTAAGACTCTCCTTCTGTTCCATGAGCAGCCGTTCGCCCAAGGCCATTAACCGGCGTTCACGTTGCCGACGCCGCCGCTCATCATCAGCTATGTGACTAAAAATGTGCGGGTAGTCGCAGCTTTCGTAATTGACACGATGGTGTGGCATGGACAAACTACTCATTTCAATTTTTTATTGCGATCGACATCTTAAGTGAATTATTTCACAAGTTACTCACGTCACTTTAGTTTGTTGGGCCTATAATTGCCACGCTTTATCTATACATCTGACGTCCCCCCCCAATACATACACCACATTCCCAAAGAAAGGTAAGCATATTTAGCGAAGAAGGGCGTTAACTGCAGTGACTGTTGAGTTTTCTGGTAGTAAAATTTATTTGGATGAAATCCAATGTTTTCGAACTAGATATCATGTATAATCGTTAAATTCCTTCAGTGCCAAGCGATGCAGACTAACCTAAGGCATATCGTAATGGTATCAGTAACGTTAAAATACCATATCAATTTATATGGAAAAAATCAAATGTTTCGCATACGGTAGGAGGAAAACATTTCACCTGAATATGTGCCAAAAAAACATGTCCTTCAGACGTGTTCAAAATAGCTGTCCTGCACAGCTACGGATACTTGTTCTACATAGTAAAGCTTCGTATAAGCTCTTGAAAACATTACACGTCTAATTTTTCCGTGCCCTGGGAGAATGCAATGTAGGAGTAAGTTAGAAATTTTCTAAAAAAAGGGGCCATATTGTAGGACATACTGACAAATTTTCAATAGTTGTCGTTTAATTCCGATGTGAACAGTGGATTGCTTATTCCACAGCAGGGAAGCAATGTACAAACGTCGTACTCAAGTTTTGAGGCTATTATTTCAGAACGAAATGTGGCAGGAAGTTTAAAAGTGCACGAAAAGAGAGGAACGCTAAGGGTCATATGGGGGCGAATTTTAATTATACATTGTTTATTGCAAAATTTCAAAACTCGCTAATGCAGCTCATAGCCCGTATTTCATAACCCGTAATGCAGTGAACCTGTATTACGTGGGAGCGCACTTTCTTTTCTGCCATTATTTTTTGTCTAATCATTCTCGTGAAGAAACTATGAAGAAACTAAGTCACCGGAGGACGACGATTGACGACGTCTGCACGCCTATTAAGTCATCCATCCTCCTCCATGACAGCTGCACCGCTTACCTCATTCTCGCCGCTGTGCCAACATTTATCACCGAGCTTCATACACCCGCACTGCGAATCGTCATAGTGGAGGCACATATACGCTCACGCATAAAACCAGCGGGAATGAAACTTTCATTCTGATCTGGCAAGCGTGGTCAAGCATGCGTTTCTTGCTTTTTTTAATTGTTACCGCGCAATGCCAGCCGCTTATTGAAGACGCCTATCGAGCTCAGCATACTGCTTGTAGATAACGCCGGTGGTTTAGCAAGAGCATCGTAGACTGGGCAAACGTCACTATCTACAGACTTGGTGGCTTTTCGCTGGGCTTCTTTCCGATTGGCCCCGCTTACGATCGCGAAATGCTATCGTGGTTCACTGGCCGTATTATACCGGCTGCTTTTATTTTAACAGCTGAGCTCTTTAAGCTTCTTGTTCCGCCGTGGAGCGTTACCAGAAAACTCAGCCCAGCTGAGCGCCGCCTCGCACTGCCCAGCAACCACATACGAGAGCACCGAGCCACGTAGCCTCCTCGTACCTTAAGCACGTAGGGCGGAATCGTCACGTCACAGGTGAGTAAAAGCTCTGAACAGCTGGAGGGGCGACACACCTCTCGCCTCCTCTTCTCCGTGCGCACGTCCTGCTGCCATGCGAAGACCAAAGAAAGTACGGACGCCTTATGAGAAGCGGCTTACCAGGAAAGACGCCGTACTGCCAAGCGAGAAGCGATGCGTCGCCGCCGAGCTAACCCGGAACACCGCGCCGAAGCTGCGGCTGAGAAGGGGCAACGGCTCATTGAGGATCCCGAGTTTCAGTCGAAGGAACGCGAGAGTCGGCACCTGAACGCTCGATGTCGCCGAGAAAGCGATCCAGGCCTACGACTGCCCGAAAACTTCCAACGTCAAGCCCGCCGAGACAACTTAGCAAAACCTACACACAAAGTAGCCAAGCCTACGATAACCTCGCAAAACCTAGAAACGATTAGCCAAGCCTACCAACAACTCAGAAAGACCCAGCCTAACCTCGCGAAATCTACAAACAACTTAGGCAAGCCACGTAATAGCTAGGTGATCACAAGCTCCGCTGTTGACAACAGCAAGTACCACTAGTGCAAGCTGCGCACGTTTCCTTTTTTTTAGTGTTAACAGAATTTTTAAAAAATAACGTGTGGGATGTAGCGCAGAACTGTGGAGTGGGTTGATTACTCGAAAAGGCGAATATTTATTACAATTGATATAAAAATGCATAATGGTCCAACTAACAAAATATCACACCTCAACTTTTTAATTAATTACGTGGGCTCATGTCTCGCAATCTATCATTTAAAGCCCGTCTCCGTGTTCACGAACGACAAACAAGTTAAAGTTAATTATGTTACAAAATCTGAAATAATACCTTCCTTGAAGTATTACATGATAAGGCGGGAGCGTAGTGGTTAGCCTGTCGAGAAACAAATGCGTAATGCTGCAGTTACATGGGCTCGCATACCGGTGGCGGTGGTTGTAAAGAAAGCTTTCTGGGCTCTCTGGTGATGATAAATCTAAGAATGATGCGTCGGCGAATGATGCGTCGGATGCGTCAACGGTCATCTTCAGCATAACGAAACAAACGGACGAGGAAAGCAAACCAAGATTTTAGCACTTCACTCCTGTCACAGTCCTACACTACAGCGACTAGTGTGCCCAATTTGGCCTGTTCAACCGATGGGTTTGTCAATGCTAACCCAGACTACTAACTGGCTTTCCGCTAGATTGTTTCTAGGTTACGAAAGAGAAATAAGTCGCAAGGTGAAAGTTCATTTATACGCAAATCTTTTTAGTTTTAGTGGGAAAGAATAAAAATACAAATGAAGCGGTGTCTAAGTTTATTTCACATTCTTTTTCCGATGCTCGCGTCAGCGAACTGATGGAATTAACACTAGGCATGACGTGTTTACTGTTGCCAGTTCTTGCCGAGTGTCCCCTTTTGTTCAATTTCTTTCTCAATGGTGCGACGGTGAGCCATCGATCACGGCTGAATCTTGCGTGGGCAAAAGAGGAGAGTGGGGCGGTAGCGCGCAGTCTTCCGTCGCACACATGGTCTTGAGGGGGAGGGGAGGGAAGGGGTGGCGTAGTACTGCGCCAGCCACTTCGTATTCCGTGGCGGGGGGCGCGTTTTTTTGCAAACAATCTGCAGAGCGCCAGTGTATCGACAGCTCATAGCTGCATGGGCGCTGTGTTCTCGCCAATGAGTTTGCGTTTAAGCCACAGACAGCACGAAGGTCACTTTGCCACGCACTCAGCGCCGCAAAGTGACCTGTTACCTGCGATGTAGGACACTGTCGACGTTTTGGCACGAGTCATCACCTGAGGCAAACATGCAACCAACTGGCTTCCTAAGCAGGTATTGCAGCTTCTGCTAACGAATGTTCCAGCTGCTTAGTTTGTTATTGTTATTGTCAAAACAAATCCTAGGGTAGTTGCAGAAAGACGTTGAAACAGTTTTCAGAAGCGCCGCGAACAGGTGTTGCAGAGTGGCAGCGTTTAGGTGGCTTGCTCGAAGCGTGGGTACTGCTAGAAGATAAAACCCACAGGAGCTACACCTTTACACCAGCGGAGATTCAAGGAGTCGTCAGCAATCAAATTCAACATATGTCAAACATTCTCAGCTAAGCATATATTGCTGTCAATTTTACGGCAAAAAGAGATGACTCTAGGGGCTATGGACCGTGGAGCGCAAATTACGTTTTCATGACAATCTTCCGGACGACGAGCGCCGCAAACCGATTTTACAGCTTCTGTTTACAAGCCTGCCAGCTGGCTTGCTTGTCACTGTTGTCCTTGAACCAGACCATCGTGCCCTACAAGTAAACCTTTACGTTGGCTAGCATTACGGAAGGATCGCATCTGTTCTAGGCAGTGATGGGCACGACCACGGTCAACCAGGGTTCCACATCAATGCCATCGGCGCTGCAGAACTTTACTACATCCCTATAAGGCGCACCAATACTACTTACGGGGAGGTGAACGCTAATGCACAGGCTACGCTCTCTGTCACGCTAGAGATAGTGCAACGACTTCCGCTGCCAAGCTTTGTTGTCAAGTGTAGTACGTACCACCTCCAGCGACAAATAGCGGATGATGATATGTGACGTCTGATGCCGCAAGGGCCAGGTCTGGAGAAAGGGCACAATGCAGGTGATGATGACCTTTCAATGAAACAAAGGATTGAGAAGGGTATTTGTAACACGGCTGTACGGGGGCCTAAAATACACTTGCTCTAGTGTGCGTAAAATATTGCCAGGTTGCAATGATGGTCAAGAACAAGAGAGACATTACACTGTTAGCCACTTCTTTAACTACTTATTGAGCAGACGTGTGCCCAAAAGAACAAGTGGCCCTCAAATAACAATGATAACAGCGAGCACATTAGTCGGTCGTCAAAATCAGGTCTGTGGGCCAAGCGCGTAGGCTACTTGTGCTGGACTAATAGTAAGTATCAGCGAAGTCGCTGTTTTTCTCCTAATTTCTAGAAGATACACTACTGTTTCGGTCGCGCGTACAAACATGCACTCTGATAACAGACAAGATGTTTTCGCTATAACAGAAGTAACATCTTGTGCAAAAATTACGATACCTTAAGGCGCGCCTTGTATCGAGCGACAACGTTGTAGGAACTGCTAGCCGGCGATAAAGAGTCACCGAGAAAAGATTTTAAAAAAGGACGCGTGTGAATGTATATGTATTTAAAAATTACAATCATATGTGAAGTCTGCCGTTGACATAATATACATACTATGAACATGGAGAACTACTATACTATGCAGGCTACTACAATACTACAATACTATCAAGGGATGAGATACTAAAATGAGCCAGTGCCAGTAGTACCACGGCCTCACCAGAATCCTTGAATGCAAGATTCTTGAGGCACGTGCCACACAAAACGCTGCTACCGCAGCAGCAGCCTCTGTTGAGAGGATGTGTTACAGATATTTTGGAATTATAAGTTGCATTGAATGAGCGTCACGTGAAAAGCTTGGGGATCATTTATTGGGTATGTGAAAGCAACATTGCCGGATTGAGAGGAATGTTATGTCGGTAAGTTGGAGAAAAGTGCCATTTCCTTTCAATTTCTGCTTCGCAACAAACCAACTTGACGTGGACTGCGGACAGCGTGTCACCACGTTCACCGCAGATAGCAGGTTCACCACCAGAAAGTAGGTGAGAACGTATGACCTATCCGATGCCGAGAAAAGTTACTTGAGTTCGGCCTATTCCTCTCCTTGGTGGCGAATTTCCTAAATAAGATGCAACAAATTAAGATTATTATATGGTTTATTCTTCTATGTTCGTTGGTGGATGATTCTCTATATTTTTTTTGCGCATATATGGATTCCAGTCTATCGAAGGCACATCTACGAAAGAGTTTCTAGCTTTCGTTGATATGCACTTTGGAACTTTATCTGAAAGCGCGTTGCCTTAGATGCATCTAGGCGGAGGCACGCAGCATAACATGTCATTTTGGCTCCACAGATAATAAAGCTTAGCAGCGAATAAAGGTCGGCAATTATAGGATTTTGACGTTTTTGGATAAATAATTAGAGCTTTCAAAACGCCTAAGGAGTTTGTACATATAATTGCCGTTTGCATCTTTCTTATCTTGATAAGTTGAAGAGCCGACACTACTTCATAATGCTTTCGAGTGAACATACTTGTTTCCGGATGCACGATGTCGGATTCGCAAAACATTGTTCTGACAGCTACATAATATACGCATGCTTGTGACTTTGATGCATCGATGTAAAATTAGCGGCAAGTCTATTTCAACTGTTTTTCACGGAAGCACATTCAGACACGTAACTCTGGAGCGTATTTAATTATTTCCCGAAATGATGACTCACTTCCAACGAGCCGCCATTGCCATGGCGGCAAGAGCTTCGCTTGAGCCATTCGACGATTTCAAAAAATAACGCACATAGTCCCTCAGCTAGTTTTGTCACAGGCACTGAGAAGTGTCGTAAAACCCTTCACAAACACGCAGTGAGGTCGATTATAAGATAATGTGGCACTGGTCATATCGTGTATTGTAATATAACAAACATCTTCAGAGATGGGCATTTACGTTAAGAAAGTATGCGACGCTGAAGTAACCCCTCTGCAGATGGAGTCAAAATGCGTTGGTTTCTACGTTGACACTTCTTACGAGACCTGTCCTTCAGGCACCTGTGGCAAGGCGGATGCCTAAAGGTCAAACCACACGCGGTTAATTGCATGCGGCTGGCTACGCGTCACGCGTCTGCGAAGGCGTGCGCGCTTCTTGAACGCGTCTAGCAAGTGAGAGGAGAAGTGCAGGCAGGGCGCCTGTCAGGCCGCGGTTCAATTTGAGCGTCATTTTGAGCGTGCGCGACCGAAGTGGCAGCATGTGTTCCATCGTCACATGACCGGCATGTAAACTTCCGTCGCGGGTTATTATCTCAGAATTGTGGAGAGATGCTGCAATTTCAATTGTATTCAGTGGTTTTATGTGCCAAAACCAAAATTTGATTATGAGGCACGCTGCAGTCATGAACTCTATATTAATTTTTACCGCCAGAGCAGCTTTGACGTGTCCACATGCATGGCACCCGGGCGCTTTTGCATTTAGCCGCCAGTGAAATGCGGCCGCCGCGGGCGAGATCTAATCTCCCGACATCGCGTATTGTAACAACACGTCCGCTAAGGCACCGCGCCGGGTAACGCCGCCGATAGTCCCTTCCGGTTCAGTGTCGCACAAAAGTGATGGAGCCTATCAATAATGAATCTCTGGGGGCCTGCGCTTGGCCCCCGCCTGCACTATGATCAGTAAACCACAAGCACAATAAGAATGAACTCGTGACGAGGTGCTTCTGGGCTGTTGTGGCGAGAAATGTGATACCCAACGCTGCCATAACATGGACGGGATCAAAGTTTTATACGGCTGTCATTTGGGTTGCCCTTAATGGCGACCGGCAATGATCGTGTTGAAATTTTTCGATCGCTGATTTGCTCTTTTGCCCCGGTTGAACAAAATCTTTCCACAAACCTAATCACCAAGGTCTGCTCCGAAAGTGATCTTGGAGCACTATTGCTACGCGCAATGAAGCGCTCACTTGAGCACGTATCGTGTGGCTTCGCGCCCTTCTCTTCGTCACAGGCATGCGGACTACTGGCATACGCTTAGCGAGTCCCGTATCCAGTCTTCCGTGTTTTCGGGCCTTAATGAGCAACTGGGCCCAGCATATTGGGGCGCTTGGCGTAGCATGGCCTTGTAGTCTAAGCTTGTACGTATGAAGATTTTGTACAGCTTCATTAGGCAGTTTGTAGCGTTAGCGCATCTATTACGGACAGATATGTAGGAATAATAATTGTGTTTAAGCATTTGGCCCTGGGGTACCCAATTTGTGAAATGAAAGTTAGCTTGAGTCTACTATGATGCGTAAAAGGATAGGTTAGGGCTGTACATAACACAAACGGCATCACTTTAACTGATATAGACCAGCAAGTGCAGTAAAAGCGATCTTATCAACACCCATATCGTCAACTGCAATCTTCCAGTACCTGGAGCAAAAGTTTAATGAAGAAAAATATTCGGCACCATATATACAATCGAAGACGTCATCTATCTGCGGCAGAGGAGACACCTGTGGCTTTTTCCCTGTTATTTCTCGGGATGGCAATAGTCGACACAGAAGTGCCAGCTGTTATCCCTGACGAGAACGACCGGAGAAGCCGAAGGGCGAGAAGAAGTTCCAATGATATCTCGGGCAAGCATCTTGTCTGCTTCCTACTGTATGATTTGCCGCTCAGAAGGAGACACGCGGTAGGACCTTCGGTTAATGGAGCTGGTATCGCCAGTGTGTATCCGATGTTTCGCAATGATGATCCAGTTGCCGGTGATCGAGATCGAAAATAACACGGTACGAGTGGAGCAGGCAGCGAAGTGCGTCCGCAACGTGGGCCGGAAGATAATGAGCGATCAATCTACTTAAAAGTTCTAATACTTGGATTGTAGGACCTGAACCAACAAAGACAGTAGAGTGCAATGTCACTGTATATAGTTAGGGCAGAAATATGGTGTTTGCATACCTGGGCCAAGGTTACAAGAGACGTGCCCTGAAGCAGCACTTGAGGGCAGAGGCCGAACTTCAACGCAACAAAACAGGTGGCATTGTCTGTTATACGCACGACCGTGTGTGAGAATGGGACATTCTGTGGAAGGAGGACGGTGCCGTTGGACGCCACGATGTAATTGCCTTGCGCGATAACTGGATTGGTTGAAACGGCAATATAGGTTACCGCTTAGCTCGGTAGACGATCTTGATCGTGGAAACATAGTCCACTCGGCGTAGGATCAGGACGGTCAACGGCATGCGGTAGGGCGGGTTGGACGACACCCACAGAGCAGTCAATAATTACCTGTGGGCGCTGCTCTGAGACGTAAAACAAAAGTGTATTATAACGCCTAGCTACAGTGACACGGGCGGCACAAATCCCAGTGATAGCTGCACTTCCACCGTCACGACGCGGACGACAGCGAGCGGGGCCCAAGTTGAGACTTTCTTTAGGCGCGTACGGAGGTTCAAGTTAATAACCGATATGTGTGCCCCTGGATAAAGCAGTCCTACTACAGCTGAACCATCTACGTTGATAAGGTCGTGATGTCCAGGCAATAAAGCAGAGGAATGTCGGTTCGGGTCGTCATTGCAGGCTACCATCTGTCGGATTACGACTCAACGCCTCTAAGTGAGAATCCCTTATGAACACGGCAACGATATAATGTGCACTTGCGGTGAAAGCGGGTAAGATTAGTGCGATTATCGGGTAATATCAGTCCCAGGGTGTCTATCATGTTGACATTTTCGAGTTTCCTGAGTTTTCCAGGCTTTTCCTGGAAAACTCACCATCACAAACTAGCAAAGAAGACGGATAGCGTCATCGGTCTAATCAGGCGGGTAGCTAACAGAAGGAGAGGCATGAGCGAAGAGAATCTGATAAGGCAAGTCCACGCTTTCTTGTTATGCCATTTCACGTACGTCGCGGCCATGTACGTCTGGAAGAGGGCCGAGCGAGACAAGCTAAATGCCATGATAAGGAGGGGGATCAAGAGCGCGCTCAGACTACCAAACTACACACGCACCGACCGACTCCTGCAGTTGGGTATTCATAATGCTCTGGAAGAAATTGCAGAAGCAGAAGAAAGGGCACAGATTCTCAGGCTCTCCGGCACCAGGGCAGGCAGACGACTCCTAACAGAGATGGGCGTCGCCCCGGCCACTGTCGAAGACGCCTATCAGGGCCTTCCGAAAAAGCAGAAAGATAGCATCATCATATCGCCCGCACAGCGCAATATGCATCCCCAGCGCAACGTAGAAAGAAGGAAGGCCAGGGCGGTGGCGCTCCTACGCCGCGCGACGGAACTCCCTGGCGGCATCTGCTTCGTTGACGCGGCCCAGTATGGCAACAGCAACAATTTCACTGTAGTGTCGATCAACCACAGGGGCTCGACCGTTAACGCCGCTTAGGTACGAAGCACGTCGTCGCGTGCGGCCGAGCAAGTGGCCATTGCCTTGGCCCTCCTGGACGACAAACATGCCCATATCTTCAGCGATTCTAGGGCAGCCATCCGCGCCTTCAGCGTTGGCGCTGTGTGTAAGGAAGCCTGTCGCATCCTCGACGGCAAAAGCATCGCCACCTACACTCTCACGTGGTTCCCCGCTCACATGGGATCCATCATGGGAGGCCCCACAAACCTCAACGAGCTGGCCCTCTCCAAGGCGCGAGGTCTCGCTTTCCGCGGCCATAGAGAACTCCAACGCCGGCCCGCAGTGGTGGAGAACAGAGATTAACCGACCACATACAATGAAATTGCGCAGCACTTTTATCTGGGCAGGAGAGTCTTTCCCCTTCCACACAAGGAGGTAAATAGAGCGCAGGCATTGACCCTCAGATTACTGCAAACAGGCTCGTATCCCAGCCCAGCTTTATTCCACAAGCGTTATCCCGACACCTATGCCACTAGTTCTTGCAGGCACTGCAATGACATCGCTAGCCTAGACCATATGCTCTGGCGTTGCCCCTCGTTATGAGGCACACAACAAATCAATCAGGACAAGTGGCTCTCCGCTATCAAGAGCCCCGATGCCGGGGCGCAACTATGGGCTGTCCAGAGGGCCCACGATGCGGCGGTCGGGCATGGCCTGATTGTCCCAACGTGGGAGCGGCCCGAAGCGCGCTGAGTCGCGTACCTCAGGACCTTCATTACAGTTTTGCATCCATCCATCCATGTCAAGACAGGCTGGACACCACGTCACCCGATGCTGTCACTCTCCAGTAAGCATTTTACAAAATAAAAAATAAGCTTATTCAGTTTCAATAGTAAGGAAAATTGTTTATTTCATGGAAAATCGAAAGCTCAATGTAGGGGACGGTAAAATGTACAGCAAATAAAACATCTTCCAAAAAGAAAAATGATCACACCCATTGAAAATTGAGTTGAACATGTTCAAATACGAATAAAAACAGATGCATAGAGAAGGAAATATTTTCGAAATGAGCTATTTCTATCCTGTGATAGAAAAATCATTGGTATTAGGCCCGAACATTGTTACAGTGAGATTTGTTTCAGCAGTTGAAAAGTCAACCTCTGAAATCCCACACACAATACCTGCGTTTGTGTTTTGCTGCTTTGAAGCGTTTATTTGTGGTTTGGATGAGGGTCACCTGCATGTTTGCGTCAGCCAACCCTTTGCTTTTTGAGCTCAAGCTTCTTCGAAGATGAGCCGGCGCAGTTGCTTTCCCGATCATTCCTCAATGCGAACGCCATTTCTGTTCTCGTCCTCGTTCAACCACGCGTTCACTCCAAGGACTATTTCAAGCACCTTCTTTGACAGTTGTGCACTCAACGTCCGATTTTTCGAACTCCCTAGGGGGCACGAAAACGTCCGAAAAGTCAAATCGGGCAGTCCAAAAAAATGGATGCGTCCTTTATTGCCCTGAAGCGTTCATATCCTCACAGGCACATCCGAAAAAGCTCAAAGGCCTGCCAGCACATTTATTAGGCATATCGGCGCTCGTACTGTGACAGAAGATGGCGGGTGCATGCGTGTGTAATTATGTAAATCATACCGTCTCCTGTCACAACACCCCTTCTCCCGCTAGTTAGGCTTCACCGCCATATTTTACGACATTCATCCCGTAACGCTGCTGTGATGAGGGGTAAGCTGCCTTTCGGGAGCCGGCACGATGCAACGCGCCATGCTTCCTAAGCTTCGCAACCAATCGCGAGGATTAAAGAGGCGGAGTTGGTGCCATTACTGACAGCTGCGAATTTCTTGAATGAAAAGCGTGACACCGAACGGCAAGAACGTTGACACAGGAACTTCGAAGCAGCTAAGCCGAGCGTTGCTGCGGTGGTCGCTACGAATGCCAGCGGATCTGCGTGCGAGAGAGCTGGTTCAAGGCGGCGAGATTATCAAAATGGCAGTGTTGGCCTTGATTAATGCCGTTTCGTACCAGCGGTCGTGGCAAAAAGTCCGAAAAATCGGACAGCGAAGGGTTCTTGCGTCTGAAATTACAGACGTTCTCATACGTTGATTCTATGGGGCACGTTATAGTGCCGCGAAGCCGTCCGCATTATTGGGCTTTTCACAAAAATCGGGCGTCCGGAAAATTGGTCGTTGACTATAAAGTGGCAACTCCTCCAGCTGACGACATGCCGTCAAAGACAACTTGTGGCTATTCGAATGTCGCTTTTACTCGATCCAGCAGTAGGGCTACTTTGGTTCCCTTTCAATAAAATGACAGCTAATCTTCTGTGATTGAAGCACAAGCTGCTTGAGTTTTCCCTGACTTTTTGCAGACTACTTAAAATGCCTGAGAATTCCCGGTTTTCCCGGATTTCCGGTTGGTACACATCCTGCTCCGAGCCATCGCATGCAGTAGATGCACTACTCGTCTGGAACTGTGGTCCCACTACGATATTTTTCACCGCAGCCGATTTAGTATGCGTTATTGGAGTTGCAATTACTGAAGCAGCTGACACCATCTTGTCATCCTATTAATCCTGGTAAAAGGATTTAGATTGTACTCATTTCAATTGCGGGGCCTCAAAAGAGTCACGTATTGTTATTTTAGGTCACACCTCCCCGTGCCGGGAGTCGGTAATTTGCTCGCCTGCTGCCGTTCTTGAATGTGGTAGCCGTTTCTCATGCTCCCTCTCCAGAATAAAACCCTGATTCTCCGTTACTTGTAAGAACCAAGGTAAGAAAGTAACCTACCATCAAAAGTTGATAAGCAGACACTTCAAAAAAAAAAAAACGTGGCCGGTTTGTGGCCATGCGATCAGCACGAAGTTATCCAGAGTTACCACACAATACGGGCCGGAATCAGATATATCTTGGTCTAATAAAAGCACCTGTCGCCAAAAGGGCTTCAGGCTCACTGCGCATATTAGCACATAGGAAATGGCAAGAACGATGGGGCTGGCATTACGTTTGTGGAGGCAGACGCGGAATCACCATTATCGGAATCAGCATGGAATCACCATGGAATCACCATAAGAAGTGCCAGTTTCACCCGAAGGGCGAAGCAGACAGCCGCAGCAAGGTCTGTCGTTGCGCTTGTAATCTTTCAACTGTAACTTGAAATCTAGCTTCAAATCTAACTATGCGCAGATGCTACTTACGCCGGGGTGCCTAAAGCTCTGGCACCATTAAATGCTTCAACACGCCATGTATGGCCTGCAATCGCATCGAACAGACGCCACTGCGCTGCCCACAAAGAGTAGTGCCAATGAAATCGCATAATAGTCAGAGTGTGAGTACAATTCATTTTTTTTTCGCTTTTTATTAGTCAGATTTAGAATAAAAGGCATACGGTATGAATGAATGTTTTTGCAAATTTGTTTGCGTGCGGCAATTCGAAAAGATTTTGAGGAATAATTCAATCATAACATAGGCCTCGTCGCAGTAATATTGGGGTTGAAGGATATAGCATCTACTTCGCATATACGACACATATTAAACTATAGCATACTAATACATAAATACATATGGAACATCACGCTGACGGGGACACCGAAAATTCACTTAGTGTCCGACTGCTATCGCAATAAAAGCGCCTGTAAGGCGGTCACGCGTAGAGCCGTCTAAGTTGTATCTCAAGACACTTCTAAACGCTATCCTGTTTACTAACTTTACATCTGCCCAGGCAGCAGGTCCTCTTTGCTATAAAACGACGCAATGATACCTACATAGCGTAGCTGCAATAAATACATGTCATCAATACCACAAGTCTTTACTAAAGCAGACATTTCTAACCTTTCTAAGCGTACTTTCCTAACCATCTAAGAGGCACAAGGAGGCCAAATATTGTCACCGATTTGTATGATGAGTGCGTGACGTGCCTATATGAGACAGATTTTCGGTGGAGCCCATCGAAAGGCAATGCGTAGTAAAACAAGAGAACGGGGGAATTAGGCTGAACCTAGCTCCTTACATTTATTATTTATTTATTGATGATTTTATTTAGAAAGACCTCACAGGCCTACGAAGAGGCATAGCACGAGGGGGGCATAAGGTATAGTTTATCGCAAGCTTATTAGTCAGCTACCATTTAGTTCACTTCCGGCATTGCTTTAATGGCGTCTTTAATAGAGTGGTCAGTGTCTCTGTACTTACCTATGCTCGCAGTGGGCTTCAGCTTGGGGCCCAAAATTACGATATTATAGGACTGCAGCAATCCTAATAATGTTGCTGCTGTTTTACAGCTGACAATATCCAGGCTCGTTCTTCTTAAATATAAAGCTTTATAAAACCCTGTGACCTTTCATCCCTCCAAATCACACATGTGGCTTATTTCGGCAAGGGAGCCAACAATAGAGCGTGGCAGATGTGTCGGTCTACGCATGTTTAATTCTATTGCAGCAAAACCTCATGCGACTGTAATTATTCTCGAAAATATCTTTGGCACATTTCCTCAAAATTTTCCTTCTAGTAGCGGTGGTTCTAGCATCTAATTGTATATTTTATAATAAATTTTATTATTTGCTTCCTGTACAATTTCAGGTTACAATATCATTTCCAAAACAATATTTTTTTATGTAATTATACTTCTTTACCGAATAATAATCAGAGCTGATTTTATGTTTGAATAACTCAAAGTAGGACTTATCTTCTTTAAACGATCTCATTAATAAAAAAGAACACCTAGAAAGCATACCGTGAAGGATACATTGGGGGCATAAAGTGGACGCTTGTACCTAGTCAACACTGAGTAGCTATAAAAGAGCAATTTCAGCATGAGTAATTGTGATTCTTCAAAACAGCAATTAAATATTTAATATCACCATGAATCGGAGTTCAATATAGAGAATGTTCCAGTATCTAATGACATTTATACTAAATAAGTAAAATGCCTTAGCAACTTGCGATTCGCTGATGACATTGCCTTGCTTAGTAACTCAGGGGACCAACTGCAATGCAAGCTCACTGACCTGGAGAGGCAAAGCCGAAGGGTGGGTCTAAAAATTAATCTGCAGAAAACCAAAATAATGTTTAACAGTCTCGGAAGAGAACAGCAATTTACAATAGGCAGCGAGGCACTGGAAGTCGTAAGGGAATACATCTACTTAGGGCAGGTAGTGACGGCGGATCCGGATCATGAGAATGAAATAATCAGAAGAATAAGAATGGACTGGAGTGCGTTTGGCAGGCATTCTCAGATCATGAACAGCAGATTGTCATTATCCCTCAAGAGGACGGTTTACAACAGCTGTGTCTTACCAGTACTCACGTACGGGGCAGAAACCTGGAGGCTTACGAAAAGCGTTCTACTTAAATTGAGGAGGACGCAACGAGCTATGGAAAGAAGAATGATAGGTGTAACGTTAAGGGATAAGAAAAGGGCAGATTGGGTGAGGGAACAAACGCGAGTTAATGATATCTTAGTTGTAATCAAGAAAAAGAAATGGGCGTGGGCAGGACACGTAATGAGGAGGAAAGATAACCGATGGTCATTAAGAGTTACCGAATGGATTCCTAGGAAAGGGAAGCGTAGCAGAGGGCGGCAGAAAGGTGGGCGGATGAGATTAAGTTTGCAGGGACAACATGGCCACAATTAGTACATGACCGGGGTAGTTGGAGAAGTATGGGAGAGGCCTTTGCCCTGCAGTGGGCGTAACCAGGCTGATGATGATGATGATGAAGTAAAATCTTCATCCACTTAGCATTTACGCAGAGCAATAGACAAAACAACATGCCAGCAGTTTCTGAATGAAGATACCGCAAATGCGAACTAACGTGCGTTATCACATAAAAAACAAAAATTTAGCGATAGTTTGAAAAACTCAATTTTTATTGTTATTAGTGCTTTACCACAGAATATAAAAAAAGAAAACACGCCCACGCGAACGGAGCAGGCGCTAACTTCCGAATAACCTTCAGTGTGAGATGTTCTGAACACAAACAGCAAAGTAGATAAAAGGAATGAAGGAAGATAACTAATAACCATATCGTTCCAACACGTTTGCGTTACTAAGTGCTTGGTACCAGCTTCCCTCCAGAAAACTTATGTCTTTGGGAGAAAACGAAAGAGATGGTGAGCTGATGCTTTACCAATCATCACTATTCATTACTGCAGTTTCCAAAACGTCGGGGGTGCAGCAATCTTTGTGTCTCAACAAGACTGCAATGTTGTCGATATACGGAGCCCAGCCAGAGTCAAGGCAGTGTCCCTGTCCACCCTTCGTCACGTTCCTGCTGTGCTCCTTTACCCGCTAGTTTCGGCATCGCTCCGTCCGTCAGGCCTGCTTTCGTTCTACCACACGATAGCAGTATTTAATACACAATGCCTTCGGCACATGCGGCGAATTTTGTTCCTGTGCTTCTCGCGATCTTTATCCTCGAATTCTATTCATGTCAAAGCATCAAATGGCCCATTGGACGATAAAGCCGGCGTCTGCAGCAGCGAAATGTCACTTAAATTCCGATTGGTGGCGTCGCCACATCACTTGCGTGCCTCGATGGGGCAGAGCTGGCGGCAGGGAACACTTCTTGCAATGCTGACGTGCCAGGCGTTGCGTGAGGGGAGATGGTATTGCCGTCAGGTCATGTCGCCATCGCTCTCGGAAGCCTGTGTGATACCCCTGTCAAACGGCTCGTGTACTGTCATTCGCAGTGAGTGAGATTGCGTCTTAATGCCATTTTTGTTGCTTCCACACTCACATAATGAATGACATTCAGAGATAATGGCATTCGCCCATTTAATGAGTTTCCCGAACGCATGCAAGGGCGAATTGTATAATCTCGACCACGTGGCTTGGCCAAAACTTACGAAATTGATCATTTAAAGGAAATTTAATCAGTGTAAAGGTTTTCATAATTGATGTTACGAATTTTTCAATAATTTCATGATGTACAGTACGACAGCTGAAGTAGTTTGTGCAGCTATGTTCTTGTTTCCAATCTCCGACTCGACGCTAGCACCTCTTGTCGGCCGTGTTTACAAACGCTTGTCTGCTTTTTCATTATATGCGTATTGTTTTCAAAGTAGTGCCGCGCCAAAGCCTGTCCGGCAACCATGGAAGCCAAATCTGCAGCTTCGTCAGCGGATAATAGGAAGCAAATAGCGCACTGAACAGCCGAGAAGACGCGCCTGCTCCTGAAAGTGTGGGAAGACCACCTGACCGATTTGCGCAGGGCGAAGCGCAACCTGAAAGTATGCATGTTGATGCATGTCGAGTAACTGCATCCGCAAGGTGGTGATAAACGTCGCCATCAATGGCAAATTTAATTTTGTATAGCACTGTAGACAGGGAACGCAAGACTGCAATGACGTTCCGTATGAGTCATTTACTGTGAATGACATTACACGTGCCGTTTGACAGAGGTATTATCCGCGTTGTCTTTTTCCGCGCAAGCTTCTGCCTGCGTTTTTACTTCGCCTCGGTAATCGCTATAAAGAAATGAGTCTATAAAGAACAGAATAAATTCAAAAGGAAAGGCATAGGCGGTAACGAGTTTCTAACCAACAACTTCACGCTCAGAAGCGGAGTTTAGCCACTGGGTTCAAACCAGCGCCTCCTAGATAGCAGGCCTGTGCACTCTGCTTGATGACATCATGCCACATGGAGCGCAATTTCAGTTGCCGAGCCCGGCGTGGCGAAAACCGTGACGTCAGTATCACCGAGGCTTACTCGGGAGCCTCCCCTTTAGATTCTATGCTAGTCAGGCGAGGTAGCGTGAAGTCATCTATCGAAGAACACTTCCATCGATGACGTGTTGCTACTTTGCATGACGAATCTTGCGTGCTACTTTGCAACGCCATTCCGACCTGATGAATTACGGAAATTAATCAGCCAGCCCAGAGGACGATGGTCGTCACCACGGCAAATTGCAAGTCATCAGCCTAGTCCACCTCTTAGAATTACCATTTACAATTGAAGAGCTCACGGCATCAATCGGCGTCGCAAATAAGCGATCATATCCTGGCCATGACGGTGTGCGTTGTGAAGCCCTTACGAATCTATGCCACACATCTCGCCTACGCCTTCTGGAGTACTACATTGCCTCGTGGATAACTGGGGACGATCCGACGGAATGGAAGTTTGCGAAAGTTATTCCTATATTAAAGGGGCCAGGGAAGTAGCCGACAAGGTACGCCTCCTTCAGACCCGCATCTCGGCTCAGCTGCGTAGGGAAGTTGATTCAAAAATAACTAAATTGGTTTCTGGAAACTGCAAAAGTTCACCAGGAGGAAATGAATGGCTTCCGGCAAAATAGGTCCGCAAGTGATAATGTCATTGCCTTGGTCGCGTCAACTGAATCGGTATTGGTCTGTGGAAGCAGAACCACTATATTATTTTTCGACATTAAGGCAACATATGATTCGGTTTATCATAAAGCAATACT
Source organism: Dermacentor variabilis (assembly GCF_050947875.1). Lineage (NCBI taxonomy): Eukaryota > Metazoa > Arthropoda > Arachnida > Ixodida > Ixodidae > Dermacentor > Dermacentor variabilis. The sequence goes on along the minus strand of NC_134570.1, from coordinate 180,959,185 downwards.
TGAAGCTTTGGAAACCCCCTGGCCTTGAAGGACGGCTTTACGCATGAATTGCAGACTTTTAAAGGACGCCAAGTTTTCGTTTATATCCCGTATGGCCCCACGGCGCTTTATGCCGTGGGGAGCTTTGTTAAGCCCGGTATAATTTAATTTAGTCATTATTCATCCGAGAAGAAACCTGCCCCGTGTCGTCAAAATCACACTGTATGCGGACGACATCTGCATTAGGAGTGCGGCGCCTTCCCCCAGTACCACTCGACAACGTCTACAGAGAGCGCTGGCAAATATATCGGCCTACCTAATCCAAGGTGTCTGAAACTGTACCCCGATAAAAGCGTTGCTATGGCTGTCACGTGGAGGCGTATGGAAAAATACCCACTAGTGTTGGGTGGTCGTACCCTTCCATAGGTCAAGACACAAAGGTTATTTAGAGTGACGATCGATGGGAACCTCACATGGTCGCCTCAAGTGAAAATACTCAGTGAGATTTCCTCGGCGTCCACGTATTCCGATTTTTAGCCGGATCACAGTGGGACAGCAACTGTCGATCAATGGTGCTCCTCCATAAGGCCTACGTCGGTGAAACACAATGGTATTACTTCCTGATCTTGCACAAAATGTCTCCCACACACAAGAGAAAACTTGATGCAACACGGAACTGCCTTGGCGTATGTCTTGGCCTTCCGAAGGGGTGGTCCCGCTCTGGAACTGCAGTAGAAACTGGATGCCTACCTCTTGAAGTCCTATCTTCGCAGCAGACACTTCCGATTCGCCCCCGACACGTCATTCATACGAAGACCCACTTTTTAATGAATATCTCTTGAACCCGTGCTACGGCTAGCTTCGGACAAGCCGGCGGAAGCATATCTATTTCGATTCCTGCACAGGCGTCACAAATTATGCCTTGAAACATTTGACCATGAACACTGTCCCCACTGGAAATCGTGCCATATATCCCTGGAATCAGTGCGAAAAAGAAAATGTCTCCAGCAACGACTTATCAAATAGCTTGGGAATATATGGACAAATATACGCACCCACAACGCACATTTTCACAAATGGTTCTATTACTCCACATTGCACATCGTGTGGCTTTTTGTTCCCTCTACAAGGTAACGATTGTCGTTTCGTCTTGAGCGAGCGACATAATCTACTTCAGCAGAGCTATATGACATTAAGCAAGCCCTTGTGTATCTACTTCGACAGCAGCCGCCAAAGACATGGGTGATTCTCACGGATTCAAAAGCAGCCCTGCAATGTATATGGAACAGCCACAAGCGTTGTAATAACCAACCTGCAGCATTTGGCATTGCTTGTGTTCACCACAAGGCTAAGATTGCTGGGCATTGCAGCAAGTTCCAGTGCATACCTGCCCCGCCCCCCATGTCGGCATTTCGGGAAATGAAAAAGCGGGCGAAGCTGCCCGAAAGGGACTCCAATGTCACAATTTCAAAAGAACAATTTTTACAAAAGCCAATGCTTCAAACATTGCAAACAAATATGTTTATCAAGAAAAAGACAACATCTGGAATCTGCCGCTACACCAAGGTAACTTCCTGCGTTATATTCACACAGAACAAAGAGGGAAAATTCCACGACCACTTCCTCGACACTTAGAGACATTGTACCATCGTCTTCGATGGAACGTGGCCTACATGAACAATTATCTGTACCGCATAGGACTTACCAGTAACCCATACTGTAATAACTGTGGCAACTGAGAGACAATGGCACATATTACTAGAATAATCTGCGTACCGCGACAGGAGACAATTTTTTTAGCAGCAAATGAACATAATTTGCCATGATCCGTTAACATTACCCAGCATCTTAGGTCCAATGCCAGGTCCTACAAAACAGCAGCGGGTTTTGGATTTATTGTTCAAATACCTGTCAGAAATTGGTCAAATAGAAAAGTTTTAAAGATTGGACATTTAATATCCAAAAACCTAAATTTACCCGCCATGTCACCTCTAAATATTAGTATCAGGTCAACTCGCCCATTTCATGTTCATTTCTATTGTCATTTTCTCTTACTTTCCAAAATGTAAACATGAATGAAGCGACGCAGATCCATTGAAATCGGCGATGTAAGCCTCCGCTGGAAGTGCGTTTACATTTAATGTGGATTTATACCGTCCTTTGAAAAGGTTCCCAAGTTGTCTCCTTAGTCACATACGCAGAGAACCGTATCGTCTGCACAGCAAATGGCAGCCAGCACACACTTAGTTGCTGAAGCCAGCAGACGACTTGGGTCACCGGGTATGCGAAAGGGACAAGGTGCTTGCAGAAAGATGGCTAAATATGCCATAGAATGCCAATTACAGTAAAGAAAGAAGACTGCAGCGATGGAAGCCAGACTACTACTGAAAATGCTCAATCCGTCAAAAAGAGCGAGTCTTTCTCAAAGCAGTTCCGGGCTCTGACCCGAACTGCGCGCCCTTTCGCAAGCGCACCAGTACATGAACCGGTCCCCGCCAACCACCCGCAGCACGCTGACGCCTCTACCTCCTGGATCTATTCCGGCCGAACGTCCTACACACAAGGCCACGGGTCAGGTTTGCCCAACTGGGGATCTTTAACGTGCGCTACGATGCACGCGGGCGTCTTCGCAGTTTGCCTCTATTCAAACTCCAATCTCCGGAGCCGGGGATAAGCCCGCAATTTCGAGCTGAATATACTAGCGCCATAAGGTACTCAGCTACCCCGAAGGGATAGCTGAGTACGGTGTAGTTGCGCTCGGACTTGCTTTAGGAGCGACTCGAATAGGCAACGACGTATTCTTTGGTAGCCGCGCGCTGAATAAGGGCAGCACCGAGTCCAATACCGCTAGCATCCGTGTGAACTTCTGTGGGGGCTGCACGGTCTAAGTGCGAGAGAATGGGATGGGACCTCAGAAGAAACTTCTGCTCAAGAAACTGGCCTCGCATTTAGGAGATCATTCAAAGGGCAAGCTCTTCTGAAGGAGGCGTGTCAGCGGATACACGACGTTGGCAAATCTATGAAAAAACCGGCGGAAGTGTGAGCGAAGGCCCAGGAAACTGCGTAGCTCATTCTACTGCGCGCGGTTGTTCCAAGGCTTCAACAGCAGCAGTCTTCACTGAATCGCGTTGTATGCCGTCCTTATCCACAACATGGCCCAGAACCAGTGTTTGGCGCTCTACAAAAATTGTATTTCTTCCATGGCATTACTTTCTAGATATCGAAATGGCATTTCTTCCAGTTGAGCACCAAAACCGCATTTCCTAAGGCGTCCAGCACAAGATCGTGACATGCGTTGTGCTCACTGGACGTGTGCCCGAAAACACCTACATTGTCTATATAGCACATACTTTTTCCTTCAAACTACGCCGTACCTTGTCCATGAAGCGTTCGAAAATTGCAGGCGCATTACAGAGCCTGAACGGCATCATATTAAATTGAGAATTTCTTTCTGATGCTAGAAATGCCGTTTTCTCTCTATCTGCCTTGCTAATAGGAAATTGCCAATTATCAGAGCTCAATCCAACAGACGCAAACTACGATGCTGATGAAAGGCAATCGACCGAATCTTCAATACGTGGAAGAGGATACATGTTCTTTTTAGTGATGGCGTTGAGACACCAGCAGTCAGTACTAAATTGCCATGTACCACATTTCTTTCGCGAGAATCACTGCAACTGCATGATTCGTTGGTTACATTCTTATTTACCATTTCGGGGACTTGGTAATTGATCACTTTGCGTTCCGATTGTGCGATTCTGTACCGCTTCTGTCGCAAAGATTTGGCAGATCTCGTACCTCTGCTATGGTGTGTTCGAGAAGGACGAAACGATGGTGGCTCCTTCTGTGAAAAGTCGTAGAGTCCGGCATGTTTTAGCAGAGTATTACCCACTTCATGTTGCTGCTTAGTTCTTAGCGACTTGTTCACCATAGTCAGTATGAAGGAGCTCGCAGCATGTCATGCATGATTGTACTCCGCACATTTCTCAGTCAGCTGATCGATGACATGAACGTAATCCATTGTAGAATATCTCCCCTTCAAGCCACCCTGTTCTCTAGGTTGATTGAAGTCAAATGTTGCCCTGATTCTACTTTAAATGTTCTTGGTGAGTAATTGAGACAGTGATCAAGGCATTGTAATATACCTATTGTTTTTTAAATTTATTAACGTTTCCCTTCTTATAGATTAGTATACGGTTGGCATTCATCCAGCTTTCTCCTACACTTGAAGTTGTGAGGCGCTGCGTATAGAACATTTCATAAGCTAAAAGTGAAGGGCGCGCTAGGAGCACTTCCTTCTCTTGCTTGCACGAGCCGGCGCGGCGCTACTTCAGTGTATGGCCGTCGTGTGCTACAGAACCATTTGGAGGCGTTTCTTTTAGCTTATTTTCCGAAAAATCTAAACGATGTCAGATCATACAAGGTCGCCAGGGAACCAGTGTGTAGTCTGCGCAAATACTGTATCAAGTTGTATAGGGGCCGCATTCTTTTTTTTTTAATTTCGGTTTTCAATATTGATGTTGCGGCCCATAGTCAAACTGTGCAGAAACCGGCGACGATGATTGTCAATTAAGGGAATAGCAGAACGCTTCTGCGGACCTGTTCGCTTTATTTTAGACAAAGGTAGCGCTAGAAAACTTGCATTTCTCACAGTGATGACATTCAGAGAGCGTTTGTTGTTTCATTACGCAATTCCTTTGAGACCAGGGCCGTTAAAGAGTACGTCAGAAACGGTAGTATAGTTGGCTATACATATAATTTAATCATCATATGTGTTCATTATAGAATATAAAGACGCCAAACAAACGGACACACACACACGAGAAGACAACGGGACAGGGCACCACTCGTAACTGCTTTATTCACAGAACGCAGGCACATATGCACCGTCGGTCAACACATGCGCACACAGCAAACTTTCATTCACGCATCTAATCAAATATTCATAATACACAACGCTGAAGAAACCTCTTCTCGGCCTTATGCAATGATAACGAAGTTTCGCTAACGCACAAGCTGCCTTTCTTGCTTATGTGACAGGCTTCAACCAGTTCCCTTGGTCTAGTATCAGTACTTCGGGCAAGAATCCGCACACCTGGAAAAGGTGGTTCACAAGAGCGCGAGGGACAGGTCCCTATGTGCTTAGGCAAATTTGCGCCCTCTTTCATTCGCTCAACATTGCTTTCATGCTCCCTGACACGCTCATTAACACAGGGGAAATTACTGAACCTTGGGGTGTCCCCTTGTTTAGTGTGGGGAATTTTTGCGATCGAATCTCTCCCAAACCTATTGTTGCTGTTCTATGGACGTCAGACTCTGGAGTTTTGCAAGACGCGTAGCGCCACCTGCCGGTGCGAAGAGGCAGTAATTGAGTAGTGCGAAGCCAGACTCCCTTCCTAAGTTGCCTATGTAGCTAGCGACTGCGAAACAACGATTTAACTAGATTTTGGTCCATATTACGAGTGTTTTGCGCATTTAACACCTAGACAGAGAGCTATGAATTTCTCTACGCTAGTCGGACGAGCCGCCGAACTGCCATAAAGCGCTTGCTGGCTCACTCTTCAGACCGATGGCGGAAACGACGGCAACCGGGATAGCTCCGGGCGCTACGAAGAAACGCCGCAGTCGACGCTGCTGTTGTGTTGTAAATTGCCATGAACGTGAAGGACTGAATAACAACGTTCAGTTTTACCGATTTCCATCGCGATCGTATGAAGGGGAAAGGCGAGAGCGCTGGATACGGGCCGTCCAACCTGTTAAGTAATCGTATTACTTGCGTTCCCCACAACATAGTGGCTCGCATGAGAAAGTGCGACAATTTTGTTATTCTGTAATAGTGTTGCGTAGCCCTGATGGAGGACCGTGGTAACCAAGCGAAAACTCAAGAATCTCCAGCCGCCACTTCGTTGGTAACAGAAAAAACAACGTTGCGAACCATCCTGCTTATGTGCCATCGATATCGCCTTTTAACAGACGTCCGCCTCCGCTTGACTCAACAAGTGGAACGGAGATATTTGCCAGGTCAGCTTAACCAAACACTTTGGATCGTTTATGAATTCAAAATACTGTTCTAGAGCATCGTTGTATTGCGAGCTCATTTCTACTTTCGGTATTTTGTATGTCCTGCGCTGATACAACAAGCACGTTTCGCAATGTGCTGAGCCTGCTCGACTGTGTTTTTCAAATGTCAGCAATAAAGTTGCTGTAGGAGCACTGGATGAGTAATTGCGAAGTAACGCACGTGTGTAAAGAAAAAAAATTGACGCGTTTATTTACATTTATTTGTGCGCACATGTTGCTCGAAGCGTCTGCGAAAACTTCTAATTAAGGTACTGAGCGATGCTGTAGCTCCTGCGAGAAAGAAAGATGCGGCGCGTAGGCACTGTAGGAAGCTTACTTTCGTTATGATCGCACGCTGTTTGCTGCCTTGGAAAACGTTTTCTGTTTGCGGCCCTGAAAAAGGCCATGAAAGGATTTACTCTGTAAATAATTGCGAGACTAAACATCACGATAAAATACGTCAAAATATAGGAGATACTTAAGTTTTGTGTTCAGGACATATTCAATATGAACAAATTTGAAATGCTTAGATTTTTATGCTAATATGCCTATAGACAAACCTGATGCTCTCTGTACTTGCGAGTTGCAGCACGCCGAAATAGCAACTGAGACTTTATTTTATATTGTACACGTACTTGGCCCTGCTGAGCTTCCTTTCCGAAGCGTAGATGGGCGGAAGAAGCTTTCAGAGTCCTTGATGTTTAGGAAACCGTGCCTCAACACAAACGAAAGAGAAAGGTCCATTGTGGCCTATGCACCTTCGCTTGCGGACAGCTCTCCTTGCACTACCCAGTTCGCGTCAAGGCTGCGATGGGGGCGTTGGTGACGGATTTTTCCGCAGCGCCACCTGGGCAGAGTCTGAGGTCTATTGGAGAGGAAGGCTTTGACGTATCCGTGTACTTTCTTCCCGCAGTCTACGCTGTTAAGGCCTTCCAGGATTGCCGCGTGGCTTACATTGTCAAAAGCTCCTTTCATGTCTAGTGCCATTAAAATGTGTTCTTTGTATGGTATATTGCTGAGAACCTCATGTTTAATTTGGAGAAGGACATCCTGTGTCGAAAGCTTGGATCGGAAAACGAACATACTATGGGGGTATATTTTCCTCCATGCAATGTTGTAGTCTTTTTGTTACTATCCTTTCATATAATTTGCCTAAGCACGATGTGAGGGAGATTGGCCGTAAGTTTGTTACCTGTAGCTTTTTACCTGGTTTGAGAATCATTACAATCTCGGCGTGTTTCTATTCCTCTGGTACCGTTTCCGCAGCCCAGTGTTGGTTGAGGAAGGCGGTGAGTTGTTCCACCTGTTCGTTCCCTAGGTTTCGAATAAGTGAATTTTTGATTTTGTCCGCGTCCGCTGCTGTGTTCTTTTTTACGCTTCTTATGGCCGCGTACACCTCTTCTTTTGTGATTGGCCTGTCCAGCAGCTCGTTTTCGTTCCCTTTGTATTGTTGTGTGCAGGCCGCCGGGTGGTCATGGCCGAAACATTTGACTCTGACCTGCTCTAGCAGTTCAGAGTCCAGTCCCTCGAATTGGTGTACCAGGCGGTGTATGGCCTTATTGTTTTCAGATTTTGTTTTTGTTGGGTCCAGGAGCGCCTTGAATATGCGCCATGTTTTTGCCGTGCTAAGCATTCCGTTTAGGGACTCGCTAAACTGTTGCCAGTTTTGCCTAGTCAGCTGAGCCGCATACTCCTCCGCCTCCTTGGTTATCTCTGCGATTTTCTTTTTGAGCTTCCTGTTTAGTCTTTGTTTTTTCCATCTTTTAGTGAGCCCGCGTCTTGCCTCCCATAGCTTGAGTAGTCGCGAGTCCACCTCAGGTGTTTCCTCTGTTCTTTCTATTTTTTTGTGTACTTGTCGAGCACCTCCCTGAGCTCGTTTCCCCAGCCTTCTAGGGACTCGATGTTTCCCTTTATAGTTTTGCATTCCTTCCTGAAGGCATTCCAATCTGTCACCTTGGTGGTGCCAATTTTGCGTTTTATTCTTCCGGTTGCCAATTGCGTTTTTAGGATCGCTGCCCAGATTCTCCAGCAGGTTTTCCCATACCGCCTTGTCTGTTGCCCGGATGTATGTCAGGTCGGGGCATGTGTCGGAGCTTACGCTGTTACCTAGTCTGGTTGGCGTACTGTCGTCTGTTATGAGGGTGCAGCCGTACATATCTGCTGCTTCCTTAACTTGCATGCCTTTCTTGTCTGTTTTTTTGTAACCCTAGGTCAGATCTTTGGCGTGGAAATCTCCTACAATCACTAGGGCGTTTGTTTTGGCTAATTTGCTCGCTCCTGCAAAAAGTTTGCGGAAGTCGGCCTCTTTTTGACTCGGAGGACTATAGAGATTTATGACAAAGACACTGCTGTCTTTTATTTTTTGGAATGATTTCGACAATACCGTGGTCTATGTCTGTGTCGGCTATGCTGTCGTGTGCTATGGCGGTCAGGAATTTACTGATGAGTATTGCTGTGCGTTCTTTTTCATAGCACGTGTAGCCTTTTAGCGTTGGTGTGGTTTTCCCTTTCTCCTGTAGTGCTATGATATCGGGTGGTGTGAGTTGTGTGTTTATGTACTGTAGGAGTTGCCCTTGTTTTTTACGATAGCCCCTGCAATTCCATTGCCAAATTTCTACTGTTTCGTATCTGGCCATGATTAGTCCTCGGTATTAGACGCGTTGTAGTTTTCGAGGCCCTGTCTTCTTAGGTTGAATTTGTCTTTAGCTTGTTGTGAGATTTGTTGTTTGCGTTGGTTTCGGATCTCCTGATCCATTATTGCCATTTTCTGTTCTATTGCAATTTTTTTCTCTTGTATAAACGTCATTAATTTTCTCATTTGGTCTTCGAAAGATTCTGGTTGCTGTGGTTGTTGTTGTGGTGGAGTCTGCAGTCTAGGGGGACTACCTGTCCTTGAATCCTGCAGGGCTAAAGCCCTGCAGGATCCAATTAGCTCCAATTAGCTCCTCCAACCGTCTTTCTAGCTGTTCTATGCGTTTGCGATATGCTTCGTTTTCCTTTCTAAGATTTTGACGTTCCTCTCCATTATTATTACCTTTCCCCGAGTGCGGAGGTGGTGTTTTGGGTGGTCCCCAGCTCACCTTAGCGTTATCTTGGGTCTTCTTAATATGTTGTTGTCCCTTGTGTTGCTGCTGCCCCCTCGTGGGCGGAGGCTGCAGTGGTAGGAAGGAGCTGTCCCTGGCTGGGTCTCTCGCCTGGCTCCTCGTCTGGCTCCTGGCTCGGCTCCTCGAACGGCTCCGGCTGGCTCGATCGCCCTCCGAGCTCAGCCATCTGGGTCGGCGCCTGCGGCTGCGGCTTCGGCCTCGGCGTTGTTGCTGCTGCTGATGCAGTTGTTGGCGGCCGCTGAGCTCCTTGGTGTCCTTGAGGCGCCGCTGGAAGTCCCTGGTTCCTGTTAGGTGGATTCCTCCGCATACCAGGCACTTCGGTTGGCATTGGTGCCCCTCTGGGGGGCTAGTTGCTCCGCACTGGCGGCAGATTCTCGTTCCCGGCTTTGGGCACACGTCCTTGCTCGCCGCATACAAAGCATACTTGTCTAGTTGGTCTGTAGGGGTGGGTCTTGTACTCGCATGCCCCAAAAATGACGTATTTGGGGATGAAAGGGCCGTTGAAAGTGACGAGTGCAGTCTCCGACTTGCCCAGCATTCTGGCGCTCAAGATCTCCACTCCTTGGGTGCGTAGGTGCAACTTGGATTCGAGTAGGTCCACCGCGATTCCCGGGGGTAGCCGTGAATAACGGCTCTTTTGATGTCTTCAGGTAGCGCCACGTAGGCGTTCACGTCGTAATTTTGCCCGTCAAGGTTGAGGCAGTTGATCTTCCTGATCAACCCGGCTGCTTCCTCGTCCGAGGCGCTTGCGATGATGATGTTGGAACCTGGCCGGAGTCTCACCAGGAACTTGTCCTCTCCGAATTTTCGCCCACACGCTTCCACGATAGCGCGTGCCGCTTGGTACGTCTTCAGCTCGTTAACCTTCAGCCCGCCCTTAGGCCGAATAATGATCTTCGCGTCGTTCAACGGGAGCGGCGGGAGTCTGTGCCTCGACTGCCTCGCCGCGCCGCTCTTTTGTCCTTGTGTCGTTGACGTCAGGCCAGCTGCTGTCGCCGGCGCCATCTTGATAATGTTCCCGGCGGCGTGAGGCTCACCCGGTTTCAAAATTGCGGCGCTCTGCGTAGCGCGCTTAAGCCCTTTATTCTGCCGTCGGGAATAGTAAATTTGCCAGTTTTTGTCTTCTTCCTGCTGATCTACCGTGTCTGCCGAACTCGGCATATCTTGCTGCATCGCTAAATCTTCTGATACTCCGCTACCTAGGCCGCTCTGTCGCGAACATGCGGCGGGATAGGCTTCCTCCATCGCTTCTGTTTCTGGCGGATTTTGGGCTGGTCCGTTTGCCCGCTGGTTATAACTTATTACGGTCGCCTGCCGGGGGTCCATTCTAGTCGCGACGCTGCTGCGCCTGCGTCCTAGTTGCCCGTTGGATCCCGGGTGCGGCTAGGCCTGATGGCAGGCCCAGCTCGCCGACCAGGGGGAAACTTCAATCTCTGATAAAATTCCAAAAAGTGGGCCTACCGGGTTGAGAGTGGTGTCCTCGAGTCGAGGTCACTTGCTGAGTCGATTACGCCAAATGTTTTGGTGGCCCGATGGGATTGACACTCTGAAAACTTCGAGAATCCACGGAGCCCATGCAACGCACGTCCGCTCCCGTTTGCTTCTTCTTCTTCCCTGCAGCGCAGAAGAAATTGCTACGGGACTTGGTTGCCTTGGCAAAATGGTCGCCTGCAAGGTAGCCAACAGCATGACGGGCACGAATAAGCATTTGTAGTTGTTTAGACTTACACAATACCATCCACTCTACTGATCATTCTAGGGGTTTTGCCACATTAGGAACCATCTTCGCGAAGACGGACTAATTCCAATAGGCAAATACATTACCGATCGGTGTCAATGATCCATTAGGCAAATACGGTACCAATACATTACCAATGTGCAAATATAGTTTCAATGGGCAAATACAGAACAAATAGGCAACTATAGTTCCAAAGGGCCAATGCAGAATCAAATAGACCAATATAGTTCCAATATGCAAGTGCAAAACGAATACACAAATAGGTGTGGAACCATTAGGCTGTTGGTTTTTCAATTGGAAATTTTTTCTGGGATAGTGCTGCTCCATTCAATACCACTGTTAAAATTATATACGTGCATTGTGATCAGCAAGATCCATGGTTATTGCAGCAGGCTTCTCTCTACTCGACAAATAAAATGATTATCACTTCTAATTGCTTTGAATTCGTTGTGAATAGCAGTAAATGTGCCGCAAAAATATTTTCTACTTGCGGAAGCGCTGTGTAGTTCGAGGTACTTTGCGAAAAGCCGCCTTTCGCATGTAATGAACAGTCTAAACGAGGATAATGCAACATCAATAGGGAGGCACTACTACTACGAGCAGCAGAGCTCTCGTTGTTAGTGGGAAACGAATTTTAATTAGCAGCATTGCATCAATGCACTAGGAAGAAAATGCAAGTCGCATTTTCAAGCATTTTTGGCAAGCATGACAGCCATGAGCTTTTCTGCAATGGCAAAGACAAATACCACTATATTTAGTAGGGAATATTTTGCTATACGCGGTCACAATTATGAACGTTTTCCAGGTTACACTCATTGAAATCTAAACGAGTAGAAAGAAACCTTATAGAGATTTTGCTACCCGTAGGTATACTCATCTAATTTTAAATCATCTGAAGCGATTGTGTAGGGTAATGCACTCTTGAGAGTAATAAAATTCTCTTGAAACTTCCTTTTGGCCCTCGCACATTAAGATGTGAACGGCATGTCAAAAGGCTGAAATGGGCATTTCGCGCCAATACGTCCTTGGTTTCTTATGTGGGCAACGTGACAGTATCGCCGTAACAATGCTAAGACGCATTGTGCTCTTTGTGCAGTTTTTCGCTGGGTTCCCTACTACTGCGGGTCCCCCTCCAGTGATCCAGGATGCGTCGTTGATTCCGAAACAACGGTTACAAGATTCATCTTGCCCGTGCCTGGTCTGTCCTATATTCTCTACTGAAGATAGCCTCGTCCCTACCCAATTTCAGCTTCTCTTCGCTCCATTACGTTATCACGGACTTTCCAATCCTGCTGGTACCCAACGCAGTGACGTCAGTGCCTACGTATAAAAGAGCATCACCGCTGGCCGCTTTCTTAAATGGGCAGGGTGACAGCAACGCCGTAACGACGCTAAGACGAATTCTGCTCTTTGGGTAGGTATGCCACTTTAATAATGCTTACTGTATTCGATCTGACGACCCTGACTTGTTGCTGCTACCTTTCCCAGGATGCTGTGGTTCCTTTTTTACGTACACTTTGGCAGAGCTTCTGCATCGTGTTAGTAGCATTTTGTTGACTGGTGTTGTTGAGACGAACCCGGGTCCTCCTAAAAAGAACCTTGAAACCAACCCTGGGCTAAACACACGATACGAATCCGCCCCTACCGTCGATAGCTCGCCAGCAGCGGTTACTGGCCCTGACAATTTAGAACAATCCCAGCGCAACGTTTGTGATATGATTTCGCAGGTACTGGCGGGCCAGAACCGAATTGCACAAGATATTGCGGATCATAAGACATCCGTTGACTCCCGCTTCGAGGCTTTTGAAAGCGGTCTAGCTACGCTCGAGTCTTCAATCGCGGTCTCTAACTCTTCTTCAGAAAGTTCAGACAGTTCAGAAACCAAACGGCTTTCTGAACTGTCACGTTCGTACGGCAAGCGCGCAGCACGTCACGCCGCACAGAGCCTGTTTTTTACGTGTGCTTATTCATGACATTCTGTATATCGCCTACTGTATTGTTCTTCCCGCCTGCTCGGATGACGTCATTCTAGGATGGGACTTCTTATCTCGGCATAAAGCCGTAATCGATTGCGCACGCACCACAGTTGAATTTTGCCCTCTGTGTGAGACACCATCGCACGAAGATCGTGATCGCCATTGTAAACTTTCCGTGCGCGAGGATGCAGATATTCCGCCTGACTCACTTGCGCTGCATATCATGTTCACCGCAAATAAAGACAGGAACAGCGCAAGAGAACAGAAGAACGGTTTGTAGTTTTTGTGTTCTCTCTCGCTTTCCCCTTTTTTATTGGCGGTCAATATGATATGCAGTAAAAGCCAACTAGGCGAAACTGAAGTTCTTCTGAAGCATATATCTCGTGCAGATGGCCCTTCTTTCTCTGTTACCGCCCGTATCGTTTTCTGTTCTCTTCCGCTGCTCGCTTCTTTATTTACGGTTAATATGATATGCAGGAAACACCAACTAGGCCAAACTGAAGTTCTTCCTGCGCCCTCGTACCTGTATCCTGCGATGTCATCGCTGATGCAACGGTCCTCTTCACGCCGCCCGCCGTCTTCATGAGCCGTAAAGCTCTTCCACTACCCTTCGCAACGCTTGACATCACCGGCAGCTGCAGCAATATATACTTGCGCAATCCCCACTGTGCGCCTGTAACGTTGCTCATCGGTGAATGCTTTGGCCTTGTGGAACACCTCGATCTTTTGTCTTCAGTCAACCATCTGCGATTTGAGTGCTTGAGGAGACGCCCAGCGATGCGTTCTCGAGTGCCATAGCCGATACTCTCACACCTGCCCAACGCGCCAACCTTCTTGATCTGCACCACTTTAGAAGCTCAATCGACGTTTCACAACCTAAACTGCGCCGCACGTCAGAAGTGCAGCACTACATTCCTATCGGTTTGCGTCAGCCGTTACGTCGACGACCATACCGCGCCTCTGCCGAAGAGCGTCGTGTCATTGTCACCCAAGTCTAAGATATGCTGCGCCGTGACTTTATTGAACCTTCGCACAGTTCCTGGGCATCTCCTGTCGTTCTCGTTCGCAAGAAGGACGGGTTTATTCGCTTTTGTGTCGATACCGTCACTTAATAACGGTAACTCGTAAAGACGCCCATACGTTTCCGCGCATCGGCGACATACTCGACCGTCTTCAAGGAGCAGAATTCTCGTCCCTCGACTTGCGTTCAGCTTACTGGCAGGTGCCGATGACTGTGGCCGATCGCCTGCGTGGCCTCAAGTGGTCTTTGTGTCTTTGTTACCTCGACAATGTCGTGGTTTTCTCGCCTGATTTTCCGACTCATCTGCTCCGCCTCTGACATGTTTTGAGCTGTCTAACGAACGCTGGCTTCCAACTCAACCTCAAAGTGTCACTTCGCCGTGCGGGAGATCCCCATCTTAGGCCACGTTGTGTCCAAGCACGGCGTTCTTCCCGATCGTCCAAAACTTCCAGCAGTCGCTGAATTTCCGAAGCCTCAGACCATCAAAGAACTTCGAAGCTTTGCGGGCCAATGCTCATATTTCCGCCACTTTGGTCGAAATTTCGCATCGATCATAGCGCCAGTTGACTCAGCTTCTACGCGGTGACGCTGACCTGTCCTCCTGGTCCCCTTCACGTGACTCCGCGTTTGCTATGCTGCGTCGTCTTCACACCTCCCCATCTATTATTTGATAGTTCGACCCTTCAGCTCCAACTGACATACATACAAACGCAAGGGGGGGGCGGTTTCGGCTCCGTCCTCACACAACGAAAGCTCGGCTACACCGAGTACGTAGTCGTCTAGGCGAGTCGCATGCTGACGAAGCCTGAGGCCAATTAGAGCGATACTGAAAAAGAGTGATTGGCTTTATTGTGGGCTCTTGGGATGTTCCGACCGCACCTGTACGCGCGCCCATTCAACTTGGTCACAGATCACCGCGCACTTTGTTTGCTCGCCAGCTTGAAAGATCCCACTGGCCGCCTAGCCCGTTGGGCACTACGCATCCAGCAGCAGAATATTCGCGTCGTATACCACAACGGGCGCACAGACTCCGACGCAGGCGCCCTGTCCCGTTCACCTTTACCTCCAGACAAGGCCTGCGGCGCAACTTCCGCACACTCCGTGTCATGTCTCGACATGGACTTCTTTGCCACCGCACAACGTCGTGACCCGTGCATCGCTTCTCTTTTCAATTATCTATCTGGATCAGCGGCCATCCCTGTATCCCGAGCTCTCCGAGGCCAAGCAGTTCATTTGGGCATTCGTGAGCAGCTGCTCCACCGACGCAATTACGTTCCTGATGGCCGTAGGTGGCATCTGATGATTCTCCGCAGTTTAAGATTACGACTATGTTCCTTTTTCCACAACGATCTGCAATGTGGCCACGCCGCAGTTTCAAAGAAGTCCGAACTAATTCACCACTGCTACTACTGTCGCGACATGTACAATTTTGTACAAATAATTGTGCGGTGCTGTCTTGACTATGAACGCCGCAAATCACCACATTTACGCCATCCTCGTGCCTTGCAGCCGCCCCCGTGCCCAGGCAAACCCTTAGATTGCGTCAGCATCGACCTGTACGGCCCGCTTCCTATGACGCCAGACGGCAATCGGTGGATCGTAGTTGCTGTTGACCATTTTACACGATACGCGGAAACTGCGGCTTTACCAAGTGCTACAGCTCGGGTTGTAGCCTCTTTTGTTCTACATCGCTTCCTCCTTCGAAACGCGCACCTCGAGAACTCCTCAGTGACAGAGGTCACAGAGGTCGCACCTTCCTCTTTGAAGTCGTAGAAGGTTTGCTTTCCCAATGGCACATTATTCATCGGACAAGCATGGCATACCATCCCCAGACCAACGGGCGCACAGAGCGATTTATCCGCACACTTGGTGATATGCTCTCTATTTACGTGCATTGGATCACGGTAACTAGAACCGCATCCTTCCATTCATCACGTTCGCGTACAACACCGCGATCCTGACCCCTACGGGATTTTCACCTTTCTTACTCCTGTGTGGCCGTGAGCCTAGGAATGCCATCGACACACTTCTTCCATACCGTCCAGATGCCTCCGAGTGTCTCCCTGTGTCTGGCGTCGCCCGAAAAGCCGAGTAATGGCGCCAGCTCACATTTATTGCAGAGCGACAGCAAAAAAAAAACCCACCGACTCGTTTCCAAACACTACCTACGCTCCAGGCTTTCTTGTGTGGCACTCTGTCCCTGTTCAAACACCGTGGTCTTCCACCAAATTTGTCCCAAAATTCGAAGGGTCTTACCGAGTCTTCCAGCGAACATTCACGGTGAATTTTCTCGGTCAACCACTGTCACCACTTGAAGAATCGCGCCGGCCCGGACGTGAATTGTCCACATCTCGCATCTCAAGCCCTACCACAACTCTGTGGCTCGCGATTGTTAGGTCGCCAAGATGGCTATTTCTTCTGGGAGGGGGGGAGATTATGAAGAAGAAGACGCGTCTCGCTGGACAGCCGCATCGCCAAAGCTCTGCTCGCGCTGCTGGTGGCTGGCGCCTTTTTGGACGGTTCTTCGGGCCGCCTCGCCGTTCCCGGTTGCTGTGCCCTTTGCATAGGAAGCCGCTAATAAACTTCTTCTCAGACGTGAAATTGTAATGACGTCAATAATTCGATGAGGTGAAACATGCTGCGAAATTATGAATGGCTTCAAGAGTTTGAATGAGTGTAGCTTGAGTAGGATCTCGAATGGTGCATGCGTACCCTAATTTAGAACCTAACAAGGCTTTGTAAAGGGTTAACTTCAGGGACGTTGGGGCATCAAAACAGTTTTGACACAGACAACCAAACATGCGATTCGCGTTGTTACCAACATATTCAACATGCGTATTCAGCGAAAGATTAGAAGAAATGTGAACACCAAGGTATGTATAAATGTCAACAGATGGTAATGGGCTAATATTGAGGGAGTTAGTACGGGGACAATGGTTGGTGTGGTGAGGAACTTGCATGCTTCTACATTTAGTTGTATTAAGTGTCATGAGCCACTTACTGCACCATTCGAACACCCTATCTAGATCGCGTTGCATGTTGAGATAATTGACATGGTTCCTGATTTTTGGTAAATTACACAGTCGTCTGAAAACAGTCGGACAGTTGGGGAAGATCGGCAAGTAGGAAGATCATTAATATTGTCACGCGCTAAGGCAAGAGCCAGCAAAATATCAGCTGCCAGACATGAAAAATGCTAGACCGGAAGGGACAGTTCTCCAGCTGGCGCGGAATCTTTTTTGACTTCGTCGTCTTCTTCGCCGTTCTTGTTGGGCTCAAAACACCAGGTGGCATTATTCGACTTCTCAGTAAAGCATCGACTCGATGCTCAAACACAAGACCTACATGAACAGTGCAAAAATGAGCTAAGGCGGAAAAAAAGGAAACGCGCTAGCAAACACATTGACATGCACACGAGGCAAAGAAATGTGTTCTGTGCTCGGGAACAAAAAAAAAACACTTCGTAGTTTTTTGTAGGACGACGCGACTACAGCAAAAAAAAAGTTTTTTTCCCCAGTACACTATATTAACATCACCGTGTAAAATACGGCTTGAGGTGGACGACAGGCACAATCTCTGCGCGTGGTAATTGGCGCTTGGGCGATGGCAGGTCTCCGTCTGGAATAACTTCATAGTTCACGTCGCCTACACATTAGTACTGTGTATGGTCCAAAGTACTTGCTCAAGAGTTTCTCGCTGAGTCCTCGCCGTCTAATGGGGTTCCAAACCCGAACTTGGTTAACAGGCTCATACATAACTTGTCTATGGTGGATATTGTACCTTATGGCATCTGTACACTGCTGCTGTCTTATGTGCACACGGGCCAGTCGGCGTGGTTCTTCGGCGCGCTGAATGTAGTCCTCGACGTCAGAAGCTAACTGGTCGATCTGATCGATGTCTTCATACGGAATCATGACATCTAGAATAGTTTGAACATCTCGAAACGGAGTGAATGGTGTAGTTCCCTCCGCGGCAGTGTTGTACGCAAACATTACCTACACCAGGATTATATGCCTGGAGTCGCAGACTCCAACGTGCCAATTATCCAGAAGCGTCTCGGAGGTTGGTCAACGAGCACAAAGCAGAATGATCGATCACAACATTAAATGGCCGCCCGTATAGATACGGCGTAAACTTCATAGTCTATAGCCCAAATAACCCCGAGGCATTCCATGTCTGTGGTGGAATAATTTGACTCGGCGCGTTACCGAGTGCGGCTCGCGTAGGCTATAAAACGTTCAGTCGAGTCTTGCCGTTGCACCAGGATAGCTCAGGGGCGGATATTGCAGGCCGCAGTGCGTAATTCTGTGACAGCCTCCTCTTCAAAATGGCCTAGCACGGGAGGAGAAGACGATCGACGTTGTAGCTCCGCAAAGGCGGTCTTCATCACTCCACAGGAATGTCGCGTCGTCACGGGTAAGGCAAAATAGCGGCTCTGCAATCTTAGAAAATTTTTAATAAAACGTTTATAATATGCACACAAGCCCAAAAATGGTTGGACACTTTTCTTGTCGGTTGAAGCTGGAAAAGCCGCTACGGCAGCAGTTTTTTCGGGATCGCGTCGAGTACCTACCGCGCTCACGACGTGACCAAGAAACTTCAGTTCCTCGTAACCGACATGGCATATCTCTGGCTTGAGTGTAAGATCAGCCGATCGAATGGCTTCGAGTACATTCCGAAGGCGTCGAAGGTGCTCGTCAAAAGTTTCAGAAAAGCTACGAGATCATCAAGATAGACGACGCAGCTTTTTCCATTTGAGGCAGGCAAGAACGGTATCCATCATTCGCTGGAATGCTGCTGGAGCGGAACAGATGCCAAAAGGGAATACGGAGTACTCTAAATTCTTAATGGCCATCCGGAGTCACAAAAGCAGTTTTCTCGCGGTCCGGCTCATCTACTTCAATCTGCCAGTAGCCACTTTTCAAATCGATAGAGGAGAAATATTTCGCGCGCCTCAGCGTGTCCAGAGAATCGTCGACACGAGACGACAGGTACACGTCTTTGTTTGCTGCATTGTTTAGCTTCCGGTAGTCAACACAAAACCGAAGCGTGTCATCTTTCTTTTTAACAAGAAGGACTGGCGATTACCAGGAACTGCATGAATGCTGTATTACGCCGTCTTGAAGCATTATTTTCACCTGCGTTTGCATTGCACATCGTTTGGTCATGGAAACACGATAAGGTGGTTGCCGTATCGGGAGCACGTTGACATAGGTGATTATACGGTACTTCGTAATCGATGTTTGACTTATCTTCGACGACCGTGCAAAGCAAGAGTGGAACTCGAGCAACATTACCTGCAGGGGTTGTTTGTAATCTTCAGGAAGCGTTGGACTAATGCCAGCGTAGCGTAGAGGTGCTTCAGCAGTGCAGATTGCCTCGGAAACAAAACGCTCAGTGACATCGGCAATCGGGTAGGCGTAGGTGATGACAGTACCGGAGAAAAGGCGTCGGTGTTTGTAGCTGAAGTTCGTGACAAGAACCTCAGATCATGGAAATCAGTAAAGCTTCTTGCTACGCAAACACATTGAGAAAGCAGGAGAGAGCGATTGCCTTCTTCGACCGCTTCACCGTGTAAGAGTCTGTCACGTGCCACTTGAATCACGACACTTGCACGTGGTGGTAACGTGACAGCGTCGTGGATGACACGAAGAGATGCTCGAGGGTGGATGGTGTTGGTCGTCGCTGCGGCGCTCTTTGTCGAGAAAATGGTGAGACGTTGTCGAATGTCGATGACAGCTCCGTGCTCCCTGAGAAATTCCATGCCGATGACTAGGTCTCGAGAACACTGAGGGAGAATGCTAAAGCTGGCAACAAACGTAAAGCCGCGAATTCGTATTCGTGCCGTGCACATGCCGAGTGGTGTGACGATGTGCCCACCAGCTGTTCTAACTGGCGTTTGATTCCAGGGCGTCGTCACTTTCTTCACAAGGGTGACCAGTTTTTCGCTCATTATAGAATATTCCGCTCCGCTGTCCACTAAAGCAGTCCATTCGCGACCGTCGAGCAGTACAGGAATGTCCAAGGAAATTCGTCTTCCGTGATCAGTAGGTACTGTCGCCGTCGATGTATCGTCGGTCCGCGTGCGCCTCAATAGGGGTCCTTGAGCACGTCCAGACTGAGCGGCTTCGCCCCTGAAGGCCGCTGTGGTTAGTTTTCCCAACGCGGACTGCGCGACCGACCCTGCACCACGCTGGTGTACGTACAGCGAGTCGGAGAAAACCGCCGCGGTGAAGGGGAGCGTGACTGGTGTCGAGCTGATGGAGATCCGCGCTGCTGGGCAGCGTACTCTTCAATTTCAGGAGGACGCTGGCCGAATCTAGGTCACAGCAAGTTTGCTGAGAATCCGCGTAGTCCGAGCTCTCGATAGGAGCACTGTCGGCAGACATGCCCAGTTTCGCCGCAGTGAAAGCAAAGGGGACGGCGATCATGGGCCCGCCACACGTCTGGTTTTCTTGGGGCGTGTCGGTGGTCTAGGTAATACGAGGCCGCTTGAACGGGTTGTGGCGTGGCCCTGCACGCGTTGCGAAGCGGGGAGGCAGGTGGGGCAGGCTGCCTCAAAGCTTGCGAATATGACACATGGGGGTTGTCAGACTTTAGCGGTCTAGTTTCTGTGTTGAAGGGTGGTTCTCTAAGCGCATGCTGGACTTCGTCACGGAAAGCGCTGGACAAAGAGGTGAGTGTCGGCTGTGAGGGCACCGACATTTTTGGAATTCTTCGAGAATTACGCAACGAATGAGTTCTCGAAGGAAATCGACGTGGCCCCGAGAGCTCCGAAGAAGTCCATGGGTGAGGCAGCGTTCACTTGGCGTTTGTACGATGGTGCCTGTTGGCAAAGAGTCTCTTCCATTGTAACGGCCTCGGAAAGAAATTCTGACAGAGTCTTGGGAGCACTCCGCACGAGACCGCCGAACCGCTGCTCTTTCGTTCCACGCATCAGGTACCGCACCTTCTTTTCTTCCGACATGCTGGGGTCGGCTCGTCGAAAGAGGCGCATCATGTCCTCGACATACATTGCGACACCTTCGTTCGGCATTTGTATACGGGACTGGACATCACGCTCAGCTCCCTCTCGGCGATCAGGGCTCGCATACATCTCAAGAATCCAGCGTTTGAATTCTGCCCATGAAGTTAGGGCATCTGCACGGTTTTCATACCGAACTCGTGCGCCATCGTTAAGGCTGCAATATTCGTTCTTCAGTTTGTCTGCGTCATCCCACTTGTTGAAAGCGGCAACATGTTCATAGTGCACCAGCCAATCTTCAGTATTCTCATGTATGGCGCCGTGGAAGGGATTCGGCGTTCGTGGATTGAGGGGCGTACTATGAATCGGCGTTGTGCCTTCCATATTGGTTGGGGTGGTCGGAGCTGCCATTCTCTTCGGGAGGAGTCCAAACTCAGAGGCTTGTCCGCGGATCCTTCTGATGGCGCGGTGTATAGGCGTAACCACCGATACGGGGCCGGAGCTCCTGCTGCTCGGGGAGGTTTGGCGCACAGATTAGATTACCCCGCACCTCCACGTGCTAACGCGAGAGCAAGTAATTGTACCAGCAGCCTTACACGAAAAATGCCAGACACGAAGGGACGGTTTTCTATCTGGCGCGGGACCTTTTTTGACTTTTGTCGTCTTCATCGCCGTTTTTTGCTGGGCATGCAATGCTGACCATTTGCTGGCTCAAAACACAATATAAATGAAGACAAGCATAGCGCCGAAAACGAATCCATACGGAAAACCGCATGTTACGGCAGAATTAGGTGAACAAAACTCATTAGCTGTCACATGCGGACTACGGTTAGAGAGAAGTTCCTTAATCCATGCAAGTACAGCTTGAAGATAAGTATACCGTGCGAAACGGAGTGAAATGCTCAAGCAACATCTAAATATATGCAATCAGTATGAAAGTCACGATCCGCGTTAATGAACAAGTCGTTGGTAAACCATAGAATGGAATCCATGCTGTTAAATACTGAAGAAGGAATTGACCTGAAGGAATTCAATGACCAGCGAGTATATTATATGTTAATACAATGAAGATGAACTTGTGTTCCCTTCTGCATTTTTGATGAGATACAATCTGCCCAGCCGATGAAGATACCTTGAAGTTGACAATCACCCTTTCGACGCCAACTACATAATTAGCGATGGCATCCATTGGTAAGTTAGATTTTGATATATGCACATATACTGTGCGCGTGCTCTTATGAAAATGAGTAACAAACACATTGTTCAGAACATTCCAACATTCGCTTTGAACTACTATAACATTAGATTGGATTAACTAAATGTGTCTCATTTTAGTATTGTTAATAATTGTTCCAAATTTACGGGGGTTATAATGCAGTAGCAAAGGAAGGGTTTTATCAAAGAATTTCTTCTAGGCTTTTGAAAGCGCAGTACACAATTCTCAATTAATTTTTTAATAACAAGACCAGTGGTCTATCGTGGCTGTTAATTTTGCCCGTCGAATTATCAACTTCTTTTTGCTGCGCATGCACTTTAACGTGTTATAAAAGCATGGAGAACGAGTTGTCGATGAAACATTTCTTTTAGGGGCAAAACGATTAATAAGGGACAACAGTTTCTTTTGATAAAGTAGCCAGTGGTCCTCAACTGATCGCTGCTCTGTTATGCGCAAGCTGTCGCCTACGTTCGAACTTATACTCGGTAATCGCTGTAAGGAAATTAATTTGTAAATAAGAGAATAAATTCTAAAGGCAGAACCTCTGGCGTTAGTGAATTTCGAACACTGCGACTATACGCTCTGCACCCGAGTATCTTACCGAATGCGCTAAAACAACTGCACTTTATGACTTCATGCTACTTAAACCGAAATTTACATTGCCAAGCCCGGCGGAACGAAAACGGTGACGTCAAAATCACCGCGGCTTACTCGGAAACATCGACGTTATATTCCATGGCAGTCTAGTCAACTATCATGACGTCACGAATCGAACTGAACCGGCCTTGTGCTATCTAGAAATCGTTGGCTTTGGCCTACCGTCTCAACGCGTTCGCTTGCCCGGAGGATTTCATAAGTCGACGGACCACTCAGCTGCGTTCAATTGGACAATAATGCTTTCGCATTCACAACTAATAAGAAGTGCGTAGGTGCCCTCGGATATTTTCATATTGGACCTGTAGGCAAGAATGTTAGCTTAGTGCTTACCGACATATTGAATGCACTTGCGGTCACTGCTCGCAGTATGAGGTCGTTGACAACATGAACGTCATTCTCCTCGTACTTATCATTTCGATGCTTAGTGTATTGCTATATTTTATTCGCGTTAGATTTCGCAAGTAATTTCTAACAGTTGCTACGGATTACTATTTTTCGCTCATCAGCAACCGGATGATCTAGAAAATCGGAACCAATTTCCACATGCTGCACTCTTCTCCATATGGAAATAGTTCTCGCTCCGAATAAAATTTCCCAATAAAACCATCACTCGCACGTAAATTAGTTCATATAGGTCAGATGTAGTGTGATAAACATTCAAAAAGTCCTCTTATGTTCCGCACATCATTTTTTGTGTGGATGCTCACATTAATGAACATGATTGTTTCGCACCCTACCATAAAATTCAATGTCGGATTTCTCACTTTAGAAAAAAAAAAACAGGCTTGATAGCTAGACGAAATACAACAACGAGCTCATTACCTGAACAGAATGAAGTATTTTTCAAGCGTAACGTAAACTGCAGCTCCCCACATTTAAACTTTGCACATCCTCAAAAAAAAGAAACAAAAAAGCCGGCAGATCCCACGCCCTGTGGGAATCGATGTTATACGAATCAGTGTGCGGGAAGTCTACCAAGTAGGCGGCTACTTCATGACCTACGAGACATGCATGTCATGACATTCATGTCATGACCTATCATTTCGTCGTACATTGTTGTCATACTACGTCAACTTCGGTACATACCGAGTTAACGAAACGATCGTGAGAACTACACGACATAAGCGGCTAGATAAATAGACACTGTCAAACTGGCAAATGTTTGCCGAGAAATGCTTCGCATTCAAAAGCACGACATCATGATGAACGTAAACTGTACAGTTAGCGCAGACAAGAAATTGTAGCTTCATCATGCAGCGAAGTGAGACACGAGCACTCGTACATGTTTAGGTTCGCAAGGAGATGGACACAATGAGAAGAAAAGCGTTCCCAGAATGGTCTCCAGAATCCGGCCACTAAATCTGCCGTGCAAGTGCCTTGCCGTACTGCAGCCGCTTATCGCAGCTCTTTACATGCTGTAAAGCTTTTTCTTGACGCCTGTGCTACTCACGCTTGCGCGGCCCACACAACAGCTTCGTCTTGGAGCCTTTATCTCTAGGTTCACTTGAACTAGTGCTTACAGACAAGATATCGAAGCCGCTAGTGTCTTTATGGAGGAGATTTGTGAATGTTTATCATCCGAATGTTGAACGCGCTTGCACCGCTGTGGATCGCTCTTTCTACGTTATTATGATCCCTCATCACACCTTTGTGTCTCCATTCCCCCTGTGCGGAGTAGCAGGCTAGAGTGCGTTAGCTCATGCCAACGTCTCTGCCTTATTTAAAATATGTTCCCTCTCTCTACCAAAATTAAAGCACTGAATGTATGGGTAAATTTTGGTATCGATGCACACCTATTCTTGCGTCCATCCCTTTTGCATTGTGCGATTGTGTCCTGCATGATTTACCACAAGGAAGCACGACATATTGTTGCCACTTTGTCGTCTTTACCGTCGATGACTTTGTCCTCTATTCCACCGTGGGCGAATATTCTTCTGCCACACTTACAGTTCTTTATTACTGAATGGCAGCCGTCCTTACACAAATTTAGTTATCCATTCTTATACGGTTTTAAAACGAAGGGTTCTTAACGAAGAATCCTGGTCTTTGGTGACCGTATCTGCTGCTCCCACGGCGGTTTTACCTTTTAGCTGAAACATGCAAAATAAAAGTGATAGGGATATGTAACTGATGGTGGATTTTGAACCTTGGTCTCTTCGCACGAGAGCCTTGTCTTCTACCCTTTAGGCCACAATCGCACTAAATGTACAGCGCCAAATTGCTTTTTGTGTGTCTGTGTTTTTTTTTTGTCGGACGTTCGTTACATCGCCACATGGCACGTGTGTCAGGCGGCACGCGTGAGTGAAACCACGTTACCGCAAAAAAGCACAAGCGCACACGCCAGCTGGCGAGAGAAGGTGGGAAAAACCCAGGAAATAATAGCCAAATTATCTTCATTATTCACACCTCCATCCTAATCGAAAGCCATCCGTGACTTGACCTAAATGACGCCTGGCGTAAACGTGCCCACGAAGCGCATTGCGATGCCTACGGAGCGTTTACTACAGGTGTCCTTCGCGTGAAGGCAAAGACGGACTTCAAGCTAGGATGTATTTTTAAATACGGTGGTTAAAACTGTCTTTTCAGGAGTACTGGCCTCAGCCCCGTTTACTTCTGCTGAGTAACTTCTTTCGGCAAGCATAAAACAGCGCCTCCGTCCTCATCGTATGAGTAGTCCCATGAACTGAACTTTTGCAATAGGCCCAGCTGGTGAACGGGCTTTTCCATCGACATATAAATGGCGTAGACATGAGGTTGTGACTAGTATACTGCATAATCAAAAATTTCCTGACGTGGAATGTTGCAAAGAATTAAAATAAAGGCACTAGTACGCACAGCAATTTTCTAGCATTTTATTACCCTAATTAAAGAAACATCACATCATATATAATATGTGTGTGTTGCATGCCTATAATTTTTTTTTATCTCGAGGCGTACGTAAGTGATCACACTATGAGATATCGTATGATGAAACAAAATTATTCAGGGCACATTTTCGCGATTGCATTCGACAGAAGGATTCAACGGCTTTGAATTCGACATAGAATATGCTTGCTCAAAAGTTCTATCCATTACATTAGAGGAGACGTTCAAGCGTGCGGGTGCACGCTGACGCGTTCTTCTGGTACATGGAACTAGATACCAAGCTAGCACGACTTAGAACACTTCCAGACAGCGCGCAGCAACGGTACTTAGGCATGAGATACACCCATCAGCTTAATGCTGACATGACCATAGTATTTCACACCGTGCGGTTAAACCGATTGTCTGCCGCGCACATCATGTTCTAAGTGTATTCAATGTAAGAAGAGCCATCGGAAGTCAACATAAGATCAAGCCTTTTCAGAATTTCGTGTAACGCAAAAAAAAGTATACTTTCGAAAAAAGATTGAGGAAGATGGCTGACAATAACTGAGTGGCTAAACTGCGCAAATATTTATAGCTAAAAAGGCGTGTGCTCAAAATGCAGAAAGGCGTCAAGAAACAAGGAAACAAAGCACAGGGTAATTGGAAACGTAAGAACACGAAAGTAAGAGAAACAGACAACAAATTCTATGTAAAGGGTGAAAATAAAGAAGCGACCATGGAGACTTATTAGTATAGCAAGAAAGAAATTAGGAAGGAAAATATTTAGTTTAAATAAGAGGGCATTGCCTTGGTATCTTAAGCCCGATGTGGTTGCCTAGGAAAGAAAACATATCGAGGAAATGTTCACAACAGCGTGACGCATATGTTTGTTGGATCAAATATCCCCAAATGAGCCATCATATCCTTACAGAACGCGAACTAATTCAACCAGCGAGACACGTACGTAGTTATCGTCCATCTTCGAGGAGTGCCGATATTACAAGCGGACGGAAGCAATAAATCACCAGCACCCAGTAGAGATAACCAAGTGACATTTGGAGTATTCGTGAAGACCGGAGAAAGAAGAGACTGATCTGACCGAATGCGTTATAACAATTGTAAAACTGCAAGCTTAAAGAAGCAAGAAACGATCAAAAAAGGGTAGGCACATTCAGACACTCATTTTTTTTCTATCAGCAGTATGGGAAAGGAACCATTATTGACGCGCTAGGCCAAGCACCATTCCTCACCCAAAAAAATTAGGAACGCTAAATTTTATTAGCCAACCGGCTCGTTCACGCATGTGGACATGCTGAATCTAAGTCACCGCCAAGTACTCACACTTTTTTTGGGTGTATCACGTGAAAGCCTTCTTTTTTAGAGCGCCGCTCTTAAGTTCCCGTTCCTGGGTTGAGCATCAGCATTCTTTGGCATAGCCGCGCAAACGCAGTCGTACCACTGCTCGCGCGTTCATTGCCGTCTTCTCATGCAGCTGGCTGCGATGCCGCTCAACACTAAAGCATTCTCCCACGTCCCAGCCCTCTGCGAAGGCGCTGACAGCAGTGGCCAACTGCCAGTCGGTGCGATGATGCCGGTCTCAAATTCTTGCGTCGATAGGTCGCGAAATGAAAACACGTGTCGATCTGCGGTCACATATGGCGTTATGGAGTACCGTAATCGTCAGAAACTTTTTTCGTTGCAGGCTCTCGTTTTTCTTCTATATTCCAGGTATATATGGTTTGGAGGTAATCAATGAAAGTTTTCTAATGTGCCACCAATCATACGCACGTGTTACGTATATGTTGTGTGTTACAGCCACATATGTAACTCTATATATGTTATCCAGCGTCGTTCCAGTACGCACCCGCAGTTCATCCACCTGTTAGGACCTGAATCAATAGTGGCTGGATTGTTAATAAATGAATAAGGATGCAACTATATAAAAGGTCCCAGATTCACCCTGCTGGTGAACCAATGAATGCGATAGCAACCTGTTAGAATATTACACGAAGTGTAAGGCTCGTATGGTAGTGGCAGTATGAATTAACTTAACGTAAGCTAAGCAAAAACCAGCTGCTGTGCTAGGCGTCCTCGGTTTCAATCATGAAATCGGACAATTTCCCTTGTTTCCTAATAAAAACCAACGTCATTCTTAGCGAATTTACAACTACTTGTATCGGGTACGTTTGAAACCTCTAACGTGGGCCGATCGTTCAGGTTGTGCACAGCCGTTACAATGAAATTACATCATTTTAATTTTGAGCTGTATAATTGTTTCACACTTGTAATAATAGTCCTAGAATATTTAAGATGGAAGGCTTGCGCTGTCATTGTTTTGTTTCATGACATTTATTTGTGGGCTGCTATTCTCATAATCCTGAGGGCTAATTTAGTGACATGGTATGAGCAACATTAGTAATAGAATACAGCTAAAGTATAACCCGCATATACCGCATGTAATATAGCAAGGCGTTATATATAGCATACATATGCCCAGACATAAGGCTGTTTCACATGCTGGGACTGGAACGACAAAAATCGGTGCAGTCGAACGCGTCTCAGTGCGATCTTTAGTGGCCCCAATTCACATGATTGCGATTTCAACAATGCGACAGGTGCAACACCCAGGGATGCTTACTGCCAGGTTTCGTGGCACACGCTGCATAATTCTTTTAATTTAATGAAAAATACGTTTGCATTAAAATATTGTTGGCTTTTCTTTATTACGAGCAAGCAATATGCGTTTTGTAATTTAAAAACGTGAAGATTTGTTTTGGAGTGCGCAACGGCGGTTTTTGAAGTTCAGTGCGATGAGACACGACACACGTAAACATAGTTGGGGCGCTATAACGTAAAACTATTCCAAAGATTTCTATTCCAATTCTGCTATCAGCCCTCCACGATTGGTCAAAAACTTTTTTCGACCACCCCCCCTTCACCTGTCTGTCACGCGACGTCAGGAAAACCGCCATCTGTTATGATGTGCGCACCATGATTATGCATGATTTGACATAAAAAAGAAAAACAGTAATTTCTGATTCGACGCCTTTTCGCCACTAGCCCTGGGCTATTGGTCAAAAGTTTTCGGGCAGCACCCATTTCACTTGCCTGTCCCGCGACGTCACAAAATCGCGAAAACTCACCGCGTCAAAGTGACGTGTACGCATTAAAGATGCATTAATATGCCAAACAAAACTGAATTTTCTTGTGAATGGCCGCAGGGTGCCTCGTTCCGAAAGGAATAAAAGATGGCTGCCGTCGCTCACTCAGACACTGGCTACTCGCACCTGCCGGAGAGCATGGGTGTATTTGCGCATAATAAAACTTCTTGCGAGGCCGTGTAACGTTTTCGAGCACATTCGGCACGTTTACAACCTCATTCTGCCATCTCTTCTTTGCTGAGGGTCCGTTTTAGCGTCATTCTTAAGCTTCCGTTGCATGCCGCCACGATTTTCGACCAGCCACCGCAAGCTAAGTAAGGGAAAGCTGACCTCTTCATCCGGTTATCGATTTTCAGTGCGCTGTCTCTGCCCCATCGAATCCCTCTCCGCTTGAGCGTTGTCGTCGCCTCTTGTCAGCCAATTAGATACGACAAGCCGCTCAGCGTAGGCAATGTTATTCGTTTTTCAAGCAAACAAAAGTGACCTCCTATGAACCAGGAGAGCGTTTTATTGGTGTGTTCAGACAACCCTGCGGGTGACCGCCCGGTGCTTGCGTCGGTGGTTACGCAAATTTGACGTCGGGAGATTGGAACAGAAATGTATTGGAATAGTTTTACGTTACAGGGCCGCTGGTTGCCCAACGCCGTTCTACAAAGATCACCAATCTACAAGATCACCTAATCTACAAGATCACCTAATCTACAAGATCACCTAATCTACAAGATCACCTATGAACAAGTTCATATACCTACCCTCACCGCACGCGCAGTATTCGGAATTCGGCTGCCACTAAGCCCTCGTCTCAGCCCGACGAGATCATCGCGCTACCCGTGCTCGGCGTCAGCTTCAGGAGAAATGATGTGTGTATATTGCTCGTAATTGCGAGTGTGCGGTGCCTGCTCCTAGCCATATTCTTCCACCAAACGCAACAACGAGACCAACCCGAAAGCCCGCGGCTGCCCCTGAACGAAGCCGCAAATGATCTATGTGATTACAGAACGTGAAATGGAAGTTGTTGTGACATTCAACTTTAGCGATAGTCTGGTTCGTCCATCACGGTGCGTTTGCTGCACACACAAACACACACACACACACACACACACACACACACACACACACACACACACACACACACACACACACACACACACACACACACACACACACACACACACACACACACACACACACACACACACACACACACACACGCACACACACTAATAAGCAAGAAAAACTGCAGATTCAGTGCGCCTATTGCAATGTATGCGATGTGAAGTTTTTGTGCAGTAGTCAATGAACTGCTGTTAAAGTAACTGCGATATATACAATTGGTCTTACTTTCAACAATCCAACGTGTCATCATTTGCAAGGTTTGTTTATGCACCGCATCAGTCATAATCTTATTATCATGTAATGTTTATGCGCTACACTGTTCATAAACTATACCAAAATGCAAACAGAAGGTAATGTAGATGTACACTGCGAGACATCAACACCGTGACGTTTGTTAAGGGAGGGATGGTGCGAAGTGCATGCAGATGAATGAATGACAATTGCTTATGAATTTATTTATCTACATACCTCGCAGAGTGCAAGGTTGGAGTATTAGGTAAGGGGGAGTAAAAAAGTACTTACAGAAGAAAGAAGGGTACAACATTATAAAATACTGAACAAGCAATAACAGAAACACTGTGTGCCACAGAAACACTGTGTGCCAGAGGAGCTCGACTCGACCTCAGTGATAAAAAAGATCGGTAAACTTGCTGGTGAAGCGGTAACTGATACTGATATCGACATTTGCCACCGGGTGCCCACGGCCCGCAGAGAGGATAAGAACATCGTTGTACGGTTCATATCGCGAACCAAGCGCAACACGTTCCTTGCCAAGTCAAAAAAAAAGGAAGCTGTCATTTGAAGATGTGGGATATAAGGGCACAGGCATCACTACCATTTACGTGAATGAGCACTTAACACGACAGAACAAGCAACTTCTTGGGGCTGCCCTTGCGGAAAAGAAAAAAGCCGCATGGAAATACGTCTCGGTCAGCTCGGGTAAAATTTTGTCACGGAAAGATGAACAGACCGATGCCATTCGAATTGCAAACAAACAAGATATCGCCCGCATCAAATAATCTTAGACGTCATTGTGTTAGTCCTAGTTTTTAATTTGATCAGTATGATGCTCAACTCATCCTCTTTCATTACTGAATCGTCCACGCTCAAATCAAATCTTCAATATTTACACCCATGTTTTTCCTTATTACACTTAAATGTCCGTAGCATGAGGCACAAACAAGATGAGCTGGACATTTGGCTGAAATCCCTGCAAGTTAATTTTGACGCATTCATGTTCACAGAAACATGGTTAAGCAAAGATGAGCTTCTCCTTGTTTTACTGATTACATTCCAATACGATTAGACAGAACAGGTAGAGGTGGTGGCCTGATTATTTATCTACAGCGAAAGTATGCATATCATATTGTTGATGAGTGCACAGTTATGAATAGGGATATAGAGTGCCTAACGGTGGAAACCAGCACGTTTTTAATTGCTGATTTGTACAGACCACCGACTGGATACAAGCGGCATTTCCTACAGCATTTAGAAAATGTAATAATCTATTGTATTAATACTAATAAGCAGTTCTTTCTCTTGGGAGATGTAAACGTCGACACGTTGGCCGACGACTCTTCTGCGCGCGACTTGATGAATCTCTTATCCTCTTATGGGTGCGAAAATGCTATTTCTATGCCAACCCGAATTACTTCACAAAGTTCTACTTCCATAGATATATGTGTTTCAAACCTGAATGCATCAGATTTCAAAGCAGGGGCATTATCATGTGACATCAGTGACCATCTGCCTATATTCTTTGCCACACAACACATCCTAACCACGAACTGTAAACGCAGCAGGCTTGAACATAGGGTGGTGAACGACTCATCGTTAAGCTACTTTCATTCTTTAATTGAGCGGGTTGACTGGCCAAATGTGTACTTACAGCAGGATGTAAATTCTGCGTATGAGGTTTTTCTTCGGGTCTTTCTTAGTTGCTACAATGATGCATTTCCACTGAGAGAGCATAAGAAATGCAATGGGAAGATTAAAAAGCCCTGGATTGACACCGCCCTGCTAAAACGCATCAAGAAGAAAAATAATATGTTCCACAAATTCATAAAATGCAAAGACGGTGACTTGCTCAAAGAATTTAAAAAATATCGCAATCAATTAAACGCTGATATAAAGAAAGCCAAACTTGCATATTAACCAATCACTGGTTAAGGCTGACCAAATAGTAATCAATGACTCTATGGGAGGCAAGACGCTAGCAGATGAAATTAATGAGTATTTCATTAATGCAGCCGTACCCCAGCCGTCTATTCAACAAAGTGGGCTCTACTGGCCTTCTCGTCGAGTAAGTTCATTTGTTTTGGATGCCGTTACCGAAAGAGAAATCAATGGTCTTATAATATGCTTAAAAAATAATGTCGCAAGTGGGTATGATGAAATTAAAGTTGAACCTGTAAAGCGAGTATCATTAATTATCAGCCCTGTCCTAGCCTATCTCATTAGTCTCGCATTTTCTACTGGAGTCTTCCCAGATAAATTAAAGCTGGCTAAAGTAATTCCAATACACAAAGGAGGTAGAATCGACGATATTAGTAATTACCGGCCAATCTCAGTGCTACCGGTGTTTTCAAAGATTTACGAATTGTCAATCAATAAGAGACTGTCAAAATATATAACCAAGTATCATATAATATCACCCTCAAAGTATGGTTTTCAGAAAAACAAGACAACTCAGGACGCTCTTCTTGCCGTCAAGCAGCAAATAATCAGAAATATTGAAGATCAGCTCTTCACCTTAGGCATATTTCTCGATCTGCGCAAAGCTTTTGATTCCGTTGACCACGAAATCTTAGCTATAAAATTAGATTGCTATGGAATTCGAGGTATCACATTGGACCTTATCAAGAGCTACTTATCGTTTCGGCGTCAGTTTGTTAAAATAGACTGTAGTTCTTCAAAACAGCTTGAAATTAAACTACGTGTCCCGCAAAGTTCGATATTAGGCCCGTTACTTTTCCTCTTATATGTTAATGACATTACGGAACTACAAAGAACACCCACAATAACCATGTTTGCAGATGACACTAGTTTATTCTTTACAGGTAGAACACTGCATGACATTGAGCATTCGGCCAATCTGTATTTAAATGATTTATCCGCATGGTTGCAACAAAACAAACTTCAGTTGAATGCAGTAAAAAAAAAGTACATGATATTTAAGCCAATCAATAAGCATACAAAAATGATTAACTTGCAGTGCAGAGGACATAACTTAGAACAAGTAAGTGTACAAAAGTTCCTTGGGGTATGGTTTAGTGAAGAGTTGTCTTGGACCCCCCATGTCAATTATCTGCTCTCCGAACTCGCGAAGTCTGTTGGATGTATTAGAAAAATAGCTCCTCTTCTACCCCTTTGGCTAAAGCAATCACTATATTACTCCCTGTTCTATTCTAAACTTTTGTATGGCATTCTGGTCTGGGGGACAACGACAAAACGGAACTACGATAGGCTACAGCTGCTGCAAGAACGTGTACTCCAGATTTTTGTGAACCACACCGGCCCTATTAGTTCGTTGCCGACACAACCACTTTTTCCTAGATTTGATGTTTTACCTGCAAATAAAGTATATTTATGGATACTCGCACAGCGAATATATAAACAGAAACTCCACAGTATTTACACACCTGTCTTGGCGCAATATGACATCCGTAACCCCAACCGCAGAAATAAAAAAGTCAAAACAAATTATGGAAAACAGGATCTGGAATATCAGGTAGTAGACATGTTAAATAACTGTGCTTCTATTTTGGATTTCTGCCTACCCAGAAAAACGTTCAAACGTGAACTGCGGTTCATTTTGTTTTCCGTCGACTCTGTTTTTGGTTGAAATTGTTAAGTTACAATGACAAATGTAAATTTCCGTTTCAATTGTTGACTTCCTTTTAAGTACTTTTGTGATATGAGCGAATCTTCAATGTGATTTTTAAAAAATAAACTGTCCTTAGTATTTAAGTACACCCATATTGTATAGAATGTATGATGTAGGCTGTATGCGTGTACTATTTGTAACGCCGCCTCTCTTTTGTTACCAGCTCTCTGCTCTACTGCTGTAGACTGCTCCTTTTGTTACGGGGGCAGAGACCTCGTCAGGCAATCATGCCTTTAGTCTCTGCCACCCGCAGGATGATGTGATTTTCCTGCAAATAAAAACTGACTGACTGACTGACTGACTGACAAAAAAATTACCGCACATGCACCCCGTACGGATGGTAAACCGGCGAAGGCGAAATGTGCGACTCAACTCTTTATCACTTAGTTAATTCCGACGGTTTATTAAAGTATTTCTCAATTATTGGTTACGTCTGTCTCTTCATGAGGTTATGCACACGTTTGGCTTGAGTTTATCACATTGTTTATTAGGAATGCCACACATCGCGCTTCAAAAGATCACCATCATGGAAAGTGCAATGAGGGGTTCATTGTGTTAATCTGTCGGGTCCATCAAAGTCTTTCTGAATTATGTTACGCATTTGTGTTTTGTAATGCCTTCTCCTTAGTATTTATGACTCAGTTATGAACTGTAGCTACCAAGTGGCACACCGGGGCTGCACATCTCATTTAATTAAATACAGGGGCACATTTTTGAACATATTGGGAAGTCAGAGAGAGATTGCTGCACACGCGCTCTGCAGCGAGAGAGAAACGACGTCACTATCGGTGTAGCGAATGGCCCACCACACCTTTGCTGAGAGATAATTATGACATCATGATCGTGTCTTACCCCATGCCGTTTTGTGTCCCTTCCCTGCAATAATAAGTAGATAAATGTATAAAAACAAGAAAGGGGCTGACAGATAGAATAGCACACTGTGGTATAAAGTTTGTAAACAGGGATAAGGTGCCTCAGAAAGGCTGGCCAACGTTTCGATAGGAGGACCTATCTTCGTCAAAGGCGGCCTCGTCATCCTCGGCGTGTTAGTTTTAAAGGTTAGTGCAGTGACGTCACGTGCGGGTGTTGTCGCTGGCGGCTGGTTTTAAAGAGAGAGATTATCAGAGGAAACAAGCGCTGTCGTCCGACGTCTGTGAACAACACAACTGCGACAGTCACTTCGAGAACACAGGGAATACAGACAGTGGAATGTAAAGCAAGCCACTGCACAAGTGAAACAGTCAACACAAGAACAGTTGGAACACAGACAGCGGAATGTGCAAAGAACCACCAGGCACACACAACACCAAAAATGACATCAACCACAGTGCAAACAGACACAATGGCAACAGACAACAGAAAACCCACAACCGAAGTCTACACACAGACCCCCACACGCCTGCCGGCACACACACAAACTCAAACAGAGACCGAGATCGAATTAAGCCAGGCATATGATAATAAACCGGCCGAACAGAAAAACACCCCACGCAAATCTGCCCGCGAAAAGACAAGTAAATGAAAGACATCGCAAATCAATAACTCTTCAATGCCACGAAGCACCGCATTCTTGCAGGCTAGAAAACTTACCAAAAAACATGTGAGCTACACCTCCCATCTGAAAAACTACACAATCTGCACAGAGAAAAATATAATTCCTAAAGGTCCAACACTGAAGGCTGTACCAGCTCTAGGAACACTCCCACCACACCATCGCGCAAACTGGCAAACAACATTACATAATGCCTCACTTTCACTTTTGAATATCCTCAAAGAACACTGCGAAGAGCAAATCGAAACTTTTAGCCACAGACTTCGGAACATAACTCTGACACCAGATTAGAAAAGAGATTTAGAACATTACGACGAAAAACAATCTAGAAAATTGGTTCAGAAACAAAGGAAGAAAGCAAATTTTAATCAAAAAACAACCTTCTAGCCAAACAGCCACCATACGCAGACAAGAGGGACCTCGAGTTTAGAAGTACCAGACAAGAAGGAAACTTCCACAGAACTAAACCGCTCCAACATTAAGTCAAAAAGAAATAGACGTACTCAGCAAGGGCCTAAACTTTTGCCCCACGAACAACACAATAAATGAATTCGAGCTTCACAAAGACCTCTCAGAATTCTCCCGATGAATGCGTATCCGACACTTTTTTGCAGACACACCAGACACCGGGACGACACCACTTAGAGCCCAATCCACTTGGACTCCGGAACCAGAACAAGCCATAGAACTTGACATATACCTTAAAACTTTCACTAAAGAAATTATAAGCCAATCCAAGACATCTAAGCGACCTAAAAACATAACTGCGTCGGAGAGTCATATCATTTCAAATCTGAGTTGCCGGAATGGCATTGTTATTAAGGAAGCAGATAAGGGTGGAAGTATAGTTATTTGGCCAATAGAAAAATACAAGCACGAGGCTTACAGACAACTAAACAACCCAGAACATTACCGCAAACTAGATAACGATTCGACATTGTCCTACACAGTGACAATGACTAACAGGGTGAAATCACTTTTGGCTGATCAATTGATAACACCATCAGAATACAAATTTCTTAAACCAAGCAACAAAACTGCCTGGCGTTTTTACCTCCTTCCGAAAATTCATCAAATTCCATCCGCTGAACTATACACTGCTATTATCCTAGGCCGTCCGATAGTATCAAACAACAACACCCCGACAGAGAGCATCTCCACATTCCTTAACCACTACCTTGGTGACTTGCCAAAAGCACTTCCGTCATTTGTACAAGATACGCCCCACCTGCTGAGAATTATAGAGGACATTAATACTAAAGGCACACTACCCCACAACACAATTCTCGCAACACTAGACGTCACGGCGCTGTACACCAACATTACAATCCCTGATGGTTTATCTTCGATAAAACAAACGCTGTCTAAACAGAATGCACAACACTCTACTGAAGTCTACTTGTCTCTCCTTGAATTAGTTCTAACACATAACTACTTCCAATTTGAAGAGAGTTACTACCTACAGATACATGGTACAAGCATGGGTACGCCTTTTGCACCAACCTATGCGAACATATTTATGGGGATTCTAGAAACAGATTTCCTATCGCGCTGCCCTAGCAAGCCCCACACATACCTACGATACATAGACGACATACTCATAATCTGGGGACATGGTCAAGACACTCTAGATAAATATGTAGCCTTTCTAAATTCGGTTCACCCAACAATAAAATTCACATTAGAATCCTCAACTGAGCGCATAAACTTTCTTGACACAACAATATACATTGACAATAGTGAGCTAAAGACAATGCTGTATAGGAAACCTTTCGACAAGCAACAGTACCTAGAATATACCAGCCACCATCCCAGACATTGCAAACAAAACATCTTTAAAGGCCAAGCCACACGACTACGTTGCATTTGCGTTGAAAACCAAGACTACATAGATAGACTCGACCACCTTAGAGAAACGCTATCAAACAAGAACCACCCAAACAATGACCTTCAAACAGCCTACATCGCTGCAGCCAAACTTGATCGAGCCGAGGTCCTCAAGCCCCGCCCGAGGATCAGAAGAACAGCAACGCCTCTTCTTACTACTAAATTCTCAAACGCACTCCCAAACGTGAATAACATCCTAAGTAAATACTACCCAAGTCTCACCAGCAACCAGAAACTTAAGAAGATTTTTCCCGACCCTCCCAGAGTAGCCTACAGACTCAACACTAATTTTAAAGATGTTCTTGTGCACGCCAAACTACAGAAAAAGAGGAAGTTGGGAACCAATCCCTGTGGCCGCCCAGGTGCTCTACATGCAAACACATTCAGTCTCCTACTACAGTAAAAAGTACAGCATCGAATTACACACACAAGGTAACTTCGGCTTTCACCTGCACATCAAGCAACGTAGTCTACTGTCTAGAATGCGCCGCTTGTAGCAAACAATACATAGGTGAGACTGGACAACAAATTAATACAAGACTCAATGGTCACCGCGCGGACTCAAAACACAATTTACCCAAAGCAGTAGCCAGCCACTTTAATGAACATGGTCATATATTTCACAAAGCAAGGCTCTATATACTACAAATAAATTTCCGTTCCCATCGCGGAATCATACCTCATACACAAGTTTAATTGCCTACACCCGACAGGAATTAATTTGGCACGCGGCAACTTAGAATCTTTAAAACGGTAACTTAAATCTGAAACTCTCATATCATCAACCAAGACACAAAACACATTAGGCCACCAGCTAACTTTAATTCTTAACCTCACCTACTCTTCCGTTTCGAAAAAATTTTTGCTCCCTACTACTCAATTTAATGTACTGTTTCAGGTTTTTACGTCTATACCAACTGCACGACCCCCTTCTTCCATGTACACTTGCCCCCGCCCA
Organism: Dermacentor variabilis; assembly: GCF_050947875.1. Lineage (NCBI taxonomy): Eukaryota > Metazoa > Arthropoda > Arachnida > Ixodida > Ixodidae > Dermacentor > Dermacentor variabilis. The sequence continues at coordinate 180,921,063 of NC_134570.1, read as the reverse complement.
CTTCTGCGCGCGTCACCCTCCTGTTTGTTATTCCGGTTTTGGTCCCCACTCCCCCTCTCCCTTCCCTCCCCCCCTTTTTTAAATCATTTTTTTTAAACCCCCTCATCAACACATTCCGAAGTCAATATGCCTTTTTCGGCGCCTCAACCCAGAGTATCGCCATTTCTGGATGCCGCCGTAACGATACCTACGTTGAGCGACTGGGGCAGTGCCCCTTGAAAGACCATGCCGCTGCCTTTCAGTCACCCCATACATTGCAGCGCAGACTCCTTGTCGCCATCTTAACTATTTCAAAATTACTCGACGTATTGCTACTATGCTACTCAAGTCACTTTCAACTCATCTTTTTTTGTGTGTGTCTGTTTTTTTTTGTCTTTTGTGTTACTTGCGCACGGACCGCTTGAACGGCCGTTCTAATGCCTCAAAAACATGCCGCCAACGACTCCCCCTGAATACCTCCTAACCTCTCGCATCCCCAACACGCTCCCAATCCCCCGTACTTCTTAAAAATTTCATTCTTCTCTTTCTTTTTCTTTCACTCTCCCCCCCCTTTTTTTGTCTGTCTTGGTGCCGCCCTGGCTTCCCCCACCCCCCTTTTTTTCCATTTTTTCTGCTTCTATTTCTTTTCTCCCCGGGTGCCCACTCTCACGCTCTTGTCCCCTCGTCTTGGGAATGAAGCTCACAGACGTCGGACGACAGCGCTTGTTTCCTCTGGTAATCTCTCTCTTTAAAACCAGCCGCCAGCGACAACACCCGCACGTGACGTCACTGCACTAACCTTTAAAACTAACACGCCGAGGATGACGAGGCCGCCTTTGACGAAGAAAGGTCCTCCTATCGAAATGCTGGCCAGCCTTTCTGAGGCAACTTATCCCTGTTTACAAACTTTATACCATAGATAAATGTATATGTTTTAAATGCATAACCATTTCCATATCTACCCAACAAGAAATATCTCCCGCCGTCAGTAAGACGAGTGCAATGGGTCATACCCTCACACTAGGATTTTTGTCATCGGACCATGAGTGTTTCACCTACGCATATACAGCTTCACCGTAAAAAGAATGAACATATTTCTGCTAGATACCAAGACGATCATGAGGCGTACTAACAAATGAAAGTTTATTGAACACGCCATGCAAATTCTGGTTGACAAGCAATAAATTAAAGTTACACAAAAAGCAGAAGCAAAAACTGATGTGTGTTCATACAGATTCCAACAGGAAACGCATCCATCTCTGAATGTGTAACAGACGCCATGCTGACACAACATTTTCCCAGTGTCCTTGAGTATACAGCTTCCATAATTTCTCTAGGCGACCGATCCCCACAGAATGCTAGCTTCTTCTTCTACAATGCAGTCACAACATCTGAGCGTGCATTGTAGAGAGCGAAGCTAGCATTTTGTGCAGATCGGCTGCCTAGAGAAATTATGGAAGCGGTAGATCTAAAAACGCTAGGAAAATCTTGTCAGCATGGCCTCCGCTAGAAATGGATGCATTTCCTGTCAGGAAACACATTAATTTTTGCTTCTCCTTTTTGTGTATGTTCGGTTTATTGCTTGTCAGCCAGCATTTACTAGGCGCGTAGATTAAACTCCTGGTTGTTAGATCATCTCGGTTTTCTCGTTTGTCCTATGTGTTGTCTGGTGCCGTTTGCAGCCATGCTATCCTTTATTTTTTTAAACTTCAACAATTCACTGGCCCTTCAATGGCCCTTATGATGATTCGGTGTACACTAACTTCTCATTGAAATGTTTATTGTAAAAATTCAGTGATTTATAAAGGTTACCAGAAAGTAGTACAGCAACAAAACCTGAAAAAACTAGTGCTTGATGAAACCAAACATAAAGATGGGAAAGGGAGAAGGTACATATAGATATACAAGTCCAGAGAAAAAATACATTGTGATCAGCAAGTGCACGTGTGGCTACCTTGCAAGAAACTCGTTTTTTTCAATGGCATGGAAGTGGAAGAGTGTGCTTGCATAAGCAAGCTGTCAGTCGGTCTATTGGAATAATAACAGTGTTTCTTGAAAGGCGCTGGCATGCAGGATTGGCAATAGTAATGAATTTTTTCCTGCACTTGGAACCTTGCTGTATTTTTATTCTGTAGCATTTTTATTTAAGTTTGGCTGCATCTAGCACTAATCTTTATCTAGCCTTCAAAGCTGTCTTTCTTTTTCTGGTAATTTGTATAACTCGCCACATTGTTACAATGAACCTTAGTTGAAAGTTAGTCCTCATCCATCTCTAGTGTCATCCTGTAGATACTGCTTCATGATATGCACCCTTGCAAAATTTGTGTGTGTGTATGTGCGTGTGTGTGCCTGCGCACACATGGATTTGGATGTGAAATCGGGCCCTTGGGCGGAGGTATTGTTCTCCTCTTGTGCAGCCTCATGAATTCATTAACAATAGTGCAACAGAAATACGATGGACAAGAATGAAGTGAACACACGGAGTGCTTCGTTCTTGTCCGTTGTCTATCTGTTGCACTTAAGTTAATAATGAATACACACCAACTCGTCCAGTTTTCAGTTCTTAGGTCAGTCTTATAAGCCCGCTTGTGTCCTGGACCTGGAATGTCCGCATGGCTCTGTATCCTGCAATTTAATTTTTGGCCATGCGCTTGCAAGTCACGTGTCAATCTCCTGATTTTCCAAACAATCTCGTGTGATGCAGGGTGTTGTGCAGGGTTTCATTTGCACTACAAGTGCTGCTTTGATTGCTTTCAGTTCAGCTTTTCTAGGTTTAGGATAAGCTTGAATGGTACTCACTTATATGGGGTTTAATTATATGTAGTGGTATACTACTGTTACACGGCTATTGCAACATCAGTGTGATATATGTGCCTGATGTTTGCTTGCATCTTCATGATTAGCAAGCTCGTCTGTGTGTTTGGCAGTTGCATATAGTCTCCTGGCCTAGTTGCTTGCCCCCATATTACACGGTATGGGCCTGTTGTACTGCAAGTTCAGGTGCTCCAGAGGTTGTTTCTGAAGGGAGGGGTAGTCACCTTTGCATCTCATATGCTAGCTTTCATAGTATCTTGGGACCAGGTTCTGTGTTCTTGAGGCAAATAATTTGTGCTGCAGGGTGCAACTCTACACTGTTTAGGTGCTTGTTCGTTTGCTCTTTCTCATAGAGGTCGTCAAGCATAGTAAAGTCAGAAATACTATTTATTATCCGAAGCCTGTATTCGATTAGTTGTCTTTTTTGTGCGCTGCTGGTAATTCATACTGTACAATACCGTGGACACAAGCACAGTATCTGCGATTTTCCATAGCATCCACTCGTCCACCCCACATGATTTCAAGATTATTCTTTTCGCCAGGTGTAGAATTTGCGCCCAGGCGTGCTATAATTGTTTCACCCACGTGGTGGCTCTGCCGCCATAGTCTTAGGCTAGCTGAGCATTTGTGCATGTTGACTTGCGGGTATATATGTCCAGCTATGTCGAGCACAATGTGCGCTCTGGGGTAGTTCTTGATTCTAGTCTTTTTTTCCGACGTCGATGTAAGCTGACTTATCAGAAAGCGAGAGGCCAGACTGGCCAAGAAAATCAGCAGTGTTGTCGAGAGCTTGTTGCATCATTCTTGATTTCTGTATAAGATCGATTTCCTATAGACTGTAGTTCACCGTAGGCTGTAGTACTTGTAGTATGCCTGTGTTGTTGGTGTGGGTAGGCTAAATAACTCTCACCTGGAAGTTTCTGTCTTTCAAAAAGTTACTGCTTAACCTAAGTATTTTACCAGAATTTTTTTGCTCGTCGTTCCTCTTATTAGAGTAGCATGAGGTACTGCTGTTAAAAGCCTCTTCCCTCTCTTCATTCTTTCATAAGCGGTATTAGACAATGACCTGAAATAAAGTTTGTGCCGCTTATGGCCCACTCATATCTGCCAGAAAGGACAACTCTTCAAAAAGGTTTTATTTGTGCTGTGTGTGTGTGACGTAGTATGAGCATTCATGTCTTAACATTTACACATCTATAGAACCAACTTTCTGACAGATTACTTGCTATACCTAATTATTCTTATTTGTGCAGTGCTGTTGAACAGTACATATTGATGCAATGAATATCTACACACTCGAATTATCAAGAAAGATGGTTGTTTCACAATTGTGCCCTTTGCTTTCGATTGTTGTTAGATTTTGCATAAGCATGCCCCCTATGCAATAGTATTTGGAAGTTTAGGGGTTCTACAAAAGGTTATGTACTCAGTCTAAGTGCAAGAGCTTTTTTTTTACCTGACTCTCATAGAAATGCGACTTCCATGGCTGAAAATTCAACCCCTAGCCTTGTGTTAGCAGCAGAATGCTATAGCCACAGTGGCAGGTGAATAAATTGAACAATATTTTTGTGTATAGATTTCTTTTCTTGCCTGTTATGTCCGTTGTTGTTATTGTTGTTATGTGGTTGCAGGTTATTGTAAGTTGCTCATTACAATAAGCAGTTTGTGGTCCTTTATTCAATAAACCGCATTATGTGTATACTGGAAATGCAGAAATTTGTTCTAAAATACCTGGATGATATGTTCTTGCAAATAGCATGGTATTTCATCACTTATAAAGAAAGTAATCACAGCGGATATCGTTATGTGGGTTTACACACTAATATATGTGATTAGAAAGTGTTATTAGAAACATGTATGGCATGAATGTTTCTGCAAACTTGATCAGCTGTGAATGTACAAGAACTGCTTGTACTTAAGATATTAATTGTTTCACGGGAAGGGATGCAGCTGGCTGACTTCATTCCAAAGTTTTGATTTACTTTTCTTTGACGTGTCGTTTTCTACTGTTTTATCAGGCCGTTTGCCGGCTTTTCGCACTGTTGCACGAGTTTTACATGACGGGCAGGAGGGCACTTTGTCACTGTGCCACTATAGTAAGCGAATAATTTACTTGATTTACTAGCTGCAGAGTTAATTACCTTTCAAAGCAAATGTTAACACAGGTGCAGCAAGGATGCAAAGTCCGCAACATATCCAATGTTTATTGGTTTCAGTACAAGAAAAAAAAACTCTGGAGAAGATCTGCAGCTTAACGTGCATGTTATATTCGAAAACAAATCAACGACGCTGTTTATTCAAGCCAGGGATTTATTGCTATCGTAGAAAATTCATTATGACAGCCTACACTTTTGCTCTGTCAAATTGAGTGAGGTAAGTTAACCTTTCAAGGTGCATCACGAAATTCACGCTTGAAAACCGACAAGCAACTACAACTGAACTGTACCGTATTCAAAACAGCGCTAAAACTTCGGGTACATTGCTGTCTTGTCATTCCCCCTTGCCAGGTTGAAATTATTTAAGCTGCTCCATACGTGCGATATTTGTATGTTATTCAATAAAAGAAAATTGTGAAGACCCCAAAAGGCCATGCCATCTCGTGGCAACTCGCAAAGGTGTACGAAGCAAACGTGAAAATGCACTTCTTTTGATACGTAGCACGTCACCGAACGCGAAGAAATGGGAGAATGGAATCTGCGGTACAAGTTTTATTCTTCTCCCTTCGCGTACGTACTGATTTCGGTAATCCACGTCTCCGCGCATTGCACTTGTTGAGCGGGACGTCATTTCCCAAAACAAACCGACGAAATAGCTCGCCGCGCAATTTTGACGGAAAATCGCAGCGATCGCTGCGGCAATGCGAATGTGTGACCAACCGGTTGGTCGCAGCCGAAAATCGGATGGTCGGCACTGCGACTGCGATTTTCGTCGCAAACGACGGAAATTGCACTTCCGGTTCGACGAAAATTGCATCATGTGAAACAGGCTATAGGCAGAACGTCACAGCGACGCCAACGGCGACGGCAGAGATTTGCTTGGAGTGTCCATTTATTGCTATCGCAATAATAAATATTTCTGTCAGACATCTACAAGCAAGCAGCCACATTTGCAATCAAGTAATGCCGTTAGCGTGCTTTGGGAAGTTGTTAAATGTGGCAATGTGTTGCACTACGTCTAACACGGCGCTGTTCTTACCGGTGTGCCTTCCCGTAGCGGGAAGCAAGCAGGTACTTGAAACGTCACTTCCTCAAGGACCAATTCGGAACTCCGTGGAGCATCTGCGACAGCTCTCAGGCCAGAGGCACAGCGTCTCAACAAAGCATCTGAAAACTCTAGTTGCCATTTGGAATGAAGCGATAACTGTTCCTTTATCTCCGTGCCACAATGCTGTACTGTTTGGTACTGCGCTGTTTCTTTGTGACATCAGTTATATCGACGCTCCAGGCGCATTTTTGCCCTTGCTGTCGCCATGAGACTATGTATCAAGACCAAGAGCAGTAATACTGTCGCCTCGCGCCGTATCCTGTACGTGAGAGTGAAAGCGTGCGCGGGAAGCTGACGACCAGCGGCTCAATCTCGCAGCCACAAGGAAGGAAAGCGGGGAGAAAATACACCGTCTTCCGTTGCTCGACAGGTCCCGCTCGACAGGGGAACAACGGAGAGGGAGGGTCGTTGTACGGTGGCAGCGACTGCGCACTGTGCGGCAGCGCGTGCCATGTCTTGAAAGCGATCTGCGTTGGGGGCCGCGTCTAGGTTGTTCGACGGCTCATACCTTTCTGCGTACTGCATAATCGACGCTCAGTGTGCGGTGAGGCGAAAGACAGCACCTAGGTCACTTCGCCAGCTGCTGCAACTGCCGTGCTTCCTTACGCCAGCGTTTTGACAGCAAATGTCCGGGCTTGTCGAGTGTGATGCGTTCATGTTCGCCTCTGTGCGCTGACACCATGCTTGTTAATTGACACAGTAAGCGACTGTTTGCAAGTTTATACGGCCGATAAAGCTACCACCCTTCATTCGTAAAGCTGTTTACGCATTTACTATCGCAATCGATGGTTCGCCTTTCGGCCGAGACTGCGACTTTTTTCTCCGCTCTCTTACTTCCCTATCTTCGGTATCGGCCCACGAACACGGTTCGACAATCAAGAAACCGCCATTCTTCCAGGAGGAAAGCTAAACGCTAGATTAAATAAAAAGAAATAAAAACCCGAACGCTGCTAGCATCCATACTCTTCCTCTCCTAGGCGAGAGCGAGAGCTGGAAGACACAAAAATTGCCTGGCAACGCTGTAGCAAAGTATGGCGTTGCGATTCAACTCGTCTACCAATGCGTGGGCCTGAATAACGGGGACGCCATATACGGGCATGTGCCAAAATTCCAGATTTCCTTAGCGTTAGCGTGCCGTAAGGGGCTTGTAACCACTGAGTTTCCTAGAATAACTACTATAGGAAACTGTGGCGCTGCGATCGTTCATCCACCATGGGAATGATGGGAGGTACATTGATTTACCTTATCCTCGTGCTTGTGGCTTCAGAAGTTCTTGCGACTTCGTTTATTGCGCTTTATAGGCTTTTATCTTCCTAATTTTAAGAACAATCAGTGCGTTTCTATTTGTAGAACACTCTGCGAAGGCTTGCAGTCACAACTCCAGCGATTCGGCCAGTCAAGGTGGCCAAATAGAAACGCACGAGGCATCTAAACGCGCTCACTCGTAAATGCGCTCAAATTCGTAATGCCTTTCTATGCCGCTTGTTGGTGCATGCGTACGTGGCGTAACGATTCCGCGTTCGCCTTCCGAGCAGGCCGCGCGTGTGATGGGTCCCGCCGTGCGAGGTTCTTCGGCGGTCACTGCCGGCCGCAGTGTCTGGTTTCGTTCTGCACCCTCGGATTATAGGATTTGGCTGCCGACATTGCCTTCGGGCAAGATCAGGCAGCATTGCTTTTGTGAATGGTGATCAAGCAATAAGACCGTATGGGCTGGAATATTTTCGAGAGCCATTGGAAGAAGCGGGCACCATCAAGAACATCATGGGTATAAGAGCCTTCCAGACAATCCACAACTGGATGCTCAAGTGGCACAGCAGGGCTGACAAGGATGCTCGGGTGAAAATGGGTGAACTTCAAGTCAGGTGTGGCTTCTGCGCAGTTGCTGACCCCATCCAACAAGACGTCATCGTGAAAGTCCACTGGGTCGACTTTGCTGTCCAGAATGTGAGCGTTCGGCCAACGTTGAGCAACTTTGGTGGCGTCCGTGATATTTCGAACTGGCCGTCGCTGGCCTTGAACATGTGACGCCCACGACAAGAATAGTGCGAATGAGACTTAAGGAAGGTGTTGGGCTTGACAGCCTGCCACACCTTTTCAGGTTCGGAAGCGGTACGAGGCTTCTCACGGCCCCGCGTCGGCCGCTGCTCTGTTTGAGGTGCCGCAGGCAAGGAAACCTACGATGGGACAGCGAGGCCTCACCCTGTCGTGTTTGCGGGTTGTTCGGACATGAAAACCAAGATAGTGCAAGATGTTACGCTTGAGTAACTAAAACGGTTCTCCCAAAAAAGACGTCAACGAGAACGTAATGAACGCAGAGAAAGCCGATAAGTCTGGCCCGAACAGCAACACCAAGGAACACGAAGGCAAGGCCCAGGAATCGGACGCCGAGAAAGCTGGAAGGGCATTGTCGGACAGCAAGGACTTGACGAAACCAACGTGCCGAAACTTGCCGCACGCAAGAGCCACAGCTCTTAAGTCAAGTAAATGAAGAAGAAGACATGTGCGACAGTACCGAGACCACTACCGCAGAAGAGCAAACAGACGCCACGGAGCCGACCGCGGCACGCCAGAAGCTTTCCAAAAGGGGAACTCCGAAGTTGACGGTGGACAGTACCGAACGCCGAGTTAAGCGCCTGGAGCATCAGTGGCATCGCGTTCCTGGCGGCAAAGGTAAGAAATATGTCCCCGAAGACCTGCCGGCGTCATCACCATCGGTTCGGTGTAGAGCCACTCGGGGTAGAGCGTCATCACCATTTCAGGGTGGAGCCACTGTAAGCATTGTACAGTTGATTCGCGCTTACATTCAGTATGATTAGTTTACCTGCACTCTCACGCGTCGTTACGTTCAATGTACAGGGTCTAAGGGCTAGTCTCAAGCAATATGAGACATTCACCTGCTTGCTGTCCAGACTATTTGAAAAAGGCCACAGAAATTTCTGTCATACGACAGAAGTTCCGCACGTTCTTGTAGTTGTGACAGACATTTCTGGCGTTACGACCGAAATTCTGAGGGCACAACAGAAACATTCTGTCGCGAAGACGAAGAGTTCGGCAGTCGCAACAGAAAGGTTATGTCGCGACAAGAGTTCCGAAATTTCAACAACAAGAACATTCTATCGCGATACCGATTCTGGTCTCGCAACAGGAATTTTTTGGGGCGACGAACAACACTAGCTGTCGCGGCGGGAGAAATGTGCCACTTTCTATCGTAACCACATAAATTCTGACATCGTGACAGAAGCGCTTTCCGTTGCAATGCTTTAAAATTTTATGTCAGTTGCACATCAGTGGTGTACAGTATACTTTACTCTTAAGCGGCAAAAAAAGGTGCGTTCTCTGAATCCGGCAATGCTAATAGCACCGGCACCGGTATCAAAAGATAAAAATAAAAAAATGAAACCGTAGGTGACGCCCAAGTCGGGACGGGAACGTGGTGACGCTCCGCCAGTTCTTGGGCCCTCCGGACGGCCTTGAGGTGGAGTTTGAGGTCCGGGCTTTTGAGGGCATCTTCCCATTCGGGCTCAGTGGAGAGAGGGCACTCTGGTAACGCGGTGCGTTGACCAAGCATGTGCGAGAGTGAGCAATAGAGTTCTGGGCAATCTGGGCAATTTGCCGGGATTTCTGAGTTGTAGTGGCTTAGTAGGCCTCGTGGCGGATACGAGTCTGTTTGCAGCATTCGAAACGCGGCCGCCTGCGCGCGTTCGAGTTAGGCGTGCGGGAGCGGGTATTTCATTGGGCCTTTTCGATAGTGTGAGGTGATTTCTTGGTAAGTGAGTAGCGGGTCATTAAACTGAATGTCCAGCCCCTCGGAGGCCGTGGGACCGTCGCGGTGGGCAAGTTCTCGCGCACGGTCGTAGGCCGTTTCATTGAGGTTGGGTTTTTGCTGGTGAATGTCTTTCCCCATGTGAGCGGGGAACCAGGAGAGGCATCGTTTGCACTTATTTGAGCTCGCCAGTAGTATATGCGCTACCTCTTTTGATACGTTGCCGCTTTCGTAAGCACGAATTGCAGCACGCGAATCCGTGAGGACATGGGTAAATGTGGGGTCTGCCATGGCGATGGATACGGCTATCTGTTCTGCTTTAGCGCTGGGGGTCGATTTAACCAATGCGGATGATCGTAACGTTCCGTTGCCGTCCACAACTGCTGTCGCGAAAGTTGATGTATTGCCTTACTGGGCCGCGTCTACAAGTGCGGTGGATTGACAATCCGCGCCGGTGTGGTCGAGAATCGCGCGGGCGCGGGCCCGGTGCCTACCCACGTTGTATAGTGGATGGACGTTTCTGGGAAACGGTGAGACTCTGTAGTTGTCTCTAATTTCACTCGGTAGGGTAACCGCGTGCTCGAGATATGGAGATGGGGAGACATTAGCTTCGCTTAGAATTAGTCTACCGGCTTTGGACGAGGACAGGCGGAGTATTTGCGCCATAGTCTGAGCCTCGATCACTACGTCGTATGAATTTGTAACAATGTTTTTATCGAAATCCCTGTTACTGCAAAAATTAGAATACACTGCAGCCATATGGGACCCTATCCAAGAAAACCTAATAGATTCCCTTGAACTAATCCAAAACAACGCCACTCATTTTATTATTTGGAACTACAACCGTGGTGCGAGCGTATCTTCACTGAAATCGAATCTGGGTCTTCAACCGCTAGCACGACGTTGAAGAATTTCCTGCCTTTTATTTTTTCATGAGCTGTATCACCACCCTACACTTCATCCAAAATTCATGTCGCGACCATATTACTTATCTCACCGTACTGATCATCAGCGTAAACTTAGAATTGGTGCATGTGACACCACATATCTTTTACACTCATTCTTGCCACTTTCATCAAAGGATTGGAATGAATTTTCTTCTGATATTGTTTCCATTAATAAGAATGATAATTTTGAAAAGCATTTGATAACACTGTATAACAGCAAACATTTGTACGAACATATTCTTACACGCATTTTTGTCACGTTCGTCAAAAGATTGGAATGAACTTCCTCCTGACATTGTTTCCATTAATAACAATGATTATTTTCGGAGAGCACTACGTAACACTGGATAAAAGCAAATATTTTTACGAACTACTGTTGGTTTTTTCCTTTTTTCTACTTTCATGATACTTTTACATGTCATGTTTTAACACTGTATTTAGCATATTTTCAGCTAACATTCTATAACTAACAAATATTGTGTATAAGTTCATAATGTATTTCCTGTTTATGTACTATACAACTCACTCCGCTGTATAATGCTTAAAGGCCCTAAGGGTAAATAAATAAATAATTGAATTCTCACGGTAACTGATATCTGGTTGCTCCAAGCGATAATGGATCCTGCGTTATGTTTTTACTGACAGGCTACATAGCCTATGCAAAACTCCGCATGCAAGGCCAAAATGCAGAAAGGACAATATCCTCAAGATCGCATTTCCTCCAAACGATTACGAAATTAAAGGACATTTACAATATAAAAGAATGTCAGCCGGATTGGTATCAGCTCTTGGTTAGATGTTTAACTTTTCTTTACAAGTTTTCATTGTGATGGAAGATGTGGCTTAGTGTGACGTTTTCTTTGTATGTGCCGTGTATACGCCTGAGATTGTTTGTGAACACCTGGTGCTCATATTATTGTAAATAGTTCCATCACATATATCATTTCACTCACTGTAATTAATACCCATTCAAAAAGCAAAATTCGGCGTGGTTCTGTGGTGAGCCATTGGATTTAGAAGCGGTAGGTCCTTAGTTAAAATCGCCGACTGAATTTTTTTCATTTTGTTTACTTTTCAGTTTTTGCTTTCTTGCACTAAGAAATTTATAAAGTCCAGAGAGCTGTCTATCGAATCTTCTTTTATATTGATCAAGCACTGCGCAAGGTGAAACTACAGGACTTCACACTACAGACGTCAGACAACAGAACGTCCCAAAAGACGACAGACTGAAATTTCTTGTTTCCTTTTTCAACTGGAAGGAGGCTAAGTTTAGCAGAGAGAAGGGGACGGACAGTTTGGTAGCAAATATTTTTACTGTACAATGAATGCCTGAGTCATGCAGTGGAAACATCAGCCGGGTGTATCTTGTTTCTTAAAAATTCTGTTGGCATTGATGTGGAAACGATTACAAATTTCTTGCAAGGTCGTTTTGTTTAGTGTGGCCTTTCTTAAGGGGAGGCAAAGTTTAGGTGTATTTGTGTCTGCGCACCTACATAGTGCATTAATGATGTTTGTGCATTCAGTGCAGATTCAGCGTGTATTTTCAGTATGAAACGTGTGTGATTGTGTTGACTGACTACAATGGTGTCCTTAATCAATAAGACAGTTCAACTCCTGCTAGTATAAATTATGAAGCACTGCGTTTCTTAGAGAATGCGTGAATAACTGATGTGGCACAGTTGACGAAGGTTGGAAGTCGCCAACACATCACACACTTTGAAGGCACCCCTCATGCACGACTAGATCGAGCGTATGTATGTCCAGAAATTGCGCCTCTGTGTCAGAACTACAATGTTGATGCTACTTTTTTTAGTGATCACTGTTTAGTGACGTTTGAGATCGGCCGAAAGCCAAAAATATGTACTTGGGTGGGAAAGGTGGAAACTGAAGACTAAGCTAATCAAAGATGAAGTGTTCATAAATAAAATAATTAATAAATTGAGCAGTTTATTTGGTGACAGAATACGCAGTGCAGGAGAAAGATGGGAGTTCCTTAAACGAATGGTAAAATTGAACGCAATAGAAAGAGGGGGGGCGTGAAGTGTCAAGCTCAAGAAAAGGAAACAAGGCCTGCGGCAATAGGTGGAATAGTTGGTAGGAATCGTAACAGATATCCCGGGTTTTGTGAGGCAAGAACTAAAACTTTAAAAGGAAATTAAAAATTTCGAGGAAGATTAATACAAATGTGTGATCATGCTTGCATGAGAGAGAGAAGAAACTTTTTTAATGAATGGTCCGGCAGTTTTGTTGAGGTGGCCTCAAGCTGCGGCTCGAAGTCCTTGGACTCGAGCGGCATCTTGAACTCGGGCGGCATCTCGGGCCGGACGGCCCAGAGCTGGTCTGCCAACTCGGAACTTTAGAAGCTGAAAAATATCTCACAGGGGAAGTACCAACAAAGCGAGCTTTGTCAGAAGAAAAGGCTCCAGGAAATCATATATTGAAAATAGAACATAATGGTAAGATATCGAGGGAACAGTAAGTTATCATGGCGGCATTTGAAAGTTATATCGAGAGGAGTTTGCTTGTCGTTAGTCAAAGGTGCCGGGCTACAAGGACGAGTTTTTGGCAGATTCTTACGCTAGACGAACAGGAAACACTTTTATTAGAAATGGATATTAGTATGGGTGAAATTAAGAGACCTATTGGGGAACTAAGCACGCGCAAGTTTCTTGGTCCTGATAGGATTACCGCGGCATATTACAGGGCGTTCTAGACGGAAACGGCCACAGCATTGCATGAAGTATTTTCACAGGCACTCGAGCGGGGGACTTCACCTCCATCGTTTAATCATGCTAATAGCGAAACGCAAAGATAGAAATATATTACGCAAAGTAACAGGATACAGGCCAATTATGTTGAGAAATATTGACTACAGTGTTTTAATGAAAGTTACTACAGCGCGGCTGCGTGAAATTATACGGAAGTTAGTTCGGCTGAATCGGACAGGCGCCAATAGGGGTAGGAAAATGTTTAATATACTCATGAAGGTAGAAGCATTTTAGAATATTGCGATAGCGCTTTCCTCAAAGTGGCAATAGTGTAAATAGGTCTATGTAAGGCTTTTGACATCGTACCACATACTGTTCTCTTTCTTGTTTTAATTATTTAGGTAGGTCTTGGCTCCGTTATATGTAAAGGCATCAAATTGACATATCAAAGCTCACGTACCAATTTTGCTGTATATGGTTAACTTTCACAACGCATACAAGAACTTTCTTCCGTTCGACAAGGTTCTGCGGTAAGTCCAATATTGTAAGCTTTATTTTTGGAGCCGCTCACGAGCTAGCTGTGGAAGAAGACGAGGACACTCGAGCCGCTGCTAATGAAGATGAGAAAGCTGGTATGCCGTTGTGTCACTTGTTACTTCAGCAAGTTGTATCACGTTTATTTCTGATAACAGACGAAACAGACCATTTTCTGCGTTATTTCTATTTATTTACACCATGTTACAGTTACTATGCCTGATTTTCTTGTTTCTTCAGCCATTGCCCTTCGTTACACAATGTCACCATTCTTGGGTGAATTTGTGACGTACTATATCTTCCTTAGAGCAACATTTTCGCTTGAGTAGCTCTTCGATGTAAAAAAAAATGAAATTATGCCCAAGCACTTCGTACAGCTGGTTAACCAGCTGTACGTGCGCAGAAACGTGCGACACAGGTGTTTATCACTGGGCTAATGAGCGCGCTTCATTAAAATCTTTTTCAATTGTTGCTGTTTGTGTTCCTTTATAAGGTTGCACACGCGTTCAGCTGCAACGGAGGGAACGACGTCAGTGGCGGTATGCCCACCGTCCGCCGTTCTCGCTTGCGTTCGATGTCTCGAGTTTGCTCGCTAGCGTGGTTAGCAAAATCCGCCAGCTATTGCCGCTTTGCGATTCTTCGAAATTAAATTGCCTCAAAATTACATATCCCTGTCAAGTAAGGTAACGAACGGCAGCAATGGCACGTACCCCCTTTAACGCAGCCTGCCCATTACGACGATAGAAAAGTGAACTACGCTGGAACGATGAGCGACAACGGAGCCAATGTAAAGACGACGACGCATGCGTGAGCAGTGGCATGAGCGCGTTCGCGCGGTTGCGCCGAGGTGCGCCAGCGTCTAGCTGTGGAAGCAGACAACGACGCTCGAGCCATTGCGGATGATGTTAGTTTTCAGCACGCATGCGCGGACAAAGGCATTTTCTTTTCGCCTAGATATATAAAGCTTCGCTTTAAAGGAAAGAGTCTTATGAAGCATTTTATTGAAAGTGTGTTCTCTGTACCACTGTATCTATTAACGTTTCAAGAAGGGCGTGGGCGAGGCGGTACTTAAAAGGGTTAGAAATATGTGGATATCGGCGAACGTTAAAACATTTTCCCTAAAGCTTCACGCGGGAATCTTGAGTGTTAAAACGTGATTAGAAGAAAGAGGGATTTATCTGCCATGGGGAAGCAGATGCTTTTAGTGCAACAAAGGTGAAACAATTGAACATGTTTTCTTTCGTGGTAATAATGCCATATTCTTTAGGGATATATTAAAGACAACATCAAAGGTAGACCTACCCTTCAATTGACACGACATTAGTTTTTATTGCGATAATAATTATATAGATGCTCCTCGATCATTTCTGCCGTACCGTCGTCATGAGGTTCCGTATGAGTAAAAGCGTGTGAAGGTGAGCAGGCCAACGCGGTTCAATCTCACCTGCGCGAGCGAGGAGAGCGGCCCGGATGCGTGCCCTCTCCTGTGGCGCGCGAGACAGGGGAGTGAGGCGTGGGAGGAGGGGCGTTCTTCTTCGGCGGCTGCAACGGTGCCTCCATGTCCTCCTCGCGTACCGTTTCGTACACAATGGAGACAACCGCGGCATCAACCACGGCTTTGGCCACGCGAATCCCGGACGCCATAGTAGAAGCCTTTGTCAGACGCCATAGGGACGTGTTGCGAGCGCTCGTGTGTCTTGAAAGCGGTCTGCGACGTGAATAATGTGCGCGCCGGCGCGGGCCTCAACTTCAAAGCGATGTGCGATGTTTGCACAGTGGTGTAGTGCCGGTAGCTTCGTATGCGCTGTGTTTTCGACATTCCGTACGCCTTGAAGCAACAGACGGGCGGTTGTCAATTGGCTAGCGGCTGCTGCCACGATTCGTAACTACAGCATTTTTACAAACACTTACCACTGTCATCAATCAATGTGCATTCATGTGTACCTGTGCACGCGTGTCACCATGTTGGTTAATTTATTTAAAACACGTTGACAGTCTAGTTGGCTATAAGCCATGATAGAATGTGTAAGCGCGAGTGAATAAGGACACAGAAAGAAGCCGGCACACAAAGACAGCGCTGTCTCCATGTGTTTGTTTCTTTCTTCATCCTCGTTGAGTGACGCTTACGTATTCTATCCTTGTTAATTTGGTTAGTAAGCGAATGTTTACAGGTTTACATGGCCAATAAATTTACTATCCTTACTTCGTAGAGCTATCTACTAATTTGCTATCACCATCGGTACTTCGCCTTTCCGCCGGAACTGCGAAGTTTGTTATTTGAACAGCTGGACGTTATCTTTTTACTCGGCCTGCACACAGTCTGGCGTGCTGTGTTCGCATACAGAAACTGAGATGTTAAAGACAGATTTATGCATAAATAGTTTTTCGAAATGGTTAAAAAAGCGCGTGATGTGCACGAGCCGATTAACTGCAATGAATATGTGGTGTCAACGTTGAATGCTTTAATACATATAAAACGATTGTGATCTGTGATCGCAAACTCATATGTAGGCTTAAAGCCAACCTGGAAATAAAGGGTGGCGCTAGCGTCCGTGGCGCAAGCATTTCAATATCGGGCTTTCGCGCTAGAAAGCGCGAATGTGTTCGCCTACTGATCTCTGGTAATTTTAGTAGTGTTCCTTTAATTGGTTATTACACATTACTTCGTTACAAATTATGAGCTTCCAAAGTCACGAAGCCGTTTGAAGCCAGAAGGAAGAAATCAACGCATATCTACGTACTTCCCATAATTCCCATGCAGGCTGAATAACCCCTACTGCAGTCACATAGACACCAGTGTGTGAGTTCCCTCTAGTAATTATTTGATGAAAGACTATGCTTCTAATGACATCTCACGCGGTCCACTGCGCTGTCCGTAAAGAGCCGCGCCAGTAACATTACATCACTGTCAGGTTTCAGCTCCTATACACTTTTGCATTTTTTAATATTTCATAGTCTGACAAAATTATTGAAAGGCATGCGCTGTGAGGTTTACGTTTCATGGCATTTATTTGTGGTCGGCCATTATCAATATCCTGAGATAATTTTATGAAGAATGCAAGACCAGGTATGAGCAACTTCAGTGATAGAATAGAGCAGCGAAGTGACCCCCATATACCCCATGGCATATATCTTGGCATGTGATATAGCATGCACTTAACATATGCACAGCTTCACGGCGACGCCGACGCCTACTGCAACGAAAATGACTAGCGCAAAAATCTATTTGGAGCGCGCGAAATTGCTCTTCGTTATTTTCGACAATCCGCTCTTCGTGACGAGCGACTAATCGAGCTTACTGCTCTTTAAGTGGCTATACAATTGAACATTCTTGTTCTTTACTAATGCGAAATAGTATATGCCCAATAACGCGAAAATCATACGTCGTCGGCATCACCACCGAGCAATGTTACGAAAAATGGCGGAGTGCGCAAGCATTAAATACGCATAAAAATGCTCGGATTGACGTGTCCAGGCATGTTCCTTTAAACAATATAAATCTGTAGCTTAGAAAATAGAGATTTTTAAATTTGGTTTCGGCGGCAATCGAACCCGGGCCTCTGGGGTGCTAGAAGAGCATGCTTCCCTTTCCAACGGAGGGTGTAAAAAATAATCGGAGGACGCTTAAGCTTCGCCTTCAAAAGTGGAATGCGATATTGTTATCGCACCCCGTTCGCACCGCTCGCTCAAAACGATCTACGCAAACCAAACGTCATGATCGGGACGGACAGCCGGGCTGAGCCGCGACATGAAGGCGGACGGGATCATGGGACGAGTGGCGCGCCACGTGTCGGGGCAGCGCCGAACATTGCGAGGAGGGGGTCTTCTGTGTTTGCCACAAGATGGCTCTACATGTACGCAGAGTGCAGAAGAAATGTAACGGAAACGTACTTCGCTACTTGTGTAACTGCGACTTCTGTAATTTACATTCTCATAATTACCGATGTACACCGCAGTGTAACTTTCTACAGCACGTTTCTAAGGCAACACCGCATTCACTAGAGGAGCTTTTGTCCCGCTTTGAACTATAGAACTGGTGGCTGAGTGGTAGCGTCTTCGTCTCACACTACGCATACCCTGGTTCGATTCCCACCCAGCACATCTTGCAAGATGTTTTTTATTTATGAATTGCCTTCCGGGATTTTTCGCTCATGACCAACGCCGCCGATGCCGAAAACCCCGGCTTTTCTGCGACACAAGTTCGTTAACGCTCTCGAGTGGATGGGGGGCTCTTTCAATAAAACCAGCACCCCCGTATTGTAGTGAGCTTAACGCTCGGCGGCAGCAGAATTGTGCGCTGCAATTCCAGTGCATGCTGACCTTTTCTGGCTACCATCGTGTGCGTGCAGCCCCGATTGCAACGAGCATGGTTCAATCTAAGGTCCCTTGATGATTTGAAAGTACCGCTACTCTTTGAACTCTGCCGCCACCGCGCGATCTCCTCGCCTCGTTCTCGTGCCTTCCCAGGTAGCACAAAAGAGGTACGTAACGTTTTCGTAGCGTTTATCCAAGACGATAAAAGCGGGTTAAAGAAGACACGAATGAGAGAACTTCGGCGGAAAAACGTCGGATATCTCTGCTAATGTCCGGCTTAATTACTTTCTTGAGACGATCTAGAACAGGTCTGCAAGACGTATTCGAAAAGCTGGTTTAGAAATAGGATTGGGAAAGACACAAGTAATCCTTTTGCCAAAACTATTCGTAACCAATTTCTAAACGTTTTTAGGACGTTATCAAAAAGCTGGTCTAGAAGCGGTCTTGAAAGGTTTACGATCATCTGAAGCTAATTTTCGCGGGTGACGGGGGCGATGAGACATCGTTGTTCAAAACACGCGTTTAGTTTCGCCTCACGCGACTGGCCTATGCCGCGCAGACGTCGTCAGCCGCACCCGTTGGCACGGCCTAGGCCAATCGCGTGAGGTGAAACTGATCGGGCGTTTCGAACAACGATCTCCAATCGCGCCCCAGATGAGTAGAAGCGTCGGTGTTGACTGTAAGAACCATGGCGCAGTGCCAAGCACTGTTCCCCGCATGGCCGGCGCATCGTCTACCAAGTCGCACGAAAATGAGCCTGTTAGGAATAATAAATCCTTAATACCGCCTTTAGTAAGCTACGATGCTTACAACCACAATGGGAACGACCTCCTGCAAAGAACAAATGGCCACGTCTTGGCAGGTGGCCAGACCAAGCCCTTCATGCCAGGAGTGCATGAAATGAGAACATTGTGACAAAGCAAGAACACTTTATTAAAATGTAATGCTTATGCAAGGTTCGAACAAACTGTGTGAGAAATGCAAATAGAAATAAAAGTACATCAAAATGACAAAAGTCGCAGAAAGGATTCGTAATGAACTCGAAAGTGAACATTCACTAGCACATAAACAAAATTCCAAGTACACATACAAAAATGAACAGAAAAACCTGGAGTGTACTAAAGTGTCTAATTTATCATAGTAAAGTGCGCGTGCTATTAGATGGACTAGAGTTACGCAGAAGTGACATCGGAGCGAATGGAAGAAGTAGACTGAAAAATGCAAGAGTATGAATTGGATGGTAACTGCCTCCAAGCAATGTTACCAGTCATCTAGAAGCTTGAAAAGAGCACAAAAAGAAATACCACCGCATACCATCATAAAACAATCCTGTGACAGAAATAAAAAAAATGGGAACAATGCAAAATTGGAAATATTGCCTTTAGGATATATCAAAGAAGGTAATGGCGAGAAAAATAACCATACAACAAAAAAGCAATAAAGTGAAATTAGTACAGAATACTTAAACGGGGGATTCAGTGTAACAAGTGAACACTACTGTAGTACAGCGAACGATGAGACAGTAATGCTGCATCTTGCCACTCCAGAACGTGAGAAATGAATATGCAAGCCTCATATTAGAAACTTACATAAACATGGAAATAAAATGGAATGCACTGGAAGCTGCATTTGTGTAACAAAAGAAGCAATGGTCATAATAAATAGTAAGTGTTTTATCTAAAAAGCCCTTTACAAGAGGCAAAATTGTACCTCTCTGGCAAAAATAAAGTTGCAACGAATAATTTGCAAACCAGCAAATACATTAATTAGCACACTGACATGTCACACTTTGCGCACATCTCCAGTCTCCTAAAGTAAAAAAAAAGCACTCTGAATGAGAAAAACGTTTAACACATGTAGCCCAGAGCAAATTCTTTGCCAGTTCACTCACACTTTCCCATCCAAAAACATTTGCCACAAAGTCCAGGCACAGTTCCACTGATGTTTACCAATTCACCCCCACTTTCCCGTCCAAAAATATTTGGCACACAGTCCAGGCAGAGTTTCATAGATAAACAGCTTGAGAGCACCCTACTGATTATTGTGCAGTCCCGCTGCTGGAAATAGAACTGCCGCACATGCTGGTAGTGGTTTCAATCTAGACACAATTGCTGCCCTGGACAGGTATGTTCAGATATCTGCACTGGTGCTCCATTTTGTCGAAGTAGACACATTGATGCACTACGCTGGTAATTGAAATGTTTTGAATGCACAAGTATTGGCTTCACCAGAGAGACTTGCCCACATACCACCACTGGCATATACATGCACTTGCTCTTCACTCAGTAGCATTGAACTTAAAGTGTTCCCTATGTGGGAGCCATGGGTAAAACCGGTGTCACACGACCACTCTCGATCGCGATCAAGCCCGACCCGGATCGAAATTATCGATGCGACTGGCTCACTCTCGTAGCTTGCGCAGAGGAGCCATCACGACCGAGAAATTCGATTTGTAACGGACTGGATAGCGGCTAAAAGAGCCCCGTGTTAAACCGGTATCAAATAATGCAAAGACGTACGCTAGGAAAATATGTTGCACAAGGACAAAGAACTGCGACATGCCCTGTTGTGCGAAGCGCGCGAACAGAACACATGTATATATATATATATATATATAAAACTGCGAGAGCGCTTCGCGAACTCCATGCGCACACATGGCACCCGCACGAACTCGGCAGGCCGCGGTAAAGCGCGAAGGGCGCACAGCGTGCATTCCGACACATGTCCCAAACTGCAAACAATCGTACTACCTAAAGCATACAAGTTATTTTATACCAAGGGCATACTCGACTCACGTATGCAGTATGCACAAGCGAGTTATGCAGCGTACATGCTGTATCCATTCGCCAAATAGTAAAATTGATAACAAGCACAAAGCTACAAGGGACTCAATACATTACTACCATTTGAGGCGTCAAATAAAATCGAATTTGGCCGTTTCATATATTGGACAGAATATATGGACACATGTGGTACCCGGTAATACCATGAAATACCCATCACGTGGGTAAAGGGGGCGAAAACACAATCGAGAACCTGAAGCGCAAACGATAAAAGCACGGTATGGTGCACGCAAAATTCTGTCAGTGCGCTGTAGCGCGAGGGAAGAAAATAGGGCGAGCACTTGACCTCACCTTTTGGGATACCGCACTAGTAGTGAATCATTAAAAAAAAGCCTGTTTGAACCAGTTCCCTTGTCTGCAACACTCTTGCTAAACGGGAGATTAAAATACCACGATGATGGCTCTATTGCGGAGATCGGCAAGGTGCGCACAGACAGAAATTTTGCCGCCTTTCTTCGCATTCTGCAAAATGCTTTCTTGTTAGGATCACGCATAGCGGCCGACCCCGACGCTAGGGACACACAGGCACGATTTCGTCCCTCTAACTTTCCTCCTTATACTGCCCTTAACGCGTTAATTACAGCGTCAGTGAAAAGGCGCCTCACATAACATGACAATGAACTTGAAGAGCTGATTAGTGCCCTCCACTCCGCGCCCTCCAATTGAAAACACTACTGATTTCCAAATTAAACTACAAAAACAGATCGCACAACTTAAACTAATCACAGAACGTCGTTTTCTTGACGGCAAAACCCTGCAACACTTACATGACAAAGGGCAGCGGCAGCACATTCAGAACAGCCGCTATCATACCACAGCGCAATGCAAGTGCGATAACGTTATTATGCCCGGCTCAAACAGATCGCACAACCCAAACTAATCACAGAATGTCGTTTTCTTGACAGCAAAGCACTGCAACACTTACATGACATAGGGCAGCGGCAGCACATTCAGAACAGTCGCAAACAGACCATAGTGCCATGCGAGTGCGATAACGTAACTATGCCCGGCTTCACGAATAACGTTGCCGCCTTGATCACATAACAATTGAAAACACTACTGATTTCCAAATTAAAACCACACAAACATATCGCACAACCCAAACTGATCACAGAATATCGTTTTCTTGACAGCGAAACATTGCAACACTTACATAGCAAAGGGCAGCGGCAGCACGTTCAGAACAGCCGCAAACACACCACAGCGCAATGCGAGTGCGGTGACGCGACGACGCCATGACGACGCGACTATGCCCCGGCTCGCCCGGCTGCCCGGCATCACGAATCACGTGGCCACCTTGGTCACATGATTTGACGACGGTATCGCCACCTTGCGCAAGGTTGGATCGCGTTGATGGGTTGTTGAATATTGTAGAAGCCGCTAAAGAGGCTGACGCGCCGTGGCGTGGCGGTGGCGTTTTGAGTCGTTTGCAAAACGTATTCACCCCTCGTTTTTAAGCTGTCTGGCTTCCAACGTTATCAAAACGTATTCACCCCTCGTTTTTAAGCTATCTTGTTTGGAACGTCTTTGATGCGTCGATTTTGGTCAAAAATCCGTTTCAGACGTTGAATCCCTTAATACGACGTTTTCAAGACTTTGTGTGCTACCTGGGTTGCGTGGCTCCCCCTCCCGCAGGAAGTGCTCCTGCGCCCGCTTTTTGCACGATGATTGGTCTCCCTGCCGTTGCCCTTGAAAACGCACAAATCTAGCGTTTTTCTTTTGATTTACTGTTTCGTCCGCGCCATTTCTCTCCTCAAGTCGGCTGGCTCGGCGCTTTAGCTCGGGGTAGAGAACGTTGTACACAGTGTTTCCTGCTCTCTGTGCTAGCGCTATGCCGTGCGGTTGCGCCTATAACTGCAGCAAGAAGCCTGAAGATGGCTAGGCAATATATATGATACCACAAGGACAGCGTGGCCGCTTGCGCAAGAATCAGTGGCTGCATAACGTCGGCCGAAAAAACTTTGCTCCATGAAGAGAACAGCCTTGTTTGAGAGGTAAGGCGTCTTTCTTATTGCTCGTAGCAAAGCATCCCGTAATGCTGCATTTCTATTTTCATTCTTGCAGCCTGTTCACTAGCCTTCTTGTTGGGGCAAGTTGTGTTTTGCATAAAAATGCGGTTGTCCTCAGTATGCGTAATATTCTGCGGTGTCTCCATTACCTGGCACGTCGCCAGCTGTCGTTATTTGGTGGGAAACGCAGCAATATAGATTCTGGTTCCCACTGTGAACAATTAGGTGCGAAAATGCAGCCTCTCGATCTCACTTTTCCGGATTGTTAGGATCCGCTGCCTGCTTTACTGAAAATTGAAATAGCGGCTTGCAGGGGAGCTATTATTTCTACCTTACGTCGATGTGGGCGTCAGTCATACAATAAATGCAGGCCCCGAAAAAAAATTGCGGCAAGTATACCTGTGGTATTGCAGGTGATAAGCGCTAGCTAGTCCATATCGCGTTTTTTTATGTTTTAAGCCGAAAGCCTGCAAATCTCTGTTTCAAGGTCGCGTTGGAAACGCAAAATATCACGCGACCCAGAAACGCCTGAAATGACCGAAAGCATGTCCAGCCGTATATAAGAGATTAATGATTAGGCAAGTTCATCAATAATTCATTAGTCATTGAATTAGGGTCGATTAGGGAGAATTAAGGTTGATTAGGTTGTATGAAGGTGCATCAACAAGCATTACGGATATTAAGGAGGTTTATGGCGGATGAAGGAAGATTAAGCTGGATTACGATGGATTAAGGTGCTTAAGGTGAATTAGGGTGTATAATGAGGATTAAGGTGCAACAACAATGATTAAGGCGTATTAAAGAGAATTAGGGTTGATGAAGGAGGAATAAAACTGAAAAGGGTAGATTAAGGGAGATCAAGGTGGAATAGGGTGGATGAACGTTGACGGAGGTGCATTAAGGTGAATTACAGTAGGCTTTACAAGGCTTTCGCGTTCGCGACTCTTAGGCGATGCCTAAGGATACCTTCGATTTTTGGAATTTGCTTTGAACGGCACTTCTACGCACGCATGAGTGGCCGACGATTGTTAATTGGTTTTCTATGTTACGGATGCAGGAAATGTGCAGGGAGTGTTCACATGATCGCGCACACTTGCAGTGGATATCGCCATGTAGGTGGAGGCCGGGAATGTTAGCTTTAATAGCGAATGTTTTAAAACCACCGTTCTGCGATTTCGTTCTGTGTGGAAGCTTTTCGCATTGAGTTAACACTAGCGGAAGTCATTGCATTACTGCGCTTAGATTAGGAAGTTTGAGCAATCAATCGTGATTGCGGTCATAACGTAATAGTGGAAGAAATATTCTGCAGGCAATAATGTTTACCACTGTAACGTATTTCATCCTAACTCACCCTAATCTACCTTCATCCTTCTTCATCGTTCTTAATCCTCCCTAATCCACCATAATCCTTCTTAATCCGCCTTCATTCTCCTTAACGCACCTTATTTCGCATCAATGCACATTAATATATCTTAATAGAGTCACTAATCAATAATTAATTAACTTTGCTTATCAGTAATCATCTCGTATACACGGCTGGACATGCTTTGGTTCGCTTCAGGCCTTCCTTAGGCCAGGTTACATTTTTTATACTTCACAACGCGACCATTAAAACAGAGATCTAAGGCATTCGAATAATAAGCCACGCGCAGAGAGAGAGAGAGAGAGAGAGAGTGAAAACATTTATTAGTCATGAGATTGGGCGACTTCCTCGCAGCGTGGAGCCCTTAGTTTAGTGTCCCATTGGCTCGCGCCACTCTGCGTGCCCGCGGGATGAGCTGTCGCTGCTGTTGCGTGTCTGAGCGGGTCAGCGCCGTCTCCCAGGAGGAAGGTGAAGGCGAAGGAATAGGGGAGTAGCCCGGAGGGTCTGTGAACTCCCCGGTGCAATGATAGACTGTGGGCTTTGCTCCACAATAGGGACAGTATGAGCGATATTTTGTGGGGTCGAAGAGGAAGATAAAAGTGGCAGGGAAATGAATTAGTTTGAAGCTGTCGCCACACGACGGCATCTTCTCGATTGAGGGAATTATGTGGTGGAGTGAAATGTATCCTGGTATCTCTGTAATATTGTAGAGTTTCAGTGTAGTTCAATGTAGTTCAGTGGTTCTGTCGGTGCGTCGCCCGGGTTGGACAGCTCTTCCAATGGCGCCCGGTTAGAGAGCTTTCGGGCTACCGCATTAGCGCGTTCATTACCATGGAGAGAGGCGTGTCCAGGTGCCCAGACGATACTCACCCTGTGTAACGCTGTGGGGTGTAATGATGTAAGGATACGCTGTGTCTAGGGTGTCACCCTCCCTTGTGCAAAAGTCCTGCAGGTGGTCTGTGAATCAGTGACCATTGTGATAGGTTCATCCGGTGCCGGCATCGTTGAACCGTGTACGATGGCTAGGGCGATGGCAGCCTCTTCCGCCGTCAACCTGTCCACAGTGTGGAGCGTGGCCGAAGCCCTCAGAATGTCTGCACTATCTAGTACGACTAGAGATAGGGCACGTTTCTGTGGGTAGCGGGCTACGTCGGTGTATAGGACCGGTGTGTTAAATGTGTCATCGCCAGAGAGTCGAGTCAGGGTTTGTGTCTTTGTGCCAGGGCTAATGACCTTTCTTCGGCCTTAATGATGGTCAGGGTGCGTATTGCGGGGAATTGGGGCCACGTGAATTTTCTTGCGAATGCTAAGCGGAAGAAGTGTGCGGTTTTCCTGTTATGGTTTTCTTGGTGTTTGGTATCCTAGCCGGGATAGAATGTGGCACCCTTACATTGTTTGTTGCAGACGTTGCAATTGGCTGTTAAGATGACGTTCAACTAGTTCGCGGACGGTGTTGTGCACCCCCAGTCGTAGTAGGAGCTGCGTAGACGCGTGTCGTGGTAGTCCCAGTACTGCCTTTAGTGCCGTACGGAGGAGGGTGTCCATCTGGTGCATCTAAGTTTGAGTCAGATTATGATAGGGGAAGTGGTAGGTTGATCGGCTAATTAGGAGGGCTTGCACAATTCCGAGTACATCTTTTTCTTGGATTCCTTGTCGGCAGTATGTAATGCGCTTCATCATGTGCGTTACTTGGGTAAGTTGTTGGCGGAGCACATGTAGGGTATGTGCGGCCTTCCCGTTGTGTTGTATGTGAAGGCCTAGTACACGTAGTCTGTCTATCCTTGGAATAACGTTACCATTGAAATGCAATGTAATGGCTGGTGGAATATCGGCCTTATTGCGTTTTTTGCATTCAAGCAGGAGCTCCGACTTGTCAGCTGCGCATGTGAGTCCTCCGGCTGTTGCATACTCTTGTACTATATTTACAGCTTCCTGTAGTGCGTCTTGAATTGCGCCTTCTGACCCTGTTTTTACCCTCATTGTAACATCATCGGCGTACAGGGCGTGCTGCACGTTCGGAAGTTTGTCGAGGAGATGTGGTACCTTTGCCATCGCCGCGTTGAACAGGGTGCGTGAGAAAACCGAACCCTGCGGAGTCCCTCTGCCGGAAAGTGTTATGATATCCGACCCAATATCACCTAAACCGATGGTGGCTGTGCGGTCAGATAAAAAGGCTCGGACATAGTCATGGATGCGTTTTTCGCATCAGGAGAATGCAAAATTGTTTAGAATGAGGTCGTGTGAGACGTTACAGAGACGTTTATCGATATGTGAGACGTTTGAGGTCCAACGCCAGAATGGCTCTTGTTTGAGCTGTACTTGGACTATCCACAACATCCTCCTTAAGTTGTAGGAGTATGAACGGCGCAGACAAATCCTGGTCGATGGCCGAATAAGGTATTGGGGAAGAATTGGTTCGCTTCGAGGTGAGGCCAGAGGTGATTTAGAAGTACGTCCTCGAAGAGTTTGCCAATACACGCTGTCAGGGAAATGGGTCTGAGATTTTGGAGGGACAGCGGTTTCCCGGGTTTCGGAATTAAGGTTATGTTGGCGTGTCGCCATTCCCATGAAGCGTTCCGTTTTTCCAATTGTCGTTGTAGTATGCAGTGAGTTGCCGTATGGCCTGGTCATCGAGTTTGCGTAGCAGTGCATAGCGAATGCCATCTGTTCCGGGCGCCGTGTTATGTCTTATGCCGTGTAGGACTGCCCTCACTTCTGTCTCTGTAATATCGCCGTCCAATTGGGTTTCTTCCTCGTACGGATAGTCTTTGTACTCCGGTCGGTGACTTGTAGCAATACATTTCTGTTGCAGTGTTTGGAGGAGCGCGTCATCATCCATTTGTTCTTTGTCGATGATAGTGCGGACGGTGTTCGTTGTGTGCGCTTTTGTGTGCGTTGGTTTGAGTAGTTCTCTTAGGAGGGACCATGTTTTATAACCACTTAGTGTGCCATTAAGGTGGCCGCAGAGGTTGCGCCAATTGCTGTTATTGAGGCTGGTGGCGTATTCTTCAGCTTCTGCTGTGATCAGGGTGATTCTTTGTTTCAGCCTACAGTTGTACCGTTGCCTCTTCCATCGCTTGGTCAGGCCTCTTCGAGCATCCCAGAGATGGAGCAGATGTCTGTCCACATCTGGTGTCTCCGCTGTTGCCGTAAGTTGCTTAGTGGCTGCTTTAAAATCTACTTGTAGCTGTTGTGTCCACTCGTACAGAGATGGCGGGTCGTGTTGTTGAGATTTCGTTCTGTTGCCCCGGAAAGCGTCCTAGTTCGTTATTTTAATTGGACGTTCTGGTGTGCGAATGCCCACCAGTTGGACTTCTGTGGCTAGAATGCTGTGCTCACTGCCCACATTCTCCATAAGGTTGTTCCAGGAGCATTGAGTCAACCCCATGACCATGTACCACGAGCAATACTAGTTCAGACGCACAAAGGAAAGCATCGCATTATGTGGCAGAAAAATTGTCTGCAGTATCGAACTCTCCTCAAAGCTCCTTTGAAATCAGTGTACCTAGTTCATACAGCTTGAGGAAAAAAACCAACCTCCTTATAAATGTTGGCTTCAGCATTATCGATGCGGTTATCAGCATTTATCAAAATTTTCAACACAACGGGGCTGTGCAACTGGCCCAAAATAACGCGCCTCCTAGAATGCCCATCCGCGGGAGTCCAGGAGAAAAAACGTGCCGTGCGCAGCCGGTGGGTGAGGAGAATCGAGGAGAACCTGGAAGGGGTCGTGTGCCATCCTGAGCCATCTGAGTCGGTAGCACCGTCTTCTAAGTGCTCCTGAAACTAAAGCAACTGTGAACAGTCTATATGTGCGTTATACTGAGGAAGGTCGATATTTGCCGCCGTCTACACTCTATCCAACAAAAATCAACATCCCCTCTAGTTTCATTGAATTCATTGTGGCTAGCAGCACATAAGTCGCAGTAGGCCTATTGGCTACTCGCGAAAGGGCTCAGTAGCTTCACGGTGTAAGAACAATATAGAGACTTGCTGATACTCTGCCCCGAACGCTCGCGAAAAAGCTGCTCGCTCGCGGCCAGATTTTGTTCGGCTTGGTTACAGCTTGGAAGGCGCCGTCGTGGAGGGGGCTGCGAAACAGGGTCCCAGTCTCGGCGGCCAGACGCGTGCGGAGTCTTTGTGCTTGCATGCGCGTTTCGAAGGCACGCTTTTTGTTCGCGCGCTTTTCATATACTTAGAGCCATGGGACTGTTGCGGGACAACCGTACAGCACATGAACAACTAACGCAACGAAGAGCCGGATTCGCTTTGAACATGACAGGCGTTATCTAGCGTCCCATCTGTTTGCTACAGCAGGCGGAAAATACAAAAGAGTGGCCCGAGCGCCAGCCTCCAGTGCACAGTTGCTTAGAACCCACGTGATGGAATTTTGCCAACGGTGGGGCAAGCGGCGCTGATAAAACAGACGCGCAACTCTGCTACCTTGGACAGCATATACAGTAATTCTGCGCCGGTACAGCTCGGTCGGCGCCATCGTAGAAGGCGCTGCGAGATGCGGTCCCAGTATCGGCGTTGGCGAACATACTATAGACGCTCTCGCGCGCGCAGTGTCAGCACCTTAATATATTTTGTTGCTCCGTGGTGGCTCAGTGTACTAAGCAAAAAGAAGTCTTTCGCATCTAACGGGCAGTCTAATCGCGAATGACGCAACGTAAATAGAGAGGCACGGCTCTTTGAGCAGCATGCGCGCGCGTAGTTTGTCGGAAACAAATTTTTATAACCGACGCAGAGCATCAACGTAGCAGGAAGAAAAGAGAATTTGCATTTTCAAGCATTTTGGGCATGCGTGACACCGATAAGCTTTTGTGTAAGAGCAACGCCCTATATCACTATATTTTTTGCGCAAAATTTAGCAATGGACGGTTGCAATTCTGAACATTGTCCAGGTTACATTCATTAAACCATGTGGAAGGGAATGAGATCCTATACTCTTGTCACACGGGCACGCGCAAGCTCCTTTTAACTCCGTCGTCATTATCTCGAGGGAGATGCACTCGGTGTCACACGGTGGCCCTTCCGCTGAGGCAGTTTAAAGGAGTTTTTCCTACAAGGAGATCGGCAATCTCCCTCGGCGGCTGATAGGAGTACCCTCGTGCCCATACTTTTTTGCTGTAAAGCTGATAGTTTAATTATCGTTCGCATTAAAATTAATGATGCGTGTGTCTAGAACGTTTCTCTTGAATTAAATAAAAGATCAAGCATAATTCAGCAACAGTTATGCTTGCGGTTGCACAATACTTCCGACCGAGGCCGCTTCGTGCCATGTTTTTCTCGTTTCTCAGGGCGTTTACACGAACCCTACAGAATTGGGTCGAGTCGACTTGTCGAGCTGGAATACGCCTGACGAGTTCCCGTAAACGCTAGCCGGTCAGACTGAACAAGCGTCGAGTCCGGCTTACTCAGCCCGACTGCATGGTGTAGGTTGAACCAGCCCGACCCATTTGCAGCGTGCATGTGAACGCACACGGGTCCGGCCAAGACAAGCCACTGTGCAGTGCAACCTCATCGTGGCAACAAGACCCACGAAATAGAGCTGTTGCAGACGGCAGCGGGGAACCGCAGGCCCAGTTCGAATGCGTTGATGTCTCGGCTTGGCGCTTGATTCCGTCGCTCCCCGACTCGTCAGAAACGAGTTCATGTAAACGCGGTCACATCGGGCTCCATCACCTCGATTACTGGCTCGACCCGCTCGCGTAGGGTTCGTGTCAACGTGGCCTTTGTCGTGCTAGCCGAGCAGTGGTCCGTGTGGTCACTCATGACTGACACCGCGGCACAGCAGGCAAAATAAAAGGAAAGCCCACGAGGTCACCGTGTACGAAATGCTGTGTTCTGAGTATAGTTTGCAGCAGTTCGGGCAGCAGAACGCAGAGCCTACTCGCCACGCTTTGGTGGCTAGCCGCGCCGCAAAGGAGACCACACATAAGCACAGGGTGGCTATTGTCGCTGTCAGCAAGCAATGTTATGTTTAGCGAGCGCAGTTAGATTCTTAATGAGCTGTATGTCTTTCGCATCAAATACACTGAATAATATTCCTATGGAAGGATCATTAATTATAATAGCTACAAGAGTAATTAGAAGTTACATTCTTGTACTTGCACAAAAAACAAACAACGCTGAATGCGCCTGTAGCGCCTACTTTTAAAACCTCGTTATTGGCCCTGTGACACGACCGCAACTTCCTTGAGGTCGAACTCCCTTATGAAGTCTTATGCTCCCTAATCCTAAAGGAGTTCATGGGTGCCCGTGTGACATGGGTATTAGACAGGTTTTGTATTATTAAAGGCTGTACCAATCCTATTTTAAATCACGTGGAAGGAGCAATTTTTCAATGTCATCCACTTCTGAAAGTAATAAAAATCGCATGAAACGTTCATTTCCCCTTTCTTATTAAGATGTGAAGGGCGCGACAGAAGGCTGAAATTAACATTTCGCTTCAATACAGGCTTGATTAGTGATAAAAAAAACTAAAATTATCTTTAAATCCGATATGTAAGATACAATTAGTATTTTTGTGGACGCAACGTGCCCACTAGGAAGATTTCCCTTCACGCCTGAAAGGTGCATTCGAGATTGCCGAAGGAAAGTTGCATTCGGAACTCAGTACCATGTTTTCCTGTTTACGGGGGGCACTCTCTTTAATGAAAACGCCCTTCCCACAATCACTTGATGAAGGCGTTCTAGGCGATGTGAAATTTCTGCTAAGGCCCCTCACAAACACCGACGCCACCATTGTCAAGCTCCAGCTAACATTCTCTTTGACCTATAGTCGAGATTGTTAGCTGTGTGATTACCGAGATAGCAAATGCACAGATGGTCGGTGCTGGGAATGTGAGGCCCTTGAGAATGCGAACGTAATCCCTCTCCTACTTCTAATTTTTATGCTTGGTTGATAAAAAAACTTCATAAGCTTTACGTTTCGCAATGTAAGTTCCTGATTGTAATCCTCAAATTACAAAGCACGATGTGACGATGAATGTGAACTATAGATTTAACGCATCTCAGAAACTGTGGCTTTATCATGTGGGACACAAGAACTTGTGCTTGATTGAGACTGCTTAAGTGTAAATCTAAATATACAATAATCGAAGGTCTGAACGCGTGGAGTAAATTATGGTATCGACTCATTCCTCTTCTTGCGACCTTCACTTTTACATCACATAATTAAGACCTGACCCGCCGTGGTTGCTCAGTGGCTATGGTGTTGGGCGGCTGAGCACGAGGTCGCGGGATCGAATCCCGACCACGGCGGCCGCATTTCGATGGGGGCGAAATGCGAAAACACCCGTGTGCTTAGATTTAGGTGCACGTTAAAGAACCCCAGGTGGTCAAAATTTCCGGAGTCCTCCACTACGGCGTGCCTCATAATCAGAAAGTGGTTTTGGCACGTAAAACCGCAAATATTATATATATTATTATTAATT
Source organism: Dermacentor variabilis (assembly GCF_050947875.1). Classification (NCBI taxonomy): domain Eukaryota; kingdom Metazoa; phylum Arthropoda; class Arachnida; order Ixodida; family Ixodidae; genus Dermacentor; species Dermacentor variabilis. The sequence goes on along the minus strand of NC_134570.1, from coordinate 180,889,083 downwards.
AAGACCTGCGTGGTTTACCACGTAGAAGCACAGCGACAAATGTAAGGGGACTAATATCTTGCATCTACTGCGTGTACGACCGCTAATTACTGAACGCCAGCAGCGTTTCCACAAATTTAGTCATCTGTTCTGACATAGTTTTGAAATGATGGGTTGTTATAGGACTGTCATGGTCTTTGGTGACCATATCTTCTGCTCCCACTGTAATTTTGCCGATTAGCTGAAACATGCAAAAAAAGAAGGAATACGCCAAAGTGCCTGACGGCCCACTATGTTAAACTTTAGACTACAGTCGCACACATTGCACAAAGCCAAAGAGCATCTTCAGACGTGCGTCACATCAGCTTAGGATGGGGGTCACATGACGTGCGTCAATTTGGATGAGTCACATCGGCACGTGGCATGTATGTCACGCGGCACTCGTGAGTGAAGGCAAGTTCCCGTAAAAAAGCACAAGCCCACACGCCAGATGGCGAGAGACGGTGAAATAAACTGAACCAATAAAGATGAATTTGCCCACGCATTCATAAATGGATCCTATTTGAAGGTCATGCTTGACTCGATGTATATGACGCCTGGCGTAATCACGCTCAAGACGCACTTTGCGATTCCTTCGGCGCGGTCATGACACGTGCCCTTTAGATGAAGTCAAACACGGGCTACAAGCTGGGATACATTTCTGAATATGGGAGTTAGAACTATCTCTTCCGGAGTACTTGTCTAAGCCCCATTTATTTCTGCTCACCGCTCTTCGCTCGGCAAGCATGAAAGATCGCCTTCGTCCTCGTCATAACAGTGCTCACATCAACTGAACGCTTGTATTTGGGCGCAACTTCCAAACGGAGCTTGGATAGGCCTAAACAGTGCGTAAAACGAAACGTTAGCCCGAATAAAAATGAAGGTACTAGTAGACATACCAGTTTTCTAGCCTTCTGTACAACCTCCTGTCGACCAATGTTACCGGCGTCAGCATGAGCTTCAGTCTCGGCCTGTTCGTCAAAGTGTCCAAGAACAGGCGGCCAAGCCAGCGGCTAGCAGAGCTCCGTTAAAGCTGCTTCCCGTTCAACTCTCCCAATGAACGGCATATCGTCTTTTGTAAAACGAGTAAGAGGTTGATCAATATATGAAACATTACTTATAAAGCGTCTTTAATAAGCACACAGACGCACGCAGACAGATACCTATTTGTAGGGGTTGGAAAAGCAGCCACAGCGGCAGCCACAGTGTCGGGATTGCGATGGACGCCTTCCGCACTCACGACGTTGCCGAGAAACTTCAGCTCGTGGTAGCCGAAGTGGCCCTTCTGATGCCTTTATATAAGGTTAGCCGATCGCATTGCCTCAAACATTTGACGTAGTCGCAGGAGGTATTTGGAAAGGCTGCCTCAAATCACCACATCATCTAGGTACACGAGGCAGCTGTGCCACTTCGGGTCGGCCAGCACAGTGTCCATCAGCTGTTGGAAAGTTGCTGGCGTGTTGCTGGACCAGAGCAGAGACCGAACGGAAGCACCTGGAACTCGTAACGACCGTCCGGAGCGATGAAGGCACGTTTTGCCTGATCCTGCTCGTAAACCACAATCTGCCAATAGCTTCTTCAAAGTCTTCAATCTCCTAAACTGCAATCTTCCACTACCCTATTCAAATGAAGGGATGAAAGATACTTAAGTCGCCGTAACCGATTGAGAGAGTCATCGATGCGTGGCATTTGTGACGTTGTTAAGCTTTCGTATATCAACACAATAGCGAAGCGTGCCATCTTTCGTGAGGAATACGACCGGTGAGGACCACAAACTGCTTGAAAGCTGGCTAACGCCATCGTCAATCACACATACTTACTTGCGTATTATTGGCCTCGTGCCCTTACGGCTAGACATGGTAGGGCTGCTGTTGGATAGAGCGGGCATCGTCGTAGATGCTTATTTTTTGCTGCGTGATTGGCGTTTGACTAACGTTAGACTAATAAGCGAAGCACGGCATCAAGTCAGATAATAGGTGCCGCAGTGCCTTCTTTTTCTCCTCCAGAAGCTCGTTGTTGATGCCAATGCCTCTGAGCGAGGCTTCATCGCTGTGGGTTTCCTCAGATGCGAAACATTCAATGAAGTCCTCCAAGCGATGACATAGCCGCGAAAGAAGTTCATTGCCATTGCGATGCTCATTGCCAAATTTGTAAGCAATACCTCAGCCCGGCCAACACGAAGTGAAGTGATGCCTTGTGCCGCAGAAATTCCCAAGGTAAGCAAAAGGGAAATGTTGCGTTCTGCTAGGACTTCACCTAGCGCACCTCTTCAGCTACTACCTGAACCATAATGGTTGAACGGGGCGCTATCGTCACGATGTGGTCTAAAACGCGAAGACCGGCTGTATGGCGGCAGGCATCACCTTGTGTCGTAGCTTCCATCGAAGAGATGATGTAACGCTTCCCGAGATTGATGATGGCACCATATTCCTGGAGAAATACTACTCCATGTATTAAATCACTGGAACATTCACGCGGAACAAAGTAGCTAGCAAGAAACATGGAATTTCGGATTCTTATCCTAGCAGTGCTCAGGCCAAGCGGTGCGACGACGTGTCCGCCAGCTGTGCGAATTTGCATCCCATTCCAAGTCATAATTGTTATCTTGAGAAGGCTCGCCAATTTTCAGTTAATAATAAGGCAATCAGCGCCAGCGTTTACTAGCGCACTGATATTTTTACCGTCGGCGAGTACAGGTATTTCATTGAGAACTTGTCTGCTGACTGAGGTAGACGCGTCGTCAAATTTGCCAATACAAGGCCCGTCAAATCTACATCGGCTCGACATTGTGGCAATTGAAGGGATTCAACGCATCGCGTATCAGGGGCCTTGATTCGAAAGGTCACTGACTTCAGTTTTCCAGGCGCGGGATGGGAGACCATTCCCGCATCATCATCTGTGTACTTGCACGGCTTGGAAGGAATTCGCATGGTGATGACGATGGTCACTGGTGTCTTGGGGACTGCGACTCGTGCTGCTGGGCAATAAAGTCTTCAATTTCGGGTGGTCTCTGTCCAAGCCGGGGTCGAGGTGAATTGACAGCAAAACTCTGCATTACACGTTGGTGTTAGTTGCACTCTCGATATACGTGACCCGCCTCACCACAACAGTAACAAAGCGGTAGTCGGTCGGGCGCGCTCCGAATGTCCGATTTCCTTGTGACAAGGCGGTTGTCGTGAAATTAAGCAACTGCCTGTGCCGCGTGTAGCGAAACATGGGGTGCGGGGTGGGAGGGGTCGCAATGGGAGCTAGCAGCGCTTATGCAGAAATGGAGCGCCTCAATGTGTCTCCAAGTCACATGCGAGAAATCGCCCGCCGCGGGTGGCAGTGCTGCCGATGTAGGCAAGCTCCGCCTCAAAGCGTTACCGTAAGTTGAGCGTCGAAGTTCACTCGCCTGGGGTTTCTTTTCGGGTTGACGTTGACGTACCCCGAGTGCATGCTGCAATGCGTCATGCACGATGCCGGCGATGTAGGTCATCGCAGGCTGCTGCTCCTGATGCAGCTGTTGGAGCTGGTTAGGAACTACGGAACCAATGATCTCGCGGAACACTTCAATGTCAGTTACTCCCCAACCGATGCTTGTCGACGCAGGGTTTGCTTGCCGGTGCTATTGGCTAGGCCGCTGTTGCAGCGTCTTTCCCAAAACAACGGTTTCCGTGAGGACCTCGGCAGCCGGCCTCGGCGGACTACGAACAAGCCCGCCGAAAAGCTGCTCTTCGACACTGCGCATGCAATAATGGAACTTTTTGTTTACCCACGTGCTAGGATCAGCTTGCCTAAGGAGACGTGTCATGTTTTCTATGTACATAGTGGCACTTGCGTTAGGCTTCTGCGCGCCTGATTGGAGGATTCGTTCTTCTCGCTCGCGGCAATCGGGGCTCTAAGAGTTGCCGGCGTAACTGACGCCGTGATGTCAGCACGTCTTCGCGGTTCTGGAGCCAGTTGCGAGTGCCTTCCTCGAGGCTGAAATACATGTTTCTTAATTTCGCTTTGTCATCCCACCTGTTGAAATCTGCTACTCGCTCAAAGTCGTCCAGCCAGTATTTCACGTCCTCGAAAATGTTGCCGTGGAAGAAACTTGGCACTAGCGGGTTCCAGAGCGTGTGATGAGTCGGTACTGGTGCCTCTGTTGCTTCCAGCGTAGGTATTATCCTCCCTGGATATGGCACAGTCTCAGGGGCTAGTCCCCGAATTCTCCGGCTGGCACAGTAGACTGGTGCAATGTCCGGTGCGGCGCTGATGTTCTTGCTGGAAGGAGGGATCTGCTGCATATGTCGAGGTTACCCCGCAGCTCCACCAGAAAGGCCACGTTCTAGGCAGACATAGTAAAGCGTTGGTTCAGGCTAGTTGGTAATCTATACTACTTACTGTTTAATCGCAGAATGTGAAACAACCACAAAGGGACATGAATGGGCCGAGCGCTTGTCCGATTGGTGTCCCTTCGTGGTTGTAAACTCTGCGCTTAAACAGTACGTACTAGGAAAACAGGCAGCCTTTAGTTAAAGAGCTGAGCCAGAGTGTGCAACCGTCAACTGAGCACATGAGAAACTCAAGATGCGAAGGTCTTCGTGTGCATCTTCACTGGCATCCGTAATAGCAGGTGCCGGCGCCTGGCGCGTGGACTGGCGCGCGTGATCGTCTGCTGTATAATTGTGTGGCGCCTGTTGTAACTTGGGGCATTATACGTGCATATATATATATATATATATATATATATATATATATACGTGTAGCCTTTATTTTCTGCGCCCGCGCTAGGACGCAAGTCACGACGACGACGACAGAAATGTGCGACATGGCCACGTGGACAACAGAAGTAGCAGGTAGGCCGGTTGTCCGGTGTGCGCCGAGGATTAAGGGATGGTGGTGCGGGAGGGCGAAAAGTTAGCGGGTTCGGGCGGACAGGCGGACGCGCAGCGTAGAAGGCATTTGGTAGTCGAACAGGATGCCTGCCGAGCAGCATTGGTGCTGACTGCCTGCGTGCGACTTCAGCATAGGTGAGAGGAGTGGAAACAGGCGGGTGCTGGTAGGAGGTTGGGTTGGTATCGTCTCAGAAATTTGCTCCTCTATCGCTGGACGTAGCGTCGGAGCAAGCGCTTGTGCGGAATGAATGAATGATGTTTTATGGCGCAAGGGCCAAGTATGGCCAAAGAGCGTCATGTCCGTGGTAATGACCTCGCAGTGTAATCATGAGTTCGATGAAGTTGGTGTGACGTGGCTGTAGAGGGGCCTTAAAAATGGTCGCGCTAAAGTCCGGTCGCGCTAAAGGAGTCCGGGACGCAGGGAACAAGGGCCCATTGCCGGGCCACTTCTAGGACAAACTTCTGTATTTGCTGCACTAATGTTGTGGGGTCACTAGAAATGGCAGCTACAATAAATGCCGAGATGCTAGCCACATCAGAGCTCGGGAGGCGGGCAGAAATGCGCTGTTTCCGCAAGTCGTCGGGAGGCGGGCAGAAATGCGCTGTTTCCGCAACTCGTTGTAGTTCTGGCAGGACTGAACGACGTCGTTGACAGTCTGGAGATTTTTGGCAATGAGTATTTGAAAGGCGTCATCCTCAATCGCCGTCATGACGTATCAGATTTTATCAGCTTCGGATACTGCAGGGTCCATGCGACGGCAAAGGTCAGCAATATTGTTACGGGGCAGACTTTCGCGGGAAGAATGGCAGCGAGTCGGGTAAGGTGGCTGCCGAACGTGGGAGAAAAAGCAATAACGTCGTCAAGGTAACAAAGACAGATGGTCCATCTGTAGCCTAACAGAAGAGAGTCCATGATACGTTCAAATATCGCAGGAGCATTGCATAGACCAAAGGACATTACTTTTAACTGACATAAGCCATCCGACGTGATGAAGGCCGTCTTCTCGCGGTCCCTTTGATCAACAGAAATCTCATTAACGGAAGACCGATGGACGAGAAGCATTTAGCTCCGTGCGAGCAGTGCAAGGCGTCATGGATGCGTGATAGTGGGTAGACGTGTTTTCGGGTGATTTTGTTTAAATGGCAACAATCGACGCAAAAATGCCAGGTACCATCTTTCGTTTTCACAAGGCAAGGACGACAACGAAGCCGAAGGGCTGGCTGATGGATCGATGGCCCCTATGCGGAGCATTTCGTCCACTTCTGATTGGATGACTCTACGTTCAGAATGCGATACACGATAGGGACGCCGACGAACAGGATTCGTGTCTGCAATGTTCATACGGTGGTGAACAACATATGTTTGGCCTAAAGGCCTGTCGCCGAAATCAAAGATGTCACTGAACGATTCAAGCAGGAGACGTATGTCCGTGGCCTGTGTAGACTATACTCAGTGGGCATGGCCGAATGAAGTTGTCAACAATGCTGACCGTTCGTCTTCCTTTTTGTGTGCCGGTTCTGCTGGTCTACCGCTGCCCATTCTAAGCCCGGATCCCGCATCAGCATGCCATCTCTGCCCGACCCGTTCTGCTGGCTCTTCTGTTTATCTACCCGTCCGTATCAGCGTGGCGCGGCGAACACTGACGTCACAGCTTCCCGAAGCTATAAAGCCTGAACATCAATGCTCCTCGAACAGTGGGCATGGCGAAAATAAGCTCTCAAGACGCTTACCGTTCGTCTTCCTATTGTAATTCAGGTTAGCTACTCGCATTCTTCCGCAAAATCTAGTAATAGATTTCTTGTAGTTGTGCCATGCCCAAATGCTCTTATGCATATCATGTACGAATGTTTTCTTGTGTGCGAGCTCCTTGTTTGCGGAGATGTTGAGTCAAATCGTGGCCCTGATATCGAGAGCAAGTTAAGTGATATCGCGGCAGGCCAGAATGCAATAATTCAAGCTATTGCAGAACTGAAATCCCAGTTGACGCCATCACAGGCTGCTTTAGTTGCAGTCAGTGCCAAGGTAGTGGAACTTGATGAACTTCTGCAAGTCAAAAAGTCTACAGACCAAATTAGCGACATTAATAGTGCTATTGATTCACTTCGTTGTTCTGTCACTCAGCAGTCCGAGAAGGTGGTCGACCTTGAAGACCGCAGCCGTCGTTCCAACTTGGTTGTTTACGGCGTACCTGAGGCGCCCGATGAAGCAGCAGATAAACTAAAAAATAAAATTTCAAATGAAATAGTCGAACAGACTCTTGGGGTGAAATGTTCATCCGTTGGTAGAATTCATAGGCTTGGTCACAGTCATAACAAAAATCGGCCGACTATTCCGTACGTGCAGGATTACAATGAAAAGCAGTGCATTTTAAAAAAATGCTTAGAAACTGAAAGGCGCATGTATCTTCACCGACAATGATTATTCCTGTCGCACTCTGCGCAGGCGCCGGCTTCTTATGAGAGTGCAAGGGGAGATAAGGCAAATGGAAAAAAAGTCTATCTTGTCAATGATAAACTACGGATTGACAACGACACGTTTGTGTGGGACGAGTAAATCAACACACGTGTTAGGCTCCCTGCTAAACGCGTCAACGCGGATAGCAATTGACAACCACGTGTTTCTCGGCCAGAGCATTTGCGCCTCTTAAACGTAAACGTATTAAGTATAATTAACAAAACTGCAGAACTAGAAACTATATTCCTTTGTCAGGACCCTCATATAGTAGTATTAACCGAAACAAGGCTCCATGAAGAAATTAAAGGCGAGGACTTGGTTCCTCGATCCTACAATATATACAGAAGAGACCGAACTACCCGTGGCGGTGGTGTGGCCGTTATTGTGAGCCAGAACACGTCTGTATCGTTACTAGAACAAAGTGATTATCATTAAAGTTTGTTCCTACAGATCAATTTGTACGGTTTCTTGTTTAACCTTGTAGCAGTGTACCGTCCGCCGTATGCCACGTCGGATTTCCTAACCAAACTTCATGAACATATTGTTAAATATTGCAGAAAGACCATAATAGTGGCTGGTGATTTTAACCTTCCGAGCATGAATTGAAAGAAACTTTCGTCACCTACTCTAGCGGACCAAATTATCTTCGACACAATGATAGCTTCTGATCTCGAGCAAACAGTTCACGTTCCAACACGGGTGCAGGGATCTGTTTCCTCTATTCTTGATCTGGGTTTTCACAGCAGCTCTCTTCGAGACGTTCAAATAATCGTTTGGGAAGGCATATCAGCATATCAGATCATCGGCTTGTGTGCTTCACATGTCGAACAGATAGTTCAAACAATAACGCGCTTAAAGAATGCAAATCCGTCAAAAACTAAACTAAAGCAAATGATGAGTCCGTTATCGATTAACTTGAACTAGCACTGGAAAACTTCCCTGGCGATGATGTTGACTACCTATGGCTAAAGCTGAAATCCATTTGCCACTTCTGTATTGATAACTTCATCCCTAGTAAAATGAAGAAGGTGCACCGAAAAAATCCTTGGATCAATGAAGATATAATCCACCTCGTTAGAACAGTAAAAAGATTCCAAAAGCAAAAAAAAAATTGGCATAATATTCGACGAGCTAAAACAAACACTCACTAAAAAAATTAGAGCAGGTAGGCAGTTTTATTGCTTCCACACGCTCACCCAGTTTCTTAAGGCTGACCCTCAAAAATTTTGGCGACGTTTGAACTATCAGAAGAGGCAAGCTCATGACCACCTAAAGATTGATGGTCAGATAATTCAAGATAAGCAACACCAGGCATCGAGATTTAATCATTACTTCCATTCTATCGTCTCTGAGTCTAAGCAGTGCTCTCCGGTGATTGCTGAAGATGTGGAAAACGTAAATTCTGATTTTATAACATACGAGGGTATATTTTCTATGCTCTTAAACCTAAACACAAGAAAGACATGCGATCCTGACGGCATTTCTAATGCTTTTCTTCGTCGCTATGCCGAGTGGTTTTCACATTTTGTTGTCGTAATTTACCGCTCGTCCATATCTTGTGGCATCGTTCCATCAGACTGGCGGGTCGCTCGTGTTGTGCCTGTATTTAAGAAAGGCGACCTTACACTACTAACTATCGCCCTACATCATTGACGGTTACATCTTGCAAGCTTTTAGAGCATATTATCTCAAATTACATGACGGAATTTCTTGAAAAACGTGATATTCTGTCCCCGTGCCAACACGGCTTTCGTAAAGGGCTGTCTACCACTACTCAGCTTCTCTCTAGCGTCTACGCTTTTGCCTCCGTTCTTGATAAAGCCGGCCAGGCTGATGTCATATTCCTCGATTTCAGCAAAGCCTTCGATAGGATCTTTCATTTTGGTTTGATAACAAAACTAAGCAACTATGGGTTTCCACCTAGCATTGTAAACTGTATCTGTGCATATTTGAGCATGCGCAGACAATTCGTCGATGTTGAGGGCCATTACTCTGGATGTCTCCCCATAAATTCGGGAGTGCCACAGGAAAGCGTGCTCGGACCGCTACTTTTCCTAGTATACTATAACGACATAACAGCATGCATAAACGATAGTGTGAGTATTAAATTGTTCACGGACGACTGCTTAATTAGAAAGAGATTAAAGATGCCAATGATCAAGTGATCCTGAATAAAAGTCTTACTGCGATTTCTGACTGGTGCGACACCTAGGAAATGAAACTTAATGAAGAAAAAACGGTTTTTATGCGCATTGCCAACAAAAAACACCCTCTAGCATATCAATACACTATTAATCAATCCGCGGTCTCTGAAACAGACTCCTATAAATATTTGGGTGTAACCATCAACAATCTTCTAACTTGGTCGCAGCACATTGATAATGTTTGTGCGTGTGCTCGACGTAAACTCGGCCTACTGAGACACAAGCTGAAACATCCTCCTCCATCCGTGAAACAATTGGCATTCAACACACTCGTAAGGTCGCGATTGGTATATGCTTGCGTCGTCTGGGACCCATTCACGAAAAAAAATATTAAAAAACTGGAAAACATAAACAGGCTTGCCGTCCGTTACATATATGATTGTTATGGATGTTATGACTCCCCCTCTCAATTGATTAATGAAAATAATGTTGCCGCCCTAGAATTCCGAAGAAAGGTAGCACGCCTAACATTGCTTTTCCGCCTTTGAAAAAGGGAACTACAACTTGGTTATCCACCCTGTCTCCAGCCGTTACCAGCTAGAGCTACCAGAAATTATCACCCCGACAAGATAACCCCTATTTTCGTGAGTACAAATTGCTTTAAATATTCCTTCTTTCCTAGAGCAATAAATGATTGGAACTCTCTGCCGGCCGATGTATTCCTGTCCAATAACATATTACATGCCATTGAAAAACTGCACTTCAAGTAAACGTGTGACCGCATAAGTACTTTCATGCGTGTGAGCGTGAAAAAAAAGCTGTGTAAACTGTGTAAAAACTGTGTAAACTGGCACTGTAAATATTTCTCTCCTTTCAATTCAATCCCTTGCATTGCATGCTTGAAGAATGTGTTTTTTATGTATTTATATCATCCTTCAATGTACCTCATATGATTGAATGTATTTCATATTTCATATGCACTTCTTTTCTTTGAACGTATGTAATTGCATTGCTGTATGAACGAATTCACTCTTGCCTGGGTCACAAGTTGGCCTACAGTATTCTGTAAATAAAAAAAATAATGTGAGTTCAGGTGCAATAATTTTCGCGGTCATCAGTTAAGGAACCAGAGCGGTGAGCTGCAATTGGCGCTAATAAATAACTTCCGGTATTTAGACTCTCAATGTAAAATTCGGAACCACTAGCTACGTTAGCCAACAACATGCCGGCCGGAATCACTTGAGGTACCCGCCGTGGTGGCTCAGTGGCAATGGTGTTAGTCTTCTGAGCGCGAGGTCGCCGGATCGAATTCCGGCCACGGCGGCCGCATTTCGATGGCGGAGAAATGCGAAAGCACCGGTATACTTAGATTGAGCTGCAGGTTAAAGAACCCCAGGTGGTCGAAATTTCCGGAGCCCTCCACTATGGCGTGCCGCATAATCAGAGAGTAGTTTTGGCACGTAAAACACCATAATTTAATTTTATCACTTGAGGGCACAGGCTGAAATTCAGAAGCGGTGCAACGACGTCGCTATTAGTAACCGTGACCAGCGTATGCGGAACTGCAACGTTCCGGTTAAAAAGCACGTCGTTGATGGGGCGAACCATATATTCATCGTCAGTAATCTGTGGCAGGGCGGTCAAAGTGACGTAAGTAACTGCCTCGGGTGAGAAACGCAGATCGTGAAGCGAGCACAAGTGCGGTAGGGCGGTGCTCGGAGCGCGGGCATAGGGAAGTCTGGCGAATGCTTGCAGGACGCGTCGGCTTTAGGCCTCCTCGAATTGTTGGCACTCTTTGATGATAGCATCAACTACAGAGTAACTTTTGCACATTAGCTGATTAAAGGCGTCATCAGCAATACCCTTAACCACGTGTTCGACCTTCCCAGCTTCTGTCATATTGTGCTTGGCTTTACGACAAAGCGCCAGCACATCCTGGATGTACGAGACATCGGACTCCATGGCGGATGGAGCACGGGAGGCCAGTTCCGGCCTTGCAGCAATTTTACTGCCGGCTGGTTTGCCAAACTCTGTGAAGTTCTCTTTCCATTGCTCACAGCTGGCCAGCTTCTGTTCAAGCTTTTAGAATCACACCTTTGCCGTGCCTTTTAGGTTGAACAACATGTTAGCTAGCATAAGCGTAGGGTCCAATCTCTTGATTCCACTCACCCATTCATACATAACCACCCATTCTTCAACGCGGTCAGTCCGGCAGAAAGTTCCGGGATCCTTGGGTTGCACAACCACAACCGAAGCGACGTAGCTGGCGATGGTGACGTCGGAGGAGGCAACGACGTTGTATCCCAGTGCCCACCATCATTCAGATTAAGGACAGTGATGCGACGCGCACTGCGGAGCTCCGTTTCCAGCTGTGGTACCCCGCACCTCACCTCATATGTTACAGGGATGTTGGGAGTATAGACATACCGTATTTACAATGTATATACAAGCCGAGTCAATGGGGTTAACGCACCCGCCGTGGTTGCTCAGTGGCTATGGTGTTGGGCTGCTGAGCACGAGGTCGCGGGATCGAATCCCGGCCACGGCGGCCGCATTTCGATGGGGGCGAAATGCGAAAACACCCGTGTGCTTAGATTTAGGTGCACGTTAAAGAACCCCAGGTGGTCAAAATTTCCGGAGTCCTCCACTACGGCGTGCCTCATAATCAGAAAGTGGTTTTGGCACGTAAAGCCCCAAATATTATTATTATTAATGGGGTTAACGTGGCTGACTAGCAACAACACGCAGCAGCCACCATCTCGCTATCTTCTGCTTCCCTTGCCTTTATTCCTTCTGTACAAATAAGAATGCACAGGGACAGGCAACGGCCGAACGGAGAAAGTACGAGCACCAACAAAAACCCGTCTTCTTCGTCTTCGGCGGCCGCATTTTTCACTACAACATATATATATATATATATATATATATATATATATATATATATATATATATATATATATATATATATATATATTGTTACGATAACATCAAGCGATGCTCAAGAGACGAGCCGCCGCGAGAACGACGCAGTTGGTCGGTGCCCTTGGCGCGAGCGTGTGTCAGCCTGGCAGCCTGGCTTCAGTGTAAATAGCGTGTAAATAGCCTCTTTCGTCTGTGTCTTTCCACACGTAACATTCTGGTGGAGGTCAGCGATCCCCGTCCTCACCACGGACCTCCGAATTGGTCGGCACACCGAACTTGTTACCATGCCTCCCGGAGACGAGCCCGCCTCTGCAACGGCTTCGGATTGTCCGACTGCTCGAATCGTCGCGGTAACCCCACATCGTGACCCAGGTGTGTTCTCTGGCCTGGAGGGACAGGATGTCGACGACTGGATCAAGCTCTATGAACACGGCAGTGCTAATACCAGGTGGGACCCAACGATTATGCGCGCCAATATCATCTTTTATTTCGGCGGCACCCCACGCGTGTGGCACCAAACGCATGATGACGAAATAACCAGTTGGGACAGTTTCAAAGAAAAGCTACGGGAACTGTTCGGCGACCCCATTGGGCGCAAGGCTGCCGCGAGAAAGGCTCTTGCGTCTCGTGTTCAGTCATCTACAGAGCCGTACGTTTCATACATCCTCGACGTCTTGGCTCTATGCCGCAAAGCTGACGATAATATGTCCGAAGGAGATAAAGTGGCACATATGCTAAAAGGCAACGCAGCCTACGCTTTCAACTTGCTGGTTTTCGGCAACGTCTCGACTATTGATGCCATTATAAAAGAATGCCGTCGCCTTGAACAAGCTAAGACCCGCCGTATGTCACACCACATTGCGCGGCTACCCAACACTGCTGCTACGTCGACATGTGAGGGTCGACCGCATCAGACCACCACCTGTGACGACGTCACCCGCATTGTTCGCCGTGAACTCGAGGCCGCCTGTTCGCCAGCTTTCTCCACGACGCCTTCCGATCCGCCAGCAACCACCATTGCGATGATTCAGGCCATCGTCAGACAGCAATTTGAAAACATGGGTGTGAACACCGTGTGTTCCACGTCTCGACCCAGCGTTCCCCAGTCCTCTAGCGACCCTCCTCGTTCCCGGCAGTCCTTTTCCGCCACATCTCGCCGCAACCCGTCCGAATGGCGTACCCTCGATGATAGGCCGATCTGCTTCCACTGCTGTCGCATCGGCCACGTCGCCCGTCACTGCCGCAACCGATGGCCACCACGTCCTCGGACTTACGCCGCCACTTATCCCCGCACATTTGGACCTTCTGTTCCCTATGCCACCCGCCATGAACCCACTGCCGCTGATTCCCCTGCTCCGAACCTTCGTTACAGCCGCTCGCCCTCACCTCGACGCCATCAGCCTCGTTTGCCCCAACCGCGCCGCTTCTCTTCGCCGCCTATCGCCTCCCGGACCCAGCTGGAAGACTAGGCACTGCAGCTTCTGGAGATGAAGCTGCGTTGTCGACCCTGCCCTCAAATCCTCTGCTCACGTTACCTACTAACCAAAACCTTCTTGACGTTGACGTTGACGGCTATCCTGTCACGGCACTCATCGATACAGGAGCACACCTTTGTATTATGAGTGCTGCCTTCCGACGACGTCTGAACAAGCTCCTCACCCCAGCGTTGGCACGCGTCGTCCGCGTTGCGGATGGCGGTACTGTGCCTATCATTGCGTACTGCGCGTGTCAGCATCGCCGGCCGCCACACTCCGGTCCTCTTCACCGTAATTGCTCATTGCTCCCACGACCTCATCATCGGCCTCGATTTTCTCTCCGCACATTCTGCTCTTATTGACTGCTCTTCCAGTACCCTTCGCCTTGAGTTGCCGATGCTCGCAGTATTTTCTGACGCGCCCCACTGCCGCTTACACCCCACCGGCTTCCTTCGCCTTCCGCCAAAGTCCATAGCCTACATTGAACTGTTGTCTATCCCAGCAGTTCCTGATGGCGAGTACCTCGTCACTCATCTGCCCTACATTCCAATACAGTATAACGTCAGCATGCCTCACAGTACACTTACTGTTACTGCGAACCGCACTCGCATGCCTGCCTGTAACTTTGGATTGTCAAAGCAAATTATACCACAAGGTATTTGCCTTGCCACCATTGATTGTCTCGGCGACCAATACATGGCAGCGTTATCGACCGATGGTTCTCGCGAGCTTAGCATGCCCCTCGCCCCAGCCTAGGGCACCGATCGCAACGTAAAGAAAATGGTTGCGACGGACCTGTCCTCTATGCAGCCTGAATACCTTTGCGAAGTATTATCGTCCTACCGTTATATTGTCGACTTCGACGATCGCCCTTTAGGCGAGACGCTCGCGGTCAAGCATCGGATTCTTACTGGCGATGCTGCGCCTATTCACCGATAACCGTATCGAGTTTCTGCGTCGGAACGCCGAGTAATTCAAAATGAAGTGAACAAAATGCTACCTAAAAACATCACTGAACCTTCATCGAGTCCTTGGGCGTCACCTGTGGTGCCGGTTAAGAATAAGGACGGCACGTGGCGCTTCTGTGTAGACTACGGTCATCTGAACAACATTACTTAGAAGGACGTCTACTCGCTCCCACGCATAGACGACGCCCTTGACTGCCTGCACGGTTCCAGCTATTTCTCGTCTATTGATATTCGTTCGGGATACAGGGAGATTGCTGTTGACGATATGGACAGAGAAAAAAACGCGTTAATCACACCTGATGGCCTATACCAATTTAAAGTAATGCCGTTTGGATTATGCAACGCCCCTGCCACATTTGAGCGTATGATTGACTCCTTGCTCCAAGGTTTCGGTCCACATGCCTCTGCTACCTCGACGACGTCATCGTCTTCTCGCCAACGTTCGACACTCACCTTGAGCGTCTCACAACTTTGATGTATTTCGGAAAGCGAAGCTGCAACTTAACTCTTCCAAATGTCGTTTTGGCCTCCGACAGTTTACTCTTCTGGGCCATCTCGTTGACGCTTCCGGAGTACAGCCTGATCCCGACAAAACTCGCGCTCTCCGAGTGTTTCCGGTTCCGAAGACAGCCGCAGACGTTCGAAATTTTGTAGGGCTGTGCTCGTACTTTCGTCGTTTTGCTCCAGATTTTGCGACAATTACTGGGCCCCTAACTACTAGTTGAAGAAGGGCGTACAATTCTCGTGGGGTACTCCAGAAGCCGCCGCCTTATTTCGTCTCGTCACTCTACTAAACTCACCACCCATTTGCGCCCACTTCGACCATGATGCCCCTACAGAATTACGTACAGATGCCAGCGGTCATGGCATAGGCGCCGTCCTAGCCCAGCGTCAGGGTGGCCAGGATCGCGTTATTGCTTATGCGAGCCGCCTCCTAGCACCATCGGAGCGCAACCATTCGATTACGGATCGAGAATGCCTTGCTGTTGTCTGGGCGTTTGCGAAGTTCCGTCCTTACCTTTACGGTTACCCTTTTTCCGTAGTCACTCACCATCATGCTCTCTGCTGGCTCTCATCGCTAAAAGATCCTACAGGCCGGCTTGGTCGATGGGCTTTGAGGCTACAAGAATTTTCATATTCCGTGGTGTACAAGTCTGGCCGCCTCCACCGAGACGCTGACAGTTTGTCGCGTTACCCTGTTGACGACTCTGACTCCTCTAATATTGCCAGTGATTCTTGTGTATTCTCTGTATCCCAGCTGTTTCATTTCGGCGACGAGCAACGGCGTGACACCTACACCAGAGCACTCGTCGGCCCTTTTGAACACTCTCCGGCCGATGCTGCTCAACGTCTCTTCGTCATCCGCGACGGTACTTTGTACTGTCATGACCTTCATTCGGAAGGCTCCGAGTTCCTACTTGTAATACCTAAACACCTCCGTTCCAGCTGTTCTAGAAGAGCTTCACGGTGCACCAACGGCAGCACACGTCGGTGTATCTCGAACCTATGATCGTGTACGTCGCTGTTTTTTATGACCGGGCCTTGCCCGTTCCGTACGACGTTACGTCGCCGCTTGTGAAATTTGCCAACGACGCAAGCAGCTTTCCCAGCTCCCCGCTGGTTACCTGCAGCCACTCGACATCCCTTCCGAGCCCTTCCATCGTGTCGGCTTGGACCTTCTCGGGCCATTTCCGGAATCCACATCAGCAAACAAGTGGGTTGCAGTCGCGGCGGACTACGCGACCCACTACGCGTAACCCCTGCTCTTCCGACCAGTTGCGCAACTGATGTTGCGGACTTCCTCCTACATGATATGATTTTGATGCATGGTGCTCCGCCTCAATTGCTTACAGACCGCGGCCGTACGTTTTTGGCCAAATTCATTCACGACATCATGCGTGCCTGCTCAATACAGCATAACTTTACCGCCTCCTACCACCCCTAAACGAACGGCCTCACTGAGCGTTTGAACCGCAGCCTTACAGACATGCTATCGAAATACGTTTCAGACGACCACCGTGACTGGGACCTGGCTTTACCTTATATTTCCCTTGCATACAACTCTTCCCGTCTCGAAACTGCCGGCTTTTCCCTGTTTTACCTCTTGTATGGTCGCGAACCGACGCTGCCACTGGACGCTGTGCTCCCGTCCGCCACAGCTTCGACTAGGGATTATGCCCGTGATGTCATCGCCCATGCTGACCATGCTCGCCAACTTGCGCGCGCTCATCTACAAGTGTCTCAAGACAACCAGAAATAACGCTACGACCTCTGTCACCGTGATGTCCATTTCGTGCCCGGCGCCCTCGTGTTGCTTTGGTGACCATCGCCTAAACTCGGCCTCTGTGAAAAACTGCTTTCCTGTTACACAGGCCCGTATCGCGTGCTCCGCAAAGTGACCGATGTCACCTATGAAATTGTTCTAGCCACGCCCACTACGTCCTCAGCTGTGACAACCAGTGACATTGTCCATGACGGTGGTTTTGCCGCCGGGGAATAGTATTACGATATCATCGAGCGATGTTCAAGAGACGAGCCACCGCGTGAGCGACAAAGAAGTTGGTCGGTGCCACTGGCGCGAGCGACTGTCAGCCTGGCTGCCTTGCTCCGGTGTAAATAGCGTGTAAATAGCCTCTTTCATCTGTGTCTTTCCACACGTAACAATATATATATTATAAAGGAGATTTTGGGGGGTTCGTAGCGACCGCCGGTTCTAGGATGCACCGAGCGGTTCCCGAGCTCGAGCCTCTGCTGCGCGCTTGATGCTGCCGATGCTATTGACTGTGTGCGCACGTTCGTTATCTTCCTTACAATGACCCCGCGGAAATAATGGAGCCATCCTGGCGACTTAGTTTTCTGGAAGGACGGTAGAATGGTGGAACGGCTTGAGACGCTGAACGTGAACGACTTCGCGGTTACGACGTCGCATGTCGGACGGCGGCGTTAGTGGCTCAACGAGGTAATTAACGGGTGATGTTCTCTCGAGAACGCGGTATGGCCCGTCGTACTTTGAAGGAGTTTCGAAGCGAGCCCAGGCCTGCGGTGTGGCACTAACAACCGGACGAGAGCGCCTGGGAGAAAAGTGGGAATCGAGTTCTGGGCATACTGAACGGCTTTTTACGGTTCTGGTCGTTTGAGCTGAATCGGCGTGCCAGCTGGCGACATTCCTCGGCGTGTCTGGCGGCTTCCGAGATCGGCAACTATTCGCATGGTTCCGGCCGGTAGGGCAGAATGGTGTCGATTGTGTGCGAAGGATGACGGCCGTAACGAAGGTAAAATGGGTGAGAATCCAGTAGTGGCCTGAGTCGCGGTGTTGTAGGCGTAGGTGACAAATGGAAGAACTAGGTCCCAGTTAGAGGGATCAGGTGAGACATACATGGCGAGCATGTCACCAAGAGTTCCATTAAAGCGTTCCGTGTTACCGTTAGTCTGTGGGTGATAAGCAGTGCATTTACGATGAACAATAGTGCATTCATCTAGCAGTTGTTCGATGACTTCAGATAAGAAGGCTCGGCCTCTGTCGCTTAAAAGTTCACGTGGACCTCCGTGACGAAGAAAAAAAAACGGCGAAGTACGAAATCGGCGACCTCCTGCGCTGTAGCATTTGGTAGAGCAGCAGTCTCCACAACGATTATCCACCTGTTGCCGGTAGGAGTCAACGGAAGTGGCCCGTAGAGATCTATGCCTACGCGATCAAAAGGTCGGCATGGGCATTGTAAGGGCTGGAGTTCACCCGCAGAGTTGTGCGGTGCCGATTTGCGGCGTTGGCACGCATGACAGGAGCAGACGAACTTTCGAACGACATTGTGCATTCCCCGCCAGTAATTGCGGTGTGGAAGTCTTTCGTAGGTCTTGAAGACTCCCGCGTGGCCACATTGAGGGTCGACGTGGAAGAAGGAGCAGAGCTCTGATCGCAACATTCTCGGAATGACGAGTAACCAGGTGCGTCCCTCTGGGGCATAGTTGCGTCGATATAGTAGCTGGTCTCGAATGGCAAAATGAAGAACTTGGCGCCGCAGCGTACGTGACGCCGGAACTTTCGACGTATCCGAGAGAAGGTCGAGCAGAGATGCAGTCCAGGGATCATTACGCTGTGCAGCAGCGATAGTGTCAATGTCCAGAGAGGATAATGTGCACTCGCTGGAGGAGTCGTGACTGGCCTTCGGGGGAAGCGGCGATTGGGATAGCACGTCAGCGTCGGAGTGCTTTCGCCGCGGATTTCATATTCTTGGATTCGCAATGTCCAGCGGGCATGGCGGCCCGATGGATCTTTGAGCGTCGACAGCCAACATAGTGCACGGTGGTCGGTCACTACGTGAAACGATCGGCCGTATATATATGGGCGAAACTTGCCAAGCGCCCACAGAATGACCAAACACTCCTTTTCTGTAACGCTGTAATTGGTCTCCGCCTTGGTTAACGTGCGACTCGCGTATGCGACGACGTATTCTGTGTGGCCAGGTTGACGCTGTGCCAACACAGCGCCAAGGCCTACACCGCTTGCATTCGTATGGACTTCGGTTGGCGCTTGATGGTCAAAATGGCGAAGAATGGGTGGCGTCATGACAAGACGGCGCAAGGTTTTGAAGGCGTCGTCACACGCTGGAGACCATGATCAGAGATCTCCAGCGTCATCAAGGAGCTACGTGAGAGGCGATATAATTGACGCAAAGTTTCGAACGAATCGCCGGAAGTAAGGGCAGAGGCCGATAAAACGGCGTTGCTCTTTCGTAATGGTACGTTTTGGGAACGCTGTAACCGAACGTAGCTTCTCGGGATCCGGGCGAATGCCCTCCTTTGACACGACATGGCCTAAAGTTGTGAGCTGACGAACAGCAAATCGACACTTCTTCAGGTTAAGTTGCAACCCGGCGTTGGTCAAGCAAGTGAGCACGTGCTGGAGGCGGAGCAGGTGCGTTGCGAAATTAGGGGCGAACACCACAATGTCGTCAAGATAGCAAAGACAGCTTTTCCATTTGAGGCCACACAGAACATTATCCATCATTCTTTCGAACGTAGCAGGTGCGTTGGAAAGTCCGAAAGGCATGACGGTGAATTCATACAAGCCGTCTGGTGTAACAAAGACAGTTTTCGGGCAATCGGCCTCTGCCGTCGGAACCTGCCAGTAGCCTGACTGCAAATCCAGCGAAGAAAAGAACTCCGCTCCCTGCAAACAGTGCATAGCATCATCGATTCGTGGTAATGCGTAGACGTCCTTCAGCGTGATCTTGTTCAACCGTCGAAAATCAACAGAGAAGCGGATGGGACCGTTTTTTTTACAAGGACCATGGGAGAGGCTCATGGGATTTGGGAAAGTTGAATGACGCCTCGACGGAGCATGTCATCGACCTGGTCTGCAATGACGCGACGTTCCGTAGCGGACACGCGATATGGTCTTTGTCGCAGCGGTGAGTGAGAGTCAGGGTCGATGTAATGCTCGACCATCGATGCACGACCAAGAGATGTTTTCGCAACGTCGAAAGAACGGCGGATGTGCTGAAGGATTGCGAGAAGTTCAGATCGTTGCGAATGCGTCCGATCTTCGGCGATGAATGGGCTGAACACACCAGTCCATGTTGAGTCGGGTACGGAGAGGGCACTCAGTTCATGGACGGCAGTAAAAGGCACTTCGTCGAGGACGGAGACAATTCGTGTTGAATCGACGGACTCGACGTAACCAAGGCATTCACGGCGGAGCAGTGATAGCGGCGATGAAAGATGATTGTAAATGGGCATCGTGCTGACACCGGCGGCAAGGTCAAGAGCTGCAAAGGGCAAAGGAAGCGCTTTTCGGGTAACAAAGTGATGAGAGGGCATGAAGAAGACCGTCCCGTCGGATATGGTGCAACATAAGACTGGTACGAATCCTCAAGAGCACGGGGGAATACAGGTGTCTTCTTTCACGACAATTTTAGCGGCAGGATGGGCATCGACGGAGACCAGGTCGCCAAGGTGGAAAAGTTCACTCTCAGCTCGAGCGCAATTCATGATGGCATTGTGGCGTGAGAGAAAATCTCATCCTAGAATAACGGCATAGGAGCAAGATGAAAGAACTATGAATTCAATCATGTACAAAACGTCCTGTATGGTCACACGGGCAGAACAAGCGCGATGAAAGAACTATGAATTCAATCGTGTACAAAACGTCCTGTATGGTCACACGGGCAGTACAAGCAGCGGTAGGGCGAATAGGTTGAGCACTCGCCATTCGAAGCGACAATCCAGACAGAGACGTCGTCACTTTACGAAGCGAACGGCAAAACCTGGCATCCATAACTGAAATAGCGGCACCGGTATCGACGAGGGCGACTGTAGCGACATCTCCGATAAACACGTCAATGACATTGGCAGGTAAAGGAGGAGGACTTCGGCATGTCGACATTTGCGCAGTTCTTGCCTCAGGAACTGCGCCGTCTAGTTTCCCTCTTCGCTAGAGACGGGTCGTCGACGCATAAAGGAAAGCAATCGGCGACGTGGGGAGGGTGATCGGAGGCGTTCGAACCGAGGACGGCGATTAGTCTGGGAGCTAGCTGGTGATGGGTCGAAGGGTCCGTAAGGCACATTTGAATCAAGTGGCACATATGGCGCTCGGCGATCGTCATCGAACGCCTGCGATCGGCGGCGGCAGAACCTTGCGACATGACCGGGATACCTACAAGCGAAGTATATAGGGCGATTGTCCGGCTTACGACACGGGTTAGCGACGGCAGTGGTCGTCCTGGGGACGGGAGCGGGAGGGCGGTGCACAGGCTGCTGGAAGCGACGCACGGGCACAGTGCGAGGGACCATTGCAGCGACCGTAGCCTAAGTGACTGGTGTAGTCACGACATCCTGCTGGTGAACAGCCGGCAGCGCTTCCGCGACTTATTCATGGATCACGTTACGGAGATGAGACGGCAAAGTGCTGGCAGACTCCTGAGTTACGGACACCAGAGATAGCTGTCGTGCGACTTCTCCGCGCACGAAATCCTTGATTTAGATTATCAGAGAGGCTTCTTCTGGACCGGTGGTCAGGCTGCAGAGTGACGCCGCATTTGGTGTGGGATGTCACCTTGTCAGAGCTCGCTGTTTGCGTAATTCATCATAGCTCTGGCAGAAGCTGATGACGTCGCCAACAGTGTGCGGGTCCTTGGCCGGAAGCATCTGGAACGCGTCATCATCGATTCCCATCATGACGTGCTTGATTTTTTCCGCTTCCGTCATGGCAGCGTTCACGCGCCTGCACAAATCTAGAACGTCTTCTATATAGCTGGTGAATGTCTCACCCGTGTCCTGTGCGCGTGTACGCAAACGCTGCTCGGCTCGCAGTTTCCTGACGGCGGGTCGGTCAAATACTCCTGCAATCGACGTCTTGAACGCCGACCATGTTCAGATATCACTCTCATGATTTCGCAACCACAGACTGGCCACGCCCGCGAGGTAGAATGATACGTAAGCCAGTTTGTCCGAGTCATCCCATTTGTTGTGAACCCTCACCCGTTTGTAGGAAGACAGCCACTCTTCAACGTCGTTGTCGTCGGTTCCGCTGAAGATAGGAGGCTCCCGCTGGCGAACGGTGCCAGCGCAAGGGAAGGGTGGCGATGGAAGGGTCTGCTGGTCGGCGTCCGGCATGGCGGAGGGTAGCGTCCGGGAACGCAGTTCCAGGATGGTAGAATGGAACGTTACCCCGCACGGCTCCACCACTTATAGAGGAGATTTATTGGGGTTCGTAGCGACCTCCGGTTCTAGGATGCACCGAGCAGTGCCCGAGCTCGAGCCTCTGCTGCGCGCTTGATGCTGCCGACTGTGTGCGCGCGTTCGCTATCTTCCTCGCAATGTATATTGTGGGGAGCACCCGCCTCCATGTCCTCCCGCGTACCCGCGGCGACCCGTTCGCACGTGGCGACGGGTCGCACCGGCGTAGACAGGGGAAAGAGGCACTACGCGCCCTCCCCTTCTCCGTCGCTCTGATCACGCGCGTACCCCTCTTCCACTACGCGGCTCACGGGAAAGGGAAACGTATCCGGCAGGCGAGGAGGACTTCCCCTCGCAAAAAGGTAAAAAAGCTTAAAAGCGCGCTACCGGGGGAGACTCGTTCTCTTGGGACGCCGACACCTTGGACCGCCAGGGCGACAGCACCTGCCGCATCCCGTGAGTGATCTCGTTTGTCTGACCCACCCTGACAACGAGGCAAGCCTTTTGCTACTTTTCACTGAGAGGACGTCCCTCTGCGAGTGTTATATATATATATATATATATATATATATATATATATATATATATATATATATATATATATATATATATATGTGTGTGTATATTGTAGCGAAGAAGACCGGCGCGCCCTATGAACGCACTATCGTCAACGGCCCGCCGACGAAGAGGGGCTCACGCGCTCGGTGTCTGACGCTCGACTGAGATGGTCGCGTTCCTGGCTGTTCAATTAACCGCATTACACATTTGGTGGAGCTGTGCTGGGTAGTACTTCCCCAACCACCCTGGAACTACGTAATCGGACACTGCCGGCCATCATGCCTGACGACGCCAGCCAAACAACACATCCGGCATCGCCTACACTGATTTGTCCTGGCTCAGTGCGTCAACGCGATCCGCCGATCTTCAGCGGTTCCGACGAATACGACGTAGAAGATTGGCTCTCGTCTCGACATATGAGCGTGTGAGTGCCCACGATAAATGGGACGATGCTGGGAAGCTCAGTTACGTGAACTTCTCTATCATGGGTGTCGCTAGCGTGTGGTACCACAACCACGAATCCGACCTCAGCACCTGGCCAGATTTAAAGGCGTGAATTACGCAAGTATTCCGTCGCCCTGAGGTGCGGAATCTCCGTGCCGAAGAGCGCTTGCGCAGCCGTTCCCAGCAACCCTGTGAAAACTTCACCAAGTACATAGAAGACGTTGTGGACCTTTGTAAGCGCGTCGATCCATCGATGACTGAGTCTGACAAGATTCGTCACGTAATGAAGGGCATCGAAGACGACGCATTCCAAATGCTCCTCTCGAAAACCCGCGGACCGTAGTCGAAATCACTGAACTTTGTCAAAGCTACGACGAACTCAGGAGGCAGCGTCTACTCACACGACGTTCTTCGGTCCCCGATTTTTCCCTTGCAAGTTTAGCCGCTGTGACTAACAACGACCATCTGTTCGGCGAAATCAAGGAATTTATACGCTCCGAAGTTGCCCACCAGCTATCCCTACTCACCGCCGTCCCAGGGCCTACGCCGTCCTTGGCTCCTACGTTGCGTCAGATGCTCCAAGAACTAGTGTCCGAAGCTATTCATTCCCCTCGTGCAGCGCCACCATTGCCTGTACCTCTAAGCTACGCCGAGGTTGCAGCACGACCACCTCCATCGACTTTTTCAACGCCACCGTTTGCTACACCGCCAAGTCCAATCCCACCAATGTACACCACCAGATCACCGGATAACACGGGACCCTGGCGTACACCCGACAATCGCCCCGTGTGCTTCTTTTGTGGGATCCCTGGTCACGTGGCACGGCACTTTCACCGTCGCTTATGGCTTCAAGGTAATGACCAACCTGTCCGCTCCTACGCTTCGCCAGCTTCGTCCTTCTCGCCACCAAATGACTCGCACTTGCCGTCTACGACCAACGTCATCCCTTCTGCTCGTGATTTTCGCTCGCCATCCCCTCGTTGCCGCTCACTTTCCCCCATGCGGCAGCGTCCGGTCCCATCAGAGCAGGGAAAACTACCTACCACAGTTGAAGAGGCGAGAACTGCGTTCCAGTCGAACCACACAAAACCTCGCTGTCTTCCGACGAATGTAATCTAAGTATCTGTAGGAGGAGTCGTCACACTGGCATTAGTCGACACAGGCGCCGCCGTTTCAGTAGTTACGGAAGAACTATGCCGCAAGCTTCGAAAAGTAATGACGCCCTTATCTGCGCTGTCACACCGGACAGCAAGTTCCCAGTACATTACCCCTGTTGCCGCATGTACCGCCCGCATCGTCATTCAAGGATGCACCTATACAGTCGAGTTCGTCGTCCTCTCATCCTGTTCATACGACGTCATTTTGGGGTGGGACTTCCTTTCCAATCATCAGGCCATCACTGATTGCTCTCGCGCCAAAGTTGAATTTTCTCCGCTTCCCGATACCCGTTTACAAGACATTGACGATTTTGGTGAAAAACTGGCCGTTACAGAAGACACCACGATCCTCCCGCACTCTTCTGTGATTGCCAATGCCTGCTCTACTTTCGCCACTGACACCACTGCCCTGTTTGTCCTATCGGACGTTTTTGTTCGCCAACGGTGTTCCCTTCCCTCCGCTGTGCTGTCAGCGGTGGCTGCACGCGATTGCTCGTTTCCAACACTAAGGCCACGCCCCTCGTGTTACGTCGTGGCAAGCGCCTTGGACGTCTTCAGCCTGCCGACTTAGTGACCATCTTTGACGCACCTCTTGACAACACCTGTTCAGACTTGAACTCGTCGACTTATAGCTTGCCTGGTCCCCAGCTTACGCAAGACGTCTTTCATAGCTCAGCAGATGCCCTCCTGAGCCCCACGCAGCGTTCGCAGTTTCTCAGCCTTCTACTGAAATACCACTCTACGTTCGACTGTCAACAAGCCCCACTAGGCCGCACATCTACTGTACGTCACGAGACCGACAGCGGCGCCCACTCACCACTGCGCCAGAGGCCTTATCGTGTATCACCCGCGGAGAGCCGTGTTATTGAAAATCAAGAAAGCGAAGTGCTTGAGCGTGGAGTGGTTCAACCCTCTAATAGTCCCTGGGCGTCACCTGTACTCCAGGTTAAGAAAAAAGATGGCTCAATTAGATTTTGCGTCGACTACCGCCGTCTTAATAACACAACTCGCAGAGACGTCTACCCTCTACCGCGAATCGACGATGCTCTGGATTGTTTGCAAGGCGCAGAGGATCTTGTTTCGCTTGATTTACGCTCAGGCTATTGCCAAGTGCCTATGAATCCTGCCGATCGCCCGAAGGCAGCCTTCCTGACCCCAGACGGCCTATACGAATTCAACGTTATGCCGTTTGGGCTTTGCAACGCCCCTGCTACATTTGAACGACTGACGGGCAATCTCCTTCCTGGGCTAAAGTGGAAGACATGCCTATGTTACCTTGGTGATGTCGTCGTCTTTTCTCCAGATTTTCCCACACATCTGTACCGTCTCAAACAAGTCCTGCCGTGCATCACCGAGGCAGGCCTCCAGCTCAACTTGAAGAAATGTCGCTTTGGAGCCAAGCAGCTTGCAATACTTGGACACGTCGTTTCGACGTGTCCAAGTACGTGTCCGACGTGTATACTACCTGATCCTTCCTAACTTCGCGCCGTCGCCGAATTCCCGAAACCCACGTCCCTGAAAAAATTTTGGAGCTTTATCGGTCTCTGCTCCTACTTTCCTCGTTTTATCCGAAATTTCGCTTCTATCATTGCTCCCTTCACTCAGCTGCTTCGCGGCGACACACGACTTTGTACTTGGGTGACAGCTTGCGACCATCATTTTGAAACAATGCAGTGTTTGCTCACTTCGCCTCCCGTACTGCGCCATTTCGACCCCACGCCCCCACGGAAGTCCACACCAACGCCAGCGGTGTAGGACTTGGTGTCGTGCTTGCACAGTGAAAAAGTGGGCATGATGAATACCTAGTAGCCTACGCAAGCCGAACACTAACAAAAGCAGAATCCAACTACTCCGTCACCGAAAAGAAGTGCCTGGCTATCATCTGGGCCCTTGGAAAATTCCGACCCTACCTGTACGGCCGCGTCATCGACGTCGTTACAGATCACCATGCTCTATGTTGGTTATCGACTTTAAAAGATCCGTCTGGCCGCCTTGCGTGACGGGCTCTACGGTTACAAGACTTCGACATACGCGTCATTTACCGGTCTGGCCGTAAACACACCGACGCGGATGCCCTCTCTCGGTCGCCCACACCAAGTGACATGACTTGCATTTCAGTCATCGAATCGACGTTTTCGTCGCCTGTGCACCTCAACATGGCTTTGGTGCAACGCAAATATCCCTGGATTGCGGGACTTATGGATTGCGTTTCTGACACTTCAACAACACGCCCTTCACGCGCTATCTGCCTCCAAGCTTCTCATTTTGAGTTACGGGATGGTGTTCCCTATCATCGAAATTGCGCTTCCGATGGCCTCAAATGGTTATTAGTCGTCCCCCGCCGTATGCGCACAGATATATGCTCCACTCTCCATTTAGACCGACAATGCGCCCATGCCGGGCTCTTCAAGACTTACGCCAGGCTTCGTTCCCGCTTTTATTGGCGTGGCATGCATAATTTTCTGTGAAAGTACATTCGCTCGTGCACAGCGTGCCGACGACGCAAGCTTCCTCCCCTCGTCCTTCTGGTCCTTTACAACCCATTCCTTGTCTGTCCCGACCATTCGACCGCGTCGGCATCGATCTCTACGGTCCTTTTCGCTGCACATCAGCTGGCATTCGCTGGATAATTGTTGTCGTCGACCACCTCACCCACTATGCAGAACTGTGGCACTGCAAACTGCGACAGCCCGCGACATTGCGTCCTTCCTCCTGCATCACTTCACACTGCGTCATGGGGCACCACGAGAACTTCTGAGTGACAGAGGGCGTGCGTTTCTTTCCGAAGTTCTGAACGCCCTTCTGACCGCTTGCCATAACGTCCATCGCACTGCTACAGCTTATCATCCGCTAATGAGCGGCATATTAGAACAGTTCTATCGTACTTTTGGCGACATGCTATCCGTGTACATTACATCGGATCATACCAACTGAGACCGTGTTTTGCCATATGTTACGTACACCTATAACACGGCTTCACAGGCCACAGCGGGATTTTCGCCATTCTTCCTCGTTTATGGCCGTGAGCCTACCTGTACGCTCGACACCATTCTCCCCTACCGGCCGGACCCGTCAGAGGGCACGCCTCTGTCTGAAGCCTCCAAGTATGCCAAGGAATGCCGTCAGCTGGCCCGTTCGTTCAGGGCGGAAGACCAGAGTCTCCGAAAATTCCGTCGCGATGATGACAGACCTCCCTGCTCATAGCAGCCGGATTCACTAGTCTCGCTTTGGATACCTTCAAGCTCCGCTGGTCTATCTTCTAAACTCCTCGCTCAACACCACGGTCCCTACCGCGTCGTCCAACACACGACGCCAGTCAACTACGTCGTCCAGCCGCTAACGCCATCTACTGACTTGAGGCGTCGCGGGCGCGAGACAGTGCACGTCCAGAGGCTTAAACCCTATTACGTCTCCCTTGTCCTCGCTGCTCCTTGAGTCGTCAGGATGGCTTCTTCTTCTCCGGGGGGCAGTTGTAGCGAAGACTGGAGCGCCCTGTGGACGCACTATCATCATCGGCCCCCCGACGAAGATAGGCTCGCGCTCTCGGTGTCTGACGCCCGACTGAGATGGTCGCATTCCTGACTGTTCAATAAACCGCATTACAATATATATATATATATATATATATATATATATATATATATATATATATATATATATATATATATATATATATATATATACACACAGACCACAAGCCATGTGCGAGGCTGATTTTGGGCTCAGACAAACACGTGTGCATCGTGCTTGGTACTATGCACCGTTCGCCTCAATGCCGCAAGAACTCCTGCCATGCTGATATAAACTCCAGTAATAACCTTTAGAGAACCGCTTTACATGTCGAATACGCTATCGAATGATAAATCGGCCGCGCGAGCGCGAAAACAGCCTACTAAAAACAGCCGCCAAGGGTATGCTTAGGACGCGGAGAGCTTTTCCGTGTCAATATGCTGACTGCCCATAGCTGGTGCCACTGCGTGCAAAATATGGCGGCCCCCATAAAAAAGTAAACTTTATTACAGGGGTATCAGTTATGGAGACCCTACAGGGGTATTAGTGTGGATGCCATGTGGCCGAGACACGGCTAGCCCGCTCTGCCAGCATAACTTTGCATTTTGCGTCATCAGTCTCGATCATGCGCTCCCAGGCCTCTAGCGTGGGAGCTTGCCGAAGAACCGTTCTTCGGGGGAGGTGGGGTTGAGCTGCCCCCCCAATGTCATCATCATCATCAGCCTGGTTACGCCCACTGCAGGGCAAAGGCCTCTCCCATACTTCTCCAACAACCCCGGCCATGTACTAATTGTGGCCATGCCGTCCCTGCAAACTTCTTAATCTCATCGGCCCACCTAACTTTCTGCCGCCCCCTGCTACGCTTCCCTTCCCTTGAGATCCAGTCCGTAACCCTTAATGACCATCGGTTATCTTCCCTCATCATTACATGTCCTGCCCATGCCTATTTCTTTTTCTTGATTTCAACTAAGATGTCATTAACTCGCGTTTGTTCCCTCACCCAATCTGCTCTTTTCTTATCCCTTAACGTTACACCTATCATTCTTCTTTCCATAGCTCGTTGCGTCGTCCTCAATTTGAGTAGAACCCTTTTCGTAAGCCTCCAGGTTTCTGCCCCGTAGGTGAGTACTGGTAAGACACCGCTATTATACACTTTTCTCTTGAGGGATAATGGCAACCTGCTGTTCATGATCCGAGAAAGCCTGCCAAACGCACCCCAGCCCATTCTAATTCTTATAATTATTTCCGTCTCATGATCCGGATCCGCCGTCACTACCTGCCCTAAGTAGACGTATTCCCTTACGACTTCCAGTGCCTCACTGTCTATTGTAAATTGCTGTTGTCTTCCGAGACTGTTAAACATTAGTTTTCTGCAGATTAATTTTTAGACCCACTCTTCTGCTTTGCCTCTCCAGGTCAGTGAGCATGTATTGCAATTGGTCCCCTGAGTTACTAAGCAAGGCAATATCATCAGCGAATCGCAAGTTACTAGGTATTCTCCATTACCTTTTATCCCCAATTCTTCCCAATCCAGGTCTCTGAACACCTCCTGTAAACACGCTGTGAATAGCATAGGAGAGATCGTATCTCCCTCCCTGCCTGACGCCTTTCTTTAGTGGGATTTTGTTACTTGCTTTATGGAGGACTACGGTGGCTGTGGAGCCGCTATAGATATCTTTCAGTATTTTTACATACGGCTCGTCTACACCCTGATTCCGTAATGCCTCCATGACTGCTGAGGTTTCGACAGAATCAAACGCTTTCTCGTAATCAATGAAAGCCATATATAAGGGTTGGTTATATTCCGCACATTTCTCTATCACCTGATTGATGGTGTGATAATGATCTATTGTTGAGTAGCCTTTACGGAATCCTGCCTGCTCCTTTGCTTGACAGAAGGCTACGGTGTTCCTGATTCTATTTGCGATTACCTTAGTAAATAGTTTGTAGGCAACGGACAGTAAGCTGATCGGTCTATAATTTTTCAAGTCTCTGGCGTCACCTTTTTTATGGATTAGGATTATCTTAGCGTTCTTCCAAGATTCCGGTACGCTCGAGGTCATGAGGCATTGCGTATACAGGGTGGCCAGTTTCTCAAGAACAATCTGTCCACCATCCTTCAACAAATCTGCTGTTACCTGATCCTCCCCAGCTTCCTTCCCCCTTTGCATATCTCCCAAGGCTTTCTTTACTTCTTCCGACGTTACCTTTGGGATTTCGAATTCCTCTAGAATATTTTCTCTTCCATTATCGTCGTGGTTGCCACTGGTACTGTATAAATCTCTATAGAGCTCCTCAGCCACTTCAACTATCTCATCTATATTAGTAATGATATTGCCGGCTTTGTCTCTTAACGCATGCATCTGATTCTTGACAATTCCTGGTTTCTTCTTCATTGTTTTTAGGCTTCCGCCGTTCCTGAGAGCATGTTCAATTCTATGCATATTATACTTCCTTATGTCAGCTGTCGCACGCTTGTTGATTAACTTCGAAAGTTCCGCTAGTTCTATTCTAGCTGTAGGGTTAGAGGCTTTCATACATTGGCGTTTCTTGATCAGATCTTCCGTCTCCTTCGATAGCTTACTGGTATCCTGTCTAACGGAGTTACGACCGACTTCTATTGCACACTCCTCAATAATGCCCACAAGATTGTCGTTCATTGCTTCAATTCTAAGGTCCTCTTCCTGAGTTAAAGCCGAATACCTGTTCTGTAGGTTGATCTGGAATTCCTCTATTTTCCCTCTTACCGCTAACTCATTATTCGGCTTCTTATGTACCAGTTTCTTCCGTTCCCTCCTCAGGTCGAGGCTAATTCGAGTTCTTACCATCCTGTGGTCACTGCAGCGCACCTTGCCGAGCACGTCCACATCTTGTATGATGCCAGGGTTAGCGCAGAGTATGAAGTCTATTTCATTTCTAGTCTCGCTATTCGGGTTCCTCCACGTCCACTTTCGGCTAACCCGCTTGCGGAAGAAGGTATTCCTTATCCTCATATTATTCTGTTCCGCAAACTCTACTAATAACTCTCCCCTGCTATTCCTAGTACCTATGCCATATTCCCGCACTGCCTTGTCTCCAGCCTGCTTCTTGCCTACCTTGGCATTAAAGTCGCCCATTAGTATAGTTTATTTAGTTTTCACTCAACCCATCGCCGATTCCACGTCTTCATAGAAGCTTTCGACTTTCTGGTCATCATGACTGGATGTAGGGATGTAGACCTGTACAATCTTCATTTTGTACCTCTTATTAAGTTTGACAAGACCTGCCTCCCTCTCGTTAATGCTATAGAGTTCCTGTATGTTACCAGCTATATTCTTATCAATCAGGAATCCGACTCCTAGTTCTCTTCTCTCCGCTAAGCCCGGGTAGCACAGGACGTGCCCGCTTTTTAACGCTGTATATGCTTCTTTTGGCCTCCTAACTTCACTGAGCCCTATTATATCCCATTTACTGCCCTCTAATTCCTCCACTAGCACTGCTAGACTCGCCTCACTAGATAACGTTCTAGCATTAAGAGGAAGCTTTAGCTCGAGTGCTCCTATCTAAATACATGTAAAAGGAGAATTCGTTTTTCTCAGCAACCACTGCACCAAATTTGACTAGGTTTGTTGCACTTAAAAGACAAACCTAAAATCTAGTGACTGTTTGTTTGGAATTTTTGAGTTAGGTCGTCAATTTTTTACTAAAAATTGGCAAAAATCAAACATTTTCAAAAAACGAAACTATCAAGTTTACAACTCTAACTCAACCACTAAAAATGGTAATACAATTCTGTGAATTGCATCTAATAGTACATCCAAAGCGGACAAAATTGATATGTTACATATGAATATTAAAAAAGATTAATCATAGGAAAATACAACTTTTGCAAACCCGTTGTAACCAACGTAACAAATTCACGTAGGATGCAAAATGACATATTGAATTTGTCCGCTTTTAATGATCTAATAGATGCCGTTTACAGAACCGCGATATCTGTTCTTGATGCAGAGCTATGAATTTGTAAACTTCGTGCTTCTATTTTTTTCATACGGTCAAATATTTGAAAATTGTTTTAGGAAAATTCAAGCCCTAAATCAAAATTCGGCTTCCAACAGTCACTAGAATTTAACTTTCTCTTTCAATTGCAGCAAATTTCATCAAAATCGGTCCAGGGGTTATCTCATAAAAACGTTTTTGCGTTTTACATGTATTTGAATAGGCCGCGTCGGAGTTGGGCCCGAGCTAAAGCTTCCTCTTAAACGTTGCCAGGTTCATATTCCAATGGCGGCCTGTCCGGAGCCAGTGATTCTTAGCACCCTCTGCTGCGTCGCAGTTCTGACCGCCGCCATGGTCAGTTGCTGCGCAGCTGCTGGGGACCCCCCAATGTATGTGATCTTGTTCTGCGGTTAGTGCTTCGCAGTGCCTGCAATTAGGTTTAACCTCTTGCTTAGAAATTTCGGCCCACCTTTTGGGGATTAGCACAGATCATGTCTACAAGCCGTGGAATCCTGGCCTGTCCCAGGAGAGAATCATGCTCGGGAAAAGATAGACTCTGCGCGAATTCTTGTAAAATTGATTTAATTCGTGACAACTGAGGATAGGTTGAAGCCGGCTATCTGGGTCGAGTGATACCACCTCCCGGTTATTTGCTGATCGGGCGGCTAAGTGAGCTGCTTCGTTAATCGGGTTCCGGCCATGAGCTGGCATCTTCATTAGATTGGTAATGTCCTAACGTTCCGGGAAAACCGCGGATCCGGATCATAAGACTGAAATAATCTGAAGAATAAGAATGGGCTGGGGCGCGTTTGACAGGCATTCTCAGATCATGAACAGCAGATTGCCATTATCCCTCAAGAGAAATGTATATAACAGCTGTGTCTTACCAGTACTCACGTATGGGGCAGAAACCTGCAGGCTTACGAAAACGGTTCTACTTAAATTGAGGACGACGCAACGACCTATAAAATGAAGAATGATGGGTGTAACGTTATAAGAAAAAAAAACAGATTGGGTGAGGGAACAAACGCGAGTTAATGACATCTTACTTGAAATAAAGAAAAGGAAATGAGTATGTGCATGACATGTAATTAAAGGTTACGGACTGGATTCCAAGGGAAGGGAAGCGTAGCAGAGGACGGCAGAAAGTTAGGTGGGCGGATGAGATTAAGAAGTTTGCACGGACAACATGGCCACAATTAGCACATGACCGGCGTAGTTGGAGAAATATTCAGGCTGATGATGATGGTGATGGTACCCTGATGTTTCACAAGTCGGCTTGCAATGGCGATGGTTGCCCCAATGAAGCGGCTTCTTACAGCCAATCTAGAGTCACACGAAAGGAATTTAACATCAGGTAGGGACGCGTGCATGGCAATTGCAGCCTCTTCTGCCTCCACAACGGAGCACGTGTCGACCGTGGCGTAGCTAATGCTGCGACCGCTGCTATCAACGGCAGTGACTGTGCAACGGCTAAGGCCCGCGCAAGAGGCGCCTACGTAGATGCCAAGTATGTTTTTATGACCTCACCAGAGAGCGTCAGCCCTGGCTTTACGGCGACCCGTGTTGTGCTTTCCCATGTCTGGGGGGAGAGGGTAGGAGTAATTTTTGTAACGGCGTCCAGCAAAGAACATGCAGCAAGGAAACAGCAAGAAGAATGACGCTTGATTCGTGAACGCTTGACGATAAATATTGCCTCCAGGTGACTGCCGACGTCATACAGTGATGGTGCTAGGAAAAGGGCCCATAGAAAGAGCACATGTGCCACTGATACGATACATCTCCCTCGGTGCAACAGTTAGAAATTGGAGAATAAGATACGAGACATTTGGCTGGGGAAATCCCGGTTCTAACGCAGCCGGTAATGTTGCTGTCTTTGTCGGGTTGATCGGCGAGGCACGGATTGCGTGGGCTGTGACGCTCGCGTGGTTGCCTGGGAATGGTACTCGACATCGGAATCGTCTTACTCAACATCACTCTGGAATGATACGCGAGTGATCAGAAGATATTGTCGATTGCGTCGAAGCATCTTGTTGTCCTCTGTAAGGACGCGATACAACCTCGGCGCCACCAGCCCAATGACTCGAGCCTTGCGATCCCAACCATCACCGCGTGCTCTGACAACGGCTTCTTTCTTCAGTGCGGGCAGAGCTTTCCCTTTGGAGGAGGACCCTTGCTGGCGTGGTTCGCGCCTAGATATTTGCCGACTGAGGCACGGTCCGAAGTTTGACAGCGGAGTGCGTAACTTCCTGCCTTGCAGCAGCTCTCCTGGAGACCGGCCATCGTCCAGTGGAGTCGAGCGATAGCCGAACAGACCCAACCAGAAGTCCTCCTTTATCTCACCAAGCTTTTTCATGATCCTTTTGACAATTTGAACTCTTTTCTCGGCAAGACCATTGTACTGCGGGATTCTTGGATTCGACGTCACATACTTGAAGCCTTATCTGGAAGCGTAGAAAGCAAATTCAAAGGATAAAAATTTGGCACCGTTGTCTGTCCAGACTTCCACTGGAATGCCACATCTTGCAGAAATTGAGCTAAGCTTCACTATGGCGGTACGTGTCGTTGTGTCTGTAGGCTTTGCAAATCAGCAAAGTTTGAAAGCGCATCAAACGCGCATCACTAGAACTTCCGCCATACGTAAATATGTCAACACCGACTCTGTACTAGGCATGGTGTGGCGTTGGAGTGAGCACCAGTGGTTCCTTTTGTTGTTTGTATATGCATGTTTGACAAACAGCGCCGCTCTTAACCAAATTTTCGATGTCCCCGTTAAGCCCCGGCCAGAATACCAAACGACGGGCTATTGCTTTCCGCTTATTTATGCCCAGAATGACCTTTATGAACGCGACTGAGAATTTCCGTTCAGATGGTCTTCGGGATGATGACTTTTGTTCCCTTCATCACAATTCCTTGAACTTCTGATCAGTCGGGGCAAAATAGTTTCATCCAGCCCTTGATTTCTTCTCTAGTCCTAAAGCCGCACAACACGCAAGTCTCAGCAAGTCTGTGCAAGTCTGAACCCGCGGTGGTTGTTTGTACCAGTCAAACAAACATTTTCTTGCTTACCAGCTCAGAAGTGGTGCCCGATGCATGAACATCGACGTCATCCGTGAGGTTATCCGCGCCACTTGGTCCAACCGGTGACGATCTAGCTAGCATGTCGGTTAGGAAGAGTTGTTCGCCTGGGACAAAGTGAAGGATATAATGGTATCTTAGCAAATAGGCAAAAACCATTGTAACCTTGGCGGCATGTTACCAGTGGCCTTCGAAGCAATTGCTATCAGTGGTTTTCGGTCAGTTTCGATGACGAATGTGCGGCCGTAAACAAAGTGACTAAATTTCTCGCAGGCAAAAGTAATGGCCATTGTCTTTTTTTAAATTGTGGGAATTGTTGCTCTGCCTCTGTCACTGTACGTGATACGTAGGCTACTGGCCGCCAACTGTCGCCATAATCTTCTTTACTCTCGTCCTCCGAAAACAAGACATTGCTGAATGGCTCTACGGCAGCCTCCCAAGCAACAGCAAGCAGGAGTGCAGTCTTGGCTCCCTCCGACCTTCGGTCCTTTGGGGACTCTGTTGTCTACAGGAACAGCTCGAACCGTTGTTTGAACAGGCTCCACTTCGTTCGTAGGGCTTCCAGACAGTACCAGTGAATGCGGTGGTTTCGCTAAATCCATCGCACGAGTGCCCTGCGACGCCTTCTCTGCCTGCGCGCTACTGCTTAAGCGAATAAACTTCTGACGCCATGTAACGGCGTTCACCAAATACGTGCAGAGTGGAAGCAACAGTAAGAATGACGTATTATTCGTTAACGCTTGACGATATATATAGCATTCAGGTGAGTGCCTACGTCATACAGAGATCGTGCTAGGCGAAGGGCTCATAGAAAGAGCGCATGTGTGATTTATACGATACAATTCTGGCGCGCATGTTATTAGGAATTCGACAGCGACATGGGATGTCTAAAACAGAAGTATACTTAGCGCGCAGAGCATGTCCTGCCGTGTGGCAGTTCCAGGTAATCTGATAATCTGTGACTATTTCTGTCCTTCAATAATTTCTTCTGCTGTATTCTGAGTGCCAAGAGCTCGCACACGATTGTAGTTGGTCCATTCTGGCAGTCCGATACCCTGTTCCAAGACTGTGAGGATGAGGCTACAGTCTATTGCACAAGCAATTGAAGTCTCAGAATGTCCATACAGATGCTGAATAGACGTAACTTCCTAAATAGTTTGTGTCGCGGAAGTATCCGAATACTGCTCAGATTAGAATCTACAGTCATCTTGAAAAGAGTTCTCTCGTCATTTTGTTCTTTGAACCAATGATAAACCAGGATTGGCTGCAGTAATCTCATGGATTCCATCGGAAAACTGCCGCAGGAGTCTGCAGGGATCTATATAAATTTACGGAAGGTATTTTCGGATAGCAATTGTATTAACACCCCAGGTGAATTTCCACCATCGTGTTCGCCATGATGTTCCGTATAAAGTACAATTTTGTTATGGCAACTCTCGCGGGCCGTATGCAGCAGGTACAAGAGAAAACATGCGATGACGAACCGAGAAGGATGGTGGCGTGGTGCGGCAACGTCTCCTATTGCGCGCTAGAGAGCAAGGCCTGCAAGGTGCGCGCGATGGGGGGGGGGATTGATGGAGGACGGTGGCAGGGTAACGCGTGTCTCCGCTCTGCTCGGGCTGCGGGTTTGCATGGCACGGCTCAGGGCTGCCGCACGTGCACTCTCTTGGAGGTTCTCTGCGACTGGTTCGAAGGCTACCCAACCCAGATAGCGGATGACCTCATGTGTGCTGTATTCTACCGTGTCTTCTTGCCGTTGAAACGAGAGACAGCTTAAGATTTCGCTCGCCGCTGCTAAGGTCCACCATCACTCCAGTGTTTGGACAGCGCATGTCCGCGGTCATCGAGTGAGATGTGTCCATGTTTGGCTATGCGCGTTTAACAACACATGTGGTAATTCAGTTTTGAAGCGAACATTTACGGCAGTTTACAGAGCTGATAACCTTAGTAAGCTAACGGCTCAAAGCTGGCTGGTAATTTCACAACGCAATCAATGGTTCACGTCTCAAGGGAGACTGCGACTTTCTTGTCGCAGAGACGACTGCACGGTGGCTATATTAGTACGAAGCAGCCAGGTCAAAACATGATGGCCTGTGATGGCTGTCATCATCATCATCATCATCATCATCATCATCATCATCATCATCATCAGCCTGGTTACGCCCACTGCAGGGCAAAGGCCTCTCCCATACTTCTCCAACAACCCCGGTCATGTAGTAATTGTGGCCATGCCGTCCCTGCAAACTTCTTAATCTCATCCGCCCACCTGACTTTCTGCCGCCCCCTGCTACGCTTCCCTTCCCTTGGGATCCAGTCCGTAGCCCTTAATGACCATCGGTTATCTTCCCGCCTCATTACATGTCCTGCCCATGCCCATTTCCTTTTCTTGATTTCAACTAAGATGTCATTAACTCGCGCTTGTTCCCTCACCCAATCTGCTTTTTTCTTATCCTTTAACGTTACACCTATCATTTTTCTTTCCATAGCTCGTTGTGTCGTCATCAATTTGAGTAGAACCCTTTTCGTAAGCCTCCAGGTTTCTGCCCCGTAGGTGAGTACTGGTAACACACAGCTATTATATACTTTTCTCTTGAGGGATAAAGGCAACCTGCTGTTCATGATTTGGGAATGCCTGCCAAACACACTCCAGTCCATTCTTATTCTTCTGATTATTTCCGTCTCATGATCCGGATCCGCCGTCACTACCTGCCCTAAGTAGATGTATTCCCTTACGACTTCCAGTGCCTCGCTGCCTATTGTAAATTGCTGTTCTCTCCCGAGACTGTTAAGCATTACTTTAGTTTTCTGCATATTAATTTTTAGACCCAGTCTTCTGCTTTGCCACTCCAAGTCAGTGAGGATGCATTGCAATTGGTCCCCTGAGTTACTAAGCAAGGCAATATCATCAGCGAATCGCAAGTTACTAAGGTATTCTCCATTAACTTTTATCCCCAATTCTTTCCAATCCAGGTCTCTGAATACCTCCTGTAAACACGCTCTGAATAGCATTGGAGATATCGTATCTCCCTGCCTGACGCCTTTCTTTATTGGGATTTTGTTACTTGCTTTATGGAGGACTACGGTGGCTGTGGAGCCGCTATAGATATCTTCCAGTATTTTACATATGGCTCATCTATACCCTGATTCCGTAATGCCTCCATGACAGCTGAGGTTTCGACTGAATCAAACGCTTTCTCGTAATCAATGAAAGCTATATACAACGGTTGCTTATATTCTGCACATTTCTCTATTACTTGATTGATAGTGTGAATATGGTCTATTGTTGAGTAGCCTTTACGGAATCCTGCCTGGTCCTTTGGTTGACAGAAGTCTAAGGTGTTCCTGATTCTATTTGCAATTACCTTAGTAAATACTTTGTAGGCAACGGACAGTAAGCTGATCGGTCTATAATTTTTCAAGTCTTTGGCGTCCCCTTTCTTATGGATTAGGATTATGTTAGCGTTCTTCCAAGATTCCGGTACGCTCGAGGTCATGAGGCATTGCGTATACAGGGTGGCCAGTTTCTCTAGAACAATCTGTTCACCATCCTTCAACAAATCTGCTGTTACCTGATCCTCCCCCTGCTGCCTTCCCCCTTTGCATATCTCCTATGGCTGTCATAGTGATTATTTTTGTAAGCCTTGGGCGCTGTGAGGCGCATCCGTCCAAACGACGAGCCTAGCCAGGCGAGGAGATTGCATCACGATCATTAGAAAGACGGGGGATTGCATCATGAGCGCTTGACAACAGCACTGCATTGGTAGGTATGCTTTCCTGAAGCAAGGAAGGATCATTACCAAAGATTAAGCATAAAACTGGCTGTAACAAGCACGCTCATTGAAGGACGAGTTACTCGCACATTGAAAACTCACTTAAGGCATAACAACCTATCAGTGGCGGCGGTCTGTAGAAGCACAACGTATGCATTTCGGTATATGTTCTGTTTAACCATCCGGCAAGGCCCTTTGTCTGGGGTCGGAAAGCAGTGCCGACGTGCTCAGTAGCGTATGAGCGAAGGCTGCATAATTTGCCGCAACCGCAACCCGTGTGTTGCCAGCAGTAGACATAACCAGTCTAGGAATCGTTCAGAGAACATGTTGGGCATACAAGCTTCTTGACAGTTCTTCAGGAACTTCTCTGGGGACGCTTTCAACAACAATGTCAATCTTGGATGCAGGTCCTTCAAACCTTTCTATTTGCACCATCCAAGGCCAATACCATTCCTGAATGTTCATCAAGACAGAAAATTGGCAGCTTTCCAACAATACGAATCTCGAATGTCCCTTAAGACCTGATGTGGACTCCTTTTCAACAACAATGCGATTGTTGAATGCGCCTAGATAGTTTATTTCGGGATTATTTCAAATGCAAGTATAATAGAAGTCTGTCATGACTCGTTTTGCATGACCGCGCTTAAACACGAATCTACGATTGCTGAATTGGCTGCGTCGCTCGAAACAAACGACCAGGCTTGAACCATTTTTCACAAAGCATATACTCGGAATAGCAAGTCAATTAAGAACTGTTTTATCTTGCTTGGCCAAAAGAACGCCACTGACGACTCCGAGTCGTCGCAGTGTATAGTTTCTTGTGCCGAGGAGGCCGAGAAACTGCGACTGTCATTTGATTGCATGAAAGGCGGAGCAAGAACGTTATTTTGTAGCATATGCAACACGGTTTCCTAAACACCTCCGCTTACATCTACAGCTTATCGTCCTCAGCATGAATTGAAGCATTCTTCTGAAACTGAAAGGCACCAACATTTCACCGTTTTCAGCCGATGGGACCATAGCGAGCTGGTTGCGAGCATTTTTCGATTCCCCTTTACCGACGGCAACGGACCCAGTGTGGACAAGTTCATGCACTCGCTGCCGGCAGCTTTGAACAAGAGGATAAGGATGTGAAGAACAATTATGCCTGCTCTTTTATTAAGTGAAGCACTGACTTCAAATACATCGCTCTTCAGTTCCTATAATCTCAACAAACGGGACGCGATAATGCCATGCGGTGTTGACATTGATACGTCGCCTTTCACACGAAGGCTTGCCGGTAACAAGATCGTCGCTGTTTGCCTGAAGGACAAGTCGCAACTAGAGTGTACCCGACAACGGTCTAGTGGCCGAACCAGGCCGAACGGCGCTCTCTGGCTGAGGCGCCGCGTCTCGAAAAATAGTCCTAGGGCGCTGCGAGCGCACAGGATGGTGGCTGAGACGCACGTCCCAACATATTCAATGTAATTTGGCTGCGACCCCTGAGACCGATTGGGCGTGTACGCTCTTTTAATGGTACTTTAACTGTAAATTTAGGTTGACGACATCATACTCCGTATGCATATTTGAGGCACGGGTTATATGACATGACATATTGGATTTTGCTGTCGTTATCAAGTGCGTCGTCTGCTAGCGAGAGCGCCTTTATTGCGCGGATGCTTGCGGACGCCCAGTTTCTCTCGCACAAAGCCTGTGCAGCAAACTTCTTTCTGGTTTTACTTGTTTGGTGCGCCTACGGCTCTTGTCGGGTGGTGCCATATGTATATTAGCCAGGTGAACTGCTATTTTTAAAATTGTTTTCTAAACGTAACACGTAATTTCGCCACAGGAACCTCTTATATGCAAAATGAAGCAACGTGAGAAAGCTTCGTTGATATCGTGCCATTTTCGCTAGTATCTTGGTGGAATATTCATCCGCGACAAGGAGCACAGAAACAATATTATAGTGAAATAACCCATGTTTATTAACATCGTGGTACGAATAGATGCAGGTGACCACTGGGCATGTTGGTAAATATAATGTTACATAGACATATATATCTACTTAAAACATGTGAGAGAAAAATTATCAAATGTTTGAAATACACTGACGTCAATCATCCAGTGGAACGCAAGAGGACTAAAGTCACGCCTTTCAGACTTTCGTTAGTATATATATATATATATATATATATATATATATATATATTTATTTGTTCCCAATCATTATCATATGTGATCCTAACGTGTCAAAATCAGTCAGATCATCGGGATACGAAGCCGTTATATCCGCAACAAATGATGCCGCCAGCAAGCTCATCGTTTTTATTTGTCGAGAACTGACCTATGTTCGCCAGCCGATTCCGCGTCATGGTGACAATCAATATGTTTGCCTAACAGTTAAAAACGGCAAACTTATGTTTACACTTGTAGGCGTTTATATAGAGCCTTCAAGTAATTTTCATCCCAGAAGATTAGCGCACATATTGTTGGTGTGCCCTGCTCCATATGTCATCATCGGAGATTTTAATGCGCACCATATGTCATGTGGAAGCTCAAAGGCAAATGCAACAGAGCAAAGACTTGCAAACTTCGCTTGCAACCCTACCCTTTCACTCCTGAATGATGGCAGCCCACCGTTGATACGAAGCGTAAATAATGCCAGCAGTCTTGACCTAGCTTTCGTCTCCAGCTCTTTCACAAGATGTGTTAAGACACATGGGAGTGATCACAATTGCATGTACCTTGTCACCAAAGGGGTGTCCACGTCCTTCCCACAGAGCAGCATTCGATTATTTGACTGGACTAATTTTATTCCGAGATGAAAGATCGCTTGTCGAGAGGGCTTGTCCTCTGGATTAGAGGAAACAATCAAGGCTCCAATGTGAGGCGCCACGCGCACGGTCACGGCTTCGTCGAAGCACACGGATTTGGATATAGAGTTGGAGCGACTTCGTGCCCACCGTTGGCGTGCGGAGCAGCGTTACCGGCGTACAACATCCATTGAAGACCTTAGGACAGCCAGACGACTGCTAAACAAAATTCAACGTCGCATGAATAGATTGGCATCTTGACATTGGACAATGTTTAGCCAGCCACTAGACCCCCAAAAGCCGCTTTCCCACTTCTGGAGAACCATACGTGGTTTGCGTTCCCTCCCTGAACAACGCTTCCCATTCAAAGCGGTGGTGCTCTTATAGAGGCGACTGGGTGGTGAATTCGCAGAAGGCTTTTGTGCAAGAGTCGCTGGCCAAGCAACCGGTCCAGGCTCTCTAGCCCCCAGTGACATCCCTGTTTCACGCGACTGCCACATGGATCTTCCTTTCCCAATGGAGGAAATAGAAGCGGCTCTTGCTCTATGCAGGCGTTCTTCATTCCCGTGACCAGATGGAATATTCTACCGTACCTTGAACAACCTGAGTGAAGGCGCACGGAGAGGACTGTTACATCTATAAAGCGCATCTTGGCAAGATGGCATGGTTCCCGAAGAATGGAAGACAAGCTGCTTTGTCCCTCTCCTGAAGCGAGGCAAGTCCCCACTTGAACTCACCTCATACCGACAATAGCGCTGGCCAGCTATGTGGGAAAGATAATGAAAAAGATTATCCTTGCCCGCTTGGAGTGGTACCTGGAACACTACAACATGTTACCAAATTGCATGGCCTGTTTTCGTCGATAGCTCTCAGTAGACAGTGCTGTTGATCTCGCTACGTATGTCCAGCATCAAAAGTCATGCACAACATTATCTGCAGCTTTGTTCTTGGATGTCAAGGGGGCATAACATAACGTATGTCACGAGTCTATCCTCGATGTTCCTTAGATGGTAGGCCTTGGTAGTCAAGTTTTCCAATGGATTTCCCATTACATTTTTACGAGATCGTTCTTTGTGTGTACCGGTGATGGTCAAACCGCACGACAATACACCTACCGAGGTGTTCTTCAAGGCGTTGTACTAAGCCCTACCCTATTCCACCTCACACTCATTGGTCTCTCAAGGTTGTCTTGGTTTGCCAAAAGGCACATCGACAGTAGCGAGTGTTGCGATCACCCGGGACCAAGCCACACAAACACAGATGCTGGTGGAAGTGTTGAGAGTGCACATTAGGCACTTTGCCCTTGCGCGTTCCAACCATTTGGCAACACTACCGTCAGAAAGGCCGCCGGCATCATTTTGTACTACAATTTCTGATTACTTCACCTGCCTTCAATCAGGCTTCACCCCCGCAAATAAGCCAGCGATTCCTTCATGGTGTGTGGCTCGACCTGCAGTGCACATTACCGTACCAGGAATCAGGAAAAAATCTGAGCTGTCATCACCTGCTCTTAAGTAACTAACTCTGCTCTTTTTGCACAAGACGTATGCCGACCACGTACATACTTATACTGATAGATCGGCAACTCTTCATTCTGCTCCTTTGGAGCCGTGGTATTCCCAGCGAAAGCTACCACCATCAGTTTCAAGACATGTTACCCAACTATACCGATGGTTGCGGAACCTGCAGCTCTTCACGCTGCAGTTCGTCTCGTCAGCCAAGAAAAACCTCGATGATGGTCAATATTCAGTGACTTGAAGGCAGCACTCCAGTCTTTGCTATCAACCCTGAGGCGTGGACCACACGAACAACTGGTATTCGAGATTAGGGAACTAATGCATACCTTGACTGAGAAAAGACACCACGTAACTTTTCAGTGGCTTCCAAATCACTGCGGCGTCATAGGGAACGAACACGCCGATAATGCTGCTCGGTCACTCTTCAAAGCGACGAAGAAAAACT
Organism: Dermacentor variabilis; assembly: GCF_050947875.1. Classification (NCBI taxonomy): domain Eukaryota; kingdom Metazoa; phylum Arthropoda; class Arachnida; order Ixodida; family Ixodidae; genus Dermacentor; species Dermacentor variabilis. Next base: position 180,845,316 of record NC_134570.1, on the reverse strand, counting down.
GATACCATTATCAAGGACAGATGCCGCAAGAAAACTTCGAATGCCCAGCCATGATATCACAGTCTTCTTATGGAAAGCAGGAAGTTTTGAAAAGAACCGGCTGCACAGCGTACACTCCTCTCTACGCCTTTTGCATTCCAGCTGGACTCTCTCGCCGCGAAGCTACCCTGCTTTGTCGAAAACTCTCTCTCTCTCTCTTGTGCTAAGTTTGGTTTGTGCGTTAGTGTGAGATTGGGAGGCCGTACTTGCGGAGCTTACCTGAGGTGGTCCTGTACTGGCTTCGTGTGCGGTAGCATCGCCCCGTGTTTTCTGGGAGGTGCCCCTGGTCCTGCTTCAAGAGGTGCTCCTAGACTGGTTGCGGGCTTTGGAGCAGCTTCGGGAGGAGCGTCTGAAAGATATTAGTGCAGGGTCAGGACTTTGTTGTGGCACCAGATTTTTCGAGGTTGTTTCCGATTGTGTTGATTTCGGGATCTGCACTGGTACGTGTCTCATCTGGGTGTAGAATCCAGGAGTGTGGTAGAGTTTGGTGCGGTATTTTTTCCCGGTGGCACGTCCAAGTCCACACAGTGCACATTGTAGCTTGTAGTCATGATTTCGTTTTGATTCTTCCTTGTAGCAAGTGTTAGAGCGGTTGCGGGTCGGATCTGGACACACGTCAGCATGATGCCCCAGTGGCCCGCACACGTTACAGAATTCGGCTTTCGTCTTGTGTATGTAGCAGTGATATTCGGCCCTTCTGTAGTAGACTTGGAATGGTACTTTCTTCGCGTCAAATACGATGACCAAGGAGTTCGTCTTGCCCATTCTTCGTGCTTGCAATATGCAGGGGTTTCTTTTTTTCACTAACATGCTCGTGATATCGGCTTCAGTGTCGTACTATGCTATGTTGTGTATGACACCTTTGACTATGTCATCCGGTGAAGTTGCATATGCTGTTGCTATACTTTCTCGGCGTTTTGCATACTTGGGGTGCTGGTGATGACAATGTTGCCTGTTATGCCCATACTCTACGTGTCTTCTTCTGTGTCATTTATCGTGAGTCCTGTTCATGGGAGAATTCCCTGTCTAATCGGGGCTTCTCCAACATTGGTGGCGTTGAAACCGTCCCTTAGGCGAATCAGGATGTTTATGTCATTCTCCTGTAGTTTGGGAATTCCCGGTATTCTTTTCCCGTAGGTGGTATGTTGTTGTTCTAACCGTGGCATTCCTTTGACGCAGTCTTGCGTCGGCTTACCTCCTGGTTGCTGTCAGTGTTGCTTATTCTTGTTCTTGTAACTAGTCAGCCATCCATATTCTTCATTGCCTTCCTCTGGTGCGATGTCTATTCCTTCCATTTCCAACGCCTCCATTGTTCGAGCAGGCCGACTGGTTCGGTCTCGGCGATAGGCCTAGGCTGCCGCTGTTGCCTGCTCGCTTTAGTCAGCTCAGTGTTGGCGACACCGACGGCACCAGCTGCGGCACCACGGACAGCTGCGCGGATGTTTAGCGGGAGGGCACTACCTTCGTTAGGGTTATGGAGACGGTGGCGGGACGTCGTAGGAATTCTTCAAATAAAGTCACTAGTAGAGCTCCGACACTAATGCGGGTGATCTTACCGGAGAGTCGATAACTTCCCGCAGAATTCGTCGGTAATGGTAGGATACATGGAGTAATACTGCCGCCGGCAAGCCTCGGAAAGCTGGAGCCCATACCATCCGCCTCTTGTTCGCTCGTCTTCTTCTCATTGGAGAAGTTAGCGAACGTTAGACCTCTGCACGACTGATGGCGCGTGCGTCGCCTAGACCTTAGTCTTTATATAACGTTGGAGGCCGAATATTTCCAAGAGCAACAACCAGAATCGTTTTCCATAAGGACTAGACACATCGACGTCAATATCACCCACAATGACGATGGGATTGGGTCCACCGGGAAGATCGACCCAAATGTGCCGGTCAAAAATTATGCAAGGTGGCTCTTTGACATTATGAGTTGAACGTACATGGTGGCGACAACGATTCCGCCCCTAGTATGTACTGCGCGCGCGTCGGCGAATTCCACGGCAAGGCTCTAGCCGTCGCCAGTAAGGAATAGGGCGCATTGGCCGCGCTGTCATTCTTTGCGTAAATCTCAGTGCATCAAACCATCATCCATCATTCATGACGGTTTTCGCTGCATCTGGCCTCAAGCACACCTGGGACACATCTAAAGTGACAAGATTTAGACTTATCCTTAAACTATTTTAGCTCAATAGACGCTGCCATCGTTTTTGCCTACGCACATAGCAAAACGCTGGAAAGTAGCCTTAGACAGCATCGCCGTTAAATTCTCAAATGGCCTTTTCGGTTCGAATGTAAAACATACCAGCGCTCTCGAATTCCCGAAGGTGAGGGGCCAATGCAAGTGAGAACTGTTATTGCGATCTCTTGTGCTGCCTGAGAGTCGGGGCTGTAGCGCAGAGTCGTACCCGTTTTATAGAGAATTAACGCACAGGTGCTGATCGGTTGAGCTGCAGAAGTTCCTAATTGTCATTCCTAGTTGTTAGTAAGCCTGTAAAGCTGCTAGCTCGATTCAGGCAAGGAAAACGTTTTTTTTACAGTCTCACCATGTCTGAAACCCATTAAAACTGGGTGCCCGACGTGGTACCACACTTCTTTTTCAACGAACATCGCATGTCTACAAATATCTCCGCTTATATACGAGGCATTCCGCTCCTTGAATTACTTCATTATTGTCCTTATGAGAGTGCACCAGATAATCGAAAGCAGCCATTTATAATACAGAAGCTGCTTAGTTTAGCGAACGTATAGTTGAGAACGGCATTACATATAGGTATGAAATACAAATAAGCGTAACATATTTTTCTCAGAAATCAGACTGGAGAATAATTCCCTTCCTTTACACCCTTAGAAAAAGACGAAGGAGTCGACTACCTTCTTTTTTTAATTCTGGCGTGTTGTGGCTGGCGGTTTGGTTATGAGGCACCCCGCTCACTTGTCGCCGCCTGGGTTCTTTTTTAACTCGCAACTAAATAGAAGTACACGTGTTTTTATCGTTCGTTCTATCAAATTTCGCGACCTGGTTTGAACCCATAAGCTCGAGCTTAGCAGCGCACTGCTTTATCTACTGAGTAGCCACTAATTAGGCCGTAACCTAAGTGGTAGGTACAAAGGGTTGACGTATGCACTGCGAGAAGAACGTCGTTGGTGGGGGGGGGGGGGGAATGACAGTATGCATACCGCTGCACAGACGGTAGACGTAGTCGCAAACGTCAGCAGATATGGTGGGCGAGTCGTCGAACAATTTACCAGGAACTCTAGAGTGGTGCGAAATGTAAGCTTGCCGGCGCTGGTAGAATAGTCACTGCGAATAGCCGTGCGGATGACAAGCATAACTAAAGGAAGGCGCTCGATCCATGATAAAGGGAAAGTCAAAGCCATGAGTGAAGCCTTCATTTCGCGTTGACAATGCTCGATGATACCATTGGAGATCGTGCGGTAAGAGGTAGTCTTGATGGGATTAACGCCGAGTAGAGGAGACAGATTGCGAATATTGTTGAGTCGAATTGGCCGCCGCGGTCAGTCGTAATGGTGGAAAGGACACCGCAGCGACTAATCAAGACCGTGATGAGTGCTCGAGCTATCGACTTGGCCGTTGTGTCCAGGAGGTGCATCGCTTCAGGCCATCTGGTGAACCTGTCAATGCAAGTTAACAGGTAGCGATGGTCCCCTCAGGGAGGAAGGGCGCCGACAATATCGACGTGCAGATGGCTGAAGCGGACGTTCGGGGAGTAGAATATGCCAAGAGGAGTAGCAGTGTGGCGATGAACTTGAGACTGTTCGCAGTTCAGTCATGCGCATAACCAGCGATGAACGTCTACGCTGATACTCGACCACACATTACGCGAAGCGACCAGTAGCTGTGCTGCGCGAACGCAAAGATGAGCCAAAGAACGGAGGGCATGAAACCCGGCTCCTCGTTAGCTTAGAGGAGACACGTGTAACTGTCGCCAGTGGCTGCGCCGTGGAACCGATCGTCAGGAGGGCGATGAACTGTGGACACGAGTGAAAACCGCCATCCATAATCTTGTCGCCCAACTGAGCCAGAGATTGGAGCATCGAGGATGAAGTTGTGGTCAGGATCATGCGCATCTGTAGTGAAAGGCGCTGCAGCTGTCGGTTCGTGGAGCCAAGTCTCCAGCCAAGGCTTGCACGCGACGCAATAATTTGGTATGTTTGCGATCACCGAGCTCCTCGGTGACCGCAAGAAGTTGCTGTAATCAATGCTACTCCGTTTGAGCGATGCGATAGATGAGCGTCGCCTTTAGGCGGTCATAGGGGCGGTCGACGGGCGGGGAGATTAATACATTGCGAGCAATTGCAGCAGTTGTAGGTGGAAACGCTCCAACAACATGGTAGAACATGGTCAGCTGCGAATTGACGCGGTGGAAAGAGAACCGCCGCTTCTCCTGCTTTCGTGAAATGTTCCCAATATTTCGAACTAGGAAACTAGGTTTAGCATATGCAACACCAAACATCTTGTCTTTTGGTGCCTGTCAATTAGGCACAAAGCATGGTTCGATGACTAGTGTCTGCACAAGTTCATCCAAGCATCGTGAAGGTTACGCTGCTAGGGTACCGACCATGGGGAATTTTATTTTATTGTTATTGTTTTTTTTGAGCTTTTCAGTTTAATTTTATTTTCATTTATTTAATTGATGTATACGTAGTCACAAAATTGGCGTTATCGGTTAATAGCCAAATGATGTGTTCTAAATGTTCGCCTTTAACCATTTTGATATATTGTTGGGTGTTCGTTGCAATCTATCCATTGTCGCCAATCCCCCTAATACGTACGAGCCATATTTGGAGGCAACACTACCACCACCATCAGCAACGTGTGCACATCCAAAGAGACGCAAAGACGAGGATCGCGACGTGCACTAACGGTTGCCACCGTATTTCCCGTCGCTTGTTTTTTCTGTAAACTGCATGTTGCGTTGCCTGAAAGTCCGCGCAGCTGCTTTCGCGGGAATGTTATACGTGCTACCATTACGGCTTTCGGTCATAACTTACTGTCCAACGCTCTCCTTGAGAATGACGAGGTGAGCGGGGCATCCAGCCGTTGGCCCGTGTATTGTAGGTAGTGTAGGTAATATGGTAATTTAAGATTTTATACGAGGCTATCTCAGCGAGCATGATGCACAGCGTCAGCGAAAACATAGCATCGAGAAACAGGAAGAACCTATGAGGTGTTCCTTTCTTTATTTACTTTCTGGATCCTTTATGATGAATTTTATTCTTTTGTAGGGCACTTTGATGTGTGTACTTGATGAACAAGCTAGAATATTAATATATGTTGATATTTGTAGTTGATTTGTGGACATTCATGCGTAGAAACTAAAGTACTTCGTTGTACTCCATACTTGTTTATTTAACGTTGCCGTTTGTTATTCCTGGGAATGTGCTTATACATCAGATTTATTAACATCTTACATTTTTTTTTATTTACATAGAGGCGGCATAACTTTCTAGTATGCTTCTGCTTTTTAAGAAAGTAAGTTATGTAAGTTTAAACGCTGTCACCTTCGAAAGAGTCTCCTTGCGCTGCAATACAGCACTCCCAGCGTTTGTGCCACTTCGGACTGTGTTCTGGACCTCTTGTTTCCAGTAGTAGTCGAGCACCCTTTTGCGATTCGAGCTTAACGAAGGCAATCGTGGCAAAACGACGACGCTAGAGCTCGGTTTTGAAGGTTGGGAAAATAGTTAAATAAGCGTGCACCCAATGTAAGAAGTTTCAGACACCTTGTTCTTTTGGGGGACAAACTGCCTTGTGCGGGGCGATCTGTAGCAGGGACCATTGTTGCTTTGAATAATCTAGGTCCTCGTTCACCACTCATCTATCCATTTTCTTGAAACGGTGTTGGCGAGAAGGCCTAAATCTTGGTACTAAAACTCGCTGTTGATAATGTGGCCAATCGGCACGAATTGCCTATACCGTGAATGCCGAATAACACAATGAGCAGGCACGTTGTCCAGCTACAGACAGGTGTATTTTTTGTAAATGAAACTGTGCAAAATGGTTGTCTTTATGTGTATGTCTCCTTTAAATAAATAACATTAACCACACATCATCATTTATTTTAATGTAAAAACAACAAATGTGCCAAGGAGTGACAATTTCTTCCTTCAGAACAAGCCGGCGTCTACGCCATTAGAACAAGTTGATAGCGCTGTTCAGGGTGTCATGTGGTAGCATAAAGTGGTCTGCGCCAAACAGCTTCTCGAACCGGTTCGTGAACAGGTTTAAAGTTTAACTTCTCGGTAATAGAACTGAAATTGAACAAAACTGGAGCACGCTGAAGCCCGACCGAACTGCTGTTTGGCTCAGTTAAGCATTCTTGCTAGCATAGTTTGGTTTATGTCCTTGAAGATGAACCTTGAAAAGCTGGAAACTGTTCCACATTGACTTGTTAGGTTTATTTAGAACAAATATAGATATGGAGATACACCAACTAACCCACTGCTCATTTATGACCTTTGAATATAGTAAGCTAGAATTATAGAGGCCTGCATAATATTTACAGTTCCAATACTTTGTAATACGGCCTAATGGTTCTGCGGAAACCCGCAAGATGGGGAGAAGTAATTTATAAAGGGAAAGTGAGACATCCACCCAATCGTAGCAATTACTACAAATGAAACTCATACGGGTTATTTGAAAGGAAAGCCTCGCAGTTGAGGCAAAATTCGACCTTGTCAGAGGCTCGAACCCGCGACCAACGCCTTTCGGGGGAGCCGCTCTACCATCTGAACTAACCAGGCGGCTAGCATAGGTTAGGGCGAAGTCGATTTCATCATCAACTCGAAGCAAAGGCAAGAGTTTGGCGTAATAGTTTTGCGAAAAGCCGCCAGGCGGACAGAAGTAATGAATAAAGGGAAAATAATAGGAATTTTTAACAATTGCTACGATTGGGTGGATGTCTCATTTTCCCTGTATTATTTACTTTGTAATACTTTCAACATTGAGTGGTAATAATATGTTGTTCATTAGCACTCATGTGAATGTCGACGTAAGCACTGTACAAATTGGCAGAATAGCCTTGCAAAGTCTAGAGATTCAAACACTGATTTCTTTCATATCAGAAATATGAGAAATGAACCAATAATACGGCGCTAGACGTAGTACTAAAGTTTGCCTCAATTAAGAAACAATAGATTTTGCTAGATAAGTGCATGGTTGATGCATATACAGGCACTGAATCTAACTCACCGTGAAGTTTTTACATTTCTTTCGTGTAACACGTGAATGCATTTTTTTTAGAAAGCAGCTTTTAGGCGCGCGTTCCTGGGTTGAGCGGCAGCGTCCCTTGGCTTAACTACGCGAGCAGGCTCGTGCCGCTGCTCCCACTTTCGTCGTCGTCTTCCACAGCTGGCTCCTATGCCACTCATCATGCCGCCGTTCACATACAGCCCCGCCCTCTTTCAAGGCACTGACAGCACTGGCCGACTGCCAGTCGTGGCCGTGATTTTAATCTCAAACCGCATAAGCAGCGATATTAATCACTCTTATATATGAATGATTACGGTCTGCACACTTAGCTACGGTATTATTGTATTAACCGTGGTCACCAAATTATTCACTGTAATTAAGAACAAGGTTAGAAGTAGCTGAATTTGTGCGCCCGACGAGTGCGTTGGTGTTTTGCACTTCAAGGAAAGGGCAGTCGGCTAAGAATATTTCGTTATGCTTTACCTAGTGAGAAGAAAATTTGCAGTATGGTATGAAGAACTTTATTTAGTTCCTGAAGGATCAGTCTGGGACTGATGCGGGCCGCTCCCTCGTCGGGACAGAGAGGCCGAGCCGCTCTGCCGCCACACGGGCCCTCTGGAGAGCCCTGACTTCGTCTGCCAGCCCTTCACTGTGCAGCATCCGCTGCCACCACTGTTCACCTCGAGAACCATCATCGTCCAACGCGCAGCAGCGCCAAAGCATGTGTTCACAATCGAGCAAGCCCCCACACTTAGTACAATAGACCGAAACCCCGCACTCAGGCATAATTTTATTCATGATGACCGGGTTAGGGTACGTTCATGTCTGGCGAAGCCTTAATGTAACTGTCTGTGGCATACTTATTTTGGATGTGGCAAGGGGAATGCCCTGCGCCCTAAGTAATAGTGCTTGGTGATTTCGTTGTAGGTTAACAGTTGGTCCTTGTACTCAGGAGCGTGAGATCCAGCCCCTTCAGGAAGTACACGGCACACTGATCCTCTTGCCTCCCTGTGCGCCACCTCGTTGAGGCTGTGCGGGACTCCCTCCACTGTCCCCATGTAGGCTGGGAACCAAGAAATTGTATGCGAAGTGATATCCCTACCCTGCAGCGGTCTGTTAGCCGGTTCCGCAAGAACTCCTCTCGAGAAGGCTTTTAACGAAAATCGCGAGTCACTAAACACCAAAACTCTTCTTGAATCAATTAGTGCTAGAGCAATAGCCACCTTCTCGGTGACCGCCGGATCTTTCGTATAAACGGAAGCGGCATTTCTAACGCTCTCTTTGCAATCTACCACCACCATCTAACAAGCATCTTCCCATTAATCCATACGGCGTCAACAAACGCGGACTCCTCCTTCTGATCCTTCGCCTCTCGCTACGAAGCTCTAGCTCTCGCGACCCGCCTCCCTACATTGTGCACTGGGTGCACATTCCGCGGAAACGGGCGGACAATGATATTGGCCCTAAGGTTCACGTTCAACTCGTGTAGGGGCGCCCCATCGTGCGACACAGCGACCGATTCTTCAATTGACTCTTAAAATATACCTACCCGCTGGTGTACCTAGCAACCACTCCCTCTGTGCCGTTCGCTAAGCCTCGGCAATTTCATCTAAAATATTGTGCAAACTCAGTCGTAGCAACATATCGTTTGACGTAGTCACAGGCAGACCAAGCGCAGCCTTCACAGCTTTCTTGATTAAAGCTTCGAATTTATTTTTCTCCCCCTATTCCAATTTAGCGTAGCTGCCACATACAAGAAATGACACAAAATAAATGCATGAACTAACCGCATCGCAGCTTCTTCTCCTAAAGCCCTATGTCTATTAGTGATCCTTCTTATAAGTCTTATGGCATTCTCCGTCTTCTTGGTAATACGCTAAAGTGTTCTAATATTCGATCCATTCGCTTCAAGTACAAAACCCAGGACCCTAATTGCTTCAACTTTCGGTATCAACGACCCCTCCTAGTATGGATTCTAATGCAAGGCTCAACATCCAGTACCCAACCCTTCGGCCTACGACCTAGCTTCTTTGATTTGGTGATCAACAACTCCGATTTTTAGTGGAGCATTTGAGCCCATAAGACCGAGATACTCTTCCGTAAGCGTTACCACCTTCTGCAGCCTAGCCTCAAGCTCTCCATTACTACCACCGACACTCCATATAGTAGCGTCATCCGCGTAGATAGAATAGGCAATACCCTGGACAGTGTCCAGTGTATTAGCCAACTTCGATATCGCCAGATTGTATAACATCCCTGCAGAGTACCACAGCAACCCAATTTAAAGACTTCAGACTTTATCTCCCCAAACCTGAAACATGTCCTTCTATCCATAAGGAAAGCCTTGACAAAATGGAAAAGCCGCTGCCCCATATTGGAGTCCCAGAGCACCCGTAGAATGAAAGAGTGACGCATTTTATCGAAAGCGTTTCGCACATCAAGTCCAATTAGTGCCTTAGTAACCCTTGTCAGCTGGTCAAGGAGCTGATGCCCAATCCTGATCATACCATCCTCAGTCGACAGGTGGGGCCGAAATCCTATCACGAGTGCGAAAAGCCTCCATTACCCTCAACATAACGCGTTAGTCTATTTAAAATGACATGCTCAGCCACTTTCTCCAAACACAACGTCAGGGAAATGGGTCTGAGGTTTCCCAGCCCTACGGCCTTCCCCGGTTTGGGTATAAGAACACCAATTGCAAGTTTACACTCTTCCGGGAACGAGCCTTTCTGCCATGGGCTATTGGTCTCCCGCGTAAGGACTTCAGCTGACCCGTCGCGTAAATTCCGTAATATTTTATTCGTAATGTCATCCGACCCTGATGTCGATTGACAATTTAGACTCTGCAACACCATCCTTACATCACTTTCAGTGAATTCCTCATCCATAACTGTATTTTCGTCCCCCCTATAATCCAAAATCACGTCAGGTGTATCGTGCCAGGTCTCCAACGGTATGTACCTCTCAGCCAAATCCTTCAGCAACTCCTGCTCCGTGGAGTCCCGACACACCTGATGGACCAGCTTACCTATCACAGTCCTCTGATTGTATTTAGTGTTTGTCTCGTCTAGTAAATGTCTGAGGAAACTCCAGGCACCTCCCCTCTTAATGAGACCATCAATAGAACCGCATACTTCAACCAACTGCTGCTTGCACAGTACCCGACAATGCTCTTGACTTTCCTGATTAACCACTCCTATACGCTTCCTAAGCCTTCTATTCAGTCTCTGACCCTTCCATCTCGCTAACATCGACTGTTTCGCTTCCAACAAACGCGCCGGAAGACTATCCATGTGTTCCGTGTCAATATCGGTCTGAACCTCTTTAGTGGACGCCTCAACGTCAAATTTAAGCTGGCTAGTCCGCTGTTCCAAGGTCAGCTGATTTCCCTCATCTTCGATTCTCTGCGCTCTTCTTTCCTAAAGGCACCCCAGTCAACCATCCTGAATGCGCGCTCCTTTTTATTAGCCACTACCAGAGTAGCTCTCTGCCAGCGTGGCGTGAGCACAAAGGTTCCAATAAAGTCCAAAAAAGGGGTGGCCCACATCAAAATCAGGTATCCGATGAATGCTCTCGTCTCCACGGATCAAATTTTCACCACCAGATGGGCAAAAAAGGTTCGGAAGCTTCGTAAAAGACGGACCCATAAAAGCCCACAAGCCTCCTTCCGAAAATTCGCAGTGAAACATTCTTTTTCATTCCTACATCATAGGAAAATGTTGTTGCTTCCAGATGCAGAAGAGTGACATGTAGGTCAGGAAGAAAGGTGGAGGAGAACGACACTGTGCAGCGGCCATTCGTGATGCTCGTAGCTGACCCTAACACCTATATAAACATTTTTCCGGTACTCGTAAAAGTTTGGTGAAAGTGCGGGGTAAAGGTCTATTTCCTGTTAAAATGGACGCCAGTACCACAGTGGCTCCCTCATACTCGTAGCTGTTCGTATCATATTCATATCGGAGCTGTGCGTGTTCCTTTAAACTCAGTAGCCTAATATGAAAAAGTTTTTGCATGATTTATTAGTCTATGACAGAAGACCATTGATTTGCTAAAGAGCACTGCCTGCAGACATAGGACCCCATCCTGAAGATGTGGGAAGTTCATGCACCTTAGTGGAGTAAGAATCGTGGGTCTTCGCCAGACGTCCAGGACGTTCTATGAGTCAGGTTTATATATTTACATATTTCACAAGAACATGTAGGAATAATGAAGCGAAAAAGTTCACTTAGAGCTGCTGAACTACACAAGAAATCATCTGGTCTTTTTTTCCCTTCCGGCCTCATAGTCATGTCACCCACCTCCTGCGAATCCCGTGTCAAGAGATGCCTGACGTCATCTTCGGCCAATAACAATTTCTCAAGCCCTCTTCCTCCTGTGCTAGCTTAGACAAAAACACGCGCATGGCGCGGCGCACGAACGTCAAGGTCACACGCCACGGATACCAAATCCTTTTGTCAAACTGATGGGCCAAACGAGGTCTTTCGTTAGAGTGTATATTCGCAAAATGCCGAAACCTCTTTCATTGTGTCCACCTGGCGGCCATAATTCACGGCAATTAGGGCTGACTCCGACGGAGACATTGGCTCTTTTCCTAAGGGTCCGTTGCGAAACACTTGCCAAGTTGTCGCGGTTCTCCTTGAGTCGGCTACTGGTTCGGTGGGGTCAACGCGCGATCAGAACAACACGAACTTGCGTTTTGCCTTATTCGTACGGTATGGTCCGCTGGTATCGCATAGCATCAGATAATACTTTTGCAAGTGTACCACGCCACACAGCTTCATAAGGCCAATATGCTGGCCTATGCAGCGAACAGAGTGATCGCGAGCCCATTCCCTGTTTTGCAGCTATTCAGGCATTCGGCTGCACTTAGAAGGCGTCGTATGGCATCGTGTGGCATCGGATTCGGTAGCGCCATATATTTACTGCTCCTGGGACTGAAACCACTGTGCACAGTGTATACAGTTTTTTCATGGGCGCCGCCATATTACTGCGCTGTGGCGCCATCTATAGGCAGTCGGCATGCTGGCCTGGGCAAGCGCTCCGTCTTGCATGGTAGGTATGCGCTCGGCGGTAGTTTTTGGCATTTGTTTTCGCGCTCGTGCGGCCTATTTAGTATGACGTGCGCCTTCTACGTGAAAAACGGTTCTGTCAGATGTACGGAAGTGGTTTAAGTCGGCATGGCCGGACTTTCTGCTGGTGCTGAGGCAGACGGAGCACGCAGCGTGATGGGTGCGCGCATATTTGAGCCTACAGTCAGCCTCGGAGATCAATTGTGTATTTCTGAACATTCACTAATGTCACCTTATAGCAGTACTGTTCTTTGGTTCGAAGCTGCGGTTTAGGAGCCATGAAACATACGCGACGATTGTAACAGTGCGAGTACCGTTCTGCTACGATAGGAGCTTTACTTCACTTTATTTTCTTAAAACCCTACAAGTGGGTGTTACATAAGGGGCAGGTGTAGAGAGACGTGCTGTAATACTTTGACAAGCGTTCAAACAGTTAGGCGCATATTACATTGCGTTAATATAAAGGCACGGGTACGTGGCATCGAATCCCGGCCACGGCGGCCACATGTCGATGGGGGCGCAATGCGAGAACACCCGTGTACTTAGATTTAGGTGCACGTGAAAGAACGCGAGGTGGTGAAAATTTCCGGACTCCCCCGCCACGGTGTGCCTCATAATCAGAAAGTGGTTTTAGCACGTAAAATCCTATAATTTATTTATTTTTACTATGAGGTTTCCATCCATGAATAAAATAGTTTTGGTTAGTGATAGCATATCTTACATAGTGAATTAAGATTGTCTAGCAAAGCAACCGTTTACGAACTGCGCCAGCTTCCTAAGCAGTGATATAGGTGGTAGATTTCAAATATCTTTGTTCCATATAGCACATGGTCCAAGCGTACTGCATCAACGTTTACATAATTATAAACGTTGTGCGGCGTGACTGCGAGGTCGTATTGCGGCGTTAGCCCATTTTCTCTTTATTTTTCAAGAAAGAGGATGATAACCAATTTCTTTTTCGGTCGTGCTCGTTCCGTTCTCTACGACGCACTTACACATATTACGGAAATGTTGTCCTGAGAAATACCCATCGCATTCTCTTTATGCGATCCCTCTCACATATTATCACTTTACACGGCAAAAAGGCAATGCCGAAGCACATAGCTTATGTATTTATCATGCTGGTTCACCAACCGCAGTGATCACTGTGTTGAGCAGAGCCATCGGCCTCATGCAGGAAGGCTAGCGTAGACATATAGTAATCTCAAGCATCTCAAACTCAAACTTGATCTCATTTCAAACTTGAAATGCGTGCGAACGATGGCGGTGTATCAGAAACATTTGATAGCGCCTGCCGCTTAGATGTGTCGTAGTGGCTTTAGGTTGGCCTTACACGAGCATCCACTCTTATGCCTTATGTGTTAGTCCATACGACAAGCAATCAGATAGTGAGCAGATTTACCATTTCATACTGCTCATGCACAGACACCGGTTGTCATCGTTGAATTCAAACCGATATACGCAAAATAGTTCACAACACGTAGATGCACCGTGACTGACATGCGCGTCGCATGCTTGCGCCCCCAAGAGATGATGATGATGATATGTAGTGTTTATTGGCGCAAGCGCCAAGTGTGGCCAAAGAGAGCCAAGGCAGGGATGATGAGCACTGAATTGACAAACGGCTGGTGTGACGTGGCTGTAGAGAGGCCTAAAACTGAGAGCTATATATTGCTTAAACTAGATAAGGAATAAAAAATATGAGAATGACTGAAGTAGGGTATGATGTAAGTATGGAATGTACAACAATGGTGTTATAGCGTTATATATATATAAATCGACAGGTGATTGTTGACGAGTAGTACAAGAGCCTGGTGCAGCGGTGGCGTAGAGGTAGAACACCCGCCTCGCGTGCAAGAGGTCCGTGGTTCGAATCCCGATGCCGGCAATTTTCCACCGGATTCAAAAAAAAAAAAAATCCGCGTGTTGATAAAATTGCACAAACAGGCCTGGAGTGTGACCTGATCCCGGTGACCAGAACCGGTAACGCACTCCCTCACCAGAGCAGGATTGGCCACCCTGGTGCAGTACTTGGCCACAACCTCCTATGAACACAACAATCAAACCCCGGCCCTCAGTCCCCAGCAGCTGCAAAGCAACTGACCACGGCGGCGGTCAGACCTGCGACGCAGCAGAGGGTGCTAAGAATCACTGGCTCTGGACAGGCCGCCATTGGAATATGAACCTGGCAACGTTTAACGCTAGAACGTTATCTAGTGAGGCGAGTCTAGCAGTGCTATTGGAGGAATTAGAGGGCAGTAAATGGGATATAATAGGGCTCAGTGAAGTTAGGAGGCCAAAAGAAGCATATACAGTGCTAAATAGCGGGCACGTCCTGTGCTACCGGGGCTTAGCGGAGAAAAGAGAACTGGGAGTCGGATTCCTGGTTAATAAGAATATAGCTGGTAACATACAGGAATTCTATAGCATTAACGAGAGGGTGGCGGGTCTTGTTGTGAAACTTAATAGAGGTACAAAACGAAGATTGTACAGGTATACGCCCCTACATCCAATCATGATGAACAGGAAGTCGAAAGCTTCTATGAAGACGTGGAATCGGCGATGGGTAGAGTGAAAACTAAATACACTATACTAATGGGCGACTTTAATGCCAAGGTAGGCAAGAAGCAGGCTGGAGACAAGGCAGTGGGCGAATATGGCATAGGCATTAGGAATAGCAGGGGAGAGTTATTAGTAGAGTTTGCGGAACAGAATAATATGAGGATAATGAATACCTTCTTCCGCAAGCGGGATAGCCGAAAGTGGACGTGGAGGAGCCCGAACGGCGAGACTAGAAATGAAATAGACTTCATACTCTGCGCTAACCCTGGCATCATACAAGATGTGGACGTGCTCGGCAAGGCGCGCTGCAGTGACCACAGGATGGTTAGAACTCGAATTAGCCTAGACCTGAGGAGGGAACGGAAGAAACTGGTACATAAGAAGCCGATCAATGAGTTAGCGGTAAGAGGGAAAATAGAGGAATTCCAGATCAAGCTACAGAACAGGTATTCAGCTTTAACTCAGGAAGAGGAACTTAGTGTTGAAGCAATAAACGACAATCTTGTGGGCATCATTAAGGAGTGTGCAATGGAAGTCGGTGGTAACTCCGTTAGGCAGGATACCGGCAAACTATCGCAGGAGACGAAAGATCTGATCAAGAAACGCCAATGTATGAAAGCATCTAACCCTACAGCTAGAATAGAACTGGCAGAACTTTCGAAGCTAATCAACAAGCGCAAGACAGCTGACATAAGGAAGTATAATATGGATAGAATTGAACATGCTCTCAGGAACGGAGGAAGCCTAAAAACTGTGAAGAAGAAACTAGGAATTGGCAAGAATCAGATGTATGCGTTAAAAGACAAAGCCGGCAATAGCATTACTAATATGGATGAGATAGTTCAAGTGGCTGAGGAGTTCTATAGAGATTTATACTGTACCAGTGGCACCCACGACGATAATGGAAGAGAAAATAGTCTAGAGGAATTCGAAATCCCGAAGGTAACGCCGGAAGAAGTAAAGAAAGCCTTAGGAGATATGCAAAGGGGGAAGGCAGCTGGGGAGGATCAGGTAACAGCAGATTTGTTGAAGGATGGCGGAGAGATTGTTCTAGAGAAACTGGCCATCCTGTATACGCAATGCCTCATGACCTCGAGCGTACCGGAATCATGGAAGAACGCTGACATAATCCTAATCCATAAGAAAGGGGACGCCAAAGACTTGAAAAATTATAGACCGATCAGCTTACTGTCCGTTGCCTACAAAGTATTTACTAAGGTAATTGCAAATAGAATCAGGAACACCTTAGACTTCTGTCAACCAAAGGACCAGGCAGGATTCCGTAAAGGCTACTCAACAATAGACCATATTCACACTATCAATCAAGTGATAGAGAAATGTGCAGAATATAACCAACCCTTATATATAGCTTTCATTGATTACGAGAAAGCGTTTGATTCAGTCGAAACCTCAGCAGTCATGGAGGCATTACGGAATCAGGGTGTAGATGAGCCATATGTAAAAATACTGGAAGATATCTATAGCGGCTCCACAGCCACCGTAGTCCTCCATAAAGCAAGCAACAAAATCCCAATAAAGAAAGGCGTCAGGCAGGGAGATACGATATCTCCAATGCTATTCACAGCGTGTTTACAGGAGGTATTCAGAGACCTGGATTGGGAAGAATTGGGGATAAAAGTTAATGGAGAATACCTTAGTAACTTGAGATTCGCTGATGATATTGCCTTGCTTAGTAACTGAGGGGACCAATTGCAATGCATGCTCACTGACCTGGAGAGGCAAAGCAGAAGAGTGGGTCTAAAAATTAATCTGCAGAAAACTAAAGTAATACTTAACAATCTCGGGAGAGAACAGCAATTTACAATAGGCAGCGAGGCACTGGAAGTCGTAAGGGAATACATCTACTTAGGGCAGGTAGTGACGGCGGATCCGGATCATGAGACGGAAATAATCAGAAGAATAAGAATGGGCTGGGGTGCGTTTGGCAGGCATTCCCAAATCATGAACAGCAGGTTGCCATTATCCCTCAAGAGAAAAGTATATAATAGCTGTGTCTTACCAGTACTCACCTACGGGGCAGAAACCTGGAGGCTTACGAAAAGGGTTCTACTCAAATTGAGGACGACACAACGAGCTATGGAAAGTAGAATGATAGGTGTAACGTTAAGGGATAAGAAAAGAGCAGATTGGGTGAGGGAACAAACGCGAGTTAATGACATCTTAGTTGAAATAAAGAAAAAGAAATGGGCATGGGCAGGACATGTAATGAGGAGGGAAGATAACCGATGGTCATTAAGGGTTACGGACTGGATCCCAAGGGAAGGGAAGCGTAGCAGGGGGCGGCAGAAAGTTAGGTGGGCGGATGAGATTAAGAAGTTTGCAGGGACGGCATGGCCACAATTAGTACATGACCGGGGTTGTTGGAGAAGTATGGGAGAGGCCTTTGCCCTGCAGTGGGCGTAACCAGGCTGGTGATGATGATGATGACAAGAGCCTCAGCGGATACCTTGAGCACGAGGGCCCAGAGGCATGTGCTATACCAAAGGCTGTCATCGCAACCGTGGCCTCTCGCAAGAGGCCGTGTTACGAATTTCTCGGACAGAAAACGCGGAGCGTGTCAGCGCCGCTTAAAAAGGCCAAGGTGGATTGCATGTCAAATAGCGGTTCTCTGCCTAGAAAGAGTGCCAGGTGAAGTGGTATACACTGAATATATGCTAAGGAGAAGTGTCTTTTCCGCTCGACTTGTGTTTCGCGGCATTCTAGGAAGACATGCTGTACACTGAGTGTCTCCCCACATATACTACATATTGGCCAGTCTCCGCCAATCAACAAAAATCTATGTGTACCGTAAGTGTGCCCTATTCTGAGACGACAGAATAGGACATCACTTCGTCTGGACTTGGTCAGTGATGGCCAGTAGTCTAAATGTGGCTTAACTATGTGGAGTTTATTGGGGATTTCAGCGTCCCATTTATGCTGCCAGTGGTTTCTTATTTATTTCCGTAAGTATGGCTTTAGATCTGAGACCGGAACGGCTCCGGACATGTTGCAAGCTTTTGTGTCTAAGGAGGTAGCAATTCGGTCTGCCAGGACGTTACCTTCAATACATCTGTGTCCAGGCACCCAGCACACCGTAACATGTTGGCCAGAGGCATAAATAGTGCAGAGGAGAGTGAAAAGATCTGCAATTACTGGATCTCTGTGGTTGAGGCATGGCATCAATGTTTTCAAAACGCTAATTCAGTCTGTGTTTATGACCGCCTTACGTGGTTTTAACGGTTCGATGTGTTTTGCAGCCGACCATACTGCATACGCCTCTGCTGTAAATATGCTTGTTTGAGGGTGCAGCAGATCGGACTCAGAAAAGGATGGGCCGATGGCTGCATACGACACGCCAGCATGTGATTTAGACACATCTGTGTAATATTCTGGACACGAGTATTTAAATTGTAATTCTAGAAAATGCATATGAATGTGGGCCTCTGGAGCGTGCTTCGTTACCTCCACAAATGACGTGTCGCAGTCACTGATGCGCCACAACCACGGCAGAAATGGCATGGCAGAACCTATTAGACAATTTTCATTATTAGGAACATCCATTTCCTCGCTCAGCTCTAACCCGCCGTGGTTGCTCAGTGTCTATGGTGTTGGGCTGCTGAGCCCGAGGTCGCGGGATGGAATCCCGGCCACGGCGGCCGCATTTCGATGGGGGCGAAATGCGAAAACACCCGTGTGCTTAGATTTAGGTGCACGTTAAAGAACCCCAGGTAGTCAAAATTTCCGGAGTCCTCCACTACGGCGTGCCTCATAATCAGAAAGTGGTTTTGGCACGTAAAACCCCAAATATTATTATTATTATTATTCGCTCAGCTTTCTCACACGGATCGAGAATGGCTCTCTGGCTGTAGGTGTGTTATGAAAGAGCGTCGCAGATGTCATATTGTTTATGGCGGGATAACAAGGATGATTTTTGCTAGCATGTACTTTCAGAAAATAAGAGTAAAGTATGACCGCTGCAGATCAAGGGACCATTTATTCGATTCTACATAGAGGCTTTCGATGGGACTCGTCCTAAAGGAACCGGTGGCGAGGCGGTTACCAAGATGATGAACAGGGTCCAGCATCTTGAGAGCAGTGGGTGTAGCAGAGTGATACACTACGGCACTGTAGTCTAATCGCGATCGTACAAGAGTCCTGTAAAGGTTCATGAGGCATTTCCTGTGGCTTCCCCATGTTGTGTGTGGCAGTATTTTCAGGATGTCCATTGTTTTAAGGCATTTAGCTTTCAGATACTTGATATGAGGAATGAAGGTTAGTTTTGCGTCATGTATTATGCCTAAATATTTATGTTCAGTGTTGAGTGTTATGTGTTGTCTATGCAGTGTAATATCTGGATCTTGTATCAAGCCTCTCTGTCTAGAAAAAAGTACACAGTAGTTTTTGAGGGAGTTTAGCTTGAAGCCATCTTCATTTGCGCATTTTGAGACATTGTTCAGTCCGAGTTGGACTTGGCGCTCGCAAACTGCAAGGTTACAAGTCTTAAATCCTAGTTGCATATCATCCACGTATATTGAATAAAACATTGAGGATGGAATGACTTTGTGAAGGGAATTCATTTTCACAATGAAGAGTGTGCAACTAAGCACGCCCCCTTGTGGCACACCAGTCTCTTGAGTGAAGAGCCTGGACAAGGCATTGCCCACTCTAACACGGAATGTGCGGTTAGACAAGTAGTTTTATATCATGTTTAACGGATTGCCCCGTACGCCCATTGCAGATAGGTCTCGCAGGATTCCGAATCGCCATGCTGTGTCACAGGCTTTCTCCAAGTCGAGAAACACAGAGAGGAAAAACTTTGTGTATATAAGTATCTCTAATGTTTGCCTCAATGCGTACAAGGTGGTCTATTGTTGACCTACCCTCCCGGAAACCACACTGAAGGGGTTCAAGTAGACGGTTGCTTTCCAGGATATAGATAAGACGCCAATTTACCATTTTTTCATATAACTTACACATGCAGCTTGTTAGTGCTATTGGCCTATAACTACTGGCTAATGCGGGGTCTTTCCCTGGCTTATGAATAGGGAGGACAATCGCTTCTTTCCATGAGGATGGAATATATCCAGATACCCACATGGTGTTGTAAAGAGACAGAAGTGTCTTCAATGTTTCTGGATGCATATTGTTGATCATTGCATACATTATTCAGTCACCACCTGGTGCTGAGTTGCTGCAGGAACTGAGAGCAGCCTTCAGTTCAGCGAGACTAAACGGACAGTTGTAAGGTTCATCTGCTGCGCATTTTCGTTCAAGGCGCTCTCGCTCTATGCGTTCCTTGAACTTTAGTAAAGTTGGCGCATAGTGTGATGTACTAGAAATATTTTGAAAATGATTGCCCAGTTAATCTGCCTGATCTTTCATGGTGTCACCTCGAGCGTTTACTAAAGGAAGCGGTTGTGTTTCCCTGCCCTTTAATCTGTTCACCCTGTTTCATACCTTACCCTCATCCATGTACAAATTGACACTACATATGTACCTTTCCCAGCTTTCTCGCTTAGCACGTCGACGTGTTGTCCTGCCCTGTGATTTTGCCTCCTTGAAACTAATGAGGTTCTCCGCAGTTGGAGAGTCACGAAGCACGTCCCAAGCTTTACTTTGTTTTTTCCGCGCCTCTTTGCATTCGTCATTTCACCAAGGCAGATGACGCTTATTAGTAAGTCCGTTAGCTTGTTTGATGCATTTTTCAGCGGCGTCAATAATAAAACGTGTGAAGTATGCCACAGCATCATCTATGTTTAAAGAGAGCAAATCAGCGCGCTTTAAATACGTAATCTTTTCAAAGAGTTCTCAATTCGACGAGCCGATTTTCCATCGGGGAATCTGTGAAGCGGAATCAGCCCTTTTTGTTAAAGTTAAGAGAATAGGGAAGTGGTCACTTTCGTAAGGGTTTTTTAGGACCTTCCAATCAAGGTACGTCATTATACATGGAGAGGCTATGCTTAGGTCTATTGATGAATATGACTTATGTGTGGTGTTATAAAAAGTGGGGTTTTTTTTCATTCAGCAGACCCGCACCGGTACATAAAAGAAAGTCTCCTACAGTACGCCCTCTTGCATCGCAGCGCGAGTCGCCCCAAAGCATATTATGGGCGTTCAAATCACCAGTTAAAATGAATGGCTCGGGGAGCTGATTGACAAGCGTTTCAAGTTCCCTTAGTTGCACACGACGTTCGGGTGGTACGTAAAGTGAACAGACCGTAACCAGCCTATCGAATAGGATTGCCCTAACTGCTACTGCCCCAAAATTAGTTTGAAGGTGGAGGTGTTGGCAAGCAACTGACCTCTGAGCTATAATAGCCACGCCACCAGACGCGGCATGGCCGTCATCGCGATCTTTGCGGAATAATGTGTATTGTGTTAAGGAATTTGTATTTGATGTTTCAAGTGTGTTTCCTGAACGCAGAACAGGCTAGGATTAAGCTCATGTATTATTTCCTTGATGTCATCTAAGTTGTTTAGAATGCCACGGGCATTCCAATCAATAATTTGTACAGGCATTTTATTGGGATGAGAAGTGTTCTGGGTTCAGGTGTGTAGTGGTGTACCTTAAGTAACAGGACCGTCGTCTGGCCCTCTTATGGGTTTTTGGTTGTTTTGACGAGCTCGAGAGAGCCACGCCGGTGTTTCGGCACCAAACGTACCGGTTTTGTGTCCATTGCCTCCTGGGAGGCACTGGATGCCCGCGCTTGCAGGCTCCTTGTTTGATTGTCAGACCTCGACTGGCGAGGCGTGGTCTTGAGGCCCGACGTACCCGGGGTAGCCGGCGTCTCTGTCTTGGTGGGTGGAGCAGATTTGACTGCTGCCACTTCGGGGGCGGGGGATGCCACAGCCAACTACTCGCTGTGTGCGGGTTGGGCAGGTGGCGAAGGTCGGTGCGGCGCTGTTCCCTGACGCGTCTCATCGGCATACGTTGTGGTATGGAACGGTGAGCAACTTTTACGTGCTTCCTTGAAAGAGGTGTTCTCGTGTACTTTAAGAGTGATAATTCCTGTTCTTTTTTCCAGTTGGGACATGATCGGGAGTATGCTGGATGTTCACCATCACAGTTTACACAATGAGGTGTCGCTTCACACTTCTCTGAGGCGTGACCTTGAACTCCACATTTCGCACATGTGAGTTTACCACGGCAGCTCTGCGATCCGTGGGCAAATCTTTGAGATTGGAAGCATCTTCTTGGATTAGGGATGTGTGGTCTGACAGCTATCTTTGTCTATCCGGTTTCAATTGTTTGCGGCAGATCGCAAGTGGCAAAGGTGAGGATCAGGTGCTTTGTTGGAATTTCTTTATTTTCTCTTCGGACAATGATTCGTTTTACGTTAGTTACATTTTGCTCTTTCCAGCCCTTTAGCATCTCTGTTTCGGACAAGTCGATGAGATCTGCATCACATACTACACCGCGTGCTGTGTTCATGGAGCGATGGGGTGAAACGGTAACAGGAATATCTCCAAATGCCACAAGTTTGTTTAGTTTGTTGTGCTGTTCTTTATCATGGATTTCAAGGAGCAGGTCCCCGCTCGACATTTTCGTGACCTTATAGCCTGGGCCAAGTGCATCAGTCGAGCCTTTTGCAACAAGGAATGGGGATACGGTTCTAGCTGGTTTTTCCGTTTTTTCGCTGTGAACAACTTGGAATCGGGGAAAAATTTCTTTTGGTTTGAAGAGGCTAAGAATTTCATCAGTGCGTCCCCTCTTTTGAGGGTGACGATCAAGTAGACGTAGAAAAGCAGGTGTTCCCATAATATTTCGGTCAGATTCGGCGGCAATGGCGACCACCCAGCACGGAGCCCCCAACAGGGGGGCGCTGTAGCACTTAACGTGTAAGTTTGCAGACGCCAGCCGTGCGTTGCTGCTATAACCTAATACAACATACCCAAGGGAGGGCACATACACAAGGTCAACCCTAGCCGCCTAGAAAAATATGGAAGTGACGGAAGAGAAGAGATGATAGGACAGTAAAAAAAAGAAGATAGGAAAGAAAAAGATTGAAGAGGGGGACGCGAAAAGGCGACTGCCGATTTCCCCCGGGTCGGTCAGTCCGGGGGTGCCGTCTACGTGAAGCAGATGCCAAAGAGGTGTGTTGCCTCCGCCGGGGGGCCTTAAAGGTCCGAACACACGGCATCGGCTAAACCCCCAGGATCCCCCTTTCCCCGGACACGGCTAAGCCGCGCACGGCTACACGCGGGAGGGTCTAACCCTCGTGTGCTCGGGTACGTGGTGTCGCAACGCACCAAACGCCTGCTGGCGCAGACGCCCCTGCGGGGCCCCAAGAGATATGTCCGCGTGCTGTATTTAACGATGCACCGAAAGGCTTCTCTGGCGACCTTATATGAACGGGGATTGCGCAAATTTCAGGAAGTACGAACGAAAACATTTCGAAATCGTTCCGCAGCACGCGACAGCAATACTTTCAAGCAGCGCCGCTCCGGATCGCACAAGCCAGAGAGGAGGAAAGGCTCGCCCCCCACCGTTTCCTCCTCGCCCGATGAAAAGCTCTGTATGCAGGCATTGTGCTGAGCAAGGTCCATGGTGTGTGCCGTAGTCTACTCTCCATCTGAGAAGAAACATAAATGTATGCTCTAGTTTCTTCGATTCGTTGTGACTAGCAGCATATACAGGTGTATGCCGCAATAGGGTATTTCCTACTGGCGGAAGTGCTCAGCACTTCATTGTAACTTGCGAAAGGCAGTTGTTTGCGTGTACCGGGCAGTCTAATCGCGTATGGCTCAACGTATATACAGAGGCACTGCTACTTCATCAGCACCAGGCCTCGTAGCTAGTCGGAAACGAATTTTAATTAGCTACGCAGAGCATCAGTGTACCACTACGAAATTTGCACTTTCAAGCATTTCTTGCAAGCATGACACCTAAGAGCGTTTCCGTAAGAGCAACGACAAATATGACTATTTCTAGCACGGAAAAATTTGCAATACACGGTCGCGCTTCTCAACGTTACACACGTTACTTTCATTTAAACCATGCGGAATTCATGCTGATACATTAATTTACCTGCTATTAATTGGACTACTGATCCACTATGCCTTGCGCCAAACACGGAGGAGTGTTTGGGATTTTTATATATTTTGGTGCATTTCAACCTTAGGCAACTTGTCTTTCAGCCTACCCGTTGCCCACCTGTTGCTGCTAATGTAATAGATTTGCTGCTATCGACAACTCCAGTACTAGTTTCCCACGTACGTTTTTTTGCCTGTGCTACGTCATGGTTCCTTTATTGACTTCAGTATTCAGCTCTATACGCCTCACAAGAAGCAGGTAAAATTTATTAGAGATTATAACAGTGCGAATTTCTCTGCCATAAATAAGGAACCTGCCGATTTCATCACTGACATTACGCCGCGAGTTTACAGTCGCAACGTTCATGAAAATTGGTGTCTCTTTAAAGGAAAGTTGCCTACCTGATCGATCACTACATTTCTAAAAATGCATTGTTTCTTGTTCCAAAACCCCTTGGTTTCACGCGAATCTGAAGCGCCTGTTAAACAAAAGAATATTCCGCTGAGTGAAAGTGGCGATGGCACGAGTACAACTGCGCTGATCACGAGTACAAAAACGCCACTGCACAGGCGAAAGGCCTGTTCCAGAATTGTTACAAATTAAAGATAGCCTTCGGAAGTTTTGGAATGTAGTTCCTGGCAACAAATCTGACACGATTAACTTGCTCGATAAGAATGGCAATGCTGTTTGCAATGGTGACTGTTGCAATGTGGTAAATGATGCTTTTGCTTCGCGCTTTTCTCGCGTAACAGGATTTCCTTTGCCAAAAATTGCCCTTTGTTTTGTTTTCCAATACATTTTATCCCTGTAGTTTCGGCGGGGATGCGCCGTCTGATAGAAAATTTAAACTTATTTAGCTCTGCAGGTGATGACAACATAAATTCAATGTTGCCCCATTATACTTGCCCCATTATACTTGCTGAACTGTATTCGCAGTCTTGGGAGACTTATACTTTGCCAGATGATTGGAAGGTTGGTAAAATGATTCCACTTAACAAAACAGGTAACACTCATTCTCGCCTAAAGTACATGCCAATATCTTTAACCAGTGTACTCTGTAAACTTCTCGAACATAACATTCATTCACACTTGGTATCTCTGTCCTTCCTCATTCATCTCGTGATTCATTTATCTCACTCGGATTCTGTTCTCAGGCCAGGTCGTACTGGCAGTGAAAACGTCTCGCCTCTTAGTTGACATTCCGTGCTGGAGGAGGAAGCAAGCGGCCTCTTGAGCCGACATTTGCACTGCATTGAGCAACCTAAGATTGAGCTTTATCAGTGACGGAGTGCACATCACGACAGCTTCTTCGGACGATTCTTCATTGATCTTCTGCATCTCCTTAGGAAGATTTGACATTTCACGTGTGGCCTTGTTAGCGTGTTCAACAAACTACGCAGCACAAGCATAAACATCGAGTGGAACTTGGATGTCTATGTTAGGATCCAGTACGGAAGCAATCCACGAATCGATGTACTTCATGTTTTTCTGCTTAGTGTCTCTCTTCGGCATGATACAAGGTCTCGTAATTCCGGCACCGAACGATGTTCAACTGGCTTCTGACATGGAGAGCGTATGAAACGCGGACGGCTTAGCTAACTAACCAATCATTAAACACTTCTTGTTTCTTCTATCCAATATATTACCGTGTTTGGTATGCCGTCCGCGTGCATTATGTCATGGGAGCCTGCTTTCTCGACAAACTGCTCATTTTGCAGCTGGGATCTTGTGATACTGCGTCATTTGGGTCTTACGAAATAGCCTTGTCATGGACGAGGCTACTCAATACGGCATCACTTTCATAGCCATGTAGAGGCCGTGACGTGGAGTAGCACCTCTACCGTCGCAGCGCCGACAGTCAGTCGATGACACTGACATCGGCATTACTTTGACAACTGGATTAATCTTACGCCCTTGGTCAAGATATATCTGGTTGAAGGCAAGAGTTTCGGCATGTTCAATAAATAACACATTCAATGGCGTCTTCCTTTCACCAGGTGCAATCTGGAGACTCTGGTTGTCGTCTATGATCATACTGTGTTGTCTTAATGTCGTTTGCATTACGACTTCGATTGGATCATGTGGATCGTCCAAGTCTTCCACGAACTCTACGTTGTCCTCTGTGGTTGTTCAAGCGTTTTGACATATCATCGATGCCTGTCGTATCCACTTTGACGTCGTAGAATTGGCACAACTCGGACTCCATGAAGAACTGTAGCCACAAGAAGAGATCTTGCTTCTTGACCATTCTATGAACGTACATTTTGCACATCAGGCATCGCTTTGAGTGGACGTGGATGGCTTAGTTGTTCTCGAGATGATTGGGGAAAATTTGCACTGTTTCTGCAATGTAGATTGGTACGTTGAATTACTAGTCTCACAATGCAATGTTTCCCAGCATTCTAGTGAAGTAGACGCCGGATCTGCATAAATGCTACACGAGGCGATATGAATCACTCACTGACCAAGTTCACAGGCGGTAGATGGGGAAGCTTTGAAGGGTAGATAAACCGGTTCGTAGTAGAGTAGTTGGGGATCTTGTTACCCCGAAGCGATGCTGTACACGCGCGACAGACTGGAAAGCTCAATATGTCCTGGTCCAGGAAGTGTTAATTATGCAGGGCATGAGACGATGCGTTAGCCTTGCTGACGTCGTTCGCCAACCACAATCTATCACATAGGCTGCACACGCTATCGAACCGTTTATCCAGGAGCCATTGTTAGAAACGATTGTTCGCCCTTGTATTGTGGGCACGACGGCGTTCCTTCCGCGCGGCTACCTATTCTTGTCGCTGGTGTTGTTTCCCAGCGGCTTCGCGTTGTCTCATATCGGTATGGTGTTGTTCCGCACCTGTCTCATGGCCTCGTCGTCACATTGCCTGCATTCGACAATGGTTTATTGTTGCTGGCTCTGGGCCTCGGAATCATTGATCCGACGTGAGTTCGGAGATATCCGCGCCTATGGAAGAGCAGTAAGCTCCTAGCGTTTGGCTCTCCTTGCTGCATTCTTCGCTTCCTGGGGTTCGGCCTTGCTGGCGCACTTGTATGATCGACCGCACTTAGGCGGCGCGGAAAGTGGTGGCACATGAGGAGTAGTCGACGTAGCAGCACTTTTCATCACGAGATGGGACGCGAATCAACCCAGACAGTTAAGGGCGAGACTGACAAAGCCGCGTGGCGCCGTGTTAGTACACCGTTAGCGCCGTTTTCTCCTCTCCGCTACTAACCTTTCGCTTCATGTGCACAGTGTATATCTCGACACGCTGCATCGTATGATGCGGCACATGCACCAATGGTATGCGTGATGTCATACATTGTCGCGCATCCTTCTGAATTCAACCTTAATCCAGGTTGCTCTAATTTCTGCCAACATCAATCCACCTTTATCCACCTTTACTTCACTTGCATTCTCATACTTCACTTTCACTCATTTTAGTGCACTTCAGGTCATCTTACTCTAAACTATCCTGTATTGCTGCTGACGTCATACAATATGCCGATGACGTCGCACTGAGTTACAGTACCACACGTTGTGGACAGCAGCGCCGGCTCTTGTGCCTCATGAGACATATAGTGCTTTAACGTTATCAAATCCAACCAGGACCCCGCCCCCTAGGTGATGGATACAGATCTCCAAGGCCGTTGTTTTAGTGGCTGCACGCCGGGACAGCTGGACACAGGTAACGAACGTCACCATTTAGACACGGCCTCACATTTACCAGCTATTTATTTGCTCGATCTAGCCCTAAGTTAAATTAGTGTTGCATTTGAGGTTGTAGCGCCCACCTATGCCTATACGCGCAGACGCTAAAGGTCGGCGCTCTTGGCTGGCACTCCACAAGATGACGGAAATGAAGTTGGGCGGCGCGTGCTCGCGGCGCAATAACGGCAAGCACAAGTCCGTTCTAAGAGCGTGCTACGGTGGTCCTCTGGTTCATGCGCTCCACTGAAACCCCTCTGTTCCCGACATTGGTGGCTCTGGATTCCGAGATGACCGGCACCAGCAACCTACCGCCCTCAAGAAACCTTCCGGCTGACTCTACCTCGTGCCCTCAGGATATCGCAGCTCTACAGCTTCACCTGCCCACGTACCGACGCAAAGATCCTCACGTTTGGTTCACCCAGATGGAACCATCCTTTGATCTATACCACATGACCCCCGAGACTTCTCTCTGGGGTGATTACTTGCCAACCTCACTCGTGAGGTTGACCACGAGGTGCTGGACGTCATCGCTACACCTTTTGGGGGTGCCCTGTAGCAGCAACTGAAGCTGAGTGCGTCCAGCGCGTGATCACCTTCGAAGTGCTTGGAGATCGCCGCCCTTCCCAGCTGCTCAACAGCATGAGACGTCTCCTCGACTCAATCAACGTCGAAGCGAATGGGGCGCTGTGCCTTCCTGCCGCACTTGCCACAGTTCACCCGCATCGTCTTGGCAGCTGCAGGAGATTTCACCCTCGACCTCACCTTCAAGCTCGCTGATTGCGATTATTACGCGACTTCTCTTTCTGTCGCCGCCCTCCCTTCAACACATGAGTCCTCGATCAAGACCCTCTTAGAGATCCTCATTGACCAGCTCGCCGTCTCCATCAGTGCCCTCCGGACGTCCTCTCATGACTAGCGCGGCTCCTCCTCACGTCGCAGTCACGGTCTCGCATCCCCGAACGGTCCCCTCTCGCGCAGTCTTCGAAGCTCGCCTGTTTACTTGTACCATCGCACGTTCCAACGCCATGCCCGTGAGTACCAGCCCGTGGCCCGTGGTCGGGAAATGCACAGCGAGATCACTGCTGGCGGCATGTGACCTCGCCTTAGGACCCGGCCGCCATTTAATCGTCATGGTTTGCATTTATGCGTTGCTCTTCCTTTTAGACTCGGGTGCCGAGGTCGGCAACCGCGGTCGCGCGCAAGCGCGACCGCGGTTACCTGACCTACACTCTGCGTGGTGAACTCTACCTCCATCGAACGCATAATCTACAGTCCGTCACTCTCTTCCTTTGCCTGAGGCGCACATTCCGGTGGGCTGTCATCGTAGCCGATGTGAATCAGCCTATCCTCAGCTCTGACTTTCTGACGCATTTCGATAGCGACGGCAGCATGCACCGCCGTCGCCTGATTGACACCAAGACTCGACTCTCGTTTTGTGGATTTCTATCGGCTCTCACTCCAACTCGCATCCGCGCGCTGACTCCACCATGCTCGTACGCTCGCACCCTCGAAGACTTTTCTGAGGTGACGAGACCCTGCAATTCAAATCAGGCACCCAAGCACAGCGTAATCCACCGCATTGTCACGCGTGGGCCACCAGTCACACATCATCCGCACCGGCTCTTCGATAAGCGCCTGGCCATTGCTAAACGGGAATTCCAGCTGGCTATTATTCGCCCTTCGTCCAGGAGTTGGGCATCCTCACTCCATCTGGTGCCCAAGAAACAACCGTGTGACTGGCGTTCGAGCGGCGACTACAATGCGCTCAACGCTCACGTGGTCCACGATAGGTTTCCCCTTCTACACATCCAAGATTTCACAGACCATTTGGAAGGATACAAAGTCTTTAGAAAGGTAGACCCTGTCAAGGCCTATCTCTAAGGTACCGTTGAGCCTGCCGATATCCGGTAGACGGCCATTACTACAGCCTTCGGCCTGTCTGAGCATGGGCACATGCCCTATGGGCTAGGTAACACAGCTCAACGTTCCAAAGATTCATTGCCGAGGTAACACACTGACTGCGGACTGTGTTTGCTTACATAGGCTACAATCTCGTCGGCAGTCCCAATCCACAAAATGATCAGCATCACCTCCGAGAACTCTTTCAAGGTCTTCAACAAATTGGCCTTGTCGTCAACCCCAATAAATACTCCGGGTATTAAGAGCTCTAGTCCCTGCTTCACAACACCTCTGCACTGGCAAATCGTCCGTTGCCCTCCCACGTCCAGACCGTGTAGGACTTCCCAGCACCCACTACCTTAAGTCACCTGCGTGAGTTCATGGACCTAGGGAATTTCTTCCGACCCTTTATTCTGTACTGCGCTGAGATTTTTCACCCATTGACGGACCTTCTTCGCACGACCAAGGGCGCCTCATCCTCAACTTCCCGGTCTCTAAAAGCTGAAGTTGCTTTCAGGGCTGCTACACAAGCCGTCGCCGATTCAGTGCTTCTCATCCACCCGAGAACTAACATCGCTACCCACGTCATGGCGGAGGCTTCCAGTGTCGCCATGGGCGCTGTTCTGAAGCAGCAAATCGACTCCGAGTGGCGTCCACTGGACTTCTTCTTTTGGAAGCTCCAAACTGCCGAAACTCGGTTCAGCGGTTTCTTGCGGCGAGCTGCTCGCTATATACTCCTCCATCCAGCACTTTTGGCACTTCTTGGCGGGCGAGCTATTTGACGTTCTAACAGATCATAAGCTTATTATTTATTTATTTGTTAAGAAAAGGTGGTGTAGTGTAAGTAATTAGATAGCACATATCGGGGAGCGCGGTTCTCAACAGATTCAAGGTCTGTAATGAATGCGGTGCAAGATAGGTCCCAAATAGAGCAAGCATATTCTAATTTTGACCTAACTGATTATGAGTGAAGTTTATTGGCGCAAGGGCATCTGAGGCCAAAGAGCGCCAGGACATGTGTTTTGATTTAGCAAAATTGTGAGCTTTGATTATCACCTCAAATAAAGGCTCTATAGAGGCCTACGCGTAAGATAGATCTATAGATGTTTGTCTATCAATTGTAAAATAATAACTCAAATGAATCGTCGTCATCATCATAATCTTCATCACTCTGGTTGTGCCCACTGCAGGACAAAGGCTACTCCCATACTTCTCTAACTACCCCGGTCGTGTGCTAATTGCGACCAGGTTGTCCCTGCACACTTATTAATCTCATTCATCCTCCTAACTTTCTGCCACCCCCTGCTAGCCTCCCTTCCCATGGAATCCAGTCCGTAACCCTTAAATGGCCATCAGTTAACTTCCCTCCCCATTGCATGTCCCGCCCATGCCCATTTCTTTTTCTTGATGTCAACTCAGACGTCATTACCTCGCGTTGGTTCCCTCACACAATCTGCTCTTTTCTTATCCCTTAACGTTACACCTATTATTCTTCTTTCCATAGCTGGTTGCATCGTCCTCAATTTAAGTAGAACCCTTTTCCTAAGCCTCCAGGTTTCTGGCCCGTACGTGAGTACTGGTAAGACACAGCTGGTAACACTTTTCTCTTCTCTTGAGGGATAATGGCAACATGCTTTTCATGATCTGAGAATGCCTGACAAACACACCCCTAGCCCATTCTTATTTTTCTGATTATTTCAGTCTGATGATCCGGATCCGTGGTCACTACATGCCCTAAGTAGATGTATTCTCTTACCACTTCAGTGCCTCACTACCTATCGTAAACTGCTGTCCTCTTCCGAGACTGTTAGACATTACTTTAGTTTGCATCAGATTAATATTTAGTACTACCCCTCCGCTTTGCCTCTCCAGGACATCGAGCATGCTTTGCAATTGGTCCCTTGAGTTACTAACCAAGGCAATATCATCAGCGAATCGCAAGTTACTAAGGTATTCTCCATTAACTCTTATTCCCAATTCTTCCCAATCCAGGTCTCTGAACACCTCCTGTAAACGCGCTGTGAACAGCATCGGAGAGATCGTATCTTCCTGCCTGACGCCTTTCTTTATTGGGATTTAGTTACGTTCTTTATGGAGGACTACTGTGGCTGTGGGTCCGCTATAGATCTATTTCAGTATTTTTACATACGGCTCGTCTGCACCCTGATACTGTAGTGCCGATATGACTGCTGAGGTTTCGACTGAATCAAACGCTTTCTCGTAATCAATGAAGCCTATATGTAAGGGTTGGTTATATTACTCACATTTATCTATCACCTGATTGATAGTGTGAATATGGTCCGTTGTTGAGTAGCCTTTACGGAATCATGCCTGGTCCTTTGGTTGACAGAAGTCTAAGGTGTTCCTGATTCTATTTGCTATTACCTTAGTAAAAACTTTGTAGGTAACGGACAGTAAGCTGATCGGTCTCCAATTTTTCAAGTCATTGGCATCCCACTTCTTACGGATTAGGATTATGTTAGCGTTCTTCCAAGACTCATGTACGCTCGTGGTTATGAGGCATTACGTACACAGGGTGGCCAGGCTTTCTAGTACAATCTGCCCAGCATCCTTCAACAAATCTGCCGTTACCCTATCCTCCTTAGCCGCCTTCCCCCTTTGCATAGCTCCCAAGGCTTTCTTTACTTCTTCTGGCGTTATTCTTGGGATTTCGAATTCCTCTAGACTGTTCTCCAATTATCGTCGTGGGTGCCACTGGTACTGTATAAATCTCTATAGAACTCCTCAGCCACTTGAACTATCTCATCCATATTAGTAATGATATTGCCGGCTTTGTCTCTTAATGCATACATCTGATTCTTGCCAATTCCTAGTTTCTTCTTCACTGTTTTTAGGCTTCCTCCGTTCCTGAGAGCATGTTCAATTCTATCCATATTATACTTCCTTATGTCAGCTGTCTTACGCTTGTTGATTAACTTCGAAAGTTCTGCAAGTTCTATTCTAGCTGTAGGGTTAGATACTTTCATACATTGGCGTTTCTTGATCAGATCTTTCGTCTCCTGCGATAGCTTACTGGTATCTTGTCTAACGGAGTTGCCACCGACTTCTATTGCAGATTCTTTAATGATGCCCGTATGATTGTCGTTCATATCTTCAACACTAAGGTCCTCTCCCTGAATTAAGGGCGAGTACCTGTTCTGTAGCTTGATCCGGAATTCCTCTATTTTCCCTCTTACCGCTAATTCATTGACCGGCTTCTTACGTACCAGTTTGTTCCGTTCCCTCCTCAAGTCTAGGCTAATTAGAGTTCTTACCATCCTATGGTCACTGCAGCTCACCTTGCCGATCACGCCCACATCTTGTATGATGCCAGGGTTAGCATAGAGTATAAAGTCTATTTCATTTCTAGTCTCGCCATTCGGGCACCTCCACGTCCACTTTCGGCTAGTCCGCTTGCGGAAAAAGGTATTCATTATCTGCATATTATTCTGTTCTGCAAACTCTACCAATAACTCTCCCCTGCTATTCCTAGAGCCAATGCCATATTCCCCCACTCACTAGTCTCCAGCCTGCTTCTTACCTACCCTGTCATTGAAGTCGCCCATCAGTTTAGTGCATTTTGTTTCCACTTTACCCATCGCCGATTTCACGTCTTAATAGAAGCTTTCGATTTCCTGGTCATCATGACGGGATGTAGGGGCGTACGACCTTCAATTTGTACATCTTAATAAGTTTCACAACAAGACCTGCCCCCCTTCTCGTTAATGCTATAGAATTCCTGTATGTTACTAGCTATATCCTTATTAATCAGGAATCCAACTCCCCGTTCTCGTCTCTCCGCTAAGCCCTTGGTGCTACAGGACGTGCCCGCTTTTTAGCACTGTATATGTTTCTTTTGTTCTTCTAACATCTACTGAGCCCTATTATATCCCATTTACTGCCCTGTAATTCCTCCAATAGCACTGCTAGACTTGTCTCTCTAGATAACGTTCTAGCGTTAAACGTTGCCAGGTTCAGATTCAAATGGCGGCCTGTTCGGACCCAGGTATCCTTAGCACCCTCTGCTGCGTCACAGGTCTGACTCCCGCCGTGGTCATTTGCTTCGCAGCCGCTGGGGACTGAGGGCCGGAGGTGATTGTTGTATTCATGAAATAAATATAGGGCCTTAAATGCATTGGTTGAGGCACACATGTTAAATTTTTGTGGATTGTCCGAGTCCCTTGCTGTGCAATTCTTGCTTACGCAAGAAGTGCAAGAGCTCGCACATACTTTGTGCATCAGATTATACTTGACCTGTCAGGCACAATCTCATGGTTAGGAGGAAATAAGATGATTTGAAGGAAGTTAACTTCTGCAAGATAATTAAGCACTCTTTTAAAGTTAAAAAGTGCATCCTCTAATAAGAACTTCGAGGGATGGGGGCTATATGGTGTAAGTACAGTTCCCTAAAGTGAGCCACTCACTCTCGGTGAAATTTAGGACGTTGAATAAGGACATGTAGGATGGTTAGATTCTCACCGCAGCGTGTGCACGTCGGTAGGTCAGTTGTAGCCAAGAGGTATTTGGTTGTGCCATAAGTGTCTCCTATTCTGAGTTTTGTCGAGGTGACTTCGGTGTGTCTATCAAGCTTCAGTTGAAAATATTTGGTTAACTGCCGTTTAAGCAGGTCTAGCGCATTTTCTACTTCCTTGTACCATCCAGCTTGCCAATGATTACGGAGCGCCTTTCGTACCTGAAGGCTTCATGTCTACGCCAGGTACCCAGCTTACATCAATTGTATTCCGATGAGGTGGTTGTCCAGCATTTTTGTCCGCCATTTCACTGCCCGCAAACTCAGAGTGGCCGGGCACCCAGCACACAACAAGAGCAAAGTTTTTTTTTATACGCTACCTGAATGCGTTTAAGGAGCTTGCTTATTACAGGGTTTCGGCTTAATTTGCCACAGGGCCGAGCTGTGATCAGCCTTAAAGAATATGTGTATATTATAGACTCTTGCATTTTCTGCTGTACTATGTAGTCAACAGTGATCAGTATACCGCACGCTTCCGCTGTAAAGATGCTGCTATGGTTATGCAAGGTTTTAGAGTTAGAGAAGTTAGGGCAATGGGGCTGCACATGATACCAAATTTGCAGACTTTTAAGCATCAATGAAAAATCCCATAGATATATACTCGTCTCCAAGGGCTAAAGAATGTTGCCGGAGGAGGCTACTTGGACAACTCTTTTTGTTAAGCTCTGTAAAGGACAAGTCACAGGTGACTGGACATTGCTCCCAAGATGGTATGCGTTCAGCGTAGTCACTTTGCTGCAGAGCTGTGAAAACTATTGCGAGTTTTTCCACAACAGATTTTTCTGCTAACGGGAACGGTAGCGCATATAGTAGCGATGCTCTCGGTATCTCTAAGTAGACTGACGTCCATTCGCCAAAAATCGCATTTCATGGTGATTTCGCCGAGATACCGACAATCGGACAAAGAGTGATGATCGGAAATGCAGGGTGTATTCGTGGCAAGGACAATAATTTTGCAGCTTTCAAGATAAAGGTTAATTTTAGGGGGAGAGAAATTTATCTAGCCTGCTTGCTGACTGTTCTCTTTCCGAACTTGGCACAAATACGTCATCGCGCCACTGCACCCACGCATCGTAGAGACGAAACTATTGGGCACGACGGCGTAACCGCCTTATTCCTCGATAGTTACGGGACCGTCCGGGTCCGCGAGTGTCGCGGTTCTCGTTTAGGCAGCTATGGAAATCACCGATTATGAATGTGGGGGTAAGGCTTGAGCATGTATGTGTCAAGCGATTCAAAAATGTTTGTTTAATTGGACTGGCATTCGGGTACATATATCACTGGTGGCCAGCCCGTCCCGCGTTTAGCAGAAAATCGACTTCTAACGTGCGACTGTCTAAACCGCACGTACAGTGCGCTCCCTTCCTAAAACGAAAGATTAAAAACAATATTAGTGCGCCATAAGACATCCTTTGTCAGGGAAAAGAAGGCATCAACTGCGAAACGGCTCTTAAAGTTTGACAGATCAAGGCATATCCAGAAATTACATTCTTGCAAGAAAAGCACGCCGACGCCCCGCGCTCGCGCGAAGTGCAGCACCTCTCCCTGTTTGTCCACGGACGGCAATCCTTCAAAATTCAGAGAGAGGAAATGCAACATCGCCATGGTTCAAACGAAAAACATCACAATGTTTACAAGCCTAGTTTGTAGCCTAGTCAGCCCGGTTCCCCTGACTTAAGTAGTGCTCTTATCAGAAGAGAGTAGTGGTGGGAACTGCTCATCTTCCGAGCTGTCTGAAGCCTCCGAGGAAGACAGAGGTTCGGAACGTTCGTTGCGGCGTGGTGCTTCAGAGGAAGCCTGTACATCGGGGTCCTGGTCGCCTTTGAGTTATTCTTTGGGGAACTCGTCCTGCTTTTAATGGTCGCCAGCTTAATATTCGTGGCTGACAGGGGCGTTAGTGTTTGAGGCAGCCGTGGCATAGCATCCGGACAAGGAGCAGTGCGCTGTGCGTGGTCAGCCTACGTCCGCTGGACGTATGCTGTCTCTCTCTGTCTGTCTCAGCCATGGAACGGCGGCTTGTCAATGACCAGGTGGAGGACATGCTTGAACATGACGTCATTCAGCCGTTCCATAGTCCGTGGTCGTTCCTAGCAGTACTTGTGCGAAGTAAATGTGGCTCTTTTCGATTCTGTGTTGAATACCGTCGCCTCAACAAAATTACATTGAAGGGCGTCTATTCCTTCCACGTATTGACGATGCCATCGATTGCTTTCAACGTTCTGAATAGTGTTTGTCGTTACACGTGCGCTCTGGCTACTGGCAAGCTCCTGTAGCCGTATCATCATCATCATCAGCTTGGTTACGCCCACTGCAGGGCAAAGGCCTCTCCCATATTTCTCCAAGAACCCCGGTCATGTACTAATTGTGGCCATGCCGTCCCTGCAAACTTCTTAATCTCATCCGCCCACCTAACTTTCTGCCGCCCCCTGCTACGCTTCCCTTCCCTTGGGATCCAGTCCGTAACCCTTAATGACCATCGGTTATCTTCCCTCCTCATTACATGTCCTGCCCATGCCCATTTCTTTTTCTTGATTTCCGTAGCCGTATCTGATCGTCCTAATGCTGCATTGGTGTCGCGTGACGGGTTCTATGTATTTACCGTCATGCCGTTTGGTCTCTACAAAGCGCTTGCCGCTATTGAGCACATGAGGAAAAGCACACTTCGAGACTTAAAGCAGAGGATCTGCCCATGCTGTCACAATAACATCATCGTATTTTCTTTAAATCTTCCGGCCTGTCTCACCCTTCTCCATGAGGTTCTGACGTGCGTGAAAACTTGTGGCTTTCAGCTTGTCAAGAAGGGTCGCTTTGTTGCCAGCAAGTTGACTACCTTGGGCCACATTGTATCCAGAGGCTGTGTTTTCTCCGACTCCGCGAAACTCCATGCTGGCGCCGCCTTCCTGAAAGCAACGTCACGTTTAAGGGGCTCTGTTCCTACATCCGTCGCTCTCTGCTTAATTTCCCCACCGTCATTGCACCTTTGACGAAACTTCTAAGCGCTAACAACGACATCTCCAGTTGGTCCCCTGAATGTGATGTCGCCTTGCAGACTCTGCGCCACCTATTAACATCTCGTATCCGCCGTCACTACGATCCCAAGGTCCTTGCGAAAGTACATGCACAAGCCAGTGGTGTCGGCCTTTGTGCAGTACTCGCGCAACGCAAACACGACAATGCAGAACATGTTGTCGCCTACGCGAGTCGCCCACACAGAAAGGGCGAGACCAAGTATTCTGTCACTGAAAAAGAGTTTCTGGTCATCGTGTGGGCTCTAATGAATTTCCAACCCTACCTCTATGGCCGTCCTCTCTACCTGATCGCGGACCATCACGCTCAGTGCTGGTAATCGTTCCTAAAGGATCCTTCTGGTCGCCTTCTCCGCTCTGCACTTTGGCTGCAGGGGTACAACATACAAGTACTGTGCATACGAGGCCGGAAGTGTACTGACGCGGATGCCCTGTTTCGGTTTCCGCTACTATTTGACGCGTAGTAGGTCTCGGCGCTCAACTTCGATTCTATGTCGTTGGAGCAGCGCAACGATTCATAAGTTGTTAGCGTCATTAACATCCTGTCCACCCCAACTGCCGCCTTAGCGTCTTCCGTCTTCCGTCTTCCGTCTTACCGTCTTCCTTAGCGCTCTGCCCTCAAGCCGCTAATTTTCCTGGGCTCGCAAAGCTGTTCTATTGTCGTAATTATGTGCCTGGCGTCCAAAGTGGCTCCTGCTCGTACCGTGTCACATGCCTACCGACATGTACGTGTGCTGCCTTTCAAGCCGACCCGCAAAGTTCTCATGCTGTGCGTTGAAGATATAATCGAGGTTGCGCCACTGCTTTTACTGGCGTAAAATTTAAAACTTGGTTCGCAGGTACATCCCTGGTTGCGCCGCATCAAAGCGATGCAAGGCACACCGAAGCTTTCATCCTGATCACTTCCACCTCTACCTTGACCAGAACTTGCTCTCCACCAGTCGGCATTGACCTTACGGTCCACTCCAGCCCATCACATCAGGGAACTCTCATCATTGGCGTCGACTACGTCACCCGCTATCTAAGACAGCAGGCCCTCCTGCCGCTACAGCACGTGAGGTTGCTTTCGTCGTTCTACGCAATTTCGTGCTTCGACATGGTGCGCCTTGTGAACTTCTCAGTGAGAGAGGGCTTGTGTGCCTGCCAGAAGTCGTCAAAGTCCTCGTTACTGAGTGTCACATTACTCGCCGCACGTTGATGGCATATAACCCACAAACTAGCGGGTTAACCGATAATTTCAATCGCACTCTTGGCGGAATACTCACTGGGTACGTCACGTCCGACCATGATAACTGGGATATGGTTCACCCTTTTGCAACGTGCGCTTTTAATTCCACAACGCAAGCGACTGCTGGCTTCTCACCATTCTTTTTCTATTATATGGAACTGAACGATCGTGCATGTTGTACAATCTACTATTATACCTTACCCACGCCTCCGAATGGTGGCTCATCTTATAATTAGCCAAGTAGGCAGAAGAGAAAGAACGCGCAGACCCGAGTCAAACAGGTACACCAATAACGGAGAAATTTCGTAGATCAAAACTTGGGGTAGGAAACCTTTACTCGAAGGAAGAAAACGAAAATGTCCCTAATAATACGGCCCCAAAACCAGTTGAAGTTCCAATACATCTAATTAAGCAGCTGGGCTTAAGAGCAAGGCACTGTTTAATAGTGCCATAGAGCAAGAGATTAAAATAAAAAAATGCGGTTGGAGAGGTAAGGCATATACAGTGCTGACTAAAGGCGATCTCCTCTGCTGTAATGGTCTCCCAGATAAGAAGCAATACGGAGTAGGATTCCAAATCTATAAGCAAATAGCGGGGAAGGTTGACGAATTCTACTGCATCTTAGAAAGAGTAGCAGCAGTCGTAATCAAACTCAATAAGATGTATAGATTAAAGGTAGTACAAGCCTACCCTCCACCATCCAACCATGATGATGATGAATTAGATCAGATTTATGAAGCTGTTGAATCAGCGACGAGAAAAGTGCAAACTCAGTATACTGTAGCAATGGGCGACTTCAATGCAAAAGCGGGGAAAAAGCAGGCCGGTAAACAAGTATTTGGCAACCATGGCGTCGATTTTAGGAACGCTAGAGTAGAGATGCTGGTACAATTCGTGGAAAGGAATAAGCTGTGAATATTGACCACCTTCTTCATTAAACGTAGCAACAGAAAGATGACCTGGAAAAGCCCTATGGTGAAACAAGAAATGAAATAGATTCCATACTTTCTACCCTTCCCAGCATAATGAAGGGTGTTGAATTATTAGTAGAGTAAAGTATAGTGATCAGAGGTTGGCGAGGTTTAGGATTCACCTCAAGTTAAAGAAAGAAAGAGTAAAGTTGGTCAGGAAGAAAGAGGCCAACCTAGTCTCTGTAAGGGTAAAAGCAGACCAATACAGGCTGCTACTTGAAAAACAAATATGCAGCCCTAGAACAGAGAGATGAAGATGATATTGTGGTAACTAAGGAAACCACTGCAATTGAGACAGCAATTGAAGGGGGGAGGGGGGGGGTAAGGCACCAAGGCAAACAGTAGGCAAGCTCCTAAGTAACAAAAGACCTCGCAATGAAATGGGAGACAATGAAAGTGTCCAACTCTAGAGATGAAATAAAATTGGCGGAATTATCAAAATTCATCAACAAGAAAAAAAAAGGGTTGTTCGAAATTATACGTGAGAAAGAGTGAGGAATCCGTAAGAAACAGACGCAGCATGAAATCAGCGAAAAGGAAACTTGGCCAATGACAAACCAAGATGTATGCGCTGAAACATAAGCAGGATAATTATCACCGGAATCTCGAAGATATACTAAAAGCAGCGGAATAATTCTATACTGACATGTGCAGTACATGTGACATGTGCAGACATATTCCGGGCAGGCCGCCATTGGAATATGAACCTGGCAACGTTTAACGCTAGAAAGTTATCTAGTGAGGCGAGTCTAGCAGTGCTATTGGAGGAATTAGAGGGCAGTAAATGGGATATAATAGGGCTCAGTGAAGTTAGGAGGCCAAAAGAAGCATATACAGTGCTAAATAGCGGGCACGTCCTGTGCTTCCGGGGCTTAGCGGAGAGAAGAGAACTAGGAGTCGGATTCCTGGTTAATAAGAATATAGCTGGTAACATACAGGAATTCTATAGCATTAACGAGACGGTGGCAGGTCTTGTTGTGAAACTTAATAAGAGGTACAAAATGAAGATTGTACAGGTCTACGCCCCTACATCCAGTCATGATGACCAGGAAGTCGAAAGCTTCTATGAAGACGTGGAATCGGCGATGGGCAGAGTGAAAACTAAATACACTATACTAATGGGCGACTTTAATGCCAAGGTAGGCAAGAAGCAGGCTGGAGACAAGGCAGTGGGTGAATATGGCATAGGCACTAGGAATAGCAGGGGAGAGTTATTAGTAGAGTTTGCGGAACAGAATAATATGAGGATAATGAATACCTTCTTCCGCAAGCGGGATAGCCGAAAGTGGACGTGGAGGAGCCCGAACGGCGAGACTAGAAATGAAATAGACTTCATACTCTGCGCTAACCCTGGCATCATACAAGATGTGGACGTGCTCGGCAAGGCGCGCTGCAGTGACCACAGGATGGTTAGAACTCGAATTAGCCTAGACCTGAGGAGGGAACGGAAGAAACTGGTACATAAGAAGCCAATCAATGAGTTAGCGGTAAGAGGGAAAATAGAGGAATTCCAGATCAAGCTACAGAACAGGTATTCAGCTTTAACTCAGGAAGAGGAACTTAGTGTTGAAGCAATAAACGACAATCTTGTGGGCATCATTAAGGAGTGTGCAATGGAAGTCGGTGGTAACTCCGTTAGGCAGGATACCAGCAAACTATCGCAGGAGACGAAAGATCTGATCAAGAAACGCCAATGTATGAAAGTATCTAACCCTACAGCTAGAATAGAACTTGCAGAACTTTCGAAGTTAATCAACAAGCGTAAGACAGCTGACATAACGAAGTATAATATGGATAGAATTGAACATGCTCTCAGGAACGGAGGAAGCCTAAAAACAGTGAAGAAGAAACTAGGAATTGGCAAGAATCAGATGTATGCATTAAGAGACAAAGCCGGCAATATCATTACTAATATGGATGAGATAGTTCAAGTGGCTGAGGAGTTCTATAGAGATTTATACAGTACCAGTGGCATCCACGACGATAATGGAAGAGAAAATAGTCTAGACGAATTCGAAATACCGAAGGTAACGCCGGAAGAAGTAAAGAAAGCCTTAGGAGATATGCAAGGGGGGAAGGCAGCTGGGGAGGATCAGGTAACAGCAGATTTGTTGAAGGATGGTGGACAGATTGTTCAAGAGAAACTGGCCACCCTGTATACGCAATGCCTCATGACCTCTAGTGTACCGGAATCTTGGAAGAACGCTAACATAATCCTAATCCATAAGAAAGGGGACGCCAAAGACTTGAAAAATTATAGACCGATCAGCTTACTGTCCGTTGCCTACAATGTATTTACTAAGGTAATTGCAAATAGAATCAGGAACACCTTAGACTTCTGTCAACCAAAGGACCTGGCAGGATTCCGTAAAGGCTACTCAACAATAGACCATATTCACACTATCAATCAAGTGATAGAGAAATGTGCACAATATAACCAACCCTTATATATAGCTTTCATTGATTACGAGACAGCGTTTGATTCAGTCGAAACCTCAGCAGTCATGGAGGCATTACGGAATCAGGGTGTAGATGAGCCATATGTAAAAATACTGGAAGATATATATAGCGGCTCCACAGCCACCGTAGTCCTCCATAAAGCAAGCAACAAAATCCCAATAAAGAAAGGCGTCAGGCAGGGAGATACGATATCTCCAATGCTATTCACAGCGTGTTTACAGGAGGTATTCAGAGACCTGGATTGGGAAGAATTGGGGATAAAAGTTAATGGAGAATACCTTAGTAACTTGCGATTCGCTGATGATATTGCCTTGCTTAGTAACTCAGGGGACCAATTGCAATGCATGCTCACTGACCTGGAGAGGCAAAGCAGAAGAGTGTGTCTAAAAATTAATCTGCAGAAAACTAACGTAATGCTTAACAGTCTCGGGAAAGAACAGCAATTTACAATAGGCAGCGAGGCACTGGAAGTCGTAAGGGAATACATC
Organism: Dermacentor variabilis; assembly: GCF_050947875.1. Classification (NCBI taxonomy): domain Eukaryota; kingdom Metazoa; phylum Arthropoda; class Arachnida; order Ixodida; family Ixodidae; genus Dermacentor; species Dermacentor variabilis. The sequence goes on along the minus strand of NC_134570.1, from coordinate 180,803,097 downwards.
TACTTAGGGCAGGTAGTGACGGCGGATCCGGATCATGAGACGGAAATAATCAGAAGAATAAGAATGGGCTGGGGTGCGTTTGGCAGGCATTCCCAAATCATGAACAGCAGGTTGCCATTATCCCTCAAGAGCAAAGTATATAATAGCTGTGTCTTACCAGTACTCACCTACGGGGCAGAAACCTGGAGGCTTACTAAAAGGGTTCAACTCAAATTGAGGACGACACAACGAGCTATGGAAAGAAGAATGATTGGTGTAACGTTAAGGGATAAGAAAAGAGCAGATTGGGTGAGGGAACAAACGCGAGTTAATGACATCTTAGTTGAAATCAAGCAAAAGAAATGGGCATGGGCAGGACATGTAATGAGGAGGGAAGATAACCGATGGTCATTAAGGGCTACGGACTGGATCCCAAGGGAAGGGAAGCGTAGCAGGGGGCGGCAGAAAGTTAGGTGGGCGGATGAGATTAAGAAGTTTGCAGGGACGGCATGGCCACAATTAGTACATGACCGGGGTTGTTGGAGAAGTATGGGAGAGGCCTTTGCCCTGCAGTGGGCGTAACCAGGCTGATGATGATGATGATGATGATGATGATGATGATGATGATGATGATGTGCAGTACCCAGAGGAGCCACGATACATTCATTCGAAGCAATAATGGACAGGTTACGGAGACTCCTTCTGTATCTAGCAAAGAGGGTAGGGGGCCTTGCAAGACATGCAAAGGAGAAAAGAGGCAGGAGAAGATGGAATAACACGCGATTTATTCAAAAATGGAGGCCACCCAGTGCTTGAAACACTCGCGGTTCTCTATACAAAGCGTCTAACGACTTCAAGGGTCCCAGAGAACGGGAAGAATGCAAACAATATATTAATCCACAAAAAGGGAGGCGTTAAAGAATGAAACAATGATAGGCGCGTTAGCTTACTCCCACTATTATATAAAATATTCATCAAGATAAATTCCAACAGAATAAGGGCAACACTCGACTTTAGTCAATCAAGGGAACAGGCTAGCTTCATCAAGGTATTCTCTACAATGGATCACATCAATGTCATTAATTAGTTAATTGAGAAATCTTCAGAGTACAATCAGCCTCTCTATATGGTTTTCATAGAATACTAAAATGCATTGGATTCAGTAGAGATACCTGCAATCATAGAGGCATTACGTAATGAAGGAGTACAGGAGGCCTACGTAAATATCTCAGAAAATATCGACAGAGATTCCACAGCTGCCTCAATTCTGTACAAGAAAGGTAGAAAGATACCTATAAGGAGAGAGGTCAGGAAAGGAGATAGAACATCTCTCCAATGCTATTCACTGCGCGCTTGGAAGAAGAATTCAATCTATTAAACTGGGAAGGCTCAGGAGTAGGGATCAACGATGAATATATCAGCAACCTTCGGTTTGCAGATGACATTGTCCTGTTCAGCAACACTATAGACGAGTTAGAACGAATGATTGAGGACCTTAACAGGGAGTGTATAAGAGTGCGGTTGAAGATTAATATGTGGAAGAGAACGATAATGGTGAATTGCTGGGTAAAGAAACAAGAGTTCAGGATTGCCAGTAAACTTCTAGAGTCTGTGAAGGAGTATGTTAACCTATGTCAAGAATTCACAAGAATCCCTGATCAATAAGAGGAAATTTACAGAAGAATAAGAATGGCTTCGATCGCATACGGCAGACATTGTCAGCTCTTGACTGCATATTCACCATTATCATTGAAAAGGAAGGTGTTCAATCAGTGCATTTTACCTGTGCTGGCGTGTAGGGAAGAAACTTGGAGACTGACAAATAATCATGAAAACAAGTTAAGTACCGGGCAAAGAGCGATGGAATGAAGAATGCTAGGCATTACATTAGGAGACAGAAAGAGAGCAGTTTGGATCAGACAGGAAACGGGTATAGCCGATATTCTAATTGATATTAACAGAAAAATGACAACCATTTCGCTCTTTGAAGATGGAATGGCAGCGAAAGCTGACGAAAATGAAAGCTCTCAAACGAAAAGCAAAGTACTTTCGCTACCACTCGATCTTCAGAGTAGAAAGGGTTTCATTTTTGCATTGCGAGTCTGGCATCGCTGCTCGTTCGGAGATGTCCGGGCTCGCGATTCTCGTTTTGGTTCAGAATTGCGGGAACGTTTTTCATCGGTGGTCGTTTCGCGTGGTGGCGTTTACATTTTCGTTGCTGATCACAGCAGCGCTCCTCGTACGCATGTTGTTCTTCAGGTGAGCGAACTATACGTGTCCACGCCATCGATAACGCAGCTGTTCTTAGTGCCGATAACCCTGCTGCTTATATAGTGCGATAACTTTGACATCTTCCTGTTGTTCATGGCGAGCGTTCTAACCTGTTACGCATTTGGACTTCTGCGCCGCCGCACTGCATCCGTATGGGTTTGTTAGAAATCGCTAAATCCGTTTCTGTTGGCAAGACGCCATGAAAACTACGGAAGGTTATTCATATTCAACTTTCGCTCTATAAAATGAAGCTGGGCAAGTCATGCGATGCGTAGGTTGGATAACCGGTGAACCATTAGGGTTAGAGATTGGGTGCCGAGAGGAGGGAAGCGCAGTCGTGGACCACAGAAGACTAGCTGGGGCGATAAAATTGAGAAATTCGCGGGCGCTGGTTGGAATCGGTTGGTGCAGGACTTAGCTGCACAGAACCGAGGTAATATTGTTTGCCGTCGCTTGGAGATATTCAGATTATATTTTCCATTCTGCCAAATTATATAATTAACCTTAATTTGTTATACGACTTCTCAAATACGATAATTGGATTAATATTGTTAATGAGAAAATTAGACAGCAACATGAAAAACTCCCGATGCAGCTTTCTGTCGCCTAATACGTGCTACATAAAAGTGTTTTGGCATGCGTGCTAGAAGCCGGCGAATGCACATGTACGCCGAATTTCCGCGCGTATAACCTTTTGAGGCATTTTCCGTGTATTCGGGGGCGTCTTTCACGCTCGCAAAAACACATTTATGAACCGCCTATTGATCGACATAATGGAAAAGTATAATCTGAGGATCTCTAAGTTACGGTTAGCAACATTGCTTGGTTCTGTCGAGCTACGTGGCACATGCATATATTTAAATCTTGGTGCATGATAGTTGGGACACCCTGTATATAACGGCAACGCATGCCATAAAATAAGAACTGTTGAAGTGGTTAGAGAAAAATGATATAGACTGAAAGCTATCGAATGTGTTTAGACCAGGTAGACGCTTGGAGTTTAATATCTTTGTACAATGTAATTGCATGGTCATTTCAACAACCCAGAATAGACCTTTATGGGCTACGTTTCTAGATATTAAGGGAGCTGACAATAACGTAAACACGGAATTGTTATAAGACATTCGCAAGCCTGAAGGCATAGATGACGATCTCGCGGAGCTCCTTAGGGGCATATATAGGGGCAGAAGACTTCAATGTTAAAGGAAGGCTGGAAATACGCCAGGGATGTGGAAATTCGCCGAGAACCGAAGCGAGGATGCCCTCTGCTCCCATTGTTGGTCACGTTTTATTTTAGGGTTATAGTAAGATGACTTACAAACAATAAATTAGGGTTTCATTTGTGTACAACGATTCCCGGATGTAACAGGAAAGGCACCGACAAACCTAGGCAACAAGATTAGCAAAAATATGGTATCAATTCAACAGCATGACATAGCCATAGCCCGGCAATATAAATGCCTGGGCATATATATAAATATGAGAAAGATTCATTCAAGCACATAACAAACAATATTATTATCAGCAGCAAGCGTAATGGAGCAATAAATAAACACAGAGCACTTTGGGGCAACAATAAATATGAAGCCGTGAATGGAATCTGGAAATGCGTAATGGCACCGGCACGAACGTTAACGAATTCTATTCGGTGCTTGAAGACGGATATCCCGTCATGCTTGGAAGTTAATACAAGATCGGTAGGCCGGTTCGTAAATCCACGAATGAGGCTGCTCAGGTGACATTTGTTGGGCTTCTCTTGAGGTAAGAGAACTGCAGAGAAGAGTTAGTTGTGAAGAAAGACTCAGGTTCGTGGATGAAAATAAATGGGCATCTAAAGTGCACAAAGACCTGTAGCTGAAAGTGTGGACAAATAATGGATGTAGAGGTGAAGAAATTTGGTAACCAAGGGCAGGGTAATTGAAAGTACAAATAGTCAAGGAGAGTTATCAAAAAGAACGTGACGGAAATGTACATAATAAAGAGAATATACGAAGTGTAAATAAAAACATAAAATAGATTTACAAGAATTGCAAGAAAGGAACAGGAAGCGAAAATCTCTTCGATAACACACAGGGAATCGCCTTGCTATTCCGGGCTCGAGTTTCCAGCGTGAATACGAAGGCATACCTGGACAAACATTCGCAAGAACTTGAGTCCTGCGTCTCCTGCAAGCGAAATTCCGGAGGCTAGTCAGCCCATCATAATGTAATACGGAAGTATTCACTCAGTGAGACCTAAAGCTACCCAAGGCCTCCCAGAAGCGCTTGCATTTGCGCTTGCAATAGGCGCATCAGGCCGTCAGCAGTCAAGATAAACAATAGGCGCTTAGAGTAATGTGGAAAAATGAGGGAGAAGAGGTTGATACAACCGGGTTCTTTACAGGCATAAGCAGCGATACAAGGTAGATATATAAGTTTTGACGAAGCGAAAAAGACATTACAGAGGTGCATATAAAATGATAGAACAAAACGTATGTGTAGCATACCTGCTTAACTTATCCAGGCTAGGTGACTGTTTGCCACTGCTCAGCTTCAAAGGGGACGCCTTGGCGCTTGGCCACGGTGATCAGCACCGCGGTCATGGAGGCTAGGGTTGCAAGGTTTGGCTAATTTGCACCAATTTGGCCGCGTATGAAGGTTCCTCGCGAAAAACGTTTCGGGTAGGCTAGTTGGCTATCTTAGGCTACTCTTCCCCACATTATCTCGTGAGTACTAGAAATAAACAAGTCCAAATACACTTAAATATACCCCTAGTGGCTCCTACAACGTCCAATAACCATCATTGTCCTGTGTATTGTTTGAAAGGAACGTCGTCCCTACGAAACTGCTAGTTTAGGGGTGATGCTACAGTTTTTAGCGCTAAAATCTTGTATATTCCGTCAATAGAATTCAGAAATATTGTTGCGCATATTTTGGGCAGTATAAACTTTTTATGTATGTATGGGTGAAGTGATACGTGACCATGTGCGAGTGTACATATGTTAGTGAGTCGAGTCGTTCTACATTCGCGACGCTACATTGTGGTCGGTATAAGGATAATCGCACTTGTAGCAGTGAAACGGCATCAGTCATGCTTAAATTTCTAAAGGGTGGGCACATTGTCATGAGACAAGGAATAAAAAGTTGAAGAGCAGAAAGAAGACAGCAAGAAATGGCGGCCGATATTTCCTTTCTGAAGAAAAAAAGGAGGAACTAGATGCATTGTGGTTGGTGAGGAACACCCCTTCTCAGGTTTTGAGGTCTCGTGATAGCCGATCACCAGGCCTACAGCGAGCTTGCACCTACTTACCAAGTATGTAACGGTTTTCAGCTCTAGCCTGAATCCCAAAGGTACGAGCGATTCTCTTTACCGAGCATGAGTGGTTAGACTAGCAGTGCCCAGAAGCCGCACCTAGAATTTTCCATTGGCCTTCTTTCCAGATCCGAACCTCCCGACGCCCACCCCTAGATAAACACAAGGCGAATTATAATTTAATTATCATTAAAACGCAACTTGCGTGGCACTTCTTGCGCGTGCACCACGCTGGATAGTAAACACATTTCTTCATACCACATCTATGGTGGGAAAAAAAGCAAATGCACATTCCTCCATACTTGTTAACCGTAATGCCTAATAAGGTAAGGCAATAACATGGTTGTCTTAACATGGTTCAGACGATGCGAATTGACGTAAAACAAATAATTTGCTATTGCTAAAAAGTGTCATTCTTATGAGCTCCTTGGTGCAAATGAAGTGCATGAAGGCGCTTCTCCAAAGTACACACATGAGGCAACTACGGAAACAGAAACCTCAAGGATAACCCATAACAGGCCAGTTAACACGGTTTCCATGAATGCCAGATCACTACTGCTGCGCATGTGCACATCGTTCACGACAAACAGTTAGAAGAGCATTAGTAGTGTTCAACGCCGCTTGTAGCTATATGGAAGTGTCCACTCTCGAGGTAAGTGTTCTGAGGATGGGCGAAAAAATGGAGGTAATAAATGGGCTGCTTAAAATCTGGCTGTGTGCTTACAGCATCGCATCGACTAGTCATTGGTATGGGAAACTTTTTAGTGCGCAGAAGCTATATACAGAAAAGGAGTCAAACAAGCACAAGCTTCTGTGCCTGTGTTAGCTTTTTAGTATCCATGATTTCTGCTATCCAAAAAAGTTGGGTCATGGAATACCAACCAACCAGACTTCCCACATCGTTGACAAAGGCAATGATGTTGACGGTAATTGAATAATATTCGCATCGCATGTAATGTTATCAATTAGGTTATAAAAATATTTTAATGCCAGCCGTTCCGCAGGGTATATTACTGTACACTGCAAAAGACGCCACCATCGTGTATGCATCGTCCGTTCTGGCACTTTCCAACGATGCAATAACGACCCGTCACTCCTTGTTTATCGGTACGGACCTGTAAAATGAAATTTGAAATATTGAGTATACGTATCTGTTGTTCTTTCAATTTGAACCGACTCTCATTAACATCGCCTGGAGCGCACAGCGAAAGAAGATCTTTCCCCGACGAATACTAAATATGCTACACATTCTAACATCCATGTTACTGTGAATTACAGCTCACATTGGGACAAGGACAGGACAAACGAGAACAAGCACTGACTTCCAACTTTCTTATTGCGATATCAATTACATGGACATTCTAGGTGTATTCCTGCCGTCCGCGTCACCGTGTAGTTTCATTTGATATCCAAGGGCGATAAAGCTGTCACCGCGCGCCGTAAGCTGTACGTGCGAGTGTAAGCACGCGAGGGGAGCCGAAGATGGTGACTCAATCTGGCGCCTGCGAGGGAGGAAAGGGTCTTCCGTTGCGTGAAAACGCGTAGAAGGATGGGAGGGAGGGGGGAGGGATGCAGAGTTGTTATTCGGCAGCAACTTCTCATCTCACGACAGGCGCCAAGGGAACTGAAGATCGCGGCTCAATCTCGCGCGCAAATGGAGGAAAGCAGCGGCACTCGCCTCACGTGACTGATGTCCTTGATTCGCCCTTCGAGTGAAATTGTAATTAGTAAAAGACTGCACATTCATACGAACTCTTCTTTAGGAATCTGAAACTGAGCTGCCACTGCTTCGAATGCGGGTTTCCCTTTCGTATAATGACTCATTCCGCTGGTAGATGCATCAGCCACATATAAGTATAGCTTTATACTCCCCATCCTGCTGAGACAAGTGCTAACTGATTTATCTGAAAAAAAGCCTGACTGAGGAAATCAAATGATGTGCGCCGCTAGTACTGTTAACATTAATCTTTTACTAATTACCATTTTATTATATTCATTCGGTGTACTGTCCCAACTGCAAAAGAGACGCTGGGCAGGTGCTGAGAGCACACCGTTGCCTAAATATCTTGGCTTGAAAGCAGTTTCGAGAAATTGGTTTTGAATACGTTACCTGAAATGCGTTGATGTTTCCGGTACCAGTTTTAGGTACAGCATTTTACTGACAACAGTTGCAAGACTCTATAATTTCGCGGGAGTACTTGTTCGTGATTTGATAACGTTGGGCATATTCGCTGGTGCTAAAAGTTGTACTTTCGAGCTTGTACCGCAGGGTATACATTGCCGCGACACTGCACAGCGTACGGGCGTGTGCTTGTGCGTGTGGGGGGCTATTTCCCATTTCTGCTGGGGTGTTCCCAGGTTATACGAGGAAAGAAGCAAAATGGTATATGAATCCGGCTGTTTTAGGCCAAAAGAGGTAGAATTGAGACTTACACCATGGAAGTAAAGCACACAACCCTTTCCGGTTTCGTATGGTTTGCCGCTAGCATCACTGCAGCCGAGATAATACCCCGCCTGTTGAAAAGCAAGAGGCAATGTGTCGGTATTATGACGAATTTTCTGCAATACAGCAGCTTCGAATATAGGCTCATAATTCACGGAAACACGCGCAAACGAATATATTTGCAAACGCAGAAGAAAGAAACGGACGCAAAGTACGACCGTTTTTCACCGGATGGATATCTCTATGTGGAGTTTACAGCCGCTGTCGCTACGTTATTTTTCCTTATTCTTTACGTGATACTGAACAACGTCTTCATCACTTTTTTCTCTTCTTCTTGCGCAACAATTTTTACATCACCTAAGAAAATACATTTCGGTATTGCTCTTCGGAAGTTGCTGGGCATAAGTCCTTGTGCCTTTATTATGTTACAAAGTATTCTTAGTATAACTGAAGTGTGGTTTGTTGTGCTTCTTTGCTTTACTTACCTTATTGTGTACAATCAGTATTGTGTTGTCACAGTGCATTGTCAAAACTGTATCCGTTCTTATCGTATTCTGCATTCATTCGTCTTTAATGATACCTTTGTGATCATTGTGTGCTTTACCGTCATAATTCGTTCCGTATGGTGAATTCACAATACTACTTATTAAGATAGTAACGTTCTTGTTATCCTTTATAATATGCTTTTACGTTCGTTTCTATTTTTACGATAAAGACAATATCTAGAAACTACTGCAGAATCCAGGTTACTAGCTCCGCGTCAAGCTGTTTAAACGAGCTTTTTGTTCTAGCATCCAATGCCAATTTGTACTTCGGAAAAGTATTACGCGATTTAATTCATCACGACTTAGCGACCTTTGGCCAGAAGTTATGTCATGAACGTCTACTTCGTGAGTTTTCCCAAAAATAATCAATGTTAACGGAAGTCATTCTTGAATCGATAAACGCAAATGAGTTAGACAAAAAACTAATATAAATGCACTCACTGCTCCATAGTGGGATGCGTGCGAAACGTCGTGTCCTTCACCTTCTTCGTTTCCTGGTTCTTTTTTCGGTGGTTCTTGTTTCTTTGAGCTTTCCGTTTCTGTTTATAGTGACGCCATAAAAATAGCGATGAGAAAGATAAAAAGATGCATGCTTATTTTAACGTACATTTATGAGCTGTTTCGAACACAATGTTTTTACTAATAATAATAGCTTAAATGCTCCAGCTGTGGGATATTACAAAACATGGGTTTTAAAGTCAGACAGTATGGCATATTTAAAAGCAATGCCCCACGTATTGTTATTCTATTAGCACATCACACGTGCTCAGTTCAGAGCCCTATGGCAGTGGGTGCACTTTCGGCTCCGGCGATGAGCTTTCGCTGATGCTGCAATCCCGAGCTGGTCAGCACCATCTCCCACTTCTCGTGCGTTGAGTTTCGGTTTGGAGTGAAGAGGGGGGGCTGTTATGGATATTTGGGCAGGTCGATGCGGTATGGTATAGGGTAGCTCGCTCCGTATAGAAAAGAAAAAAATTGTTTCAAGAGGTGGGGTACGTCGCGTTGAGGAGCGTGAGTGGCCGACATGTGGTGGTCTGGAGTTGCCTCCAGGCCGCGCGGTTTCAGCTGTTTGTTGGCTTCTAACCATATGACTAATAAAAATTAGGTCCCACCTTGACCTTTCTTCCCTTGAATTCTAGAATTCTGTGGTATTCTGTGTAAAACGACAATTTAATTATGAGGCATGCCGTAGAGGAGGACATCGGAATAATTTTGACTGCCAGAGCATCTTCAACGTGTCACGAATGCATCCTTTGTTCTCGTTCATATACATACTTGTATGTATAAAACGCAATCCGTAAGTAAATATGATGCACGAAGATAATCTGAATAAAATATGTTTAAATAGTACATCGTTGAAACGTCTCGAGCGACAAAAAGAGGACCACCATAGGATTTTGGCCAAACAGTTGTGAACAAAAAAGCTGTGCATATAAACAAATAAACCTACCTTAGTTAAACATGGGGATTTTGACAGTGCTAAAATCTGTCTGACAATGCTAAAGTCTGATTCCACAAGGCGCACAACTATTTCCTACGGAAAGGATGTTGCATAAACCACAAACAAAAAGGTCAGGACTGTTTTCTAATCCACTGTAGACTGCGTGCACTTCTTACTGAATATCTTTTTTTATTCTTGTTTTCTAATAGTCCTATGCGACGACGCCCTCGCCGCTAACGACCCGTCCTATATCGCTTGGTCGCTGTCTAGTTTTCCGTAGTGTTTGAGCACAATTATCTTCCGAAGAAGTAGAAATGCAGTAACGAGATCATTGCATTCACTGTGGAAAAATACTGGCAGGAAATGAGCTCACACTCCAAAGAATCGCCAAAGCCTGTCGTTTTCATTCGTCCTTGTTTTTTTGAGAATTTGGCCTCCAGAATGTTAATTTATGGTCCAATGAACGATGTGACATGCCAAGTTGAACAGCACTGCTGGATAGATGCCCTCAATTAATTACGTTATCTCATGGATGCCCTGCTTCCTCTCATGTTTGTCGAGGCCTCTACAGGGTAAATGTGCTATTAACGTACAAGAGTCATCCAGAAACAAACTTAGCGTAAGCAGATGTGCAATAGGCGCGACAAGCAAGCGATACCCGTCGCTGATAAATACATCCAGTCAAAAAAGGGGGACGTCGGGTGATGGAAATTCAAAACGATGAGCAAAACGACAACAAGGTTCGGCAAATGGACTTGTCTTCTTCAAGGCGACATATGCTGTCTGCGCCACAGTATACATAGGTGGGGCTCTTCTAACGGGGAGAGGGCGTAAGGTGGCTAGGTGCGGCAACGAGCGAACGCGCGTTAGCGCCGAGGGTGTAGAAATGAGGATAAAGGAGTGCTGTGCACAAGGCCACTGACACGACCATCTGTCAATCACGTGTCAACGGGCGCGTGTCAGCCGGCGTGTCAACAGCGTGCACAGCAGCCCTCTATTACCTGTTTCACTGGCGGTCGTGGGCAATTGTGCCTCTGAAAGAGATAATAGAAGGAGCAGCAGAATCCGGTGTTCGTGAAAAAAAATGTAAATAGAAAAGCCCACTAAGCAAGAAACGAAATGTTCTTGCCTATATCTAATAATTTAGCTTAGCTAGTACATTCTAAAGCTTCTTTGGAAATGTTTATCGCTATTGGTCACAATGTCTATTACCTATGCATAAGGTATGATTCTCTGTCTTTTCTTTCTCGTTCAGAATTGAAATTTGACTGTATGATGTAGACCTATGTAGCTTATCAAAGTTGACCTGGTTGGTTGAAATGCCCGGCGACGGCTTTTTCAAGCTGATTAGCTATGTCCGGGCAATGTCCGTTTAATCTGACGTTCACTGATTGTCCCATTTCATCGATATATTGTTTCCTACAAAAGGAACATTCAAGCAATAATATCATATCCGAAATTGTGCAAGTAAAGCAAGATTTCACATTTTATATATATCTGTTGTGCTTTTAATTTTAATGTCACTTTGAAGCTGCCTGCAGGTTTTGCATCTGGGGCGTCAACATGTTATTATTGCGAGGTAATGGTGTTGGCTGACTTTTGCGTGCATAACGTGTCTTTGAAGTTCCTTTTGCGGCGATAGGTAACACTTTGTACATCCGGGAGTGGTATTCTGAGACTCTCGTTACTTCATATTATTGGGTTGCATTTTCGTAGGATGTTGTTTATGTTTCGGAGTGCATTAGAATAATTTGTTATAAAGGCTAACGGTCTGTCAGATTCTGGTGTTGGCTGTACTTTCACTAATTCCGACTGTCTCTCCAATGTTGACGCGACATAATGACGCCTATCAATAGCAACTTGTGTATAGTTTCTGCTTGCTTTGTTTTAACCTCATTTAGGAGGTGCGTATAATCGTGGTGTTAGCTGTATATTATTCTTTTTCCGTTAGGCTTGTCCGAAAAAAAATTCTTGCTTGCAGTGTTGCGGAGGATGACTGTTGTAGTCGAAATATTGCTGGCTATCCGTAGGCTTCCGGTAAAAGGTCGTTCTCAGTTTTTCGTTTTCTATGTCGACCATCGTGTTGAGGAAGTTGGTCTTAGTAGGAAAGTGGTGAGCAGTAAATATAATAGTCGGGTGAGACCTCCTAAAATGGCGTATTAAGTCGCTTAAAGCACTTGCGCCGTGCTCCCATATGATAAATAGGTTGTCAAGGTAACAATGATAGGTGCGGGGTTTAAATGGTAGGACTTCTAAAGGTCTCTTTCAAGCTGTCCCATGAAAATGGTCGCATACGCAGCAGCGAATGATGTTCCCATGCTAGTGCCGAAAGTTCGCAGGTAGTGAATACAATAGAAATCGAAAGAGTTGAGCGTTAGATCTAACCTAAGGAACGACTGGTCAACTTCAGAAGCGTGCGTTCGGGTATTGATTGCATGGGATTCACAAACGGCTTCAATTACTTGACCCATGGGCATTTTTGTGTAAAGGGCAGAAACATCCAATCTGACTAGAATAGCTCGGTCGGAAAAGATTTGCTTGGCGTTGATGTCTTCTTTAATTCGTAGGAAGTGCGTCGTGTCTTGAACAAAAGCTGCGAGGGTGGTGGGGATGTTTGACAGGCAGGTGGTGATTTAAGAATTTCGATAGTGGGTCAGTAGGTGTGTTGTAATCAGGCACAATTGGCCGACCTGGGATTTCTGCTGAAAATGTTTGTTCGACGGTACTTTATGTATTTTACAAGGAAGATAAAAGCGGCCTGTTTTTTGTTCTTGGGCATCATGAAGCGATATTCAGATTGCGTGATTAGTTCCCTGGAGTGGAGCTCCACTATTGTGTTTTTCACAGTATTGCTGTAGTTCTGTTTTGTATGGAAAGGAAATCACTTTTTTGGATGAAAGATTATCATGCTGCTGATATTCAGGTGTTTTTTGCGAATGGTTTACGCATGTCCATGCAGAAAAAGGTATAAAATGGCTGAAAAATTTCAAATAAGCTTCCACTTGGCAGTCAGCGCGTGTTGTTGGTATTTGTTTCCTCGTGTGCTTGTTTTATTCGCACTGTTTAAGCTCAGTTTTAAATATAAACCAACTAGCCTTCATCAAGATCCTACTACATCAATGCGAAGTGCGTATCGCTTCCTCCAAACTATTGCACGTAAAGACAACTGTTGCACAAGCGGCCGTGGAGACGCCAGCTTTGGAGGAGCAGTGTGACGCCCCTAGCCTTTCGTATTTAAAATAACCACTCTAGCAGCTGATTTCAGTGTTGTTGGAGCAACGCTATGGGCGGCGGCATGCTGCGAAAATTAAGATTACTCCCATTGCTAACGCTACTCTAACATTGCGCCACTACCATTGCTCAGGCACAGACCAGCAATGGAAGCGTTCTCGCTCCATGTCCCGCTCGTTCTCGCGAAGCCAACAGGGAGCGAGCCGTAACCTCAGTAGACGTGCCGTATTGCGATCACAAACGGTGAGCTGGCCAGTTTAGCTCTTCACCTCCCAAAAAAAACACCCTCTCACTACACTTACACCTAACACCCACCCCACACAATTCTTTGCCCATTGACAATATTGATATTCAACAACAAATTTTAGCTGAACTAAAGGCCATCAGAGAGGTAAACAAACACATCCACGGATACAACACCAAGCTTCACACGCACATTGCAAAACTATACGCCAGTCATTCTGACAGTGAGTAGCCCGTACCATTAAGCACACCCTCAATGTCATCATCGTCGTAAGGTTCTGAACCCATGATTCTCGTGGAATCAGCAACATCGACAGAAATCGTACAAGTCGAGGATAGAGTCGATGCACTGCCACAGCAGATGCTAGCAATGCAATGCAACGTCCAGCAACTGGCAAATGTAATCGAAGAAGCATGGTTCACGAAAGATCAGCGATGCGAGAAAGTGAAAACACTGACACAACAGGAAGTAGAGCAGGGACAGTGTGCCGATCAACCCATAAGCCAAGATAAATAGCGAACCACCTACAGGAGCGAAAACCCACTCCTAATCTCGTAATGAAATTGTCGTAGCTAGAAGCGCAAGCACGGATCATAGTGACAGTTCACAAGTAACGCCAAAACAACACCAAGTGTAATCACACTGCAGGAAACAGGCACACACCCAACTTAAACCACATGCCTACACGCCTAAAAGCCGCATGGCCTCACTTAGAGCTAAAACACTCACGACAATACAACACACATTAGACGGTAGGGACGTCGATCATAACATAATTAAGATCCTACCACTTCAACGAGGCCGGAAGCACCTTCTCATATTGAATATCTATAGCCCACCCAAGCAGAAGCCACCCAAGTTTGACTACTTGATCACCAAAGCGATTGCAACAGAGAAAAAAATGGCGTGCTGAGAGAACCTTCTACGGATCTCACCAGGCATGAGGCTAACGACAGCCACATGAAAAGGCACTGCACTCAAGTACATCATACAGCAGCGCCGTCGCACCATCCGCACAGGACCCGCATACCCCACACGTCTAGGAAACAGCGTCTCGAGAGATACGTACCTTGACCATAACCTCACTAAAGGGTTACAACAAAAGGCCATCCACAACACAGAGGAAACCCTGGGCCTTGAGCACTGCATACTTGCCACCTCATTGAATGTTACACATGCATGCCTCCTGATAAAAAAGACAACACTCACAGACTGAACAGCGTTTCGCAGAAAGCCAGCGGATGACACCTCAACAGATACCACGGATCTCCAGCAGTCCGTACGCGAGTTTCAGCGAGACGCATACATACATTGAGAACAGACCAAACTCACCACAGACATACCTGCAGTAGGCCCGCACATTCTTCACCTCTGGGAAGTAGGTCGAGGCCTTGTTAGGAGATGGATGGTGCCTCACTTAGACCTTCTCCAGTGCACTACATCTGCAGGCTTGGAGTGACGCCTGACACCGGCAAAAGACGCCGAGAGCGAGTGGGGCTAAACTAATCCACGTACAACCAAATTAAGAAGACCTAGTAAACATCAACAAAGACGCTCTTTCACCAGAACAGGAATTGACCTCCCTGGTGAAGTATTTGGCCAGTGCGTACCTCGTTATTCCTAGAATTAAGCTATAGCCCTACGTCCCCAGCAGCTGCCGAGCACCTGACCAAGGCGGTGGTCGGACCGGTACCGTAGCAGAGGGTGATAAGAATATCATGATTCGGAAATGGAAACTGACCCTGGCAACCTTTAGAAGAAGAACTCTGTCGAGTGAGGCTAGTTTAGCAGGACTCAGAGGAACTATCAGACATTCACTAGGGTTGAGGGTTGGGCGAGTTGATATTGCATTCTAAACCTGGTACAGCGTAACATAGAAAGGAAGAAACAAGCCGAGCCGGCCAGATAAAGTAACGGAGAGTTCCGTTCCTTTATCTGGCCGGCTCGTCTTGCTTCTTCCTTTGTTTGTGGCGCTGTACCAGCTTTATAATATCAGACATTGTTTGGCATATCACTCTCCTTAGCGAGATTAGAAGAACTGGTGAGGGATATACAGTGCTGACTATCGGCCGTGTCCTCTGCTATAGAGGTCACCCAGATAAGAAGAAATACGGGGTAGGATTCCTAATCTAAAAGGAGATAGCGGACAACATTGACCAATTCTACAGCATCAATGAGAGGGTAGCAGTAGTCGTAATGAATCCTAATAAGACGTGTAGATTAAGATAGTAAAAACCTACGCTCCAACATACAGCCACGATGACGATAAAGTAGATCAGTTTTATGAAGATGTTAAATTGGCGATGAGATAAGTGCAAGCTCAGTATACTGTAGTAATGGGCGACTTCAATGCAAAAGTGGCGAAAAAGCAAGCTGGCGGAGAAGCAATGGACGTCAGACTCTGGAGTTTTGCAAGACGCCTAGCGCCAACTGCCGGTGCGAAGAGGCAGTAATTGAGTAGTGCCAAGCCCGACTCCCTTGCTAAGTTGCCTATGCAGCTAGCGATTGCGAAACAGCGATTTAACTCGATTTTGGCCCATATTGCAGTGTTTTGCGCATTTAACAATCAGACAGAGAGCTCTGAATTTCTCCGCTACTCGGACGCGTCGCCGAACTGCCATAATGCGCTTGCTGGCTCACTCGTCAGACTGATCGCGGAAACGACGGCAACCTCGATAGCTCCGCGCGCTACGAAGAAACGCCGCAATCGACGCTACTGTTGTGTTGTAAATTGCCATGAACGTGAAGGACTGAATAACAACGTTCAGTTTTACCGATTTCCAACGCGATCGTATAAAAGGGAAAGGCGAGAGCGCTGGATACGGGCCGTTCAACGTGTTGAGTAATCGAATTACTTGCATTCCCCACAACACAGCGACTCGCATGACAATGTGCGATAATGTTGTTCTGCTGCAATTCTTCTACGTGAGCAGCCCTGACGTAGGACCATGGCAACCAAGCGAAACTCAAGAATCTGGAGCCGCCACTTCGTTGGCAACAGAAAAAACGACGTTGCGAAGCACCCTGCGTATGTGCCGTCAATATTTCCACCTGGTAACAGACGTGCGCCTCCGCTTGACTCAACAAGTAGAACGGATATATTTGACAGGTCAGTTTAACCAAACATTTGGTTCGTTTATGAATTCAAAATCCTGTTCTAGAGCATCGTTGTGTCGCGAGCTCATTTCTAGTTTCGGTATTTTATATGTCCTGCACCTATACAACAAACACGTTGCGCAATTTGCTGAGCCTGCTCGACTGCCTTTTTCAAATATGAATAATAAGGTTGCTGTAGGAGCACTAGGTGAGTAATTGCGAAGTAACGCACGTGTGTAACAAAAAGTTGCGTTTATTTAAATTCATTTCTGCGCGTGTGTTGCTTGAAGCGTCTGCGAAAAGTTCAAAGGTACTGAGCGATGCTGTATAGCTCCTGCGAGGCAGAAAGATGCGACGCGCCGGCACTGTAGGAAGCTTACTTTCGTTATGTTCACGCACTATTTGCTGCCAAATTTGAAGCGCTTACATTTTTATGCTGCTATGCCTATAAACAAGCCTGATGCTCTGTGTACTTGCGAGTTGCAGCACGCCGAAATAACACCTGAGACTTTCTTTATATTGTACACGTACTTCGCCCTGCTGAGCTTCCTCCCTTTCCGAAATGTGGATGGCCAGAAGAAGCTTTCCAGGTCCTTGATTATGAGGAATCCGTGCCTCAACACAACAGAAAGAGGAGGGTCCATTGTGGCCTAGGCACCTTCGCTTTCCGGACAGCAGTCCTTGTAATACTCAGTTCGCGCCAAGGCTGCGATGGGGGCGCTGGTGACGGGTTTTTTCGCAGCACCTCCTGGGCAGAGTCTGAGGTCTATTGGCTACTACCGTATCGATTCTAGGAACTCTAGAGGAGAAATGCTAGTAGAATTCGCAGAATGGAATAAGCTGAGAGTAATGAACACCTTTTTTTCAAAAAGCGTAGCAACAGAAAGTACACCTGGAAAAGCCCTTATGGTGAAACAAGATATGAAATTGAATTTATACATTCTGCCGATCACAGCATAGTACAGGATGTTGAAGAGATAGGTAGGGTAAAGTGCCGTGATCATGGTTAGTGACGGCTAGGATTTTCCTCACTCTAAAGAAAGAAACAGTAAAATTGGTCAAGAAGAAACAGGTCAACCTAGAGGCAGTAAGTGTAAAAGTAGATAAACGCAGGGTGTTGGTTGCAAACAAAATGCAGCCTTAGAACCGACGTATGAAGATGACGTAGAGGTAATGAACGAAACCTTAACTAGGCTGACTTAAGAGGCAGAAATTGAAGAGGGGGCCAGAAAGGCAACCAGTAGGCAAGCTCTCCCAACTAACAGAGGACCTAATAAAGAAATCAGGAAGAATGAAAGTGTCCAACTACAGGGATAAGATATTATTGGCGGAGCTGTCAAAACTGGTCAATCAGAGACAAAAACACAATCGCAAATTGAAAGTACGTATAGCGGAACTCACGGCAAGCACGGAATTCGATGCTGGGGAGCTCACCTGTCATAACTGCCGACAAATATGCAGCAAGTTGCCGGACACTCTTTGCACGACCAAAACATGGTCGCTGCGGCGCCACCTTATTGACCTCACGCAACAGAAAGCCGCTAGCAAGCAAACAATCCAATGTCTCCTGCACCACAACCATCCGGGTTCTGATGACGACATCCTGGAGGAGTTGTGCAGGAGAAACAGGCGATTTCAAAGTCGCATAGGGACAATGTCCCTCGCGCAGCGGGGCGACAACCACGACCTCGACAAGCCGATGGCCCTCTCTGAAGTGCAACAAGCAGTCTATGCACTGACTCGAAACACTATCCCTCGGCAAGGACAACATAAATAACAAGCTCCTGTGCAATCTTTATGACGGCATCATTCCATCTCTTACTGACCAATTTAATTATCATTGGAAAGTGGGTACGCTACCAGCAGACTGGAAGCACGCGGATATCACGCTCATTCTTAATCAAGGTGAACCCTCCAGCTGCGAAAATCTGAGACCAATTTCACTAACTTCATACCTAAGAAACATTCTGGAACACGTCATTCTGAACCTACTTCAACCTTACCTAGAATCCAGCGACTTCTTTCCCGAAACAATGTGAGGAGTCTGGTTCCACCTTCCTACCAAGGCCATCCTTCTTCAGCTGGAGGTACAAGCCCTTGAACACATCTCACCACACAACACCGGGGCGATCCTTGAACTCGACTTCAAAGGCGCTTTCGACAGTGTGCCTCACTATACAAACCATACAAACCTAAGTCTCACGAACTGTGGTCGTAATGTTTACAATTACATACGCGCGTTTCTAAGCAACCGTACGGCCAGAAGAGGCATTGGCTGATTCAG
The DNA here is from genome assembly GCF_050947875.1 of Dermacentor variabilis. Lineage (NCBI taxonomy): Eukaryota > Metazoa > Arthropoda > Arachnida > Ixodida > Ixodidae > Dermacentor > Dermacentor variabilis. The sequence goes on along the minus strand of NC_134570.1, from coordinate 180,784,272 downwards.
AACCCCGACGTTACCTACCCGCCACAATATAACCCCACTTGGTACTATTCGATCATCCACCCTTTTCAGGGTTGCTATAATGAAATTACCTCATAAAATCTACGCAATACTAGGAATGCGGCGTGGAATATACGCTGGTGATATCCTTATCTGGAACACCACCGGTCCCGAAACAAGACGCCCTCCAACAAGCGACTAACCATGTCCAGGAATATGCAAAAAACAAGTGGTCTCTGATGCTCCCCCGTGAAGTCGGAATTGTTAGTCGTTCGCCAGAAATGACGAATAAAACTCAATGAAACACCGCACATCGCTCTTGACCTGGACGGCAAGAAAATACCTACAGTAAACCGTGTCCGCATCCTCCGCCTCCACATAAGGCAGGACGGCGGGCGCGAATACACCATCCAACGCCTCAAGCAGGCGACCCTCCAAATCATATGAATGGCCACCCGCGTTACCACCAAACAGTGTGGACTGAAGAGAATACGACATAGCACACTCGTCCAGGTCTTTATAATCAGCCGCATGGCATACGTTGCCGCCTACCTAGCCGTTAGCCCAAAAAAGATTCTATAGACATACTTCTGCAGAAAGCTTACCAGCAGGCGCTTGGCCTACCAGGAACACCCACACTCAAGCTTGAATCTCTAAGAGTCCATAAGACAATAAGAGAAACCATAGACTCCCACCTCGCCAGCCAACGAGAACGCCTGGCCTTCACATCAACACGAAGAATGGTCCTAGTGCACTTAGGTTATCCCCCACAGGGAAAATGCCACGAACAAGCAATCTATATCGCCTGCAAAATGCGGGAACACATCAAGGTGGCCTTTACCCCCAGAAACATGCACCCGCAGCAGCAAGCCAGCCGTCGTCAAGGTCGCGCAAAGACCCTCCGGACAAGATAAGGCTGCCTCCCCACCACACTATACATAGGTGCCACGCAGTGCCCCAGAAATCAGCCAAGATGACCAGCGTTCTCGATGAAGATGAGGTGTTCTCAATGACGGTCCGCAATGCCATGGTTCTCGAAGTGGATGAGACATCCATCGCATTGGCCAGCCCCTCTAGTCTAAGGAACGAGCAAATCACACCTAATACTGACTCCCAGGCAGCTTGCCGCATTACGCGAGAGGCACAATATCTCCCATCGCCCACCGGCTCCTCAAACAAGCCTCCGAAATTCCGGACCTTGAAATAGTATGATGTGCAGGACACGAGTCCCTCCGTGAAAATCAGCATTCGCACGCTGTAGCGCGAGCGTATGCCTCCCGGGCGCCACAACAGAGGGATACCGCCGCAGCTATGGAGCCCACACCTTTACGATACAACGCCGTACTACAATGCCGCCGATGGAGCAGAGGGCAATACCCATCTCCACACTATACCCTCTCACGTGAAGACCCCGTATCATGGCGACAATTTCAAACCAGCGCATACCCTCACTTAAGCAGACTGTACGCAATACATCCTACACTATACTCGCACAAATGTCCCCTTTCTAATGACTACGCCTCCCTATATCACACAACATGGGTGTACCCAACCACAAATGTAGCCCCACAAATATCCAACCCCACACGCGAGCAGTGGGAGGCCGCACAGACCAGCTCGGACCCTCGTAACCAGCAGCAACTGCTGCGGCGGGCTCGGGAGACAGCAAGAGCGGCAGGAGCCCTGGACTGATGGCGCCTCCGCGCACGAGCAGAAAGACACCAGCTTGTCTTTTTTTTTTCATTCAGTAAATCTTTTTCCTCCTCCTCTTCCTTACTCTAAAGCCATAAAGCATTGCATGCAACCCTCAGCACTTGTAGTGGTTGTTTTCAACAGCTTTCTTGGTCATTCACCTTAACGAAGTGAATTAGCACATGAATTCTTCCCCCTTTATATATTACCTTCATTTTCCTCTTTCGCTAACTGTCTGGTATTCCTCTACCTTTTAAGGTTTTTTCTTTACATTTGCGTTCATTAGACCATAGGTACTTTTTAGTTCCAGTTCATGTATTAGCCTAACGGAAACCTCGTCCAGCCCTGTGGCTGTGCGCGTGGAAATTTTTCGTTCAGCTTTATTCCATTGAAATTTATCAACAACAGTTCCCTCTGTATCTTTTGCATGCTCATTTTTTTCTCCAGTAACATCTCGTCATTTTCTTGGAATGATTCGGCTGTCATTTTTCGCTCCTAATTTAATACCTCGTCCCCGTCCAGCTCGTTTCCATTTTGGTCTAGAATATATTGTTGTATGGTTCCAGATTATATTCAATATGCGGCCTTCTTTTTTCGCTTACTTCTGACAATCAACGTTCACTTTCACATTTTAACTATACTTGAACCAGTATTTTAACCATAGATTTTTTATTCTAGTATATTTCCCATTTTCTGTCGATTTCATCCTGTGACGGCAAAGCTTTTTTGCCTCCTTATGTCCCCGTGGTGCTTTCTGTTGTACGTCAATCGCTCCTCGTGCCTCCTTCTTCCACTAGCATTTCGGTTTCCTTTTTTCTTGGCCAACAAGCATGTTGCTTCTCTTTCCGTATTTCCGTCGTGATTGCGCTTAGAAACTAACTATTTTTTTATTTATTCAGTTAGTGCCGGCCGCCTTTTGGTAGCCAGGTCACCTTTTTGTTGGCCATTTGACAACTTCTTTCTCTAGTCTTATGCTTATATTTGCGATTTGTTAAGTGTTCGAATCTCAACGGGTCATTCTTGCCTCCTTGCTCTCTTTTCGAATTATCTATATTATTGTCAAAGTTATGCGTGTATAGCCACTACCTATGATGTCATACCTTTCCTCTCCACTTATCATATATTCCTCCTTCATCAGACATTAATCAATGCAATCAATGGCCGATTGCCTATATGCCACTGCCCACGTGGTCTACCCATCACACATAGGCCCTGTATTCATGGATGGATGGATGGATGGATGTTATGAGCGTCCGCTTTGGAACGAGGCGGTGGGTTGGGCCACCAAACTCTCGCTATTATACTGCATAATGTCCTACCTAGGTTATACAATAGAAAAAACGCGAACTCCAACAACCAAATTTTATGATTCCCTATTGTGAACTGTGCTTTTGTATGTCTCCGTTTTTTGTCGTTTCCTTTTTTTTCTTCCACCAATCCTCCAATCATCTCTTACTAATCCCTACTGCAGACATCTTTACTTCTCCACTGCTATCGCTTAACCCAAGGGCTTCCCTAGCTCAGTTTCCCTAGCTTTACCGCAGCAAGTTCTTCCTGTTCTTCCTTCTAATATCTCGCTTTATAGGTGCGTGTTCTAAGGCATCCAGATCTCGCTTCGAAAAGTAATGTGCTTCCCTTTGAGTTATCATAAATTGTTTCTTTCCTGATTTCGTTTTTCCTCTTAGGTGTTTACTCACGGTCGGTTTCTTTTCCATCGCCGCCACCCATGAGACTATTTCAGCCTCTTTGACTTTCCGCTTGACGTTCATTGTTGCTGTGTTGCCCACCCTACAGGCCGCATGCTTGCTGGTAAGCTTCCTAATTCTCTTGCTCCACTGTGAATGAATGTTTTTCCTGTACACCTGAACTGTATACCTGAACACTCTCCCAGCCCATTTACTATTCTCCATATTCCTCAGTCCTTCTTCATACGCAATTTTACGGCGAGCTCCCCTCGCTTCAAAACTAGTCCAGCCCATATCACCATGCACAGTTTCATTTGTAGTTTTCCCGTCAACGCCCAATGTGAAGCGACCCACTGACATTTCGTTCCCATCGAGTCCTGACTCTACCCCTAATTTAAAGCAAACAAACGCATTTCCAAAAGTCCTGGAACCATTACACCCTTCCACATACCTTATAGAACCTCGTACCTATTGTATCCCCATAGCGCTATGTGCTTTTATGGCTGCATTTCTCTTCCCCTTCCCTGTTATCGTTTTTTCTTGTGTTTCCATATATCTATTGCCTTCGTTTATCGATATACCAAGGTATTTATATTCTGTTTCCCGAGGTATTTCCTGGCCCTGTATCGCCACTGTCCACTGTTTTATTTGAATACCATAACAGCTGATTTTTAACACAAAATTTCAAACCTAAGTTGTTGCCTTCCTATCCACAGACATTAGCCAGACGTTGAAAATCACTTTGCTTGTTATAGCTAGCAACACAATTTCGTCAGCAAAATAAACCTGGAAGCTGCAGCTCTACTACTCTACCCGCCTGTTTGTATGAGAGATTAAAGCCGATATTATTTCCTTCTAGCGCTCTCTCCACCCTCCCCATGTACGTCATAAACAGCACCGTAGATAACTGGCACCCCTGCCTCAGTCCCTTGTTGATATCAACTTTCTCCTGGCAGTTCATCCCTTCCTGTTTAACGCAAACGGTATTTTCTAGATAAATCTCTCTCGAAAGCTGTAGACAATCGTGACCTAAGCCTTACCCTTCCAGAATACCCCACAAAGTGTTGCGGTATACGTTGCGATAGGCTCCTGCAATGTCTAAAAAGGCCACATATAACGGTCTGATTTCTACTTTTGATATGTCAGTACACTGAGTAAGAACAAATAAGTTATCATCTAAAGGCCTACCTATTCTGAAGCCATTCTGAAGTTCTCCCAAAATGCCATTATACTCCGCCCATGCTTGAAGCTTTAATTTGATTACCTGCATTGCTAGCCTGTATGATAACGATGTAATCGTCGACGGTCTATGCGAGTGGATTCTATCTTTCTCTCCCTTACCTTTATAAATTAAGTTAATTCTACTTTGTCGCCAGCTGTCTAGTATTTGTCTATCTCTTAAAGTTTCTTCCACTGCTTTCACCAGAGTTTCTTTACTTTTTGGTCCTAGTTTATTTATCAGCCTAACAGGAACCTCATCTAGCCCTGTGGCTGTGCGCTTAGGAATTTTCTCTTCGGCCTTCTTCCACTTGAAATTTGTCAACACCAGCTCCTTTTTCCACCTGGGTCTCTTTCATGCTCTTTTTTTTCGTCAAATACAACCTCGTCATGGCCTTGGAAAGATTCGGCTGTTAGTTTTCGTATGTAATTTATTGCCGCTTCTCCATCCAGTCTGTTTTCATCTTCGTCTATGATATCATGTATTGTTGTTGACTTCCTGCCTAATAATTGTATGTGGTTCCAAAATATTCTAGGTGCGGCCTTCTTTTTCTTACGTATTTCTGACAACCAACGTTCACTTTCACCTTTTAATTTTGCTTGCACCAGTATTTGAACCATAGACTTTTTCTTCCGGTATATTTACAATTTACTGGTTACTTCATCCTGTGGCAACTGCGCGTTCTTTGCCTACCTGTGCTTTATGGATGCTTTCTGTCGTTCGGCGATCGCTTTTCGTACGTCCCTGCTCCACCAGCTTTTCGGTTGCCCTTTTCCTTTCCAACGAATATATATTGTTGCTCTTTCCGTATTTCTGTCGTTATTACACTTAGGAGCTCACTATATTCCCACTCTTTATTCGGCCATTTGCCAAGTTCTTCCTCGACTCTATTGATTACATTTGTTATTTGTTCAGCGTCCAAATTTGGACTGGCCATTTTGCACTCCTTGCTCTCTTTCCCAACTACATATCCCATCTTCAAAATGATGCGTTTATGGTCATTTCCTATGCTGTTATACTCTTCCTCATCAATGACCATTTCTGTCAATTTATTGTGAATTTCCTGTGTCATCAGACAGTAAGTAATGGTTGATTGCCGGCTTCCCACTTCCCACATGATCTGCGCTTCACTTTTAGGCCCTGTATTCAGGATAACGAGGTTATGTTGCTCACAAAGGTCTTGACTTCCCTTTGCTGTCGGTATCGCCATTTAAATCCTGTATGTGGGCATTCATGTCGCCTAATAGGTTAATTTCAACACCATTCCCGAAACCCTTAATATCAGCGCTTATGCATTCCACTAAATCTTTATTCTTCACTGTGCAATTAGTTCTGGTCCACAAATACGTAACGCCCAGTCAAGTTTTTCTGCCCACTCATTGTACCTGATAACCAAAGATGCTTTTTACATTCTGAATTTACTCTTTTTCATTTGGCTCCCGGATGGATGAGCATTCAGACTCCCCCTCCGTTTCTTTCCGATTAAGTTCTGTTGCACCCCTCCCAAACATATTTCTCAATCACTGGGGGTTCTTCCGAGACTCTAAGGTGTGTTTCTGCAACCGCATACACCCCTAGTTTTTCTCTATTTAACTGCTCCTCAATCTCTGACCACTTTTCCTTTCTTTTGCCACCCTGCAAATTTATGTAGTCTATTGCATGGCGAGCTCTCTTTCTTGCTTTGCCCCTTTTTCTGCCGTCGACGGCGATGCTCTTGTGAAGTTCCCCTAGGGAACCTTCTTCCTTGCTACCTACTCTGGCCTCCTGAGCGCCCGTCGGCCCGCGACCACCAAGTCGCCAGCCCACTTCTCTTGCCATCCTGTAATTGAAGGGGACGCCGTCTCGTTTAAAACCACGACAACTTCTCACTTCCCTGGTTACTTCGGCAACCTCGAAGCCTTTCTCTCGGCTCATTTTCCATATCACCTCATTAGCAGTCACTACGGCTCTTTGTACGTGACTGTCACGTACAGGCACCTCCGGTACCGTGCACACGGCGATCTGCACCGCAGGGGATAGCTCGCGCAAGTCCTCCACACCCTTTGCCAAGCGCTGGGCTAGTCCTGTCTCTTTCCTTTTTAGGAAGTAATTTAGCCCACCTACTACTATGACAAGGTTGCGCACGTGTGCATTTTCCGCGAGCTTTTCCTTTGCCCAGTGTCCGCCCTGTAAATGTCCCTACCACCACTATTTTATCGCCTTCCACCCTCTCGACAATTGCTTCTGAGGACCACTTAGCCAGCTTTGACTCGCCGGCGAAAATCACCCTTTCACTCTCCCCTACCTCTCTCTGCTTGCCTTTGTGCTTTTCCGCGTGATTTGGACTCGACAATGGGCATTTTCCCCTGTGCTCGTGCTTTTTCTGCGTGGCAGCCTCAATGTAGGTGCCGCTCTTTCTAGCTAACCCTTCAGCACGTTTCACGCATTTAACGTACTTTGCTAGCACTCCCTCTCCTGTCACGTCGGGAGAATGCGTTTCATTCGCACGCACATTCTCGCTCACAATGGTGACCCTGTCTTGCTTTTACTCGGCTGCTTCAAGTCTTTTTTTTTCAAGTACCTTCCTTCCATCACGCTCCCTATTTAGCTCATTTTTCAGCTCTTCCTCTTGTTTGCCAAGCTCTTTGTGGAATGCCTCCATTTTCTTTAGCCTAGCATCGACATCACAGTGTGGGCCGATTGACTCGGTTCCCTCTCCATTCTCATCCGTCCCCCCCTCTGCCTTAAGGGACCGCCCGCACAGTGCCTGCTTTCCCGGCTTTCTTGCAATGTATTGCGCGGCTTTTTCTGACGCAAATACTATAATACTATAATGCTATAATAATGCAGAGCACGTGCCTTTTAGCAAAAACCGATACTTACAGGGTCCAAATCCTGAAATTCACTGCGTGCAGGTGAGCACCATCTGCTGGTGCTGCAAGGAACGCCGATGCGCATATGGCGTGCGCCTCTCGAGTTTTCCAACGGACACGACAGGCCCATAGGCGCCGACTACGGTGCCCTCCCTCCCCGCCTGGCGATGCCCAAACCTAAACCCCTCCCCCCCTCCGAAATGTCATTACTGTGCTTCGGTTGAGTTCTTTTGAGTTGCCTCTGGCTTTTCACTTAAAATTTTATTATTGCGAGCAGCTTACAGCATCGTTGTTGATGCGGACGTGCGCGGCTTTTATTTCATATACTTTCGCCTTATTTTCGCAAATCCTGACAATAGGAGGACAAGCGAACTAGAAGCGCCAGCGGTGGCTACCTCATCTGTATTATTTCATTTCAACCTTTCTTTTTAATTTCCACTGTGCGCACGACGCGAAAACAATATGTTAAATATATATACAGGGCCAAGTTTACTACATTTTTTCTAGAGAAGGAGACAGCCAACTAACAATTGTCTTTAATGGCATGGATAGCCTATGCCTATGGAATGCACGTCTCGCTGTACCGTCACCTAGCTTCAAATTGCTTTGCGTTCTTTCTTGACTCCAAAGAAAGAATGAACGCTTCGGCAGTCTTTTATCAGCGGCGTGCGAAAAGCACCTGAACGATGTGTTTCTCATTACGGCTTCTCTTTGCAGTCCGCAAGGCTAATGACTCATGAAAAAAAAAACTCTTCGAATAATTTATAACATTTATTAGGGACCAAAACATCGCCACTCCCAAGCAGAGGTCATGACTATATCTAATTCACTCAGTCAGAGAAATGAGACCAAGTCGGATTTGCTTGAAATCGCACTCAGTAGCAGTCATGCGCAGCAGCACTTGTACTCGGACTCACAGTAGAAAAAAGAAGAGAGGCTGCAGTATCACCGGAAAGGGAAAAGTAAGTGTTAACGAAGTTTAATGCAAACCGCATGAAATCTTACCGTATAAATCCGTGTAAGGACCGCACCCCCAACTTGACAGTCAATATAACAAAAAAGGAAAGCCCATCGCAAAAGAAATCGCCTTCGGTGCGCTGACTCCTGTTCATATCGCTGTGTCTTAATTGTTTACTGATTCGTTTTGATAATACTGTTGTTTTTTTGTGTCCCTGATAACTGATTTTTCTATAATCATTTATTCCGGCGCCGGCAAATAAATTAAACCAATGTCATAAGGCACACTTTTATAAGTAGTGAAACTATTGCGTTTGAGGTCACATGGCTTATGCAAATAATTCTAACAATAAGTTGTGTTCAGAAAATGTTATACATTACGTATATTTATTTTATGCGTTATGTCTCATCTTCTTAACTAACCTTTCGTAATGAAAATATTTTTTGATATCAAGAAATATTTTCAAGAAAGATATCACAAATCAAGAAGAGAATATCAATATAGTAGAAATATCAAGATAAAGATATCAAGAAATATATAAAAAAGCTATCAGAAGGCGTTACATGAATTTTTTAATCTTACAGCTTAATACGGACAAAACACATATATCCTCCTAACGTGTTGCACTGAATCTTCTTGACGCATGGCTAATCCGAGAGACGCTAGTCTCTTGGTGGTGCGAGGTGACTCAGGCTGGGAAATTGAACTTGATTCCAACTATGAGGTCTTTCTTGTATATGTTGATACAAGGCCGGTACTTCAGTTCATAATTCTTCGAAGTCACACGAAGTTTATATATATATATATATATATATATATATATATATATATATATATATATATATATATATATATGGGTAGGGTTCGGAAACCGCTGGTAAGGCCCAGCCCTCCGAAGAAATGAAAGCACTCCCCATACGGTGCATTGCAAGGTAGACATACACAGATACGCTGTATTAACCGATACGTTTAGTTGCGCGTCCGCAAGGACCCGCGTACGCAGTGCATGACGGCGTGAGTCTGTAATGAAGCGGCTGCCCACGATCCTACAGTATAGTTAGCTGGACGCAAAAGTTGAGAGGTGCATAGCTCGCTGGCACGCACGGAAGATGGTCGCGTGCATTTCAGCGTCGCCATATGCCAGCTTCACAAACCGCTGTAGCCAACTCGCGCAAATTCCTCCATGCGTAGCTATCTTCGGAACGGTGCTCTCGTTGGTACGCGAGAACACGAGTGAACATCACGCAGAGACCGCAGTGCCTGCAAAGCTGCGGGCATGCCGAACAAGTCAAGCGTAATCTTGCGTACACTGCATGCACACTGCCGCCTCCGAGGGCAAAGCTGTTGCGGACGCCCAACTAAAACTGCCTAGTTTCAGTGCATCAAATCAAGAACTCTTGTTTGCTAGCCATTCTTCGTCCAGCAGGAAGCAAGTGCCATATGAAAGATGAACTGCTTATAGTGCGACGAAAACATCTCGTTATTCGCACTTGCAATAGTCGTTCTTAGATTAACTCTCATAGGCACGTTCAAGGTGACTTCTTTATTTATTTAATATCTCCCAACAATCTGCATCACATTCTTACTGGATAGCGAAGTCGAAGCTTCCTCACCTTGCGGTGTTGTTGTAGCCTCAGTGGTCGCCTCAGTGGTTAGCAGTTCTGGATCCTGAACCGCATCTCGAAGCCACCTGTTCGAGCAAGGAATATGGAATGCAGGGCACCAAGCGTGTGCACACGTTTCCTGGAAGGCTGCGCAGTAAAAGTAGAAATTCCTCTTCCACTGTTCATTCTTAATAATCACTGATGGTACAACGTCTGGTGCACTTAGTCGGCACAAATATCAAGAAAAAAGATCAGAGAAGATTCATTCTATGATCTATTTTAACTTCCTTAAAGAAGCCACGTGAGTTTGTTTATAAGGGTTGGAAACGTACAAGCAATACAAGCTTACTACCACGCACTGTCAGCTGGAAAGCTCCCTAGATAAATTATAAGGAACCATTTTAATCCAGCCGAGCTCGAGCTAAGACGATGAGGAACAAGCCGCGCGGATAATGATCATAATTACAGATGAGGAATTTGTGCAAGTGATCATATGTAGTGATGAAGAAAACATATTTGAAACATAATAGTGTGGTATTCACGGGGACAAGCAGGGAGAAACGACACGGACGAGCGCTGTTTAATGCTGTTTCCCTGTTTTAACTATGAAGAAGAATTAGCCATGGTTCGCGTTCACACTAATTCGCTCCCGCGGTGGAAGCGACCGCCTGGTCGCACGACATTATGATGAAACGCGGCGAGTGTATGGCTTTAAACGTGATACATGCATAATTTCTGTACTACGCCAACGGCGGTTGGAAGAAATTCTAATGGGTGAGACGCGGTAATTAACCGGAGATGTCTGCTCAGTGACCGCATAAGGTCCAATAAAACAACTGGCGAATTTTCTGCACCAACAGGGAACGCGCACAGGAGTCAATAGAAGAACTTTGTTACCAGGGTAAAAATGGCAACACGGTGAGTCGAGTCGTAGCGATGCTTCCACGCATCCTCATCTATACCGGTGTTATTTCGGGTTCCATGACGGTAGCCTTAGGGACGCGACAAAAATAGTTCTGAGAAGGGCGTTGCTGCGAATACGGGAGCCATAAGGACGAAAGCCGTACTGAAAGCAAATGTCACAAACGGCACAATTGAATCTCAGTAGGTGTGGTTGGTGCTGATGTGCATTTCAAACATATCGGACAGGGTACGATGAAAACGCTCTGTCAAGCAGTTCGTCTGCGGGTGGTAACTCGAAGTGGTATTGTGAACGGTGTTTGAGGCGTGCATAAACTCGGTGAGAGACAAAAGGAAGGCTTTGCCGCAGTCGCTGAGGAGAACACGCAGAGCTCCTCGATGTAATAGGATGTTGCATAGAGAGAAATCGGCGACTTCAGCGGCATTCCGAGATTGTATAAAGGCTGTGTCGGCGTAGCGCGTCAGATATTCAAAGGCCGTAACAATTCAGCGATTGCCATTGCAGGTCTTGAGAAAAGGACGGTACAAGTCTATTCCAACGACCTTGAAACGGCAAGCGGGGCAAGGAAGAGGTTGCAAAAGACCAGAAGGAGGAGTCGTAGGCCGTTCTCGGCGTTGACAAAGAGCGCATGATGCGACGTACCTTGCCACCGCAGAAGAGAGGCCAGGTCAAGAGCACCGACTTCGTATTCTGTCGTATGTCTTGTGGTATCCAAGTTGACCTGACGTCGGATCATCATGAAAGCCTTCAAGCACCTCACGTTGCAGAGAACGTGGTATGATGGGTACCGATTTGTTGTCATCGATGTGATAAATATAGTGATGCAAAGCGCCATCGCCCAGCTTGAATCGTTAAACTGTTGATGTATTTGGGCGTTATGAGGTGAAGCAGAGCTTTGCATGCGGTCGAGAATAGTACGGCAGTACGGGTCGGCACGTTGGTGGGAAACAAGGACAGATTGGTGATTACGTTTCAGCCAGTCGAGCGTTGAGACGGCCAGGGGTCATGAATTGGGCTCGGGCTTTACATCAGTACGATTAGGCGATGCTGAGTAATCATTGCCCTGCAAATCGCAACGAGATAGAGCATCTGCGTCTTGGTGACCCTTGCCAGACCTGTAGGTAACATAGAAATTATACTCCTAAAAACGGATCCCCCAGCGACCAAGCCGACCCGATAGCTTCTTTAGCGACCATAGCCAGCACAGCGGGTTATGGTCGGGGACGACTGTAAAGTGATGGCCGTGGAGGTATGGCCGAAACTATTGCACTGCCCAAACCACAACATGACACTGTTGTTCGGTGATGGTGTAATGTTTCTCAGCAGCACTAGCTTCCGAATGGCGTAAGCAACGACTCATTCATGCAAGGTGGTGTCACGTTGCAGGAGAACAGCAACGAGATCATGACTGCTGGCGTCAGTGTGAATGATAGTAGCTGCGCTTTCGTCATAGTGGTACCGCACCGCGTCGGACCTCAGGGCCTGCTTGAGCGACAAAAAGGCACTTTCACAATCGGCCGACCAAACGAAGGGCGCGTTATTTGAGAGGAGGTGATGGAGCGGAGACGCAAGAGCAGCGATGTTGCGAGAGTCTTTCCTGCGAAAGTACGTTTTTTTTAGCTGTAAGCCAGCGTTCGCGAGGAAGGTCAGCACTTGTTCAAGACGCTGCAGGTGTTCTGGGAGCGTGGTTGAAAACACAACGATATCGCCGAGATAGCAAAGACAACTCTTTCATATTAAACAGCGCAGGACATTGTCTATCATGCATTCGAAGGTGGCAGGAGCATTGCAAAACCCAAAGGGCATCACATTAAGCGCGTATAGGCCATCTGGGATGTCAAACCCCGTTTTCTCCTTGTCTGACTCAGACACCGGCGTTTGCCAGTAGCCGTATCTAAGATCAAGGCTAGAAAAATAATCGGCACCCTTTAAAAAATCTAGTGCGTCATCGGCACGTGACAAAGGGCAAGCATCCTTGCGCGTGATTTTGTTCAGGGCATGGTAATCGACACAAAACCACATTGAACCGTCTTTCTTTTTCACTATAACAATAGTAGCGGCCGAGGGCTCGAGGAAGGTCGCATTATACTCCATAGAAGCATGTCTAATACATTTTGCTCGATGATTTCGCGCTCCTTATGAGACACGCGATATGGCCGACGGTGAACAATTAGGAAGCCGTCAGTGTGTATTCGATGACTCGGAGCTGCCGTCATACCGAGGGCTGGCGAATTGATGTCGAAGAAGTAACGGTGCTTTCTAATAGTGCGAGCAGATCGCAAGTATGTGCAGAGGTCAGGTCAGGGCTTATGTTTTCCGACAGCGGTGTGGAAGAGGCAGTGAGTGGCGACGACGTTTACTCTGGAGCACAGTCGAAAGGGCAACAACTGCATTAGGCTGTGTATCAGCAGTGCAAGTGACACTTGATCCACGTAATAGTATTCAAGGTTCGGTAGTTTGTTGAACGTGGGGAGGAATGCAGAGCCATGAGAGAAGTGAATAAGGCCAGGAGTAGTAAGAATTCCTCTCGATAGCGTATGACTGTCGGGAAAAACGAGAACATCGCCATGCCGAATGTCACCGGAATTGACACTTATAAATTTCTTCTCTTGATGGCCAAAGAACAAATAGGAGAAGGTGATGAAGCGCATCCGTTCTTCATAATCAGGAAGAGAGTAAGCGGTGGCATTCAGGTGTCCGAGTCACTCACGACAAGAGATATCAGTGGAGGCAAAAATCAAGAAATCTCATCCTAAAATAACTTCGTGGGAACACTCGGGAAACACAGCAAAAACAATGGGATGACGTATTCCGTCAATAAATACTGGAACTGTACATTTCGTGAAGGGTCGAAGAACGGCGTTGGTCGCTGCACGTAGAGACGGCCTGCAGTACGGCGTCATCATTTTCTGGAGGCCGGAACAAAAGTCTGCCCGAATAATCGAAATGGCCGCACGTCTGTCAATGCGAGCTTCGACGGACACACCTTCCGCAACCACTGACAACAAGTTCGACTGTCGCTCTGGAGGAGTTGTAGGCTGTCCGGTGGATGCAGTTTCCCCTCCTAAAACTGCATTAATGAATGAATGAATAGTGTTTATTGGAGCAAGGGCCAGGTATCGCCAAAGAGCGCCAGGTCCGTGGTGATGATTTGGCGGTGTCGGTGTGAGTTCTATAAAGTTTATGTGACGTGGCTGTGGGAGGGCCTTAAATATAGTCGCTTTAGAGAGCGTAAAATCTATACGTAGTAAGATTATGTCGATGAGAAATGCCATGTTCAATGAGCTTTAAAATCCATCGTGAAAGAATAATGCAATATAGAAAATATGTGAGATTGCAAAATTACCTGGAGCACTACTGCCTCGCCTGAGCCCTTGAAACACAACGGCCTAGACGCATGTGCTATATGAAACAACTATCACAGCGGCTTCCTCTGAAGAGAGGAGACGCTACGTATGTGTGGGGCTAATAACATGTAACACAATATCTTTCAGGAAACGTATGACTGGATTGGTGTCAAACAGTGGTTCTGTACCGAGTAACATTACAGGATGAAGGGGGATGGTATGCTAGGGGAAAATGTTTCTTTCTATCAGACTCGGCTTCCCGACACTCCAGGAGGACGTGGAGGATGGTCAGCCTCTCCCCGCATCTACCACAGGTTGGAGGATCATTTCCAGTGAGTAAGATGTTATGCGCGCCAAGCGTGTGTACTATTCTGAGACGGCAGAATAGGACATCGCCGTGATTTCGTTGCGGAGGACCAAGAACCTAACTGTGTCTTTATCACATGCAGTTTGTTGTTTATTTCTGCGTCGCACATGCGTTGCGAGTGGTTTCGTGGTTTCCTTCGTAAGAAGGGCTTCAGGTCTGTGACAGGTACTGCAGCGGTAGGATTAACAGCATGCGATGAAATTGATGTGGCCATCTTGTCCGCTATAACGTTACCCTCGAGGCCCCTGTGACCAAGCACCCAGCATATAATCACATGCTGGTTAGATATATATGCTTTCCAGAGGACGGAATATATTTCATTTTTTACTGGATTTTTGTGCGTACAGAATGACATTGAGACCTTCACAACACTTAGGGAGTCCTTGTATATATCTAATTTCTGGAGTTTTGATTTCGTTATATGCTTCACTGCCGACAATTGTGCGCAGGCCCCAGCCGCAAATATAATTGTTTCTGGATGTAGTACATCGGATTCCGAGAAGAATGGACCGATGGCTGCATAGGACACTCCGGCATGTGACTTGGAAGCGTCTGTGTAGAACTCTGTGCACAATGCTTGTACTCAAGTTCTAGGAAATGCATACGGATTCCGACCTCTGGAGCGTGCTTTATAACTTTTAGAAAGGATACGTCACATTCTATCACCTGCCACTCCCAAGGAGGTAAGAACTTGGTTAGAAGCATTAAATGATGCTCGAGGAGTGGGACATGCATTTCATCGCTAAGCGCCTTCACACGAAGCGAGAAAGGCTGTCTTATAGGGGGACGATTGTGGAAAAGTGTAGCACACGTCATACCGGTAGCGTTATTAAAACATGGATGTTGAAGATTAGAATGCACTTTACCAAAATATGTAAAGCTGATGTATGATCTCTGCAGGTGAAAGGACCATGCATTCGATTCGGCATACAAGCTTACCATAGGGCTTGTTCTGAAAGCGCCAGCGGCTAAGCGGATACCTAGATAGTGAACAGGATCTAGCATTTTAGCGCGCTCAGGTTGGCAGAGTTATATGCTACAGCACCATAATCCAATCGAGACAGACTTAGGCTCTTGTAGAGATTCATTAAACATTTCCTGTCACTACCCCATATAGTATGGTATAGAAGTTTCATTAAGTTCATTGTTTTTAGACATTTTTCTTTAAGATATTTAATGTGTGGAATGAAATTGAGTCTTTAGTCAAGCATATTACCTAGGAATTTGTGCTCTTTGTTGATAGGTATTTGTTGTCCACACAGTTCTAAGCAAGGATCCGGGACCAGGCCTCTCTTTCTTGTAAAATCAACACACGCACTTTTGTTAGGATAGATTTTAAATCCATTTTTCTCTGCCCACTTTGATACTTTGTTTAAGCCATGCTGTATCTGTCTCTCGCACACTGCGAGGTTAGAGGATTTGAAAGCGATTGGAACGTCGTCCACCTAGACAGAATAAAAAATGTGCGGCGGTAATGAAGCACGAAGCGTGTTCATCTTCACGATAAAGAGGGTGCAGGTGAGCACGCCTCCCTGAGGTACACCAGTTTCCTATGTAAAGGAAGTGAGAGTACATTTCCGACTTTTACCCGGAAGGTGCGATTGGACAAATAGCTTTCTATTAGGTTTAGCATATTACCATGAATGCCCATTTCTGCCAAGTCTCTCAAGATTCCGTAGGGCCACGTTGTCTCGTACGCCTTCTCCATATCGAGGAATATGGATTAGAAAAACTGTTTGTGTACAAATGCGTCCCGGATATTTCCTTCAATACGCACAAGATGATCATTTGTGGAGCGCCCTTTTCTGAAGCCACACTGATAGGCATGAAGCATTTTGCTCAGTTCAAGGAAATGAATGAGTCGCTGATTAATGATTTTCTCAAATACCTTACAAAGGTAACTTGTGAGAGCTATGGGGCGGTAACTTACCACTGAGGAAGGGTCTCTGACTTCTTTCAAAACAGGGACCACAATGGCTTCTTTCCATGCGGTTGAAAGGTATGCTACAGCTCAAATGGTGTTGAAAAGTGCGAGTAGTGTAACTTGGGTGTCATTGTGTAGGTTTTTGATCATTTCATATATGATTCTGTTAGATGCCGGTGCAGAGCTCTTGCATGCGCACAAGGCAGCTCTCAACTCGGCAGTACTGAAAGTATGGTTGTATAGTTCATTCTGTCAACATCTTCTGATGAATGGCTTACATTCTTCTATTTCTTTGTATTTGAGAAAGGATTCTGAATAATTTGTTGAACTTGATGCGCTCTCAAAATGCTCCCCAAATGGGTCTGCCTGGTCTTGCAGGGTACCGCCTTTTGTGTTCACCAAAGGGAGTGAATATTTTTGTCGCTCTCTTATCCTAATAACCCTGTTCCAGACTATGGCCTCATGTGTAAAGCAGTTGGTACTCGATAAAAACTGCGAACTTTCTCTTCTGGCCTGTCGGCGAGTTCTCCTGCCTTGTGACTGCTTTCTTAAAGTTGATAATATTCTCTGC
This sequence comes from Dermacentor variabilis, assembly GCF_050947875.1. NCBI lineage: Eukaryota > Metazoa > Arthropoda > Arachnida > Ixodida > Ixodidae > Dermacentor > Dermacentor variabilis. Next base: position 180,767,134 of record NC_134570.1, on the reverse strand, counting down.
AGTGGGAGACGCGCGTAGCAGCTCCCAAGCTTTATTCTGTTTCCTACGAGCGATTTTACACTCGTCGCTCCACCATGGCACACGCTGTTTGCATGTCCAGCCACTTATTTCAGATATGCATTTAGATGCAGCATCTATTATGAAGGCTGTATAATACTTCACAGCAGCATCAATCCTTAACGAACACATGTCAGCCCATGAGATACTTGTAAGTGTTCAACATTTTCCCCAAACGGCTGCATCAATCTTCCACCTAGGAGCCTGTGGTGGATATTTGTTTTCTCTAGATGTTATTAGCAGTATGGGGAAGTGGTCGCTCCCGTAAGGATTACTGGTAACTTCCCATTTAAGTTCAGGCAGTATAGCTGGGGAAAATATGCTAAGGTAAATTGAAGAAATGTTCTGTTTGCAAGACAGTAATATGTGGGTTCCTTCTTATTCAGCAGGCACACACCAGAAGAAAAAAGGAACTGTTCAATCAGACGACCTCGCGCATCTATATGAGAGTCGCCCCACAGGCAGCTGTGCGCATTGAAATCGCCAAGAACAACATAAGGTTCTGGCAAGTCATCTATAAAGGACTGAAATTCAAGTTTGTTTAAGTTGTATTGTGGGCGTATGTAAAGCGAGCAAATGGTGATGAGTTTGTTTAGGAGGACAACTCCAACTGTCACTGCTTCAAGGGGCGTTTGTAGCTGCAAATGTAGACACGCTATGCTTTTATGAATAACAATGACAACACCGCCAATGATGCGACAGCTTCATCGCGATCTTTGCGAAACGTAACATACTGTAGGAGAAAGTTTGTGTGTTTTGATTGTAGGTGTGTTTCTTGTAAACAAAGCACTTTTGGTTTGTGTTCTTGGATAAATTATTGTACATAATCAAGGTTTCTAAGAAGACCTCTGACGTTCCTTTCAATAATTTGTGTAACCTTATTGGAAGTAAATTGATGCTGTTTGTGCAGAAAGAGAAGTAGTCATTACAGAGATTACAGAGATTAGATTACAGAACTCTTTCGAGGCCCTCTAACGGGGGTCTTGTCCTTTCTGGAGCGTTCGAGGGAGCCTTGCCTCTCCTTAGACGCTTGGTGCGCCGTGAGGATAGGTGTTGTGTTCATTGCCTCTTGTGAGGCTCGGGACACGCGCTCTTGCGAGCGAGTTTTCCGAGAGAGTCCCACCTCGGAAGGTAAGACCCCTGCGCCCACCAGCCCGGAGGTCGATGGGGCTCCCTGTGGGATTTGGCGGCGCCTGCTGTTCCCAGCGCTGGAATGGGCCGGGGAAGTTGAGGCAGCCTTGGCTGCGCCTACCTTTGGGGCCGCTATTAGGCTTGCGGGATCGCTTCGTGTAGCGCAGGTTGCCGCAGATAACTCTTGCGGGACCGGAAACCCAAGGTTAGTTTGGCCTGTTTGGTGGTTGGATGTAGAAGGCTTACCCACTTCCACCCTGGGGGCACAGCAGCCAAAGTTACCAGCTCGCTGCGCGCAGGCTGGGCACTTGGCATTGGCCGCTGCGACGCCGCCCCCCGACGCGCCGCATCAGCATAAGGTGTGCTGTGGAAAGGTGAGCATATTTTATGGGCTTCCTTAAACGAAATATTTTCCTTGAATTTGAGGGTGATTATCTCTTTTTCTTTCTTCCAGTTCGAACAGAGCGTGAGTAGGCTGGATGGTCACCACTGCAGTTTACACAGTGAGGTGTGCCACTCCAGTTGTCAGAGGGGTGGCCCTGCACTCCACACTTTGCACAAGTTATTTGACCACGGCAGCTCTGCGAGCCATAGCCGAACCTTCGGCATTGGAAACAGCGTCTAGGGTTTGGAATATATGGTCGGACAGTTAGCCTAACGTATCCCGTTTGAATGGTTTCCGGGAAAACGCTAGATGCAAATGTTAAGACAAGGTGTTTGGTCGGAATTTCTTTGTGGTTCCGTCTAAGGATAATAAGCTTTATATCGGCCACATTTTGACCTTTCCACACTTCAAGGAGTTCATCTTCTCAATGAATAGCTCACGACTCTGCCCGAGCTATTCATTGATCGGTGTGGTGTAACAGAAACTGGTAAGTTAACAATCGTCACCAGACTGCCTACCTGCTCGTACTGATTTTTCTGAGGGATATTAAGAAGAAGGTCTCCGCTTGCCATTTTCGTCACTTTATAACCTGGCCCTAAGGCTTCGGTCAAAGATTTTGAAACTATAAATGGTGAAATGAGTCTGGCCTGTTTATCAGTTTTTACTGCGGGTGTTCCCATAGTAGTTCGGTTTCTTTTGGGGAGCAATGATGGCCACCCACCAAGGATGCAACTTGGGGACGCTGTTGCACTTAACGCATAAGGCTGCAGGTGCCAACCGTACATTGCCACTATAACCTAATATATTATACCCAAGGGAGGGCACATACACAAGGTTAACCCAAGCCGCCTAGGAAAACTAGGAAGTGACGGAAGAGAAGAGATGATTCGACATTATAAGAAATAAGATAGGAAGGAAAAAGATTAGAAAGGGAGACAGGAAAAGGCGACTGCCGATTTCCGCCGGGTCGGTCAGTCTGGGGGTGCCGTCTACGTGAAGCAGAAGCCAATGAGGTGAGTTGCCTCCGCCGGGGGGCCTTAAAGGTCCAAACACCCGGCATCGGCTCAACCCCTAGGATACCCCTTTCCCCGGACACGGCTAAGCCACGCAGGGCTACACGCGGGAGCGTCCAGCTCTCGTGTGCTCGGGTACTTGGTGTCGCAACACACCAAACGCCTTCTGGCGCAGGCGCCCCTGCGGGGCCTCCTAAAACTGTATCGGAGAGTATTCCGAGTGTGCGTTGGAGACGTCAGAAGAGGGTCGGAAAGGCGATACGGAATGACGACGTGGAGAAGGCAACCTGCGTTTTTATTTTCGAGAATACAGAGGCTTGTTGGCGGAGTACGGATGAGAGGAGAATAGTTGAAATGAAAAACGGTAGGAGGTTCTTTGGTAGCCCGTTGCTGGACCGACACCTGTTCCCTCTTCGGATGTATAACCACGTTGCTCATCCTGTTGACGCCGTCGACAAAGCCGGGAATTATGCCCGCGGTAGCCACTGTAGTAGCAAATGGGTCGAGTAAGAAGCGGAGCGGAGCGGCAAGGCTGTACACGCACTGGGGGTGAGAATGAAACCATATGGACCTGCTGGTCCGTTTGTAGAGGGGCCGCGGTGACCGGAGGAAGCAACGCGACGACGGCCTATGTTGGCATCTGTCGAGCGCAGGGGCCGTCGGAGCACGTTAAATGCGGCGCAGAGGTGATCTTTTGTTTCATTATCTCGCGCAAGCCGGTCGGAGAAGGGGCGACGCCAGGTTCTGACGCACAGTAAGAGCACCGCCCGTCAAGTTCCTCCCAAATGATATCACGTATGATCGTGTGCAATTCTACTGCTGAAGGCAAACTAAAATATCTGTTATCAGTGCATAGCCGTAGAAATTGAAGTTCCGCTAGGCGCCGGCAAGTGGCTATTACATCTTGGATGGTGGCAGGCTTTTGTGTGGCGAAGCGCGCTAAAGGCGACGGTTTTTATGCCTTTTATAATATGCCGTACGCGGTCGCTCTGCGACACGGCGACGTTGACACGTTTGCACAAAGCTAGCACATGCTGAATGTAGGATGTGTACGATTCCGCAGGAAACTGAACGCGCTCACCGAGCTTCTTCGCGACCTCAGTGCCGACAGCGGAAGCGCCGAAGATCTGACGAAGTTGCTGCGTCAACGCTTCCCAACCGGGGAGATCAGCCTGATGGTTCAAAAACCCGGTTTTCGCGAAATCGGTGATGTAGAAGAGGACATTGTGCAACTTCTGTAAGTTATTCCACTTATTGAAGTCGCTTGCGAGGCTGTAGTTGTGCAGCCTTTCCTCGACGTCATCTCCCCGCAGACCAGCGACCACTGGTGTGTCACAATGGCAGTTGTTGATGGCCACGACGGATTGCGAAGGCTGTGCTGGGGTGGTAGCAACGGACTTACTCGAATTGTCTTGAGCAAGCATGGTAATAGGTGGTATGGGCCGACCCGAGCGGAGCTCCAGTGAGAAGGGCGAGAGTTCGCGGAGAACAATAAGCGACTGCACTACTTATAAGGAACCGTTTTAATCCAGCCTAGCTCAAGCTACGATGGAGAAGAGGAGGAGGAAAAAACTTTATTAGCTTAAGTGGTTAGAAATTAGCGGTGGCAGATATGGTCGGCCGTCTTCACGGTCTTCTTCCCCATCTGAGCAGGCTCGACGCCCCTACTTCAGGGCACCGCTGAGGATGACTACTCGGTGAGCGTGCCCCACTAGTCCATGCTGGCCTTTCGGGTCGCTGCTGGAGAGCACCCTCTTCCACTGCTCCGCACTCGGGTCCTTTATTTGCAGGATTTGTTGATTGTGAACGCATCCCCATGTATTGTGATATAAGGTGGGATTGGCACCGCACCAGGGGCAACTGTCTCTGTACTGGGTGGAAAACATCTTGCCTAGTGTGTTTAGATTTGGGTATGTTCCTGTGTGCAGCCTCCTCCAAGAGGTTGCTTCATGCTGATTTAGGCTGTTGTGGGGTGGAGGGTACTTGATTCGGACCCCCTTATAGTAATTCAGAATGTCTGAGCAGCTTAGGTCGACTGTTAGAACAAGCTGTGCGGCTGAGGATGACAACTACAGATAAAGAATTTGTACAAGTGATGATGGTGAGTACAGATGAAGAAGAGTCAGTCATGGGTAGTGCTCACAATCTTTCAAATAAACAATAATAGACAGATGATGGCCATTGTAGTGTGAGGAGGTTCGTGCGAAACTGGGACAGAAGGGAACGAAACATGACAAAAGTAGTAGTTTACGAGCGCGGGTTGGAAGCTTCCAGTCGGTGACTGGTGCGGCGATATATCCGACTGGGGTCTTTTGAATGCAGACGAGCCTTTTATAACTGCGGGAAACGAGAGCGGGCAGGGCAGCTTTCACATTTTACCGGAGGAGGCTGTGTTGGCCGGCGGTTGTTGTGGGACCTCGTTCTATGTAAAGTATCTTCGTCCGCAAAAATTCGACAGCGAGAGGGACGTACCTGCTGCGCCCGCCCACGCCGAACCCCGACTAGACAGCTGCTTCCAAGTTTCCTGAGTCCGACGATGTTACTCAGTATGAAGACATATATGCCGCGCTCAACAAAGGCGCAACGTACTCTAAAGCGAATAGCGAATTTCGGCTTTTGTGGCCGTTTTCGGGGTCGGTAGGTTGTCGCGGTGTCGGAGTCAGCACAAAAAACGTTAATTGGTTTGCTCTGTCTCGTTCTTTCGTTTGTTTCTTCCTCGGGATATTGGCTTACATTGACAATCACGTACCTACGTTCTGCATAAATTTTGTTCTACCCAGCACTTTGGCGCGTGAAATACCGGACCTCATGGTGCGTGTGATCAACGGAAGAATAATGAGGTCTACGAAAGCTGCCTCTTTTACGAAGATAGCTGCCTTTTGAGGAATATTCAGCGTACACAACTCCACGCTAATGATTTAATTTGAGAAATGCTCGCATATTTCAAACGACACAACCCTGAACTTCTATAAGCGGATAAAGGAAGTGTTTTTCTGTGATGTCCTCCCACGCGCTAAGTGAGGAAACAACGCGAACGATAGCTAAGAATTTCCTACGAGCGAAAGCGAACGTCAACAAAGCAAGGCCCCAAGGCCATATCTCTGTGTAAAAGGCTTCATGTGAAATTATCTAAACCCCTCAGTGACTCGAAGAATGACGGTCTGTCGGTGTTGTCCATTGTTCAGACGCATAAACCACACATTCCCTTTAGGTACGTAGAGGAAATGAGCTTTGCTAGAAGCATAATTTAGGTAGATTTCATAAGGTATGCCAACGTGCTTGAATGGAACGATTCGTTAACAGGCTAGAATATGACAGATGTTCCACCTTTCAATGAATATAGATTTCTTTTAGACTGTCTTAGGGTCATGGAAAACAAAATACAGCTGTTAGGAGCTGCAGTGAACTAAAATATGTTCATGCTTGTTGTGAGGGCTTCAAGTATTTTGATCACATTTTCATAACTTTGTTACAGTATTAGGTTTCCTCGGCATTCCTTTATTACAATCATTAAATTTGCATTCGAGGTAAATACACTAGCAGTGGCTCGCGTGTCACGCTAGTTTGAAGTAGTAACATATTTTCTCTGCTCTTGGCCGAGAGATGGTTGAGGCCCTTGCCGATGCAGCGGCGCTTGGGACTGCTAAATCTTTAAAACTAACCCTTATGTGGCCTACACTAACACAGTGGGTGAAATTGGAGGGTTGTTTAGGTAACATCGTAGAAATCTTCATTTTAAGTATTTGTTTCTTTGTAGTGACAAATTACAGTGTTACAGTGTGCAGTTACAGTGAGCTGCACGTACACTTGCACGGTCATATTACGCTAGCAAATGCAAGGGGCATCTGCCGTTCTACTCACCTACTTTAATGATGTAAAGCGAGCTTAAGCAGGCAAAAATTAAATTAAATTATGGGGTTTTACGTGCCGAAACCGCTGCCGTTCTACTCACCTACTCTAATGATGTAAAGCGAGCTTAAGTAGGCAAAAATTACAATTAATTATGGGGTTTTACGTGCCAAAACCACTTTCTGATAATGAGGCACGCCGTAGTGGAGGACTCCGGAAATTTCGACCACCTGCGGTTCTTTAACGCGCACCTAAATGTACGTACACGGGTGTTTTCGCATTTCGCCCTCATAGAAATGTGGCCGCCATGGCTAAGTAGCCAAATGAGGCCTTACCGTTGTCAAAACGCTGTATACACACCATGGCCCTCTTTGCGTGACTGCTTTCGTCATTGCAGCGTCAGAGGTGACATCTTCTTGACGTAAACATGTGCGCTCGCGTCAGACCCAATTAGACATCGAAGCAGTTTTCACCACGGAGTTGTCGCTTGTCTGCGATAAGCATTTATGCGCTTGGTATAGGATTATGGTCTATGTTATAGGATTACCGAAAGACCAACTCGGCCGGCACGCACCGAAAACCGAGTTCGAGCAAGACCGGAAATGCTGTGCCAAACGTTGAATTTATTGTGCTTCGCCAGTGTTCGTCACCTTCACTACGATTACCCTGGGCCATAAAAAGGAGGTCCTCCTTCTCATCTATTAGATTGCGCGAATCAGGGGTTCATACGTAGTACGCAGGCGAATTTTGCGGGAGACGATCGCAGTACGACGCAGTAAAGTCGTTAATACATGGGGAGTACTTTGGAACAGAAATCAATCGCATTGGCCGCGACTGACAGCCACATAAGGGCGCCAAAAAGGAAAGGGCCACTCAGGTGCGGTCGACGCTGATGCTCCTTTTGCGCTCATATTTAGTTGGAGCTGAAACAAGCTGGCTTGTATCAAGGACAACAAGAGACATCCATCTACTACACAAAGGTGAACTCACATAACGGAGAAACGTGTCGCTTACTTGCTCGTTGTAGCGCGCTGTGGCAGATATGCGATACTGGCATTGCCACAGTGGCAGGTATTGGGCAGTGTTTACGGCGTGCGCTACAATTGATGTGTGGTGCAGAGAAAGTTGCTGCGTGACATCGAAAGAACTCAATTCTTCTGAGATGCATGGCAGCAGGGAAATCTGAATCGGTCTAACAGCTTCAGTGATAGAGGGACCAAACGCATCTATAGACACCGCATCATTACCAGATTCAACACTCAGCGCAGGGTGCTGGCGCGCAAATTTTCATTTGGCTAGTCTATGCTTTCCATGTCGTTAGTGGCTTCCGCATCAACAGGGCACTTGTCTCGAAGAACGGTAACAAGTACGGAAGCCGGTTGTGAAGAAAGGCTGTGCTGCATCATGGAAACAGTGCACGGCCGCGAAAGATAGCAGAACAGCCTTCACAGTGAGGAGGAGGTCGAGATGGTGAAAACATGGCGTTTTCGTTGGAGAAGCTGCTCCAGCACAAACGCAGAAGCGCTCAGGCGTTGGCCCGAATGTTGCTATCTTTCTAGCGAGAATTTTACAGAAAATGTGGGTGACGTCGACGTCTGACATTGGCAAATCTCGCGCCATTACATGGACCGTGGATATCGGCATTGGGGCGCGGGGAAAAAACCCAACCAGGTATAATGTCATCATAGTAATGAATAAATCACAATAAGCACGATGATGTATAGCGAATATTCAAGGACAAAGCGTGCCGTAAACGTAAATAAAAGGTCGCCATGCTGAGCGCTTACGCTGCGAATGAATAATGAAAGGTTGCGTCTAGTCTTTCCCAGACAAGACATTATGGTTTGCTTCCATTACAAGCGTAGTCCCTGAAATATGCACGAGAGCGAATTCGCGAGCACCTTCAGCGAGAGTTTTAATGACATCGGATGGGCGACGATGGTCGCATGCGTTCCAACGGCGCCTAGCCCTTTCCTCCTGGATTGCGATAGTCACTGCAAGGCCGATGTCGTGGCGCTTGCCACACATATTTTTAGCCGTTGCTTTAACCTTCTCCATTTTTTCGATAGACCCTGCGCGGATTTCTATATACCTGATCATGTGCTTTTAGTCCTGTTTGCCATGCGTGGCCGGTTTCCCGAAGTTGACGTTATTACATTTAGATAATTGTCTTCTTTGTTTTTTGTTCCTTTTTCTCACTCTCTTTCTTTCTTATACTTGTTTCTCCCCTTCCTTTTCCTTTTCACTTTTCTTGTCTGTTTGCACACTATTCTTTCACATCACCTCTATTCTTCTCTCACCATTTACTGCATGACTGGAACGGGAAGTGCCTAATTTGATTTCTGATATACCCTACAATTATTTTTCTTTTTGATAATCCTGTTTCATCTTGAGCGTCATTGGTTCCTCCGGCTGGTTGAGCGTACGTGTGGGCTCGGGCGCTTCTTTTGCGATGGCTACCCGTCTGGCCTCTGTTGCATCACCGGGTAGTAATTGTTTTGCCTCTGTAATTATTTTTACTTCATTTCAGGTCCCCGTTTACTGACTCCGGCTTGCCTCCATACCTGCCAGCTCAACCTGCTCCTGTGATCCTTCACCCAGAGCCTTTCTCACTAGGATCGGGCATTTCCAGTCTCTCTCATTTGTCACTCACACCCTTATTCGTTTATCAACTGTTGTCATAAATAAACGAGCTTCTCGAGGGCTTTCTGTGCTCACTGGCCAGACCCTTAGGCGGCCAGTAGTTACCATGCCAAACTGTTATTTTTCCAATTGGCTTTCTCTCCTAAATTACTGCTCTGGGTCGTTTCAAACCCCTTTTCATTTATTTTTGGTTGGCTTTCAGGCCAGTTATTGCTTCAGGCAGGAGCGCGATCCCCCCCCCCCCCTCCTGCCCTGTTCTTTTACTTTCTTTTTAAATACAGGCGGGCGAAAAGTTTGGAGTGGGGCGACGATGGTGTCATGTATTTCAACGCGCCGTAGCCCTTTCCTCGTGGATTGCGACAATCACTTTTCTTTTGCGGAGCTACAAAACGATGTCACATCGGTGATGGTGAGGGGTGATGTTGGAAACGTGTACGCCGGTTAACGGACGTTAAGGGAATAGCTACTCATGGAACGGAAGGTGGGTATCAAAAGCGATAAAGTAGACGTAGCGCAACTGTATCAAGGCTCGCCGCGAGTGATGCTGTGCCACGAGATTGAGCGTGCTGATAAAACTCGGTGCCCTTCTATTCTGTGCAGAAGGATGACCAGCGAAGCTGTTTATGGGGACCCCTTAATGGCGAACTGCCCCTCTCCCGCGGGTCGGCCAAGCATTTCACTATCTTCGGGGTCGGCACAGGCATGGGGAGTGCTTAACGCCTCCTTCACCTCCGCCGCGGGTCGGGCCGGTATTGCACTATCTTAGGGATTTTCCCACGTATAGATAGTGCTTAACGCCTGCTTCACATCCGTCGCGCGTCGGCCCGGCACTGGACTATCTTCGAGATCGGACAAGGTATGCGGATTTCTTAATGCTTGCTTCACCTCCGCCGCGTGTCGGCCCAATATTGCACTATCTCCGGGATTGGCCCACGTATGGGCAGTTTTTGCCTACCATGCTAACGACACGAAAATTTCCTAGGACGGTAGAGGTATACAGCTTGCCTGTGATAGCTGGCGGCATGACCGACGTAGTGAACCGCAATGCATATAGGCCTGTCGTCGAAGTCGTCTCGTCAAAGAATGGGAAAGGTCCTCTGTCGGTACCGACTTACAATTTCGCGGTAACTGCGACATAGCGCTGCATAGAACGGTCAGAGCCTGTGATTGCATCGGCACAACTGATAGACGCCACTACGGAAACCTGCTCGCAATACGCAGGCAAGACCATGGATCTTTATTCTCAATTGGGGGACGGAGAGTCAGTACGAGATGCAGAACAGGCTAATGCGTCTGCAGCGGCTGAGCAAATGACAGTAAGGAGAGCTGGCGGGCACCTCCGTCATGCAAAAACGCTTTGATCTATACCTGCAGCGTTGGCTGATCGAGAGTGGTCCAATCTGGCAGATTTTTTACCGTGTGAAGGAGGGTCACGTGTCAAGGATGGCTGCTTGTACCGTTATTTGTAGCTTTGACACATAGTAGTATTTTCCACCCCAATGTGGGGGCTCTCCGTAAGCAGTATGTAAAATACCCCGTCTAGTATTGTTTCCATAACATTCCGTTCTTGATGCTGTGCACTGCCACATGCACACGGGGACTTTCTTGCGCTGGTTGTCAATGCCTTCGATTAAGCTTGCGAATCATTCACCCGATGGCTGTGCTTGCACCCCCGAATGCCGCTCTGCGCGCAGCTTGAGAACAGCAAGTCGGCGAAATACTCCTACGAAGCACGTCTTCAATGGTCACAACGTAGGCATGAAATTTTCTTTTGTTCCATCACACCCGCAAGTTAATGCTCAGGTTCTTTAGTGTCGTGACGTCATCCACTGTTCCGCGCTTATACTCTGGTCAGCAGCAAGCCAGTCCTTGGTGACATTTTCCTCCGCGCCGCTGAAGCCAGAACGGTCATCTGGTTGAGCATACCGGAGCAGATGAATGATGGGGAAGAGACAACTGCTGGGATACGTCCTAGGTTATAGATGATGGTAGTACAGATCAGGGTGTTTTCAAGCCACCCTGCACTTCAAGCACTTTCTAAGCGGTTTAATACATGCAAGTTCTATACTGCTAAAGCGACCCGCAGGACACCAAGTCCAAGTACTAGCTGTAATCTCCAGCCTAGCGCTGGACAATCATCCTTGGTTAGCGATTGCTGTCTTCGCTAAACTTGTAACTTCACGGTTAGTTGTAAAACACCCTCTCGTATTAAAGTTCCGCTCAAGGGCTCGGGCACTAGGGCAAAGTGTTTTCATGAACTTCTTTTCCAGAGACACAGCAGTTAGGACAGTGCACGGCGGCATTCAAGTAAAGAATATTAAAACTTCTTTCCGGGTTAGTTGGTGCATACTTGACATAAAAATTGTTACAGCGCAAACACATGCAACCACAAAGTATCAAGGATGAGACACAAGCGCTGTGTGTCAGCGCTTGTGTCTCGTCCTTGATACTTTGTGGTTGCATGTGTTTGCGCTGTAACAATTTTTATGTCAAGTAAAGACCAATCTTGAGCTTTGTTTATGTAAATATTTCTTTTGTTATGTGACTTGCATGTAATGCGAAGGGGTATATTGTAATGATCTGATTGGAACTACTAATTCTGTACCTCACTTTTAGACTGACAGGCAGTGGCTTCGAGTGGTTGAAGTGCTACGCAACAGTTAGACGCCTGACAGGCGCGCACAGCTATCGACCACAACTTTTCCCAGATTTTACTCATAAACGGAAGATTTCTCTGTCAGCCTGCGACTACCAAGCGCCGTAATGCATCTCGTTAAAATGAGCATAGGTACTACTTGCTTTTCTTTCTCTCCTCCAAAATAGCCAGAATCTCTGGATCAACAGGGGCATCCCTAATTGCTTCGTTGGTTGCTGGATCCCTCTGCGCTGGGCACCATTCCCGTAGGCAGGAAGAATCCTTGCACGCTGCAAGAAACAACAGTAATTAATTCCTACGTCTTCTTTGCATAGCCTCTCTCTTGATTGTAAGGTAACTGTTATGATGACCTTTGCAAGATGAAGGCTTCTTCCATGCCTTAATTATCTGTGTGGGTTTAGATGACGCGTTCATTTACTAATGAATTCCCTGACATCTCACGCGTGTCGCCCATGACTGCATTTCGCTTTCCCTGTCACCAATTTTGTGCTCTTAGAGACTACAGATTATTAGCATTATGCACTGTATGGTCTCGCATTATTTGGGAGCTACTGCAACGAGGGTTCTGACCTATTTTAAGGGTGTGCAAACGCCCTCCTCAAACTTTGATCCTTCCATAGTATTTGGCTTTCTTAAACGTAGCCCTGCCTAGCTCCAAGAAGCTTATTAAGTTGTATAGGCACCTACCGATAAAAAATCTCAGTGCCTTTCCGCTTTGTGACCAAGGATGACCAGCTAAACTGCGTATGTTGACCCCTTAATGGCAAACTGCACCGCCGCCGCGCGTCCGCCCGGCATTGCCCTGCCTTCGGGACAGAGCAATCGGGACAGGGACAGCGACAGAGCAGACACGGCATCGGCGCACATATTGAGAGTGCTGAACGCAAGCTTCACCTCCGCCGCGGATCGGTCCGGTATTGCACTATCTTCCGGATCGACCCACGAATAAGGAGTGCCTAACGCCTGATTCATATCCGCCGCGGGTCGACCCAACATTGCACTATCTTCGGGATCGTGGCACGTATGGGAGTACTTAGCGGCTGCGTCACCTCCGCCATGGGTCCGGCATTTGCGATCTTCTTGATCGGCCCATGTTTCATGTCTACTCACGGACACGATCCTGGGGAAACTAACCCTTAACTGTTTCTCTGTAAAATGTGTGCGTCTTTGTGTTTCTTAATTGAATACTTAATAAATAACTTATTTATTAATGACGACGACGAACGCAGCAGTAGTGGCACGAGCGCGTTCGCGCGGTAGCGCCGACGAGTGCCAATGACGCAGCTGTGGAAGAGGATGACGCCGCTAGAGACAATTATGAGGACGACAGTTTTTTTTTTTTCGTGCTACACATGGACACGATCCTGCGGGAAGTAGCCATTAAGAGCTTTGCTGTACAATAATATTGAAATAATGCTTTCGAAATGTATTGATATACCGTGTGACAATTCATCACACAGGCAGTAGCTGAACTGATATATCGGGGTTCCTGCAAAAATAGTGCGTTCACTGTAATGTGGGTCAGTTCGCCAGAGTGGCTACAGCCGTGCATACTTCTCGTACTGCTTTGCAATAACGAGGATTTCAAAGCAAAGCTTTCTTCGCCTAGCGTTCCGAGTTTTTCCTGATTCCATGGTTGCTGTGGGGTCGTTTGGTGAAAGAATAGATATATTTTTTGGTAATATACAGAAAGGTTGTGCGTTTGCGAATGATAGTGACAGAGAACACACTTATATGATGCTTAAATGCTGAGCAAGGGTCGTAAAACTATTACAAACTGTTATTATTCCAATCTGCTGGCGCAAATTTATGTAACCAGCGATGGAAGCATCAGGCGCTAACCCCCATCGTTTTTGAAGAGTCCAATCAAATGCGCTTCTGATGTTTAGAAAGGAACTTTGTTAAAAACCGAATAGCATTGCCTTTATTGAGTGGTATTTCTTATCAAATTGGCTAACAATAGGCTAGGACAACGCTTCCGTGGAGAAGGTTTTGGTGGGCCTGAGTCAGCTTAGTGAAGGTGGATAACCGGATGCGGAAGGGAGGGGGAGATGCAGGTGATTGGTCTATTTCCTCTTTCTTAGCTTCCAGTCGGTGGTTGAAAATGACGGTCGCGTACAAAGAAAGCTCAAAATGCTGCTAAAACGGATTCTCACCCAGGAAGACTTGGCGACGCAATGGTCTATTCGGGGCGAAAGGGCTTCATAACTTTGTACACCACGCGAAAATGTTATTACATGCAAAAAAAAAATTCATGCTTCACAGCAGCTCCTTGTAGCCTCTGCCAAAGTAATCGGCGGCAACAATATTCTATTCCTTTCGGAACGGGGCAGTCTCCGCCTACTAAAGGAAATATTAACTTACGTTCGGCATGTTCTTGCATCTTTATTGCGTATACGTCACTTTGACGCGGTCACCCCTCGTGTTTTTGTTACGTTACGTTACAGACAGGTGGAATGGGTGCAGCGCGACACTTTTGACAAACTCGTGAGTGCTGATGGTAAAATGGTGTCGCATTATAAATACATAGTTTTATTTTGTGCGGTCTAATCATGCATAATCAGTCCGTATACGTCACTTCGTCGGGGGGGAGGGGGAGTTCTCGCCGTTTTCGTGACGTCGCATGAAAGGTTAATGAAATGGAGGTGCCCTGAAAAGTGTCTGAGCAATTGTGGACGCCCTATTGCAGAATTCGGATAGAAGCAGTTTTTAATAGTTCTACGTTATGAGGTCCCAAGCATGCGCACTTCTGTGGCGCGTAAAAGCAAAGAACTGCCTTCATGAATAATCAACATGTAATGTCGACTCACAGGCATCTCATCACTACACCAGTATGTGTACGGAGTGGTGAAATATATTTCGCAAACTCTTGGATGTACTTTATTTTCTTTGATTCAGCCACTCAATATATGCCACTATGTGCGTGCGCATTCTTGGCGAATCATCGTGAGTATGGATGTCCACTATGATACCCACATAAGACCCACATGTATGATGTCCGGCTCACGAATATCTCTAAATGAAAAAAAATATCGAATTCTATTTCATGAACTCGTTGATTAACTTTATTTCGTTTGCTTTAGGCAGTGCCTATAGGCAGTGCGGCAGGCCACGGTGGTGTACCCGTTCTCGGCCAATTTTCCTTAATGAGTATTTCTAAAACACATCAGGTAGAAAATGCTTATTTGTTGGACACGTTGCTTCATCATCACGACTCCTCGCTCAAGATGCTTCATACGTCGCGCTTCTCCTTATGGCATCGCTACGTATGCGTGTCGCACTGAACATCCGCATGGTTTAGCACTGGAATTTAGGCATAGCTTACGAAATGCACAAACGTAAAAAAGTGCATGAAAGTAAAGATGTTGGCTGTGGGGTAGATAAACGTACATAATCAATGAGTTTAAACGCTGGAAAGGATGCAAGTGAAACTTGTGCACGCACAGGAATTAGTTGTATTCAGTTAGCCAGTTCGTCAGTTAACTGCTTCACGAAATCCTTGTTTCAAATTGATTCCAGCATATGAATTGAATCTGGTTAGTTCTTTATTTTTTTTAAAATAGTGCACTCTTTGAGACCAGTAGGTATGGCAATAAAATCTTAGTGATTTAGCACACCTATACCACGAAAAATTCCAGAGCGGATAAGTTTTGAATAAGAGGAAACCGGTGCAGAAACACTAGTTCGCTCGCCCTCTCCCGAGTGACTAAAGGCAAAGATAATACGACATGATAAATATTTTGGGTACCTGTGAGGACGATAAAAAATCGCCGACAATTACGATACTCCCTAATGCGAAATTATGGCGCTGCTGCATGCGTCTTTTCATTTAGCGACATATTTAGTCAAAGAAATTCAGACGGATCCCTGCCCATTGACTGGCAGTGGGCCAGTGCCGTCAGTGCCCTTGCAGAGGGAGGCCCAGTATGGGAACGCTAGCATGATTTACGGCATCGGAGCAATAAAGTTTTTCATCATCATCAGCTTTTGAAGAAGACGATGGAGGCGCGAGCAGTGGCCCGAGCGGGTTCGCACTGTATCGCCGCGAGACGCCGAAGCTCAACCCTGGAGTGGGCGCCTAAAAGCTGCTCCACGAAAACTAGGACAGTGATACACTTAAATTCGTGTACGATCCGGTGACATGTTTACTGAGCAAAGCTAGCTGAAAATAATCTGCATGAGGTGCATCAGAAGGTACGTTATTTGACTGAATAATACGCTGACCGAAGTAATTCTTGAGCATGTTGTTATAAAAAGTGTTTGGCAGCAGGGCAGGGTCATGACGATGCCTCCACGGGCGCCATATAAACGATCACAAGTTATCAATGCGTTCTTGTATTTTACTTTTTATTTCCCTACAGTCTAACAATTTCAGGTGAGGCGCCCGATTTTCAGGCAACATACGAGCAGAGGAATGCTTGGAATGATGCTTGTAATGCATAGGAATGACCTGGGTGGGAGAATTTTGACTTCCCGTGTCGCCTTGGTTCTCTTTCATCGTGCCTCAGGACATGCTAAGTTGTGCTAAATGAGTATTGTAGCTTTCTTTTGCCTACGTATATTACATCAGCCCACCTTCAATTTCATATTCAACTACCAGCGCTTTATATTCAAGCTTAAGCAGGTGCGAACTTCGCTACCATTATAAGGTATTCTCAAGCCCAGGAAGCGTTCATTTTCTAGGGGAGTGTACGGCGTGACTGTTAAATAAACGCAGGCAACCACTCGTACTTACTCGCCCCCTTCATGGGATGGACCATGTATCCATTGGTCGCAGCGACTCTGTGCATTTGTTTGGAAATCTCGTTTGTGGCAGGGGTCTCTTCTCAACTCGTGCTCAGTTGCGCGCTACTCTCCTTCGTGCACAATTCTCGAGAATAGAGCGTAAGTAAAATATTTTATCGAGCCCTACGAAGCTGAAGCAATTTCAAGCACTCACACTAATGCTTCTACCGGACAAGGACTTGGTGACTTCGCCCTCTTTGCCTTTTGTTATCGAAAACGCAGGACTTCTCCTGAGGGGGTGGATCTGACCGGCGACATGGCATCGTGGAATCGGCGACATGGCATCAACCCTTATATATTGTTTACTGCTTTCGCAGATTGGCCTCATGAACGTTTTTTGTGTCACGCTGCACTTCCGCATCAGCGTACGTGGGCGCCAAAGCCCAACTGGAAGTGAACTGCGATGGACTACCTTTTACGTGGCTCTGGGACCAACAGGCGTGCCCGGCGCTCGCCTAATCCGACTTCTTCCGACTTCACGAATGGCAACTGTGCGCCCTGGCAAACGCTGGCGGTAGCCTTGAGCTACAAAAGCCTCGAAGCGGCACTACGACGACGGGGCGTGGAACCGGCGACATGGCATCAACCCTTATATATTGTTTACTGCTTTCGCAGGTTAGTCACAAGCACTATTCTTCGATTAATGTATGCATTGCTTTGCCGGTTCCACCCCAAACTCTGTTTTTCTTGTGTTCAAAGCAGTGCGTTTCTTTGAAGTCGCGCAGGGTGCTCGTGCGACGTGAGTTTCTTGTTTGGAGGCGTTCCGCTTTCTATTTACTGAGGCCAATGCTCCGAAAGAACATCCGCGTTGAAGGCCTTACTCGCGCTATTAAGGTTCTTGCAGTTTACGGGGCTTCACGACAGACTCTAAGAATGCCGCCCCCTACCGCTGTGTAGTGTACGCGCTTTGTTCGTGCTTGTCTTCCTTTCTTTCTATGTCCCCCTTCCACTCTGTTTCTCTTTTTATCCCCCTTAACCCTTCCCCCTGCGCAGGGTAGCCAACCGGAACTACCTCTGGTTAGCCACCCTGCCTCTCTCTGCATTATTTTCTCTCTCTTCTTCTTGCTGCTGCGTGGAGGCAAACCGAGCCGAACCGAACCGAATAGAGCCGAACCCAGGGCCCAATCCTGCACAGTTTCAACGAATACCTGAAGGCCAAAACACAATATCGAAAAAGCTGTCAGCAATGGTGAACAAGTTCTCTGTTGAAATAAAACAAAAGGCAAGTATTGTGTCATTAGAAGAAACAATCACAGGAGTGGATGATATTCGTTCTTCACTGGCTGACGTTGAGGCACAGCAGCGTAAGAATCAGGCAACATTGTCGGCTTTTGGTTCAAAAATGAACGATATTGAGAATCACCAAAGGCGGGATAATCTACTTTTTTATGGTTTTCAAGATAGTGATACTGGCGAAAACGCAACTAAATCAAGTGAACTTGTCTCAAACTTGTGCCGCACTAAACTGGAACTTAATGATGTTGGAATTGAGCGCGCTCGCAGGATAGGAACCTATCGAGCAGATAAAGCACGCCCAATTATAGTGAAGTTTTCCTGTCTCAAAGAATGCCAACTACTGTTAAATAATGCACGCAAGTTAAAGGGCACGAACTACAGCAGTTACGAAGATTTTTCACGCGTGGTGAGGAATAAAAGAAGCCTTTTATGGAATTTTGCGAAACAGAATCGGCAAGAAGGTATAAAAGTAGTACTGAAGTTTGATACCTTGTACATGGGCAAGAACCGCTATCAGATTGATAGCGTGACCAACAAAGTGAAACCAGATGTGACCATCACCAGTGACTAACATAAAGGAAATGCTCAGCGTTTTGGTGATAAACTGCAGGAGCATAAGAAATAAAGTCGATTCTT
Organism: Dermacentor variabilis; assembly: GCF_050947875.1. NCBI lineage: Eukaryota > Metazoa > Arthropoda > Arachnida > Ixodida > Ixodidae > Dermacentor > Dermacentor variabilis. Next base: position 180,748,743 of record NC_134570.1, on the reverse strand, counting down.
TCTATATCCTTCTTAGATCAGTTGAGCCGTGAATAGTTATTGGCACCGCGTCATGGTTGGACTCAAGCATCTTAAATTCTGAGGTTTTTCCAGACGGCTATCATTGTTTCAGACGCGATCGAGGAGCAAGAAGGGGAGGGGTATTTATTCTTGTTCGCTGAAGCTTATCGTGTGTACCACTGGAAGGTTCTACAGCCGATCTTGAGTCTGTTTTTTGCAAAGTGAGGCTATCTAATGGGGAAAGTCTAGTTATTGGATCATATTACCGTCCTCCCGGAACATCATATGACCAGTTTCTTCAGCTGTCTGCTTTCCTTGATACGCTTGAGAACGATATCATAATACTAGGGGGAGATTTTAATCTTCCGGGTATAGTCTGGTCGTGTGATGACCCTGTAGCGTCGGTCACTGGCCATGTGTGCTCCGCATTTTTAGATCTCGTCTGTGATTTTACGTTTCAAGAGTACATTCGTGATGCATCACGAAGCGGCGGCACAGGTCACGTACTTGATTTGCTCTTATGTAATGTCCCGAACATTTTAACAAATGCGAATGTACTTCCCGGCTGAAGTGACCGTTGTGTTTTTACTGCTGATATAAACGTTCAATATGTGTCTGTGCCGAAAATGAACCCAGAATGATTTACGTGTATAAGAGGGCTGATTTTGCGGCTATAATTTCGGCGTTTGAGGCATATTTTCCTACCTTTGATGCATTAGTTGATGAATTGAGCATTGAACTGTTATGGAAGCTGTTTAAAGACAAGCTGTTTGAATTGCGCGATAGATTTGTTCCTACTCATGTTATCTCATCTAAACGGTCAAAGGATAAGCCTTGGTTTAATCATCAGCTGTGCACACTAATACAAAAAATTAGGAGAGCTTATCTCATGTTTCGGAGAGCGAAGTCCCTGAATGCTTGGTTAGAACTGAAATGTTTGAAAAAAAGCTTTCAGAATCTTGCGGAGCAGGCCAAGTATAATTATCTCGAAAACCTTGGTGTGAAGTTGCTCAAAGATTCCAGAGTTCTGGAGATTTGTTAGGTGTAACGGTAAAGAAAACAATTCTATCCCCCCTTTAAAGAGCTCTGAAACCATAATTGATGCTGACGTGGACAAAGTGAAACTTTTTAGTGATTTTTTCTTGTCAGTATTGAGACCAAAGCGTTCTTGAACTCCTAATGTGATCTGCCAAATGGACATTAAACAAATGCCTGAGGTTATATTTGGTGTAGAAGCTTTGCGTAAATTACTGCAGGAGATGGAGCCGATGACCGCTTGTGGCCCTGATGATAGTCCGGCAGCGATTCTTAAAAAGTGTTCTGCAATATTGTGTTTTTACTTTTCTCGCTTATTCACAAAGTGTTTATCTGAGTCTTGTTTACCGCTTGATTGGAAGCTGGCACGGGTTGTACCCATTCACGCATCGAGAAGTGCCGCATCATCACGCGCATCGAGAAGTGCCGTTCAGAACTACATACCGATATCTTTAACAAGTATCACATGCTAGTTAATGGAACACATATTTCATACTTCAATCATGTCGCACTTAGTAAGCACAATATTCTAAGCTCTAGTCAACATGGTTTTCGACAACGTTTTTCATGCTCTACACAGTTAGCAGAATTCTTTCATGATCTGGCCTCGGCAATAGACAAAACCAAAAGAATACACTGCATATTTTTAGATTTCAAAAATGCCTTTGATGTCGTTGCACATGATCTTCTCATATCAAAGCTTAAGGCCTACAAATTGGATAATAGTCTCATTGCTTGGATTGCCGAATATCTTCGTGCAAGAGAGCAGTCTGTTGGGCTGAACGGTTTTTCTTCTGTATATGTTTCAGTTACCTCAGGTGTTCCTCAGGGATCAGTTTTAGGTCCCCTTTTATTTCTACTCTTTATTAACGATACCGAAAGTGATCTTACGTCTTCATTTAGAATGTTTGCGGATGAATGTTTCATTTATAGAGTCAGAGATAACGCAAATGACATTTCATTATTACAGACTAATTTAGACCTTATAGGAACGTGGTGCAATACGTGGGAAATGTCACTAAATGTTGAAAAATGTGTTCACGTCACCTTTTCAAGGAAGCGCGCATTTGAGTCATGCAGTTTTACCTTGAGTAATATGGCATTAAAGAAAGTTGACGAGTACAAATATTTAGGAATTTTAATGACGTCTGACTTAAGTTGGAACAGGCACATTACGCATATTAAAAATAAGGCGATACGTTCATTGAATTTCCTCCACCGTAACTTCAGTCAAATACCGAATAAATTAAAAGAGCGATTGTATTTCACTTATGTTCGTAGTTTACTTGATTACGGTTGTATTTGTTGGGATCCGTACACGGCTGATCTCACAGAACAGCTTGAAAGAGTGCAGAATAGAGCAGCTAGGTTTGTTCTTAATGACTATAGTAGAAAATTAAGTATGACAGAAAGTAAAATTAAATTATCGTGGCAAGTATTAAAAGACCGGCGAAAAAATCTGAGGTTGAAATTTTTCCACGCTGTTTATTATGCAAAAACAGGGATTGGGAGAGAAAGATATATTAAGTCGCCTACTTATACGTCGCTGAGACGCGACCATGCGCTGAAAGTCCGCGAGTATCCTTTCAAGGGTGACGTCTTTAGGTATTCTTTTTTTGTTCGGTCTATCAGAGAATAGAATTCTCTTTCGTCTGACATTGTTAATATTGAAAACAATTATGCGTTTTATCGCGCTTTATGTATGTGATTACTTGTTCCTTCCTTTAGAATGTAATCCCCCTTGCTGTAATGCCCGCATGGGTGATGCAGGTATCTAATAAATAAAAAATATAATTGTACTCTTCGCAATGTCGACGCCATCAGCGCGACTGAATGCTGATCACTTCCGCTAGGCAATTCTGTTCTGATGAAGCTTGTGACAACCCGCACAGGGCTCTCTCCTTGCTTTCAGATTTCTTTTTCCACTCAGACCGCTTACAGTTTTGCAAGGTGTCGGGCGATAAGCTACTGCCACGAGTGCCACATAGTTCTGCCGAGAGATTCGCCGCGTTACCACTGCGTCCGGTGATGCACCACTGCCACGCCTGCGCACCACACCTCAATAACGGCCAGTAAAGGAACTTTCCCGCGCTTCGCCTGTTTATGATGCACATGCAGGGAGCCTCAGGTATGATGCCTCCAGTTAAAAAATATACACGGACCATTCTACGCGAATATAACACCAATACTGCTTCACTGCGCCGCTATTCGGTGTGCACAGAGGTGCAGTCGTCATAGCCGTGTCATCGAAGCAACAAACAAATCTATTTCGCCTGACCAGCATACGATCACCAATCAACCCAGCGGTAAAATGCTCACTGCGAAAAATCCATTACCGTATTAAGCCAATCTCATCGAATTTCCCGATCTTACTTATCCCACCGAGTTTCCATGAGAACTGTGCCACAAGATTATCCGCAAAACATAACCCAGTCCGAGCCCTACGATTTTCTTCCGCGCCCATCGGCCTCCGTCCGGATCACCTCTACATCAACCAAGCTAATTTTTTATCGGGTCTGCACGTAGCAATTGCACGCTGCGCAGAGGTACCGTGGGCGTCACCACTTCATCTAGTATCGAAGAAGACCGATAAGTGGCCACAACGGAGGGCTTAGCGTGCCATCAACGCCTGCACCATTTCAGAGAGGTTCCCCGTCTGTCACATACAGGTCTTCGCCCTCCATAACGCGGCTGACACCTATTCTTTACGTTTGATCTGGTCAAGGTGTAATCGCAAATCCCTGCCAAACCGGAAAGCGTCATGAATAACGCGATCCTGTCCATTAGTATGTGCGTGTAGGAAAGGGGCACAAGAACCTTCAAATGCTTTATTGATTAGGTCGTCCACATCCTTCACTTGTGCTTCGCGTATCTCGGCTAAATACTGGTTTCTCTGAGAAAGCTGAACTCCACGACCAGTTCAATCGCCTACTATTCTACATCCTCAATCGCCGAACCTCATTCTTGAGCACAATAAACACACTTGTGGCGCCATGCGTAACATTTCTAGGCTACTATGGCTCAACAGAAGGGACTCAACCTTTGCCTGACCGTATCTTGGCCCTGGAAGATTACCGTCAGAGCTGCGGTGCTCGGTGCTGCGGTGCTCAAAGCTGAGGTGCGCCACGTTCTTTGATAAGACGCCTCGACTTTTCTACCAGATAACCAAGACATTACCTGGACAGCTGCTTTAACACAAGCCCTCTAGGAATGCAAAGCTTCTGCCCTAGACACCACTCTGCTGTCTCATTCAGTACCAGATGCTCTCTTCGGGTACTTCACGATGTGACACTTCCATCATGCAACGCTTAGGGACTTTTTGAGCCCCTTGAGGTTCTTCTCCCGGAAACGCGCTGCCAAGGAATCACCCTTTCCGACGTTATAAGTTGATTAACACAACTAATTACTCGGCCCAGATGACTAGCCTGATCACTACAGAAGGCTTCTTGCAATCGACGAAGCAGTTAAGGACTTACCCCACACCCTCGAAGAACAGTGCTGTACTAGCTATATTTACCACAAACTTCTATACTAATTCTTCTAACAAAGCGACGATAAGTTTCCTCCAGTCCATCAACACCAGTTGTCGTACATCGGCCAGTCTAACACCGACACCTAGCATGTCAGTGGAAAGGATATTGTGGTCCTCGAAACCCTCTCCCGTGTCTGCCATTAAGTTGTCGCGCGTAAGTAAGGACCTCATGTAATGTGCAAACACTTGCCAATTCAATCAAGACACCTGAAGCTTTTGAACATTAAGGACAGACAGCTATCACTTTAATGCGATAAGTACTCAGCGATAAGATGGCTGCAATACTTAGCGCGGTAAACAATTTTGCGGCGTTCCTCCCCGCGTGGGCTGGAGTGAGGTGGTACCACGACACTGAATAAACCTTTTGAACGTCCCAGTATCTAAACAAACCATTGGTGATAATGGGTGTCAACACAGCACCTTAGAATTGGAGCTCCCGTTCCAGTAGGGTTTTCAGAGGGATCATTCGCTGAAGCATACAAAGAAAAACTATCATATGCCTTAATTTAACGGCAGCACCGGAAGCGAGGTGATATAAGATCACACAAACGAGCTAATAGCATGATACAGGGAACAAGATTCCTCTTCACTCATAGGAGCAATAATAGTACGTCCGAAATATCCACGGTAAAGCGCATTTCCTCAAAATTATGTCACTTAAAATTTGAACTTCGTCACAAAGTTACTTACAGAGCCCAAGTATGTCAGACGATGAAGGCTGCTCTGGTTTCTGGCTTCAGCTTATTCGCGGCTGTTCTTCTGCTCGTGTTATCCTCAAATTACTTATTCAATCGGATTTATCCGGTGCTTAGGTGTCATCGGTGCGCACTCTGTTTGAAAGAGTTTACAAGCTAAAGTACATAAAATATAATGTTATCGCGCTCCATTTCTTCCACTGAAGGCGTGCGAGAACATTGGTAAACTGCGAACGAAATTTCATTAGTTAGGCTTACGTTCAAATTTGCTGTATTGCAGGAAACGTGCTGAAGACAAATCATGATTCAACAGAATTATACAGCACATAAAAAAACTGACAACCACTACACTCTGTGAAGATTAAATGGCAGCGAAAGTGGACGACATTCACAGCTCTCGAACGAAAAGCAATGTGCCTCCCCTCCGCCGTGGGTCGGCCCGAAGATAGTGCAATATCAGGCCGAACTGCGGCGGAGGCAAAAGCAGGCGTTGAACACCCTGCATACATAGGCCGATCCCGAAGTTGGTGCAATGCCGGGCCGACCCTCGGCAATGGTGCAGCAGGCATTAAAGCCTCCTCAAACGGGGTCCATACGGAAAATTTCGCAGGGCGTGTTACCCAGCCCACAGGGGTGTGTGCCATTGAACTTGGACCCTTTCTGCACTGTCACCAACATCGGCCCACATGATGATTTTTTTTTCTGATGACGGAAGCCGAAACAACTACGGAAGGTTAGTCATATACAGCTTTGCTGTAAATGTATCTATGGTACGAATTGGACGTTTGATGAGCGGGGTGAGATATTTCAAAAATGGCAACTTACGTTTTGTGCAAGAGGCAAATTGCACCCATGCGATAAAAAGAAATGCTCTGCAAAGCCGGAGCTTCATTCTGTAGTGTCAGCAACGGGTGCGTGAATTTCTAGAAAACAGACAAAAAAAAACGTACAAGAATAATGCCAAAACAGAAAGCACATTCACATAGATATAAAGAAATGAATTCCTTCAAAACGTAAAGGTACGAACCTTTCAATTATTGTGGATATCTATGTTAGACTTCCGCTAGGCCTGAAATTTCGCACAATCCGTGGTATTTCGCGTAGCCTGCTTTTCGGGAATGGCCTTGGACCTTTCATGGGTTTGCGGAGAAAACAAAGTTGATTTGAGCATCGTCACATGTGAAAGGTGAACTTTCATGACAGAAATACCATGAAAGAATTGGCCAAAGGCTTATAAGCGCACATTTATGAAACTTCTAAGCTATAAGTTTCATACGCCCACAGTTATGTCGCAGGTATAGCTAGATCACATGCAAAACAGTATGTCACTTCCGATAATATACTCTTTATGCACCAGTGTTTGCAAGGTATAAGTGGCTGCAAAACATTTATTAATGGGATGTCAATTATGCGAGCGCTCGGGTTGCATTCATGCTCATGGCGCCGCCGCCGCCATGCTGCCTCGCTATCAATGACGCAGAGTCTCTCAAAGCGCCGTCTCTCTATACACGTTGTAAATGAGATACAACTGAAATGGGCTCCTATTTACTTCAGCAGGACACCGACAATACCAAAACAATGGAGAAAGTGTTCATAAAGTAGAGTGCTGTGTTAGGTGAGCGAGTCAAGTGCAATACTGTGCAGTGTAAGAAACAATTACGCTATATGCTGGTTTGTAAAAGGTGATAAGGCACATGAAGTCCTCCAGTCCTTAATAGTTGCTCCACTGTTGGGCACCGATAGCGCAACATACTAGTCTACTCCACTCGTTACCTGCGGGGCGAGAAAAGCGACTTGACATGATTTAACGCCGTTTTTAAAATCTAGTAGCCACCCACAACTAATTTTAAAAGACGCCGACGCCAAAACGCCACGTCAACGCTTTATGTAAGCCTCAGCTGGGCGTAGGCAATCGGTGGTACACGCTTCCGCACATGCTGTTGGAGTACCCAGCACAGTACACACATACTAACACCAAGACTCTCTCGTCGAGGTTGCATGAGGCTCTGTGTAGCTCCGCCCTCGACGACCAAACCTGGGCGACCCAGCACGCCAGTGAGGCGGCGGCGAGGCAAGCCCTCGACGTCCCTTTATGGGAGGCTTAGGCCCGCCCATCATAAAGTGCTGGTTGTACAATTAAAGTTTATTCCTCCTCCTCCTCCTCGGTTAACCGCCTTTTTTTTTGCCCTCTCGTAACACTTCTGTCTGTACATACCAAATTCATGAAAACACTATACGGTAGCTTCCGATTCTTCGAGCTGCAATTTATTGCGGGCCGGTGCTTTGCAACTAACCGTGGAGTTACAAGTGTAGCGAAGACAGGAAACGCTGACGAAGGATTATCCAGCGCGATGCAGGAGAATACCACTAATGCTGGTGCTTGGTGTTCTGTTCCTGAGCGCCGCTTTAGCCGTTTCACACTTCCACTAATAAACAGCTTAAAAATTAGGGTAGGTGCAGGGTACCTTGCACGTCAATCAAACATCAATCATGCCGAGAACGCATCCCAGCAAATTATTCCTTCCCCATCCTTCGTCTGCTACCGTGCCCTCATTTGTCGCTCGTAGGCTGCAAGGCTACACGACCTGCAAGCGATCTACGCGTCGTCCACATAGACAGAACAAAAGAATGGCTCGGGGCAATGATGCACTCAGCCAGTTCATTTTCACAACACAAAGCCTGCGAGTACACACTTCTGCCTGAGGTACGTCCTTTTCCATTATAAATGCCCTTGGCAGACCCGGTTTGATAAGCAGTTTTCTATAACCTTCTACTTGTTTCCCATAATGCCCATTACCGACACATCCTTTTCAAAGGAGGCCCCACCCTTCACGGAGCGAGCACGAGGAACAGCAGCCATTAACACCACCGCGTGGGCTGCCGCGGCCCCTCCGAGGGGTGACAGATGCGAACATTAATTGCAAGAAACTTCGCGGCTACTTTAAAAAGTGGAAAATACAAAACACGAAGTCACTTCGCTATTGTTCTATTTGCTTTAGTTTCTTTACAATGTTTTTTCGCACATATACCCGCAGGGAATGTATTTTCGCGGTTGCGCTCTCGGTGTTGAGCCAAGCCTTTGTGTGGACTTATCTTTGTTATTGTAGTAATTTCAGTTTGTTAAATTCATTGTTAACTTAAAGTTTATTAGATGTATGCGGTAGCTTATGTTTGTTGATTGTGAATTTAAAAGCTTTCTTAGATGTATGGTGTCCTGAAGCTTGAATGTATGCGGTTCGTACTCCTGGACATTGAAACGCGATGGCCTAAAATTTGAATGCATTTATTTTCTTTTGTACGTACAAATTTTAATGCTTGTGGATTTGAACGTTACATTTTGAATGATTTGCTGACCGCTACGTGAAGTTGCCAGTACGGGGACCTGCGGCCTTGTCAAGCGGCCACTACGACCACGTTCCCTACAGGCCTACAGCATCGTCATGTATACGCGTGATGCGAATAAAGTCATTATTATTATTCTTATTATTATTATTATTATTATTATTATTATATGGGTATCACCTTATTAAAAATTGCCAGTTTCGCATGAAGGGTGAAGAACTTACTACCACAGCATGGTCTGTCGTTGCGCTTGTAATCTTTGAATTTTAACTTGAAATCTAGCTTCAAATCTAACTATGCCCCGATGCGACTTACTCCGGGGCGCGAAAAGTTCTGGTACCTTTAAATGCTTCAACACGCCATGTACCGCCTGCAATCGCATCGCACAGACGCCACTGTGCCGCCCATGAAGAGCAGTGCCAATGAAATCGCATAATTTTCATAGTGCGAGTACAATTCTTTTTTTTTTCGCTTTTTCATAATGAGACTTAGAATAAATGGCATACGGTATGAAAAAATTGCTAGGAATAATTCAATCATAACATAGACCTGGTCGCAGTAAATTTGTGGCTGCATGATAAGCATCTAGCTCAAATATAGGACATATATTAAGGTACAGCATACTTGTACATAAATATATATGGAGCGTCCCGGCGACGGCGGCGCCGAAAATTCGATTACTATCGAAAATACGATTACTATCGCAATAAAAGCGCCTGTAGGGCGGTTACCCGTAGAGCCAACTGAGTGATACCTCGACACTTCCAAACACTGTCCTATTTATTTACCTTACATCTGCCCAGGCTATAAAACGCTGTTCGCTATATAAAACGACTCAGTCATACCTAAATAACCTAACTGCAACAAATACATGTCATCAAGAGCACGGGTTTGTTATTAAAGCAGATCTTCCTATCCTTTCTATGCCTACATTCCTAACCATCTACAAGGCTTAAGGAGGCCAAGTATTGCCACCTTGCTGTTTTGCGTGATGACAGCGAGACATGCCTATATGAGACAGATTTTCGGTGGAACCCGGCGAAAGGCGATTCGTGTTAAAACAAGGCAACGGGTGCATTAATCTGAAGCTAGCTCCACATCTTTACTAAGCCATCTTGAAATTCACTTTGCGGCATTGGTTTAACGGCATCATCAATCGAATGGTCGGTGCATCGGTACTTACCGGTGTCGCAGTGGGCTTCAGCTTCGGATCAAAGTTTACGATTATATAGGACTCCAGCAGTCGTACTAATGTTGCTGCTGCTTTATTGCTAACAATATCCAGGCTTGTTCGTTTTAAGCACAACTTTTTACCTACGTGGCCTTTCATGCCTCCCCATCACACATGGCTTATTTTGATTAGGAAGCCGACAGTCGAGCTTGACGTATGAGTTGGGCTACGCACGCTTAATGCTAATGCAGCAAAATGTAAAGCGACTGTAGCTGTTTTTACAAAAGAAGCGTCTGACCCATTTCCGCAATATACTGTACAGCTTCGAGTGGCGGGCGTTTCTAGCATCGAAGTGAATAAATTTAATCTATTTTATAATTTTATCTCTGTACAATTTTAGACCGCGAATCATGTCCATAACAACATATTTTATCTCATGATTTTTTACGGAATAATAATCAGCGTTGAGTTTACCTTCGAATAGTATAAAGTGCCACTTTTGTTTTTTAAACGATTTCAGTAGATGGAAAAACACGGAAAAGCCATACCGTGAAGGCTATTTTGGCGACATAAATTAGATGTTTCTGCCTAGTCAACACTAAGTAGGCTTAAAAGCGCACTTTAAGCATGACTAAGAAGTGGTGCTTGGAACAGCAATAAAGAAATTTATGTCAGCCTGAATCCTAGTTGGCGATAGAGAATGTTCCAGCACTTAAAACATTTACACTAAATAAATACTATCTTCATCTACTTCGCATTTATGTAGAGAAATAGGCAAAACAACCTACCGGCAGTTTCTAACTGAAGTTAGCGCAAATGCAAACTAGTGGGCGTTCTCAGATTAAAAAGAACATCAATTTAGTGAAACATTCAGAAACACAATTTTTATCGTTATTAGCGCTTTATCACAGAATGTAAAAGAAGAAAACGCACAGAAACGAACTGAACAGGCACTTACTTCCGAATAACGTTCAGTGTCAGATGTTCTCAACATATGCCGCAAAACAGAAAACAAGAAAGGAAGTAACATGCCTAATCACCTAATCGTTCCAACAGGTATGCGTTACCTAACGATTGGTACCAGCTTCAATCCTGAAAACTTATTTATTTGGCAGAAAACGAAAGAGACGGTCAGCTGACGCACTCACAATCGGCATTACTTATTACTGCAGCTTCCAAAATGTGCGAGGTGCAGCAATCTTGGTATCTGAACAAGGCTGCAATGTTATCAAAATACGGAGCACAGCGAGAGTCACGGCAGTGAAACACCAAGTGTCACTGTCCGCCCTTCGTCACGTTGCTACTGTGCTCCTTTAACCGCTCGCTTACGCTTCGCTCCGTCCGTCAGGCCTGCGGTGATCCTGTCACACGATAGCGGGATTCGATGCATCATACCTTCAGCACATGCGATGAAATTTGTTCTTGTGCTTCTTGCGATCTTTATCCTTGAACTCTATTGATGTCAAAGCATGAAATGGTCCATTGGATGATAAAGCCGGCTTCTGTAGCAGCGAAACGGCAGCTGGATTCTGATTGGCTGCGTTGCCACGTCACTTGCGTGCCTCGATGGGCAGAGCGTACGGAAGAGAACGCCTGCTGCAATGCTGACGTGCCAGCTGGTGCACGAGGGGACAGGGTATCGCCGTGAGGCCAAGTCACCATCGCTCTCGGAAGCCTGTGTTATATCCCTGTCACACGGCACGTCTCATGTCATCTGCAGCGAATTAGATTGAATCTTAATGTCAGTTTTCTTGCTTCTACACGGGCATAGTTAATGTCATTCACAGCTAATGGCATTCGCCCACTGAATGAGTTTCCCAAACTCATGCAAACGCGAGTTGTGTAATCTAGACGACATGGACTTGGCCAAAAATACGTAATCGATAAGTTAGAACGAACTGTAATCAGAGTAAAAGTTGTTATAATTGCTGTTATGAATTTCTTTTATAATTTTATGACGTACAGGACGATAGCTGACGTAATTTGTGCAGCTATATTCATGTTCCCAGTCTCCGACTGGACACTAGCACCTCTTCTCGGCCATGTTTAAAAACGTTTGTCTGCTGTTTTTCATTTCTGCATATCGTTTTGAAAGTAGTGCCGCGCTGACGCCTACCCGCCAAAGACGCAAGCCAAATCTGAAGCTGAGAATAGGAAGGAAAAGCGCACTGAACCCACGAGACGACGCGGGCGTGGCTAAAGTGTGGGAAGACCACTTCAAAGATTTGCGCAAGGCGAAGCGTAACCTGAATGCATACATCTCGATAGCATACCGAGTAACTGCGAGCGCATGGTGCCGATAAACGTCGCCATCAATTGCGACTGCAATTTTCTATAAACATGTAAACAGGGAACGCAAGACTGCAATGGCATTCGGTATGAATGTCATTTATTGTGAATGACATCATACGTGCCGTGTGACAGGGGTATTATCCTCGTTGTCTTCTTCCACGCAAGCTTTAGCCTGCGTTTTAACTTCGCCTCGGTAATCGCTATAAAGAAAAGAATCTATAAATGAACACAATAAATTCGAAAGAAAAAACGATTGCCGTAATGAGTTTCGAACCTACAACCACACGCTCAATAGCGGAGTGACTTAGCCGCTCGGTTCAAACCAGCGCATCCTAGATAGCAGGCCTGTGCACTCTCCTTGATGACATCACGATACATAGAGCAAAATTTCTGCAGCCAAGCCCGGCGTGGCGAAAGCGGTGACGTAAATATCACCGCGGCTTACTCGGAAACCTCCCCGCTAGATTTTATAGCAATCGGGCAATGTAGCCTGACGTCATCCATCAAACGACACTTCGATCGATGACGTATTGCTACTTTACAAGACGAATATTGCGTGCTAACTTGCAACGCGCAGTCCCGTGCATGGATCACGGAAATTAACCAGCCAGCAGTGAGAACGATGGTCATCCCCACGGTGAAGGGGCTCCCATGCAGGTATGGCCGGAAGCTCTGTACTTCAAAAATCATTGCTAGGCATTGTTGCTCGCTCTGTAATGGTGTAGTTGCGCTCCGACTTGCTCTAGGAGTGACTCGCATAGTCAACGACATGTTCTTTGGTAGCAACGCGCTGAATAAGGGTAGCGCCGAGTCCAATACCGCTAGAGTCCATGGGAGCTTCTGTGGGAGCCGCCCAGTCTCAGTGTAAGAGAATGGGATGGGTATTCAGAAGAAACTTCTGCTTACGAAACTGGCCTAGCATTCAGGAGTCCACTCAAAGGGCACGCCCTTCTGAAGGAGACATGTCAGCGGACACGCGACGATGAAAAATCGACGAATAAAGCAGCGGAAGTGTGAGCAAAGGCCCAGGAAACTGCATAGCTCTTCTACTAAGCGCGGTTGTTCGAAAGCTTCAACAGCAGCAGTCTTCGCAGGATCGGGTCGTATGCCGTCTTTATCCACAAGATAGTCCAGAACCAGTGTTTGGCGCTCTCCATAAATGGCATTTCTTCCATGGCATTTCTTTCTAGATACCGAAATTGACATTTCTTCCAGTTGAGGTTCAAAACCGCTTTTCCCAAGCCGTCTTGCACAAGTTTGCGACGTGCGCCGTGCTCACTGGCCGTGCGCCCGAAAATCACTGCATCGTCGATAGCACATGCACAATTTTTCCTTCAAACTACGCCGTATGTTGCCCATGAAGCGCTCGAAAGTTGCAGGTGCATTACAGAGCCTGAACGGCATCAGATTAAATTGAAAAAAATCCTTCGACACTACAAATGCCGTTTTCTCTCTGTCGGTCTTACGAATAGGAAATTGCCAGTTCTCCGAGCTCACGTGGACAGACGAAAACTACGATGATTATGAAACGCAGTCGATAGCATCATCAATACGTGGAGGAGGATACACGTTCTTTTTGGAGATGATGTTGAGACGTCAGTAGCCAAGAATACATAGTCATGTGTCATTTTTCTTTTTAGCCAGAATCACTGCAGTTGCCTATGGACTACATGATTCGGAGGTTACATGCTTATTTAGCATTTCGCGGACTTGGTCGTTGATCACCTTGTGTTCCGATGCGGCGACTCTGCACTGGTTGTGTCGGAAAGTTTAGGCAGATCTCGTACCTGCTCTCGTACCTGTACGAGGAAGATCTCGTACCAGAAGACGAAAACCATGGTGGCTCCTCCTTATTTGAAATGTCAGAATCCGGCATGTTTTAGCAGTGTATTTCCCACTTCATCACACTGCTTATTTCTTAGTGACTTGTTCACCACAGTCAGTATGAAGGAGCTCGCAGCACGTCATGCATTAACGGAATATCGGTCAGCCGTATAGAGAGGTCGGTTGTACTTCGCTCATATCTCAATCAGCTGATCGATGACATGAACGTAATCCATAGTAATATATCTCCTGTTCAAGCCAGCGTGTTCTGTTGGTTGACTGAATTCAAATGTTCCCTTGATACTACTTGAAATGATCTTGGTGAGCAACTGATACAATTATCAAAGCATGGTAGTGGGCCTATTGCTTTTTTTAATTCATTAAAGTTTCCCTTCTTATAGATTAGTATACTGTTGGCATTCTTCCAGCTTTCTGCTACACTTGAAGTTGTGAGGCATTGCGTATAGAACTTTTCATCGGGCTAAAGGTGAAGGGCGCGCTAGGACCTCATCCTCCTCTGGCTCGCATGAGCCCGAGTGGCGCTACTTTACTGTGTGGCCGTCGCCTGCTATGGAACAATTTGGAGGTGTTTCTTTAAGCTTATTCTCCGAAAAATCTACGCGATGTGAGTTCGTACAAGGTCGTCCGGGAACCACTCTGCAGTCTACGCAAGTACTGTATAAAGTTTTATAGGGGCGCATTTTTTAAAATTTTGGTTGTTATTATTCATGTTGTGGTCGATAGTCAAACTGCGCAGAAACCGACAACGATGATTGTCAATTAAGGGAATAGTAGAACACCTCTACGAACCTGTTCATTTTATTATAGACAAAGGTAGTGCTTGAAAATATGTATTTCTCACAGTGAGGACATTCAGAGAGCATTTGTTTTTCCACTGCACAATTCCTTTGAGAGCAGATTCTTTAACAAGTACGTCAGTAAGGGTAGTAAAATTGGTTATACATATAAGTCAGTCATCATATGTATATCGTCTGCAATGTCGCTAGTCACAGTGCAGAAAGGCGATTTCCATCTTTCTCACCCACAGCCGCCACTGAGAGCAAGAAGGCGGAAAAGAGAACTGTCTTTCCCAAGTGGTAAACCACCGTGTTGATTTAAAACTGCAGACGTGCTACAGTTCTCGCGCGACATCACGTGGATTTCAAACAGAACTAGTTTTAGCGTGCTCGGTATACGGGTAAGCTAAGGTAAACTAGGCGTTGTGCCGGATGGGCGCTGGCGTACACGTGGGCGGCCAGATTGGTGCAGCCGCGCTGGAGTGCAGAATTCAACCTGAATAACACAGAGCTAGTATTGCAGTAAGCAAGCGTATTCTACTTCACTAGTCGTGCAAGTTCTCGCAGCGGCGCAATCACGTCACAAATCCCTGCTCCCGAAAATAGGCACCTTCTATGTGACACCTGTGCTTTTCGCTTTGCTCCAAAAGCTGTCTTCTCTTTTCGTACCTGTGTAGCACGACAGAGACGGTTTGGAAGACCAGAAGGGAAAGAAACGCTAGTTAGCGTAAAGCATTGCGTGTCACGATAGCAGTGTATGTAGCGTAAGCTTTCGGCGTTCACATTATTGACTTAGGACAGACTTCCTAAGTCAATAATGTGGGTTCGAAAGCATGGGTTCGAAAGCATCATGAGAAGCGAGCGAGCTCCGCGCCTAGTAAGCGAAGTTTCGTCGGTTAATTTACCGCTTTTGATCAGCGATTACTCGACCTTTGCCGTCTCTTGTGTTCTGTAAACTTCAGGTTGTCTTGAATGAATATCCGCACGGTTGCTTTCGCACGAATGCGGTACGTGCTGGCACTACGGTGGCATGGGCCGGTGTCAGTGTCACGCCTGCACTCCAGCCTGTCCTGTCAATCTGTGCTATCAGTTATTTGTGTGTACCACATGACTGGTACTCCTGTTGCATCTACAGAAGAATCGCACCTACAATGTACTCAGTGCCATCGCTTTCTTTGAAAATGATAAGATGAGCGGAATGACCAGGAGTTCGCTCGTATGTTGTAGTTAGTTTGGGGATTATGTTATCTTAGGCCTTTTAACGAGACAATCGCGGTGAGAATGCTGCACAGCGTCAGCTTAAAATTAGTAAGATCAAGTGAACAGAGACTACTTATAACGTGTTTCTTTTTATAACTTTTGGATCCTTTCAGATAAATTTTGTCCTTCTGGTGGGTGCTGTCATCAGTGCTCTGAACGTTCCACACGACATCGAATAGTGTGCCCGATCTGGCATCTTACACCATTGTGCTTCCCAATACTAACCCAGATTACTAACTGGCGTGCCGCTGGCGTCTTGCTTCGTGACGCAAGAGAAATAAGTCGCCAAGTGCAAGCTGATTTATACGCTAAATTTTTAGTTCCAGTGGGAAAGAATAAAAACAAATAAAGCGTTGTCTAAGTTCATTTCGCTTTTATTCCGAAGCTCGCGGCACTTAACTGATGGGATTAACACTAGGCGTGACGTGTTTCATGCTGCCAGTTCTTTCCGAGTGTCACCTCTTGTTGAATTTCTTTCTCTATGATACGATGGTGAGCGTCTTGTGTGTGCAAAAGAGGAAAGCGCAGAGGCAGTGCGCTGTCTTCCGTCGCGACCATGCTCCAGCGGGAGGGAGGGGGTGGCGTAGTACTGCGCCAGCTGCTTCGTATTCTGCGCCCATGTGCACGTTATGTTGTAAGCGATCTGCAGAGTACAGGTGTATCGAGGGATCATAGCTGCATGGGCGCTGTGTTCTCGCCATTCAGTTTGCGGTCAAGCGATAGACAGCACGAAGGTCGCTAGTTTGCTATTGGTCACAGTTTGGTCACGTTGGTCACACTTTGCTATCGTTATTGTCAAATGAAATCGAAGTGTAATTGTATAAAGACGTTGCAACCGTGTTGAGAAGCGTCGCGAAACGGTGTTGGAGCGCGGCAGCGTTTAGGTGGCTTCCTCGAAAACCCGGTAGTCCTCGAAGATAACACTCACAGCCCCTACGCCTTTGCACCAGCGGAGATTCCAGGAGTCGTCAGCAATCAAATTGAACACATGCCGAACATTCTCAGCTCAACATATATCCGTGTTAAATTTACGAGACGGGGAGGTTACTCTATAGACCATGGATCGTGGGGCGCATACTACGTTTTCGCGACAATCTTGTGGACGACAAGCGCCGTAAACAGATATTGCAGCTTCTGCTTACAAGTCAGCCAGCTGCCTTGCTTGTCACTGCTGTCCTGGAGCCACATCTTCCTTGTGTCCTACAAGCAAACCTTCTGGTCGGCTAGTATTAGGTAGGATCCCATCTGTCCTAGGTAGTCATGGGTACAAATATGGCCAATGAAGGTTCAACGTCAGTGGCATCGGTACTGCAGAACTTTCCTATATCCCTATAGGGTGCACCACTACGACTTATAGTAAGGTGGACGCTAAAGCAGAGGCTGCGCCCTCGTAATGCTAGAAATAGTGCAACGAGAAATAGTGCAACGCTGCCAAGTTTTATAGTCAATTGTGGTTCGTACCACCTCCACCGAGACATAACAGATCATGATACGTGACGTCTAATGGCGAAAAGGCCAGGTCTGGCGAAAGGGCGCAATGCGGGTGATGATTAGCTTTCAATGGAGCAAATGATTGCGAAGGGTATTTTTAACACGGCTGTATAGGGCCTAAAACACATTTGCTCTAGTGTGCTAAAATACTACCACGTTGTAGTGACGGTGAAGAACCAGAGAGACACCAAACTGTGAGCCACTAATTTAATCATTTATTGAGCAGACGTGTGCCCAGAAGAACAAGTGGCACTCAAATCACCATGACAACAGGGAGCACAGTAGTCGGACGTCAAAATCAGGTCTACGGGTGAAGCGTATAGGCTACTTGTGCTAGACTAATAGTACATTCCAGCGCAATTGCTGTTTATTGCATACGTTCAGGAATGTAAACTACTGTTCAGGTCGCGCGTACAAACACGCCCTCTGGGGCCCTGTAATTTAAAACTATTCCAATATATTTTTATTCAAATATCCTGGCGTCAAGTTTGCGTAACCGCCGACGCAAGCAACGGGCGGTCACCCGCAGGGTTGGCGGAACAGACCAATAAAACGCTCTCCTTGTTCATAGGAGGTCACTTTTGTTTGCTTGAAAAACGAATAACATTGCCTACATTGAGCGACCTGTCTTATCTAATTGGCTCACAAGAGGTGAGGAGCACGTTCAAGTGGAGAGGGATTCAATGGGGCGGAGCCACTGCACTTAAAATCGATATCCCGACGAAGAGGGTGGTGCCGGAGTCTGCGATCGGTCCGCTTTCCTTTACTTAGCTTGCGGTGGCTTGTCGACCATCGCGACGGCATGCAACGGAAGTTTAAGAATGATGCTAAAACTGATCCTATGCAAAGAATAGTTGGTAGAATGGGGTCGTAAACGTGTCGAAAGTGCTCTAAAACGTTACACGGCCACGCAAAAGGTTTTATTACACGCAAATAAACCCATACTCTCCGGCAGATGAGAGTAGGCAGTGCCTGAGCGATCGGTGGCAGCCATATTTTATTCCTTTCGAAACGGGGCAGCCTGCGGCTATGCCGAAGAAAATTCAGTTGTGTTCGCATCTTAATGCATCTTTAGCGCATACGCGTCACTTTGACACGGTAAGTTCTTGCGGTTTAGTCACGTCGCGTGACAGGCAGGTGAAGTGGGTACAGCCAGAAAACTTTTGACCAATAGCCGAGGGCTAATAGCTAGAAGGCGTCGAATCAGAAACAACTATTTTTCGTTTCCTGCCCTCCTGCCCCTACCTGAAGTACTCAATCAGATCGAAGGCGTGGACCACACGTTCTATGCCGACGATATAACGGTCTGGACGAACCACCCGGGGACCGATACCTGGGCGGAGGAAGCCCTGCAGAGAGCGGTAACGACCGTTCACGAGTATGCCACGACCTGCGGCCTGAGCTGCGCTCCAAAGCAATCGGAGCTGCTCATGGTACAGCCCGGAAGACCAAAGAAAGAGCCACCGCAGAACATAATTATCACCATCGACGGCACACAGATCAAGCCAAGGCAGCAGATCCGGATACTGGGCCTGTTGTTGCGCAGCGACGGCAAGACGCACGCAGCCATCAACAAAATGAAGACCACATCAGAGCAGGTCATGAGCATGATCCGAAGAGTCACCAACCGGAACAGAGGAATCAAAGAAGAAGACGCACTGTGCATGGTGCAGGCATTCGTCGTGTTGCGCGTAACGTAGTCCACCACGTACCTCCACCTTACGAAGGTGAACCGCGAGACGCTGAGCACGACGATAAGGAAAGCAGTCATACTTGCCATGGGCATCCCAGTCTACTCTTCAACGCAGAACCTGCTGGACATGGGTGCCCACAACGCCGTGGAAGAGCTGGTGGAAGCACACCTATCCCACCAGAGAGTAAGGCTGAGCCGGACAGAGCACGGCCGGGCCGTCCTACGCAAGACAGGGTGGCAAATTGAACAACCGACAACGGAGCCGCTCCCCACAACGTGGAGAGACATTATTAAAACCAAACCCCTCCCCCGGAACATGTAGCCGGGGAGCAATGACGAGAGACGCTCTGCGCGGGCCAAGGAACTGGCTCGTAAGCTGGAAGAGGACTCCGACGTTCTCTACGCGGACGCCTCGCTTCCCAAGCACGGCACCAGAGCAACAGCGGTCGTCACCACCATCGATAAACTGGTCACAGGCGCGTCGATATGGACGACGAATACAGCCGAGGCAGAAGCAGTAGCCGTGGCCCTCGCACTCGCACAACCAGGAGGTTGCACCATGGTCACACACTCCAAGACCACCTACGCAAGCTACCGCAAGGGTGACAACTCTCCCGCGGCATTAGCCATCCTCACAAAACGCAAATTACCGGGACGGGCCGTTGAGCTCGTGTGGGCCCCGGCTCACTCGCAAGTGGAAGGCAACGCACTAGCCGACCACTATGCCCGAGAACTGTCAATCCGGGCCGAGGATGAGCCGGAGCTACCGCACCCCGTGACAAATTACAAAGACATCACCCAAATGTACAGAGGCGGCAGATCTAGGCTTCCCCATCCGCATCCGCAACTCAGCCGAAAACAGCAAAATATCAGGCGACGGGCGCAAGCGTGGTCGCTAGCGCATCCCATGCTCTTCCACAAGATGTTCTCAGCTGAACATGACACTTCATGCCCGTTTTGCAGACGATCGGAAGGCACTCTAGCACACATTCCTTGCAGAGTGCACTAAGCTCAACGCCCACGATCCCTACCTCGAAGCCTTCGCAGCCCCAACCCCCTCCCCCCCCCCCCCCCCCCCGAACGATGGGAGACTTTGTTGTCCAGCCCCAACCTAGTGACCCAGCTCGCGCAGGCGGCTAGGGGTCAGGAACTGCTGGACGCATATGGGACATGAGAAGAAGGTTCCACCCCATCTGGTGCCAGCACGCACCAACCTTTACTAAGGGCTCAGTAACAGTTGATTCTCTCTCTCTCTCTTCTTCGGTCGAATCGTGCATAATCAGTGTGTACATGTCATATAAGATGGGGAGCTGTCGCGGTTTTGTGACGTTGCGTGACATACAGGTGGAGTGGGGGTGATCGAAACATTTCCGACGAATCGCGCAGGGCTGATTGCAGAATTTGATAGAAAATTTGGAATAATTTTACGTAATAGCGCCCCTGATTAGACCAGATTTTTTCGCTATATCATCGACACCATCTGCAAAAATTACGCTACCTGTGTCGAGCGATAACATTGTAGGAATTGTTAGTCGCTGATAAAGAGTCACCGGAAAAAGATTTTAAAATGTACGCTTGTGAATATGTATGTATTAAAAACATAACAATGATTTGTGAAGCCTGCTGTTAACATAAAATACATGCTATGAAGTGATGATCTACTAAAATGTACTAGTGCCAGTAGTAGCATGGCGTCACCAGAATCCTTGAATGCAAGATTCTCGAGGCACGTGCCACACGAAACGCTACTATCGCAGCAGCAGCCCTTGTTGAGCAGATGTGTTACAGATATTTCGGAATCACAGGTTGCATTGAATAAGCATCATGTGAAAAGCTTCTGGATCATTTACTTTCCGAAATTGGGGATGTGCAAAGCAACATTGCCGAACGGAGAGGAATTCTGTGTGGGTATGCTAGAGAAAAGTGCCATTTCCTTTCAATTTCTGCTTCGCGACACACCAGCATCTCGCGTACTACGGACAGGGTATCATCACGTCCACCACAGAAAGCAGGCTCACCACCAGCCAGCAGGTGAGAACGTATGACCTATCCGATGTCGAGAAAAGTTACTTGAGTTCGCCCTATTCTTTTTCTTGGTAGCGAATGTCCTAAATATGGTTCAAGAAATTAGGCTTATTTCATGGTTTATTCTCCTATGTTCATAGCTGAATTATTCGCTCTTTTTCTTTCTTCTTTTTTGGCGCAGAAGTTGATTCCAGTATATCGCAGGCACATCTAGGAAAGAGTTGGTAGCTGTCGTTGCTATGCACTTTTCAACTTTCTCTCAAGCGCGTTGGCATCAATGCCTCCATGCGCAGGCACGCAGCATATCATAACATTTCGGTTTCATACATAACAGAGCATCGCAGCGAATAAAGGTTGGCAATTATAGGATATTGGCTTTTTTGGAGAAATAATTAGAACTTTGAAAACGCTTCAGGAGTCTGTACACATGATTGCCATTTTCATCTTTCTCTTAATATGTTGAAGAGCCCACACTACTGCATAATTCTCTGGAGTGACTATACCTGTTTCCGGATACACGACGTCGTATTCTCAACACATTGGCCTGACAGCTGCGTAGGATACGACGGCTTGTGACTTTGATGGATCGACGTAACATTTGTGACAGGAACATTTTAACTGCATTTCTAGGAAGTAAATTCAGGTACTTAACTCTGGAGTGTATTTCATTATTTTCACAAATTATGACTCACTTTGAACGAGCTGCCATTGCTATGGCAGCAAGTGTTCGCGTGAGCCATGAGACGATTTTCAAAAAGCAAGACGCGTATTCCCTCACCGTGTTTCGTCACACGCAGTGAGAAGGGTTATAAAACCCTTCACAAACACGTAGTGCGCTCGATTATAAAACAATGTGGCACTGGCCATATCGTTTATTGTTAAATAGCAAAAATGGGCATTTACGTTAGAAAGTATGCGACGCTGAAGTAACACCTGTGCAGATGGAGTCACAATGCGTTCCTTTCTACGTAGATACTTCTTACGAAACTTGTCCTACAGGCACCTTTGGTAAGGCGGATGCCTATAGGTCGAACCGCACGCGGCTAATTGCGTGCGGCTGGCTACGCTTCTGCTCGGGCATGCGCGGTTGTCGAACGCGTCTAGCAAGAAAGCGGAGAAGCGCAGGCAGCGCGCCGGTCAGGCAGCGGTTCATTTTGAGCGTCATATTGAGCGTACGCGACCGAAGTGGCAGCCTGTGCGCCATCGTCAAGTGGTCGGCATGTGAAATTCCGGTGTAGGTTGCTATCTCGGTATTATGCTGAGATGCCGCAAGCTGAATTGAATCACGAGGTTTGATGTGCCAAAACCACAATTTGATTATGAGGGAGGCCACAGTGATGGACTCCGTAATAACTTTGACCACCAGAGGACATTTAACCTGCCGCCGATGCGTTACACGTGGGGTCTTTTCCATTTCATGATCATCATCATCATCAGCCTGGCTACGCCCACTGCAGGGCAAAGGCCTCTCCCATAATTGTCTAACTACCCCAGTCACGTACTAATTGTGGCCACGTTTTCCCTGCAAACTTCTTAATCGCATCCGCCCACCTAACTTTCTGCCGCCCCCTGCTGCGTTTCCCTTCCCTTGGAATCCAGTCCGTAACCCTTAATGGCCATTGGTTATCTTGCCTCCTCATTACATGTCCTGCCCATGCCCATTTCTTTTTCTTGATTTCAACTAACGTGTTATTACCTCGCGTTTGTTCCCTCACCCAATCTGCTGATTTCTTATCCCTTAACGTTACACCCATCATTCTTCTTTCCATAGCTCGTTGCGTCGTCCTCAATTTAAGTGGAACCCTTTTCGTAAGCCTGCAGGCTTCTGCCCCGTACGTGAGTATTGGTAATACACAACTGTTATACAGTTTTCTCTTGAGAGATAATGGCAACCTGCCGTTCATTATCAGAGAATGCCTGCCAAACACACCTCAGGCCATTTTTATTCTTCTGATTATTTCAGTCTCGGGGATCCGGGTCCGCGGTCACTACCTGCCCTAGGTGTATGTATTCCCTTATCACTTCCAGTGCCTCGCTACCTATAGAATTCGCATTTAGCCACCATTTAAATGCAGCTCACGCTGCGGAATTTAATCTCTCGACCTCGTGCACAGCAAAGCAACAACATATCCACTAAGCCACCGCGACGGTAAAGTCTCCTAGAGTCCCTTCCGGTTCCGTGTCGCAAAAAAGCGATGCAGCCTATCAATAATGCAACTCTGGTGGCCTACGCTGAGCCTCGGCCTGCACTCTGTTGATCAGCAAACCACAAGGACCACAAGAATAAACTCGTGAAGAGGTGCTCGTGGGTTTATGTGGCGAGAAATTTGATACCCAACGCTGCCATAACAGTGGCGTGAACAAATTTTTACATGGCTGTCATTTGGGGTGCCCTTCATGGCGATCAGAACCTGATCGTGATCAGATTTTTGATCGCTGATTGACTATTTCGCGCAAGTTGAGTATAATCGCTCCACAATCATAAACACCAACGTCTCCACCGAAAGTGATCTTGGAACACTCTGCTACGCGCAATGAAGCCCTCACTTGAGCCCGTATCGTGTGGCTGCGCGCCCTTCCCTTCGTCACAGGCGTAAGGACTTGAAGACGCGTACGCTCACGCATAGGCTTAGCGAGACGCGTGTCCCGTGTTCGGTGTTTTCGGGTATTCATGGGGCGCTGGGACCAGCATCTTAGGGCGCTTGGCGTATCACGACCCTGTAGTCTAAGGGTGCACGTATGAGGATTAGGCACTTTGTTGCACTAGCGAATGTTGTATGGACAGTTTATTCAGAATAATAATTGTGTCTAAGCATTTGGCCCAGAGATACGTAATTTGTGGAATTAAAGTTTGTCTGAGTCTACTATGAGGCGTAAAATGATTGGCTCGGCCTGTACATGATACAAACGGCATCATTTTAACTGAAAGAGGCCATCAAGTGTAATAAAAGCGGCTTTATTACCACCCATGTCAACTGTAATGTGTCAGTACCCGGAGAAAAGGTCTAATGAAGAAAAATATTTGGCACCTATAAACAATCTAGGATGTCATCTATCCGACAAAGAGTAGATACCTGTCTTCTTTTTCCTCTTTAGGATGGCGATAGTCGACACAGAAGTGCCAGCCGTCCTCCCTCACGAGGACGGCTAGTTAATCGGGCTGGCGCTGCCAGCGTGTATCCGGTGTTTCTCAATGGTGAGGCAGTGGCCGGCGAATGAGATCGAAAATGACCGGGTACTAGGCGAGAAGGCAAAGTGGCCCACAAAGTGGCCCTGAAGGTCAGGACGATCAATGTCCTGAAAGGCTCTAATACTTGGATTGTAGGGTGCGAACAACGAAAGGCAGGAGGATGCAGTATCACTATATTTCCGCACGAGTACTCCAATGAAGAAGAGGACAACGCTTGTAGGCATGAGCGTTTTCGTCAAGGCGCAGTGAAGACGAATTTGCAGTAGCGCTCAGTATTAAAAAGGCGACCCGCCGCTGTGCCTCCTGAATAGCGCTCTACGACCCCTGTGCCTCACGTTGCGAGACTGGTGGAGGTGCCGCTAACGCCATGAGGGCAAGCTCCTCTTCGGAGCCGAACCCCCAAACCCGAAGCTCCACCGCTCCTAACGACTCCTGTCCACCGTTTCAGTCGGCGCCTGCTTGGACTCAGCCCGGAGTTCTTTCACCACTCTCCAACATGTCGCCACTCTCACCAACACGACTAGATCATCGGCACTTCTCCCTCCTTCACAGACGGGCGTCTCGCCTTTCCCAGGTGACACTTGAAGACCCGCGCGTGCGCGATATCTTCCACGGCGATGCTTTTGAACATGTTGAGGACTGGCCTGACAAGTACGAACGTGTCGCTCTGGTCAATCGCTCTAACGACCAATTAAAACTCGCACGTGCTTATTTTGCGCTAGAAAACGGGCACCCGTACGTGGTACGCGAATAGGAAAGCGAGCTTCCAAATGTGGGGCAATTTTCGTCGTCGGCTTCTCGATACATTCTCGAGCTCGGGCCGGCGCGATTACGCGTAACAACTTATTCAGGCTCGGGCACAGAAACCCAACGAAACAGTCGCCATGTACGCGGAAGATATGGCCGTCTGTTTTGTCGAGCTGACCCAGATATCACCGAGGCAAAGAAAGTGCGTCATCTTATGCTGGGAATTAAGGAACCGCTGCTTGCCGGTTTTGTCCGAAACCAGCCAACAACGGTCGCCGAATGCATCAAGGAAGTGACTGTCATCGATCGTGCTGTTCAGCCGCGTTTCTGCTGCTTCGACCGCCTGCTAAACAACACTCCAATCAGCTCCGAAGCCCCGATTGTTGACCACATTTCCTTACGCGGCATGATTCGTGACATCCTGCGTGAAGAGCTGCGAGCTCTCGGCATTACTCCTACGGGGTCGCCGGTGGCTTCTGTTGTCGAAGTCCTGCGCCAGGAATGGCGGCATGCCTTCTCCTCACCAGCCCCATGTCCAGAAGCACGTCCGCCGACCTATGCCGACATGGTCCGACGTCCTCCGCCTTCACCTCCGGTAGCACCATTTCAGCCACGACCCGCTCCTGTGCCGTGGTGGCAAGCGTAATCTGTGAGGTGACCTCCAGTTCGCCTTACTGACTTGTGGCGCACGGCCGACCGCCGACCTCTCAGCCTACACTGCGGCGAGCCAGGCGATATTGCCCACTACTTCCCCCATCCAAACGCTGGAGTCGGCTCCGTTTCGCCTGCTGCTTCCGTGCACTTCAATCACCGTCGCGCCCCGCGCTGGGATCAGCTGTCGACAAGACAGACAGCTTCACCACGTCGTAGCTGGCAGTGGTCGCTCCCCTTTATACGCGCCGGGGAAACTAACAGCACCGACCTCCGAGGGGAAGGCTGCGCTTTGTCGAGGCGCCAAATATACTCCCCACGCTCCCCACGAAGACGACCTGACGACGACGACTACTCGTGCTGACGACGACGAAGAATCACGCCGATGACGTAGTCTGTGCCGGTCTCAGCATTCTGGTGCATGGACATCACGCCACCGCACTTGGTGACACTGGCACCGACTTCTCGGCGTCTTCACTTCTCGAAGTGAAGACGCCGTGGACAGGCACCAGATCAGAAGAGCTGCGGGTCAGCTAAACACACCAACGGGCACAGGCACCGCCGGAATCCGCATTGGAAATTCTAGCTTCGTTGTCGCTTTCGTGATTTTGCCACTTTTGCCACTTCCCGAATGCTGCAAAGACCTGATCTTGGGGATGGATTTTCTGCGAGGTCACAGCGCAGTCATGAACATTCCCGAACGTATGGTGGCATTTTCTGCCAGCCCATACGGAGAGACGATGAATGACGGGCAACATAAGCCTTTGCGAATCTTCAACAATGTGACCATTCAGCCACGATCCCACCGTCTTGTATATGTAACATGCACGACGCCCAACCACGGTGATGTGATCGCTGGGCAAATCGTTGCACTATTGCTTACGCAAGGTGGTGCTATTGCTAGAGGCGTACTCGACATGACTCATGGGCATACAGGCCATTCTCACGGATTTCAGCAACGAAGGACGTCACATCCAGAAGGGTACAGCAAGTGCGTACTGCGACAACGACACCCAAGTTACTGATTGTTTCGCTCTACAAGCAAGGACCATACCACCCTGGACTCCTTCGTCTGTTGACGTCAGCTTCACCCTGTCGCCTTCCGAGCGGCAGCTCCTATTAGAGCTGATACATCAGTTCGAAGAATGCTTTTCGACTATGTAAAAGGTCGCACAAACACCACAGACCAAGCACCGTATCATCGGGGATGCTACTACTCGGCCGATTCGACAAAATGCCTACCGTGTAGCTCCAAGGAAACGCGCAGAGGTTCAAAAGCAAGTGGAGAAGATGCTCCAGAATGACGTAATACAGCCTTTGAAAAGCCCCTGGGCTTCACCCGTGGTCTTGGTCAAAAAGAAGGACGGCAGTTTGCGACCCTGCAGACGATTACCGCAAATTAAACCAGGTCACGAAAAAAGACGTCTATTCGCTGCGACGCATCCACGATTCGCTGGACAGGCTGCGGCATGCACGTTATTTTCCATCGACGGATCTGCGAAGCGGGTATTGGCAGATCGAAGTCGATCTTCGTGCCTTCGTGAGCCCCGACGGCCTTCACGAATTTAAGGCCCTTCCTTTCGGTTTGTGCTCAGCGCCTGCCACTTTTCAGCGTCTAATGGACACCGTACTTTCAGGCATGAAGTGGCAAACATTCTTGGTCTATCTAGACGACGTTATAGTGTTCTCAGCTACATTTGAGGAGCACCTAAGCCTGTTACTCACTGTTCCCCAAGCCATACGCTCGGCTGGCCTGCGTTAGAGTCCGAGATATATAATTTGGTTTCAGTGAACTTTGCTTCCTCGGCCAGGTCATCAGTCACGAGGGTGTACGACCTGATCCCAAAAAATAAATGTTGTGGCAAAGCTCCCAACACCATCCGACACGAAGGCCGTGAAGCGCTTCATGGGGCTGTGCGCCTATTACCGATGCTTTATTGCGAATTTTTCATGTAGTGCTGCACCGTTAGCACGCCTGACAAGACACGATCTTCACTTTCTGTGTGAGAAAAATGAGCAAGTAGCATCTAGCGAACTACGCCAACGCCTCCTCTTCTTGTGCACTTCGACCAAGATGCCCTTACAGCACTTCACACTGATGCGAGCAATTTTGGTCTGGGTGCCGTACTGGCGCAGTGCAAGGCGGCTCCGAAAAAGTAATCGGCTACGCTAGCCGAGCTCTCTCCCGTACGCAGGATAACCACTCAACTACCGAGAAGGAATGCCTCGCAGTGGTACGGGCGGTTATCAAATTTCGCCCGTAATTCTACTGCCGTTCATTCAAGGTTATCAATGAACATCATTCTCTTAATTTATTGGCTGACTAATTTAAAGAACAATAAGGCCGTCTGTGCGCTGGAGTCTTAGGCTTCAGGAGTTCGACATGACCATCATTTACAAATCAGGAAAGAGGCACACCAACGCCGATTGGCTGTCTTGGTCTCCCGTCGAGTCTGGAGGTAACGATGACGCGGTAGTGGACCCACCATTTGCGGGCGTCGTCGACGCCGTCACCATTTAACAGAAGCAGCGCCACGACCTATAGCTGCTCTCATTGATTAATTTCTTGGAAGGCCTAAGTATAAAGACGTTCCGTGACTCTATACCAGGGGACTGCAGGCGTTTTGTCTGCGGAACGATCTGCCATATTAGAAGAACCTCTCAGTCAGTCGGTTGCGGTACGGACATCACTTCGAAAAGAACTACTAAAAGCATGCCATGATGAAACCACCGGATGTCATCTTGGCTACACCAGAACATTGTCCCGACTCCGACTAAAGTACTACTGTCCGAAGCTACGCGCTGCTTTAAAACGTCACGTACAAACATGAGCGGACTGCCAAAGAGACAAAGCGCCTCCCGGCAAGCCCGCATGTCTCTTACATCCGATCGAGGTACCAGGCCAGCTATTCGCCCAAGTTGGAATGGATTTTCTGGGCCCATTTGTAACTGTTACAGCCGGCAACAGATGGATCTTTGTTGCCACCGATTACCTGACGCGCAAATCGAAGACGAAAGGTATAACAGCGGGGCACAGCAGCCGAAGCAGCTCGTTTTTTCATTGAACACATCGTCCTTAGGCACGGCGCCCCAATATTAGTCAGCACAGATGGGAACTGCCGTGACTGCCGAACTTCTTGACTCGCTTCTCAAACTCAGTGGTACAAGCCACCGGAAAAGAACCGCTTATCATCCGCTGATGAACGGACTAACCGAACATCCTTATAAGACCCTCGCAGACATGATATGCATGTATGTCGACGTAGAACAAAGGAACTGGGGTCAGATTTTGCCCTACGTAATATTCGCCTACAATACTACTTGACAGGAAACTACTGGAATGGGATCGTTCAGCTTGGTGCATGGTCGCGAAGCCACGACCAGCCTGGATGCCATGTTGCCGCACGAGTTTGACGACCTACCTACCGACGTTGACGAAGTTACTCAGCGCGCCGAGAAACGAGACAGCTTGCCCGCGTACGTATATGCATTAAGAAAGACCAAGATGCGAAACGGCACGATCTCCAACACAGGTCCGTTTTCTACACCACCGGCGACAAAGTATGGGTCTGGATACCCCTACGCCGTCGTGGGGTCTCCGAAAAACTCCTACGACGTTACTTTTGGCCGTACAGAGTGATTCGCCGCCTGAGCGACATGAATTACGAGGTCGTTCCCGACAGTGACAATAGCTCCAGTCGCCGCAAGCACTTACCCGAAGTGGCGCATGTGGTACGGACGAAGCCGTACCTGTCCACCTGGCTCCTGCTTTTTTTGCTCTCCTTTTTTTTTGTGGGGGAATTTGTCCTGTTGTACTCTGTTCCATTGTCCCGTTGTTCCGATTAATTTGCGCATCGGCACGATACTTCCTTCGGAGGGACGCAAATGCCACGCCAGTACTCCGATGAAGAACAGTTCAACGCATGTAGGCTTGAGCATTTTTGTCAAGGCCCAGTAAAGAAGAAGATGTCGCAGTTGCGCTCGGTATTAAAAAGGCGACCTGCTGCTGTGGCGTCTGAATAGCGCTCTACGACCCCTGTTTCTGCCCCAACTACATATTGCGAGAATATGTAGTTAGGGCAGAAATATGGAAGTCGCATGCCGGGGCCACGATTGCAAGAGATGTGCGCTGGGGCAGCACTTATCGGCGGAGGTCAAACTACACCACAAGAAGAAGTGTGGCATTGCCTGTTAAACGTACGACCGTGCGTGAGAATGCGACGCTCTGCTGCAGGAGGACAGTGCCGTTGGGGCGACACGAAGTAATCGTCTTGTGCAATAGGTGGATCCATTGAAACAGCAAAAAAGGTTACCGCTCGGCTCGGTAGGCGAGCTTGATCGTAAGAACATAGTCGACTTGGTGTAGGATCAGGAGGGTCTACGAAAGGCGGTAGGGCGAGTTGGACAACTGCTTTAGAACAGGCAATAATGGCCGATGTGCTGACAGAATATCAAGGCGTAGGATGATTATATGTGGGCACTGCTCCGAGACGTAAAACAAAACAATAGTATAGCGTCTAGCAACAGTGACACGAGCGGCACAGATCCCATTTACAGCTGTACTTCCACCGTCAGAGGCACGGGCGACAGCGAGCGGCGCAGAAGGTGGGCCTTTCCCTAGGCGCGTACGGCGGTTCGAGTTCATAACCGTTATGTGTGCTCTTGGATAACTCAGCGCTACTACAGGTAAAACTTCCACGTTTCTGAGGTTGCGATAGACAGGCAATAAAGGAGAGGGTCGTTATGTTAGGCTACCATCTTTGAGATTACGACTGAACGCCTCTAAGTCATAATTCCCTCTAAGCACTACAACGACATCATCTGCACTCGCGGCGAAAGCGGGTAAGATTAGTACGATCATCGGATCAGATCAGATCCAGGGTGTCTACCATGTTGACATTTCAAATTTCTCGAGTTTTCCAGGTTATCCTTGAGCGACACAGAACTTTAATTTATGTCAAGACAGGCTGACACCACGTCGCCCCATGGCGTAAATCTCCAGTAAGCACTTTACAAAATAAAAAGGAACCTAATCTTCCAGTTTGAAATGTAAGGAATAGTGTTTATTTTTTTAAAATAGAAAACTGAAGGTAGGGAATAGTAAAATGCATAGCAAATAAAAGAACTTGGAAAAAAGAAAATGATAAAGCCTATTGTAAATGATGTAGAACATATTCAAATACGAATAAAAAGAGACGCATACAGAAGCAACTATTTTTGAAAATTAGCTATTTCTATCATGTGATACTAAGATAATTGGTATTAGGCCCGAACTTTGTCCCAAGTGAAATTTTCTCAGCAATCGGAAAGTCAACCTTAGAAATCCCGCGCACAATACCTCCGTTTGTTCGAAAATCCATCCGAAATATACGTCCGAAAAATCAAATCGGGAAGTCTGAAAAAATAAATTCATGTCTTTTACTGCCCTTTAGCGCTGAAATTCTCACCGGCGTGTCCGAAGAAGCTCTGAAGGCCTGACAGTACACTTACTAAGCACACCGCTGCTCGTACTGTGACGAGACAGGGCGGATGCACGCGTGTAATTATGGATTACGTACAGTCTCCCGTGATAATAGCCTCTTCTCACGCTTGTTATGCTTCACCGCATTACTTTACGTACGCTTTTGCGGGTAACATCGATGTCCTGAGGCGAAGCTGCTTTTCGGGAACCGGCATTATGCAACGTGTCGTGCTTTCTAAGCTTCTAAACCAATCGCGAGCGTGGAAGAGGCGGGGAGGGTGCTATTACTGACAGCGGCAAATTCTTTCAATGAAAATCACGGCACCGAACGGCAAGAACCTTAATAGCGAACGCCGAAGCAGCTATGCCGAGCGTTGCTGCTGTGGTGGCTACGACTGCCTGCGGATCTGCATGCGACAGCGCGGGTTCGAGGCAGCGAGATAATCAAAACGGCTGTGTTAGCTTTCATTATGGCCATTTCGTACCTGCGATCGCGGCAAGAAGTCAGGAAAATGGGACAGCGAAGGTTTCTTGCTTCTGAAATTGCGGACGTTCTTATGCGTATACTCTATGGGGCACGAGCACGTGTCCAGCAAAGGCGTCTGCATTATCGGGCATTTAACTAAAATCGAGCGTCCAGAAATTAGTGGTTGATTGTACAGTGGCAACTCCATCTGCTGACGACACGCCAACAAGGACAATTCGTTACCATTCCTCTGATTTTCTCAATACAGCAGTAGGGATACTTTCCTTCCCTTTCAATAAAATGACAGCTAATTTTCCCTCATTGCAGCACAAGTTCCTTGAGTTTTCCCCGAGTTTTTCCACACAATTTATTATCCCTGAGAATTACCGCTTTTGCCGGGTTTTCCGTTTTGGAGACACCGTGGTCCCAGCCGTCGCAACAGGTAGATGCACTACACGTCTGCAAGTCATGTCCAACTACGAGATTTTTCGCCGCCGCAGTTTTAGCATACGTTATTGGAGTTGCAATTACCGCAGCTGCTGACACCATCTTGCCCTCCTATTGATCCTGGGTAAAGGATTTAGATTGTACTCATTTCAATTACGGGGTCTTAAAAGAGTCGCGTATTGTTATTTTTCGTCAGGCCTCCCCGTGCCGTGAGTCGGTAATTTGCTCGCCTGTTGCCTTTCTTGGATGCAATAGCCGTCTCTCATGCTCCCTCTTCGGAATCGAACCCTGATTCTGCGTTACACGTAAGAACCATGCTAAGCAAGTAACCTAACATCAAAAGTTGATAAGGCAGATACTTCAAAAATAAAGTAGCCGGTTCGTGGCCATGCGATCAGCACGAGGTTATCCAGAGTTACCGCACTATGCGGGCCGGAACAGGATTTATCTTGGTCTAATAAAAGCACCTGTCACGAAAAGGTCTTCAGGCTCACTGCGTGTATTAGCAACTATAGGAAATAGCGAGAATGATAGGGATGGCATTATGTCCAGTGGGGACACATGCGGAGGGGGGGGGAAGTGTCGTGCAGCCGCCGCGCCTCCTCCTTGGTTAGGAGATGAAGCGGCGTCGCGAACAGATCGCCCAGAGCTGGCGGCGGTGGCTGCTGCTACATCTCCCCTTCAAGCAGGTTAACCTCTGGCGCAAAGCTGGTCTATCGCTGTTGGCCTCTTCATGCTTGCGCTAGGCAGCTTGGACAGCCAGCCTGTTCTGTGCCCACTTCTCCTGGTCTGTTTCCCTGGTTCTTGTACTTGTGTCTGATGTGTGTTGTTGTGTGTGTAGTAGATCTGTATTATGTGTTCAGTCATATGTGTTGTCTGTGGAGGGCTACCATTGGATATTCTGCCATTCATCTCACATATGAAAAGAGCACATGACATCTTATTGGGATTCAGTTTTAAGCAATCTTCATTGGCTCAATCAAAGACTATGTTCAAGCGCACATGAATTTGTGGCTCGTAGGCTTCAATGATACAAGACTTGCAAACGATCTGCACGTCGTCTACGTAGACAGAAAAAAAGAATGGCTCGGGGCAATGATGCACTCGGCCAGTGCATTTTCACGACGCAAAGCCTGCGATTGAACACTTATGCCTGAGGTACGTCATTTTCCTTTTTAAGTGCCCTTGGCAGAGCCGGTTCGATAAGCAGTTTTCTATAACCTTCAACTTGTTTCCCATAATGCCTATTACCGACACATCCATTTCAAAGGATGACCCCCACCCTTAATGGAGCGAGCACGAGGAGGAGCAACCATTCACACTACTGCGTGGGCTGCCGCGGCCCCTCCGAGCGGTGACAGATGAGAACATTAATTGCAAGAAACTTCGCCACTACTTTAACAAGAGGAAAATACAAAACACGAAAACACTTTGCTATTGGTCCATTTGCTTTACTTTCTTTACAATGCTTTTTGCACATATTTCCGGAGATAATGTATTGTCCCCAGTTGCGCTCTCAGTTTTGAGCCAAGCCTTTGTGTGGATTTACCTTTGTTAATATAGTAATTTCTGTTTGTTTAATTCATTGTAAATTTAATGTTTATTAGATGTATGCAGTAAGTTCTGTTTGATGAATGTGAATTTAAAAACTTTCTTAGAGGTATGGTGTTCTGAAACTTGAATGTATGCGGTTCCTACTCCTGGACATTGAAACGCGATGGCTCAAAATTTGCATGTATTCTTTTTTTTGTATGCACGAATTTCAGTGCTTGTGGATTTGTACGTTACATGTTGAATGATTTGCTGACCGCTACGTGAAGTTGCCAGTACGAATGCCTGCGGCCTTGTCGTGCTACTATTAGGACGGCTTTTTCCGCAGGCCTCCAGAATCTTGTACACGCGTGATGCGAATGAAGTTATTATTATTGTTGTTGTTGTTGTTGTTGTTGTTCTTCTTCTCCTTCTTCTTCTTCTTCTTCTTCTTCTTATTATTATTATTATTATTATTATTATTATTATTATTACATTGGCGATCACCTGAGAAAGAAAGATTGCCAGTTTCGCCCGAAGGGCGCAGAACTGACAACCACAGCACGGTCTGTCGTCGCACTTGTAGTCTTTGAATTGTAGCTTTTAAGTAGAGTTTGAAATCTAACTATGCATGGATGCGACTTACGAGGACGTGCCAGAAGTTCTGACACCTTTAAATGCTTCAACACGCCATGTATGGCCTGCAATCGCATCGCAAGGACGCCACTGTGCTGCCAATAAAGATCAGTGCCAATGAAATTGCATAATTTTCAGAGAGCGAGTACAATTCATTCCTTTTTTCGCTTTTTAATAGTGCTATTTAGAATAAAAGACATACCTAATCAATCTCCGTTTTCACAAATTTCGTTTCAATCATAACACATACCTGGTCGCAGTAGCTTTGTGGTTGGAGTATTTAACATCTACCTCACATATACGATGTATATAAAGTATAGCATACCTATACATAAATATATATGGAACGTCACGGTGACGGCGGAGCCAAAAATTCACCTAGTATACGATTACTATCCCAATAAAAGCGCCTGTAGGGCGGTTACCCGTAGAGCCAACTGAGTGATACCTCGACACTTCCAAACACTGTCCCATTTACTTACCTTACATCTGCCCAGGCTATAAAACGCTGTTCGCTATAAAACGACTCAGTCATACCTAAATAACCTAACTGCAACAAATACATGTCATCAAGAGCACGGGTTTGTTATTAAAGCAGATCTTCCTATCCTTTCTATGCCTACATTCCTAACCATCTGCAAGGCATAAGGAGGCCAAGTATTGCCACCTTGCTGTTTTGCGTGATGACAGCGAGACATGCCTATATGAGACAGATTTTCGGTGGAACCCGGCGAAAGGCGATTCGTGTTAAAATAAGACAACGGGTGCATTAATCTGAAGCTAGCTCCTCACCTTTACTCGGCTATCATTAAGTTCACTTTGCGGCATTACTTTAACGGTATCTTTAATTGTATGGTCGCTGCCTCGGTACTTACCGGTGTCGCAGTGGGCTTCAGCTTCGGATCAAAGTTTACGATTATATAGGACTCCAGCAGTCCTACTAATGTTGCTGCTGCTTTATTGCTAACAATATCCAGGCTTGTTCGTTTTAAGCACAAAATTTTTATCTACGTGGCCTTTCATTCCTCCCCATCACACATATGGCTTATTTTGATGAGGAAGCCGACAGTCGAGCTTGACGTATCAGTTGGGCAACGCATGCTTAATGCTAATGCAGCAAAATGTAATGCGACAGTAATTATCTTTGAAATAGAAGCGTCTGACGCATTTCCGCAATATACTGTACAGCTTCGAGTGGCGGGTATTTCTAGCATTCAAGTATGGTATGGTATGATGAACTGTATTAATGTCCTGAAGATCAACCCTTAGGTTGAAGCAGGCGGCTCCCACGTCGGGACCACCATATCGTGGGCGTTCGGGACGGCCTGTACTTGACTTAAAGGAACTCTCCGTGCAGGACTCGTTGCCACTAAGCTCTCCCCTTGTCACAATCTGGACACTGCTAAAGCGTGTCATTCAGAGTAATGATGCCATAACACTTCTCGCAATTGAGTGGTATAAAGTTTCGACTTGCATAAAATTAATATATTATCTGATTTCATCTCTGTATAATGTTAGATCGCAAATCGCTTCCATAATGATGTATTTTATCTCATTATGAGTCTTTCCGAAATCATAATCAGCACTGAGATTAACTTTGAATATTATAAAGTGCCACTTTTCTTCTTTAAACGCTTTCAGCAGATTACAAAACGCGGAAAAGCCATACTGCGAAGGCTGTTTTCACGACATAAATTGGAAGCTTTGTGCCTAGTCAACACTAAGTAGCCTTAAAGGAGCAATTTCAGCATGGCTAAGCGCAGTTGTTCAAAACAGCAATTAAATATTTAATGTCACCATGAATCCGAGTTCACGACACACTAAATTTCACACATTTGCACACGTAGACTAAATAAATACATATTCACACCAAATAAATAATATCTTCATCTACATCGCATTTACGTAGAGCAATAGGCACAACAACATGCCAGCAGTTTCTAAGCGAAGATAACGCATATGCGAACTAGTGGGCGTTCTCACATAAAGAACCTCAATTTAGTGGAAGGTTCAGAAACACAGTTTTTATATGTAGTAATGCATTATCAGAAAATTTACAAAAAGAAAACGCGAAGACACGAACTGAACAGCCGCTAACTTACGAATAAGCTTGAGTGTCAGATGTTCTGAAGATATACAGGAAAACAGAAAAACATGAGGTACATAACTAATCACCTATCGTTCCCACACGTTTGCGTTGCTCAGCGCTTCGTTCCCACGAGAAAACCTATTTCTTAAGGCAGAAATCGAAAGAGACGATGAGCTGATGCACTCACAATCATCACCATTCATTACTGCAGCTTCAAAAATGTCGGGGGTGCGGCAATCTTTGCGTCTCAACAAAACTGCAATGTCGTCAAGACACGGAGCACAGGCAGAGTCACGGCAGTGTCTCTGTCCAGCTGTCCAACCTTCATCACGTTCCTGTTGTGCTCCTTTAACCGCTCGTTTCGGCATCGCTCCGTCCGTCAGGCCTGCGTTCGTTCTGCCACACGATTGCGGTAGTCGATGCACAACACCTTCGGCACATGCGATGATGAATTTTGTTCTTATGCTTCTCGCGATCTCCATTGTCGAATTCTACTCAGTTCAAAGCATCAAGCGGCCCATTTGACGAAAAAGCCGGCGTCTGTAGCAGCAGGACGGCCCCTAAATTCTGATTGGATGCGTCACCACGTCACTAGCGTGGCTTGATGAGGCAGAACGGGCGAAAGCGAACATCTGTTGCAATGCTGACGTGCCAGGTGTCGCATGAGGGCAGAGGGTATCGCCATGAGGCCAAGTCACCATCGCTCTCGGAAGCCTGTGTGATACCCGTGTCACACGACACGTGTACTCTCATTCGCAAAAATGAGATTGCGCCTTAGTGCCATTTTATGGCTTCTACAAGCTCATACTGAATGACTTTTCATTTCATTTCAATTATTTCACGTATTTAGCTGAAAGACCCCCATACAGAGAATTATAGGAGGGGCGAGTGTACATAAATAATATATAAAACAATCAAATTTGCAACAACAGGTACTTACGTCACATTTGCAAAAAAGATGGTGGACAGGGGAAAGCGACGATACTGAGAAGAAGGTTGTTCGAGACTTTGGCGTCGTTACTAGTCGTTACTATATATATTAGAAATAGGAGAAGACCGAGAAACGAGCCTTGGGGTACACCAGATGTTAGAGGAGCAGGGTCAGAGGCATGATTATTAACATGGACATGTTGAGATCGGTTAGACAATAATTCCTTGATCCAAACCAGAACGTTGTGGTCCAGGCTTTACTCGTTTTGTTTTAATAGAAATCGTTGATGCGGCACTTTATCAAACGCTTTTGCATAATCTAAGAAAATTGCATCAGTTTGTATGTTGGTGTCTAGGTTAACATGCAAGTCTTGAATGAAAATGGCCAGTTGCGTCTCGCATGAGAAGCCCTTTCGAAAGCAATGCTGAAATTTTATTTATTATTATTTATTTTCAAATAGTGTTGTCCGTCTTGGCCGTAACAGGGTGGGTACAGCAAGTTCACACATAGCGTAAAAAATGTAAGCACCTTACAAACGTAAATGGGACATTAAGGAATGAATGTTGGAAATACAATGCAAAACAAATAACCAAATGCAAATACAATATTTTGGCTAAGAAATACATGTTTGTAACATTCCGACAGTGATATCGGAAGCAGTATAAAAGAAAGAATATTGTATGTATTTCTAGAATAGTGCGACAACGTTTTCACGATACTACTAAGATTCAATTTCATAAAAGGTTATTAACGCGTTCCTCAAAGATTTTAATGCTACTCGACTGCAAAACTGACGGCGGCAAACTGTTCCATTCCTTAATCGCTCGCGGAAAAAATGAATAAGCGTGCATGCCCAGATATGCTTCTGCAATTCAGAACATGCAATGATTGCTTGACTTGATGTTTCTAGCCTGCCTGGGAGCAAGATAGGGTGCGGTTTCAATATTGAAGTGGCCTTTTGATAACAAAAAAGGAAATTTAAGTCTCGGCAACTACCGCCGTTGAGCCAGTGGAGGCAAATCAAGCAACCGAAGCATTTCGGAAAGAAAGTCAGTACGATAATACCGTGAAAGAATGAACCTTGCAGATTTTCTCTGTATCTTCACAATGCGGTTTATTAATCCTCATTAAAACGGATCCCAAATGACACTGGCATACTCTAACATCGGTCTAATGTAAGTTAAATATGCAAGTAGTTTGACGGGTGTGGTTGCTAGCTTTAATTTTCGGCGAAGGAACCATAACTTTTTTTCTGCAGCTTCACAAATTCTGTCTATGTGTGATTTCCAACTTAAGTCTTTCGAAAGTGTTAAACCTAGGTATTTTATCGTTTCAGCTTCGGTTAGATTTGTTGAGTTCATCTCATAATTACACTCAATAACATGCTTTGTTTTGTTTGTAACTCTGAGCATGACTGATTTAGATTCGTTAATTTTCCTTTTACTTTTTGCGGCCCAGACTTCTACAGCTTTAAGGGCTTGACTAAGTGACGCCTGATCGTTTTGGTTATTGATTTAATGAGATAATAAACATTCGTCTGCAAATAACCATGTGGTTATGTCGTTACTTATGTGATGAGCAATATCATTTATGTAAACTAGAAAAAGAAGAGATCCTAAAACGGATCCCTGTGGAACCCCTGAGGTTATATTTAATTGGTTAGATTTGTTACAATTTATTTCAACGTATTGTGTCCGATCTGTAACATATGAACGGATCCACATAACAACATCATAATTTATATTCATTTCCATAAGTTTTTTAATTAATTCTTTGTGTACGACCAGATCGAAAGCCTTCGAGTAATCTAAAAATATAGCGTCGACCAGCTCTCAATTGCTCAAGGAAGCTGAAAAATTGTTGATCGTTTCTATCAACTGATGTGATAGTTGAAAGGTGCTGTCGAAATCAGGGCTGGTTGGGAAAAAACACTTTCTTGTCTTCAAGGTAGGTGTAGAGTGACTTTGAAACTATGCGTTCAACTAGTTTGCAGCATCAACACGTGAGTGAAATTGGGCGATAGTTTCCAATATGTTGCCTTTCACCAGACTTGTGAACCGGAACCACTTTTGCGATTCGCCAGTCATCTGGGACCCGTTTTTGTTTTAGTGAAGAATTAAAAATTATCTCTAGATAGTGAGCTAACCATTCCGCATATGCCATCTGGACCTACACATTTCATATGGTTAACTTTAAGCAACAGAGCTACAATGCCTTCATGCGAAACTTGAATATTAGGCATTGGTGATGTGTACGGGGATTCTAGTGCGAGGGAAGAAAGGCCATGTGCAGAAATGCCAGTAAAGATAGATTGAAAGAAATCATTCAAACGTACTGCCATACGCGAGTTGTCCGACACAAGTTCGCCATTAGCGACAATGCCACTTGGACCTTCGTTATTATGCGACAAATGGCTAGAAAAACGGTGTGGATCATGCTTCATAAAATTCGTTAAGGTCACGTCATAGTAATTTGTATTAGCAGCAGTCATATGTGTGCGCAATATAGAGCTTTGCGCCGAAAGTTTATT
Organism: Dermacentor variabilis; assembly: GCF_050947875.1. Lineage (NCBI taxonomy): Eukaryota > Metazoa > Arthropoda > Arachnida > Ixodida > Ixodidae > Dermacentor > Dermacentor variabilis. Next base: position 180,708,908 of record NC_134570.1, on the reverse strand, counting down.
ATGGTCTTTCTTTGACTTCTGTCTCTCACGGTTAATTTTCCGCTTTAAATGTATAATTTCGCGCTCTATCCACGGCTTCTGTTTATTTATTTTCTTCTTCCGAGTTGGCACAAATCTGTTTCCGCCGTGAAAAACAATATCTTTAAATGCATTCCACATCGCATTGACAATATGTGTCGAATTGAATCCATCAAAACACAGCGAAAGATGATCAATAATGCTTGTGTCATTGGCTCTATCGAAACACAGAACATGCGTAGCAGTACCAGCCTTCGGGTATACAGCGGTAATCTATATCTCCACATAAATTAGCTTATGATCCGAGAGGCCTGTTTCAACCGATACGTCGTAGTCTTCAAATCGCCCGTCTAGGAACACCAAGTCTAATATAGATCTTGATTTCCCAACTATGCGTGTGCACTCATGAACTACCTGTTGTAAATCCTTACTGAAAGCTATTTCTAGAAGTAGTTCACAATGGACATCTGCGCGAGGCTGAACGCTAAGCATAGACCAATCAATCCCTGGCAAGTTGAAATCCCCAGCAATGATTATGCGACAGCTGCGCTTTTTAGAGCTTTCTAATTAAAGCTGCATATCTTCAAGATAGGACATGGGTGATTTAGGCGAACTATAAACAGTTCCAAGAATTATCCTTGTTTCTTCTAGCTTAATGTCACACCACATGCTTTCATGCGTTGGAATGCCAGTCATTTGCACACAATCAATATCGCTCTTGAATACAATAGAGCCCGAGCATCGTGGTCTCTTCGTATGATTTTATAATTAGGTGGTACAAGCTCTTAGTCTTGTATTTCGGGCAGCAGCCACGTTTCGGTTATTGTAAGCTCATGAGGATAGTAATTAGCCAGGATGTATTCTAAGTCTCCAATTTTGCTTACTAAACTTCTAGCGTTCGAATTGATCAAGCGGAAGGCATTCCAATCACATTCTTCGTTCGGTCAGTCACCACTACCAGCAGTAAGGTGTCTGTTAGAATGCGGAACCTTCACACGGCTGCGCTTTGATTGATCCCACGTGTACACGTCAGAGTCCACATGTAGTTTGTAGTAATTCAGGCGCGAGCAATTCCCGTCCTCCCTTTCTTGTTTCGCGGAATCTCAGAGTATTTTACGCGTTGCCAGTGTTTCTTTTGAAAAATCATCAGAAATGGAGACGCCGCTGCCCTTCAGCCTTCTGCATTGCTTGTAAAATTTAGCCTTTGCCCTATAGTCATACAACCTGAGAATTACAGGTCGAGGCCGGGCGGCCCTTTCTTCTTAAAAAAATATTATGGGGTTTTACGTGTCAAAACTACTTTCTGATTATGAGGCACAAGATTTTTCTTATCCGATGTTTTCGTTCCACGGTACTCAAGTTGACGCCAAGTTTTTCTTCGTGTACACCTACTAACACTTTCGCTTCAAGGTCAGTTAGGGATTCCCTCTCGCCTTCTGCTGTTCCAAATACCACTAGGTTATTCCGCCTACTTCTGTCCTCAAAGCTGTCCATTCTTTCCTGTTTCTGCCGAAGTGTACTCCGTAACTGTTTTACTGTTTTAGACAATTTAGCAATTGTACTCACCTGTTCTTTAAGTATTTAAGGCTGTTTTCAACCACCTTCAGTCGCTTGCTCATGCTCTCTAGACCTGATTGTATTGCCTTTTGGCCATCGCACAATTCCTTTAACATCACCTTCGTTTCTGGCCCAGGGTACATTTCTACGTCTCCAGAGAGCAACAGACATAAAGATGCAATGCCGGAAAATATCACTTCTGGGCACGGCAGCACAACAGCAAAGCGATTATAATTTTTGTAGCCATAATAATTGTAATAACTAACCTGTTCAAGCAACAGAAGGCGGTTAGACGACATTGCATACGCTGTGCAGCCGTGCCCACTGTAGCCGTAGGTTGACAGTGGCCGATTTATAGTGTCAGACGTGATTCCCGTCTCTTGCCGTTGGTCTTCGTGTCCGAGAGTAACGTTGATAGCATGGTCCGGTTGAATGCCGGTACGGTCCAAAGATGGTCCGATGGCGCACTGGTGCCACGCATGCAGCTGGATGATGGATGAAAAAAGTTATTTTTATCGTGAAATGTCATGATATTAGAATAATTGACATCCTCAGTCATTTTGCACGGGACACTTGTTAACGATATGGGGTGGTAATTTAGTGGGGAATCTTTTTTCCCAGATTTGTAGACTGGAACAACCTTCCCCTCTTTCGAATCATTTGGCATGTGACATAAAGAGAGTGAATGAGAAAGAAAAATACACAGATACGCAGTAACTAAATGTCCGGTATTCATTAACAGCTTGGAATTAATTTCAGCGACGCCTGTCGATGACGAAAGCTTAGTGTTATCTAACAAAGATAAAATTCCATCATGAATTATTGTGATAGCAGGCATAGTAGACAGAGTTCTAACCATTGTCGTACGCAAGGATGTGCTGGGTTTTTTGGTCAAAACTGTGTTAGAAGCAATGCGACAGGTGTTAGCGCATTCGAGGTCCCCGACGGTTTCTCCCAATTCGTTGGTCAGAGGGATAGAGCGTGATTCAATAGGGTTTATCACACTCCAAGTTTTCTCGGGTTATCATTTATCAATTTTGTCAAATCGTTGTTGAAAAATTAGCACTTAGCATCGCGTACAGCAATCAGGTAGGCATTCTCGGTTGCATAATACTGCTGCCACGCATTAGACGAGGCTCTCACCTCAGCCGCACAAAAAAGCGCTTTTTCCTGCCTTTTAATGTTTTCAGTGTCTTAGTGAACCATGGCTGTTGGTGGTTTTCACTGAAAGTAATTTTAGGAATAAAGTTTTTGCCCAAGTCCCGTATATTGCATTTCAATACCTCCCAGCTCTCCTCTAGAGGCATGCTGTAAAATTGGGCTTCAAATAAATGAAAAATTCCTAAGCTCGTTGTTACGTGCCTCGTAGTTATCTTTTTCATATGGAAGGGTTGTTTTCTTACGTTTTTTGCAGCGTTCAAGGCAAAACGAAAACTCGGCGTAGATAACCATGTGATCACTAATTTCTTGAAGGTAAGTGATATGTGATCTCTCGGGATTCGTAGTTGGTATCAGATCCAAAATATTAGCACTGTCACCAGCAACTCGTGTTGGTTCTGTTACTAACTGAGTGACAATGGCATTCAAACATACTTCTATAAAATCCTTTAATTCTCTGTGGTTCGCACCTGAAGAAGTTAGTTTCTGCCAGTCGATACCGGGATAAATGAAATCTCCGAATAGCAATGTATCTTAATTTGGATGGGCAGTACCGAGCTCACTCAGAATATTCTTGACCTCTCTTGAAAAGTTAAGTAAAGTATGCGGAGCCCTGTAGCAAACACCAAGTAAAACGGATTGCAACGATGAGCGAAAAATCAGCCATAACATTTCTAGATCGGAGACGATGTCCATTGGTGCGCACGATAAATTAGGGCCCACAGCAATCAAGACACCGCCGCCTCGAGTGCCTCTGTGGTCATTTCTGAAAACTGGAAGACCTCCCAAGTCAACAAGTATTGATGTCTCATTCACAGCTACTGGCATTGGCACACTGAATGAGTTTCCCGAACTCTACAAGCGCAACTTGTGCAATCTCCACGACAGGAGCTTGGCAAAAAATACTAAATCGATAAGTTAGAACAAAATTTAATCAGAGAGAAGGCTTCGATAACTGCTGTTATGAACACATTTTTAGTTTTATGATGTACAGCACGATAGTTTAAGTAGTTTTTTCAGCTATATTCTTGTTCCCAGTCTCCGACAGGACACTAGCACCTCTTCTCGGGCAGGTTTACAAATGATTCTCTGTTTTTTTTTCATTTCTGCATATTGGCTTCAAAGTAGTGCTGCGCTAACGCCTATCCACCAACCACGGAAGCGAAATCTGCAGCTTCGTCAGCGGATAATGGGAAGCGAAAGCACATTGGACCGACGAGAAGACGTAGGCGCTGCTGGAAGTGTGGGAAGACCACTTCACTAATTTGCGCAGGGCGAAGCACAACCTGAAAGTATACATGTCGATTGCATGCCGAGTGCCTGCGTGCGAAAGGTGCCGGTAAACGTCACCATGAATTGCGAATGCAATTTTGTGTACATTCGGTATGAATGTCATTTATTATGAGTGACATAACACGTGCCGTGTGACGGGTGTATTATCCGCGTTGTGTGTTTTCACGCAAGCTTCTGCCTGCGTTTTAACTTCGCCTCGGTGCTCGCTATAAAGAAAGGACTGTATAAAGAACAGAATAAATTTGAAAGAAAAAAACATCGGCGGTAATGAGTTTGCAACCTACGACCCCACGCTCTGAAGCAAGTAACTGAGCTACTGGGTTCCAACCAGCGCCTTCTAGATATCAGGCCAGTGCACTCTGCTTGATGACATCATGCTACATGGAGCAAGCTTTGTGTTGCCTTGGCCTGTGTGGCTAAAGCGGTGGCGTCAATATCACCGCGGCTTTCTTGGGAGCATTGTCTTTAGATTCTATGATAATCGGGCAGGGTAGCATGACGCCATCCATCGAAAAGCACTTTTATCGAGAACCTATTGCTACTTTGCATGACGAGCCTTGCCTACTATCTGGCAACGCGTAGTCCGACCTCAGGGATCACGAAGATTAGCCAGGCAGCAGAGAGAACGATGGTCGTCACCACGGTGAAGGGGCTCCCGTACAGGTATGACCGGAAGCTCTGTACTTCAAAAATCACTGCTAGGTATTGTTGCTTGCCCTGTAATGATCTAGTTGTGCTCGGACTTGCTCTAGGAGCGACTCGCATAGGCAACGACCTATTCTATGGTAGCATCGCGCTGAATAAAGGCAGCGCCGACTCCAATACCACAAGCGTCCGCGTGAACTTCTGTGGGGGCCGCACGGTCTAAGTTTGAGAGAATGGGATGGGAAGTCAGAAGAAACTTGTGCTTACGAAACTGCCCTCGCATTCAGGAGTATATTTAAAGGCCACACATTTTTGACAGAGGCATGTCAGCGGATACGCGACGCTCGCAAATCCACGAATAAATCGGCGGAAGTGTGAGCAATGACCCAGGAAACTGCGTAGCTCTTCCACTAAGTACGGTTGTTCGAAGGCTTCAACGGGAGCTGTCTTCGCAGGATCGGGTCGTATGTCGTCTTTATCTACAAGATGGCCCAGAATTAGCGTTTGGCGCTCACCAAAAATAGTATTTCTTCCATGGCATTGCTTTCTAGATACCAAAAATGGCATTTCTTCCTGTTTAGTATCAAAACAGCTTTTTCGAAGCCGTCTAGGAGAAGATCATGACGTGCGTTGTGCTCACTGTACGTCCGCCTGAAAATCACTACATCGTCTAGATAACACAACACTATTTCCCCTTCAAACAACGCCGTATGTTGTCCATGAAGCGCCCTAAAGTTTCAGGCGCAATTACAGAGCCTGAACGACGTCATATTAAACTGAAAATGTCCTTCTGCCGTGACAAACGCAGTTTTCTCTCTGTCTGCCTTACGGATACGAAATTGCCCAGTTCCCCGAACTCACGCCGACAGATGAAAACTACGATGCTGATGAAAGGCACTCGATAGCATCATCAATACGTGGATTAGGATGCACGTTCTTTTTGGAGATGGTGTTGAGACCCGCCAATAGTCAACAATAAATGGTCATGTACCATTCTTATTTTTAGCCAGAATCACTGCAGCTGCCTAAAGACTAAATGATTCGTGCGTTGCATGCTTATTCAGCATGTCGCGGACTTTCTCGTTGATCACCTTGCGTTCCAATGCTGCGACTCTGTACTGCTTCTGTCGCAAAGGTCAGGCAGATCCCGTACCTCTGTGATGGTGTGTTCGCGAAGTAGGAAAGGATGGTGGTCCCTCTTGCTGTGAAAAGTCATAGAGTCTGGCAAGTTTTAGCAGAGCATTACCCACTTCATGACACTGCTTAGTTCTTAACCACTTGTTCACCATAGTCATTATGAAGAAGCTCGCAGCACGGCATGCATTAGCGAAATGTCATTCAGCCATATAGAGGCGTTGATTGTACTCCGCATATTTCTCAATCAGCTGATCGATGACATAAACGTAATCCATTGTAGAATATCTCCTCTTCAAGCCAGCCTGTTCCCTTGGTTGACTAAAATCAAATGTTGTCCTGATTCTACTTGAAATGATCTTGGTGATTAACTGATACAATGATCAAAGTATGGCAATGGGCCTATTGTTTTTCCAAACCATTAGCGTTTTGCTTCTTATAGATTAGTATACTGCTGGCATTCTTCTACCTTTCTGCTACACTTGAAGTTGTGAGGCATTGCGTATGGAACTTTCCATCGGGGTCAATGTGACGGGTGCGCCAGGACCTCTTCCTCCTCTGGCTTGCACGAGCCCGAGCGGCGCTATTTCAGTGCATAGTGGTCGGGTGCTACGGAACAGTTTGTAGGTGTTTCTTTTAGCTTATTCTCCCAAAAGTCTGCGACGTCAGTTCATACAAGGTAGTCGGGAACCCACTGTGCAGTCTGCGCAAATACAGTATCAAGTTGTATAGGGGACGCATTTGTTTTTAAATCTCGGCTCTGAATATTTATTCTGGTGCCGACAGTGAAACTACGCAGAAACCGGCGACGATGATTGTCAATTAAAGGAATAGCAGAGTGCTTCTACGAACCTGTTCGCTTAAGATATAAGCAAGGGTAGTGGCTCAAAACTTGTATTTCTCACAGTGATGACACTGAGGGAGCCTTTGCAGTTTCACTGCGCCATTACTTTGAGAGCGGGGCCGTTAACCAGTACTACGGTAGTAACGGTAGTATACTTGGCTATACATATAAGTGAATCGTCATATGTGCGTCCTCTACAATGGTGCGAGTCCCAGTCTAGAAAGGCGATTGCCATCTTTCTCACCCACAACCACCACTGGGAGCAAGTTCGGCGGGAAAAGAGAGGGACTGCCTTTCCCAAGCGGTAAACCACGGTGTTGATTTGAAACTTCAGGCGTCCTAAAGCGCTCGCGCGACAGCACGTGTGACTGCCTGCTCAGTGCACTGGTAATCTAACGTATACTAGGCGTTTTGCCCGATGGGAGCAGGCGCACACGTGAGCGGCCAGAGTTGTGCAGCCGCGCTGGAGTGCAGAATTCAACCTGAATAATACAGAGCAAGTATTGCTGAAAGCAAGCGTATTCTACTTCACACCGCGTGCAAGTCCTGGCAGCAGCGCATTCGTGTCACGATTCGTCGTTGCCGCGAATATTCGCCTTCCACGTGACACCTGTGGTTTTCGCTTTCCTCCAAAAGCTGTGTTCACTTTTCTCACCTCTACAGCACAACGGAGATGGCTCGGAAGGCCAGATGGGAAAGTATCGCTAGTTTGCGCGAAGCATTCGGTGTCATGATAACAGTGTATGTGGCATAACACTCGGCATTCACAATGTGACTTAGGGCAGACGTGTCCAGATTTGATGGCTTCGGTGGCATCGTGAAAAGCGACTGAGCTCGACGCTGAGTAAGCCAAGAGCAGAGTTTCGTCCGTTAATTTGCCACTTTTGATCAGCGCTCACTCGACCTTTCCCGTCTCATGTTTCTCTGTAAACCGCACGTTGCCTTGACTGAATATCCGTGCGGTAGCATTCGCGCGAATGCAGTGCGTGCTGGCATCACGGCGGCATGGGCCGGTGCCCGTGACACGCCTGCGATCCAGTCCGTCCTGCCGATCTGTGTTATTTGTAGTTTGTGTGTACCACATGACTGGTACTCCTGTTGCATCTACGGAACAACCGGACCTACAATGTACTCAGTGACACTGCTCTCTTTGAAAATGATGAGGTGTGCAGAATGACCAGGAGTTCGCTCATGTATTGTAGTTAGTCTGGGCATTATGTTACCTTAGGCCTTTTAATGAGGCAATCGCGGTGAGCATGGTGCATAGCGTAAGCGAAAAAGTAGTAAGATCGAATGAACAGAAACTATTTATGACGTGTTTCTTCCTATACCGTTTGGATCCTTTCATATCAATTTTATCCTTCTGGTGGGTGCTGTCATCTCTCCATCCTATGAACCCGTTAGATTTTCATTATATAAGAGTTTTAGCAGTTTGTTTGTCGACAGTGGCGTGCGCGGAAACTAAGTTGCCTCGTTGTACTCCAGACTTGTTTCCGTACTTTTATTTTAACTTTAGCGCCTATCATTCGTAGTCATATGTTATCGTTCATCAACCTAATAACGTCTTTAATTTTTTTTATTACATCAGGGTGTCAAAAAGTTTCAAGAGTGTATCCCTTTTGGAGCCTTTCTTATTTCCTTTCTTTTCGAGCCTTTCTTATTTCCACATATATTCAAGCACCCTTTTACAATTCGAACTTCATTAATGCAATCGTGGCAAAACGGCGATGCTATACCTAGGTTTTAATGTTGTCAAGATAGGGAAATAAGCGGGCACCAAGTCTGACAAATAGCACAGACACATTGTCCTTTCTGGCGACAAACTCGTGTCTGCGGGGTGGTCTGTAACATGGTGCATTGTCGTTGGGACGAATATATGCCGCCTACGCCCAGAAGTGGCCCTTTTAGTTAAACACCGTGGTGTCCTAACTCTCGGTAGTATAACTCGCTCTTGGTAGTGTGCCCCTTCGGCATAAATCCCCGTGCACCATCATGAATGCCGTAAAACAGAAAGGTTCAGGCGCGTTGGCCGGCTGTGCATAGGTCTATTCTTTTTTTTTATTGGTGTCGTGGAGACGGGGGGTGGGGGGGGGGGGTGTCCACGGCGACAAATGTTGTCGAGTCTAAAGGTCGGAGCCATGTGTCTAAATTTAAATCATTGTGATGGCCCTGGCCAGGAAAGACATGCGTTTCGTAAGTATTTGCTGTCGCTTATTTCACTCTCTGCCAAAAATTAAAAGCCCAGCCTACGGTCCCCCTTTGGCACAATTGGACAAATCAAGCGTGAACCGCATAAAGGAGTTATACTCTTTTTGGCAAGGGTTCTTAGTGGAAATATCTGCAAATTAGCAGGAAAACTGGGAGCGCTGTATTCATGGGGAAAGGGACTTGTACAAATACACCCACGAAGATCCTGAGTGGCTCAGCAGCCAGCATCCACGCTACCCGGCATGGTATGAAAAAGACCTGCACTTTAACATCTTATTGTCATTCGGTTGCGACCTTGCAATATTGAATATAGAAATACCGAAATCCAGCCAATTATAATTTTAAGACACTTTTTGAGCGCAGCTCATAGCGCCTGTTCCTGCGGCGAGCGTCGCCGTCGGCGTAACCGGGCCAATGAACACAACAGCGCAGGATGAAAGACCAACGCGGAGTGCAGCGGGGAATGAAGGATGGCGATAGCGAAGAGAGCGCGAGGAGGAAAGCGAAGGAGGAGAGGAGAGTGCACCGGGGACATGAGGCAGAAAAGTGTAGTTCCTGGCAGAACATTTTCTACGACGATAGCTTCAAGATGGCGCCAGAATACCACCCATCGTCATTTCACTCCTTTAGCTTTGGTCAGTTTCTTTAACGGCTAACGAATGTTACACGTTATCCCTCGACGCACTTGCATCGAAGCTTCTATTGAAGTTTCTCGAATGTTATCGATAGTTCTATCTGTTTGATGTTGTCACCCAAGGTTGTAGAATGCAGCTCTTAGGCTCCTGTTGATGCGGTGAGCGCCGCCGGCAGCGAAATAACCGATCCAACGAGCACAACGAAAGATGGAAGTGTGAACGCTGAGAAGCAGATGGAAGACGCGAGCCGCAAAAGGCGGACGCCAATGAGAGGGGCCCCTTCGTTGAGCTGCGCGCGACAAATTAGTGTCATGCAGACGCGCCCGACCACTCGTTTCATACTATCATCTGCTAACGTCAGCTCTCGTTCGCGCTTGTTTGGTTTGCTTGGTTTGGTATCATTCACGCTTGTTTCGATTGTCAGGGTTTGCGATGTTTGTTATCTAATTCTATGCCTGACGCGAATTGTTTAGTACTTTCTGGAAGCCACGTGGTCAGCAGCAATTACACAGGAGCTTTCGACAAATCATGTATAAAAAAATTATGAACCCTGATGCTGCTGGAAAATGGGCATAAGTGAATCTTGTCTCGCGTGCACCTGACGTTCGTCACGGTTAAGTAACCCACTGGTAACGATGCCTGCTTGCTTCGGCCTCCCGCTCCCTCATCTCGGGATCTTCTATTCATTGCTGTCTGATAGCCTGGCCACGGGGTAACGCTCATCGCGTGGCCGTCACAATGAACGGAAACGTAGCCAGCGCAGCGCGCGTGAAACGGCTATAATGGCTGGATCGGCGCGCCGACGACGACTGCTTTCAAGGGCGAGTTCTCGCTGCTGCTCGTCGAAATCTGCCCCTTCCTCGAGAAATGCACAATGCGTGGCCGTCCCATCCGTTTTGAGAGAATGAAATGAACTGAAACGAAGCCGGCGAAGCGTGCGCGAGACACTTTCCTGCTGCATCCCTCACCGGCGGAGGCGAAATGGCTCTGATTGGTGGCGCACGTGGCGTGAGAGCGCGCCTGTGCAGGCGGAATCCTTGCTAATGACTCACGCTGTGACGCCGGTGCAGCTGTCAACTCATCAAACTGTCCTTTCGCGCAGCTGCTATGCTCTGGGAGCAATTGCGTTTTATTGCGAGACCACGAAAACGCCACCGAAACTTGCGAACGAATACAAGCTTGGCTTGAGAAAGCGACGCGCTTGAGCCCCAGTACAGATTTCCGACGACAGCCGACTCTGCTCGCCGCTGTTGTTGTGCTTGAGGGTTACTTACTTTGTTGGGCTCAAGTTCTCCCAACAAAGTGTTAAATTTGTCACTGACAGTTTTGACACTCTGTCGTTTTTCGGTGTCACTAATACGAGACAAAATAATCATACTACAAAATAGTGTCAGCCAGTTCTTTCTCATCAATGGAATCGACGCAACCGATGGAAGAGCTTCGCCGGCTGGCAACTGCTGAACTAGCTGCTCGAACAGAGGCTCAGTGCGGCCGTTAACAGCACCCTGTTGATCAGAATCAATTTCTTTGGTGCGATATATGGTGAATTCAAAACACCTAAACAGGGGCGCGATCCCTGCTGCTTGCGATTCGGCGCGGCCTAGGCCTTTCACGTGAGGCTAAACTGAACACAAAGTCTGCCGTAGCAAGAGCTTACTTCATGCCTGAAAGATGTATTCCAATCTGCCCCAGCAAAATTGCGTTCGCAACGTACCATTGTCTTTTCCTGATTGTGGAGGGCACACTTCCTTGAAAGGAAACCACCTTCCCACTATCACTTGATAAAAGTGTTCTAGGCAGTATGAAATCTGTGTTAAAGCCTCTGACAAACACCGATGCCACAATTTATTTATTCATTTGTTTATTATATTATTGATTTATTTAGTAAAGATACTTATAATTAAGAATATTTATTAAAAAATACTTTTAAAAATACTTCAGTGCCAAAAGGCACTACAGAAAGGACAGGGGGAAAAATGGCGTAACGTGCAGCTAACAAAAATAAAAATATTACAAAGTATCTTGTAAAGCGATCTTGAACTGCGTCATCAGTTATGCTGGCGATTGTGGAGAGAAGGGGGTTCCATGCGACTTGTTCTAGGAACAAAGTAGTCATTACACTTATATTACAAGACGATACGCCCACCTTGAAGCGATGATAGGTCCATGAAAATATTAATCAGATTGATGAAACAGAACATCCCTCAAATTGTCGCCACAATAACAGATTTTGTGAAAAATGTTAAGGCCAGATGACTTTCCGCTCAATAAAAGATATGGCAAGTTTAGGGTTTTCTTCGTGAATACGTGAAGAAGATTCCTCTCGCTGTACAGCCGCATCGCCAACGCTCCGCTCTGCTCTGCTCGCGCTGCTGGTTGCTGGCGTCTTTTTGAACGGTTCTTTGGGCTGCCTCGCCGTTCCCGCTGGTGGTGGTGAAAACGCTTTATTCTGTGCCTTTTGCATGGGGAGCCGCTAATTAACCTCTTCTCAATTGGTGGAGGTGCGGGGCTTCAAACCCTGTTGTGTGAAGCCCTGGAGCTACAATCAAGAACGATACCACCCGCCATGACTACATAGCTAATCCCAAACGGCGCCGACGCCACAGTCCGTGACCTGCGCGACAACGGGGCCCAAAGATGTTCAGCGGTGCAGAAGACGAAGATGTGGAAGACGGGTTTACGCAATACGAACGGGTGAGCGCGCAAAAGAAGTCGGATGACGCAGCCAAGTTAACCCACGTCATGTTTTATCTGGCTGGTGTTGCCCAACTCTAGTTTCACAACCACAAAGTGACGTACCCACATGGTAAGTCTTCAAGACAACCTTTACGGAAGTGTTCACGCGACTCGCTGTTCACAAGCTGGGCGCTGAACAACGCTTGCGCGCCCGAGCACAGCAGACGGCCGAAACGTTCACGAGCTGCGCTGAAGACGTCATGGATCTTCGTGGAAGTAGTCAACGCCGCCATGCCCGAAGCTAACAGAATTCAGCAAATACGCAAAGGCATTGATGACGGCGCATTCCAGATGCTCCTAGCCCGGAATCCGCGCACCGTTTCCGAGGGCGTCCGCCTAGCCAAAGGTATCATGGGTTAAGGAAGCAAATCGCTTCGACTCCACATCCTCCGCGAAGCGACGACTCGTTGGCGAGCCTTGACAGCATGTCCGACCAATCCTCATTCTTTCAGCAGGCCAAGGACTTCGTTCGTGAGGAAGTTTCCCGCCAATTTTATTAGTCCCCTTCACTTAGGAGCCCATCTCCCGTCTTCCCAACACTCCCCACATCCTCATTTCCCAAGAAGATGCCCAAGTTGCCCCTTCTGCACACCACCAGGCGCCTGCAGCCACGATTCTCAACTCTGCAGTGGCAGTGCCAGCCTGTACCACCCCTGTCACGTATTCGCTGCCAGCCCTGCCTGTGGCCGCGCCTCTCACGTATGCGCAGGCTGTACGCCGGCCTGCGCTGGCGCCTTTCTCGACTTAGACCCAACCGGTGCCACGGGAAGCCCATGCTGTATCTTGGACCGAACCGAGAGATAATCTTTGGAAGACGCCTGACTATCGCCCATCTGTTATTCCTGCTGCAGTCCCGGACACGTCGCCCGATATTGCCGCCGTCGCCCTCAAGCATTCGGCGACGTGGCTTAACCATGTGGCCAAGTGGGACAAAAGAACTTGTGCTTGATTGAGTCGGCTTGATGAATTTCAAATGCAAATATGCCAAAATAGAAACACTGAATGTAACCTGTAAATAATGATATCGATTCATTCCCATTCTTGCGGCCGCCATTTCGCATTACATGATTAAGACCTGCATGGTTTACCACGTGGAAGCACAGCGGCGAATATAACGCTAATATCTTGCTTCTACTGCGTGTACGACCCTTCATGAGTGAATGACAGCCATCTTTCCACAAATTTGGTCATCTGTTATGATAGTTTTAAAACGAAGAGTTGTTAAACAACTGTTCTTGTATTTGGTGACCATATCTCCTTCTATCATTGTAATTTTGCCGATTAGCTGAAACATGCAAAACAGGAATTGGTCTACGTGCCTGAGGGCCGAGTTTTCTAACCATTAGGCAACTTTGCGCACACATTGCACAATGCCAAAGAACGTTTTCATCAGCTTATGGCGGGGGTCACATGACGTGCGTCAATTCGGGTGAGTCACATCGGCACATGGCGTGTGTGTCACACAGCACGCATGAGCGAAAGCACGTTCCCGCCAGAAAGCACAAGCGCACATGCCAGATGGTGAAATAAACCGCGCCACTAATAGGCAAACTTGCGCACGTGTTTATAAATCGCTCCTAATTGAAGGCCATGCTTCACTCAATCTATATGACTCCTGGCCTAAGCATGCTCAAGACGCGCTTTGTGATTCCTTCGGCGCCTTCTGTGCCCTTTAGATGAACTCAAGCGCTGGCTACAAGCTGGGATACATTTCTGACAACGGGAGTTAGAACTATCTCTTTAGGAGTACTTGTCAAAGCTCCATTTATTTCTGCTGGCCACGTTTCCCTCGTCAAGCATCAAACAGCACCTTCGTCCTCGTCATATCAGTGTTCGCAGCAACAGGACGCTTGGACTTGGGCACAAAGTGCGAACGCTGTTTTCATAGGCATAAACGGTACGTAAAACGAAATGTTGCACAGAATAAAAGTGAAGGTACCAGTAGACATGCCAACGTTCTTGCCCCCTGTACAACGTCCTGTCGTTGTAGGGGTTCGGTGCCCAGACCAATGTTAGCGGCGTCTGTGGGAACGTCAGGCTTGGCCTGTTCGTCACAATGTACAAGAACGGGCGGCCAAGCCAGGCAGTGGCAGAGCTCGGTTTAAGCTGTTTCCCATTCAGTGTTCTATATGAACGGCGTATCATTTCTTGAAAGACGAGTAAGTGCTTCATCAATCTATGAAACATTACTTATAAAGCGTCTTTATTACGCACACAGATAGACACCTATTCGTAAGGGTTGGAAAAGCGGCCCCAGCGGTCATTTGTCGGGATCGGGATGGATGTGTTCCGCGCTCACGACATGGCCGAGAAACTTCAGCTCGTGGTAGCCGAAGTGGCCCTTCTGATGGCTTTACTGTAAGGTTAGCTGATCGCATTGCCTCAAATGTTTGACGTAGTCGGATAAGGTGTCTGGATAAGGATAAGGTGTTTAGAAAGGCTGCCTGAAACCCCACATCATCTAGGAAGACGAGGCAGTTTTGCCACTTCAGGTCGGCCAGCACAGTGTCCATCAGCTCTCGGAAAGTTCCTGGAGCAGAGCAGAGACCGAGCGGAAGCAACCGGAAATCGTAAAGACCGCCCGGAGTGACAAAGACAACTTTTCATCAGTGCCGCTCGTCAACCACAATCTGCCAATAACCTATTCAAAGTCCTCAATCTGCTAAACCTCAATCTTCACCAGACTATTCAAATCAAGAGATGCAAAATACCTAAGTCGCCGTAGCCGTTCGAGAGAGTAATTGATGCGTGGCATTTGTGACATTGCTGAGCTTTCGGTAAGCAACAGTAAAGCGAAGCGTGCTATCCTTCTTGACGAGTACGACCGGTGGTGACCACGGACGGCTTGAAGGCTTTATAACGCTATCGTCAAGCATTGATCCTTACTTGCGTTTTAATTGCCTCGCATTCTTTCTGCGAGACAGGGTACAACTGCTGGTGAATAGAACGGGCATCGTCATAGGTGATTATTCTGTGCTGGGTGATTGACGTTTGACTAACTTTACACGAAGAAGCGAAGCACGCCTTGAATTCAGATAATAGCTGCCGCAGTACCTTCGTTTTCTCCTGGAGCATCTCGCTGTTGACGTTCATGCCTGTGAGCGAGGCCTCCTCACTGTGGGTTTCTTCAGCTGCGAAACACTCAATGACGTCCTCTTACGCGTCAGTGTGGGCGATGGCAGTGCTGCGAAAGAAGTGTCGATGCTCATTGCCAGATTTGTAAACAATACCTCAGCCCGGCCATCCCGAAGTGCAGCGACATCTTGTGCCGTAGAAATTCCCAAGTTCAGCAAAAAGGGACATGTTACCTTCTGCTAGGACTTCACCTTGCCCACCTCTTCAGGTATCACCTGAACCGTGACGGTTCAATGGGACGGTATCGTCACGCTGTGGTCAGAAACGTGAAGACCGGCTCTAAGGCGGCAGGCAAAAATCTTGCGTCCTAGCTTTCATCGAAGACATGATGTAACGCTTCCCGAGGCTGATGATGGCACAATATGCCTGGAGAAAAATCTATTCCAATTATTAATCACGAGAACATTCCCGCAGAGCAATGCAGCTAGCGAGAAACGTGGAATTCCATATTCCTATTCTAGCAGTGGTCAGGACAAGCGGTGCGACGTGTCCGCCAGCTGTACAAACTTGCGTGCCAGCCCAAGTCATAAGAGTTTTCTTCAGAACGCTCGCCAATTTTTCGCTGCTATTCGAGTTATCAGCTTAGTATGTACTAGCGCACTGACAATTCTACCGTCGACGAACATATATATGTTCATTGAGAAGTTCTCTTCTGGCTAGGTACAGGCGTCGTCAAATTTGTCGATACATGGGTCGTCAAATCTACATCGGCTCGAGCTCGCGGTGATTGAAGGTCTGGCGGAGCACTTCTATGTCACCTGCAAAAGCTCCCGGGCGGATGGTTGTCACGGCAGCGTTTACTTGCCGATGCTACTGGTCAGACCTTTGTTTCATCGCATTTTCCCAAGCAACGGTTTCCGTGAGGACCTCAGCGACCGTCCTCGGCAAATTACGAATAGGCCCACCGAAAAGCTGCGCTTTGACACCACACATCAAATGAAGGAACTTTTTGGCTTTAACCGTGCTAGGATCAGTTTGCCTGAAGAGACGTGGCAGGTTTTCCACATACATAGTGACACTTTCATTAGGCTTCTGCGCGCGTGATTGGAGGGCCCGTTCTGGTCGCTCGCGGCGATTGGGGCTCTAAGGGCAGCCGGCGTAACTCACGTCTTGATGTCAGATCGTTTTCGCGGTTCTGGTCACAGGTGCGAGCGCCGTCCTCGAGGCTGATGTCTATGTTTCTTAATTTTACTTTTTGGCCTTACTCGTTAAAATCTGCTACTCGCTTAAAGTCGTCCTGCCAGTATTCCACGTCTTAAAAAAGATTGCCGTGAAAGAAACGTGGCTATCGCGGTTTCCACAGCGTGTAGTGAGTCGGTACTGAGGCACCCATAGCTTCCAGCATAGTCATTGTCCTCCCTGAAGATGGTACAATCTCGCGGTCTAGCCCACGCATTCTCCAGCTGGCACGGTGCACCCGCTCCAGTAAGGCACTGATGTTGTTGCTGCAAGAAGGGGTCTGTTGCCTATGTCGAGGTTACCCCGCGCCTCCGCCAGAAATGCCACGCTCTAGGAAAACAGAGTAAAGCGCTGGTTCGGGCTAATTGGTAATCCGTACTACCTACAGTGTAAGCGCAGAATTTACAATAACCACAAAGGGACATGAACGGAACGGGCGCTTGTCCCGTTTGTGTCCTTTCGTGGAAGTTGTAAATTCTGCACTTAAAGAGTACGTGCAAAGAAAAAAGGCAACCTTAAAATAAAGTGCTCAGCCCGTGTCTCCAACCCTCAATTGAGCAGACAAAAAACTCACGCACCCGCGCACAGATAGGAAGGTCTTCATTTTCTTCTTCACTGGCATCCCTAAAAGCAGGTGCCGGCGCATGGCGCGTGGACTCGCTCGCGTCTGCGTCTACTTTATAATTCAGTGGCAGCTGTTACAATGTGTGGCATTATATATATATATATATATATATATATATATATATATATATATATATATATATATATATATATATATATATATATATATATACCACCACATCCCCTCTGCGTTTAAAAGAGCCGCCACACAGCAAGCGTCCAGGAAAGCACCGCAAGGCAACGCTGGGCCGGTGGTGACAAACCGGCGGCTCGTGCGCGAGAATCGAACTGACAGGCGACAGGAGGCAACAATGAGGAGAACGACGTTCGAAGAAGCGAAGCTCGCGGGATGTTTTTGTTGAGTGCACAGTCTGTTTTTGTTGACGGGCACAGGTTTGCCCAGAATACATTAGTTTTCATAGAAACGGCTGTCGTAACTGTTGATTACATATCTGGTGGAGGTGCGGATTTGATTCCAAGCTCCACAAATGCCAGAGAAGGTAGCCCGGGTCCCCGAAGTTTGGAGCCTACGGAATTAACGTCTGTCCACCAACACACGAGCCGCCGCATACGAGGTGTGGCCCCCGAGTTTGGTCCTCTCGCCGATTCACGAAGGGCGGCGGCGGCCGTCAGCGTAGGTACCAGTGCGATGGCTACTCAAGTAACACCTCCGCACGTCGTCGTTGATTCACCCCGGACGCCAGAATCCTTTCACGGAGACGCATTCGAGGATGCCGAGGACTGGCTCGAAAACTTCGAGCGTGTCGCCGGATGTAACGCTTGGGACGAAATAAAGAAACTCCGGTATGTGTACTCCGCGCAGGAGGAATCTGCACGTACGTGGTTTGAAAACCACGAAGCGTCGTTATCATCGTGGAACGACTTCCGACGAGAGCTGCTTGCTAAGTACCCGAGCACGGACCGCAGAGAGAGGGCAGAAGCCGCTCTTCAGGGGAAGAACCAGCGGAACAACGAAAGTTTGACCATGTACATTGAGGACATGGCCACCTCTTCCACTGAGCCGATTCAAACATGGCCGTGGACAAGAATTTGCGACACCTAATGCGCGGTGTGAAACAGGAGCTCTTTGCCGGCCTGGTTCGTAATCCGCCCCACGCTGTAGCCGAATTTCGATCAGAGGCGACGACGATGGGGAAGACGCTGCAGCAGCGTGCGAGGCAGTACAACAGAGATGTAAGCGTCGCATCATTTGACGTTGGGTCAGGAGCCCTCCCCAGCAACATGGACATCCTACGCGAAATGGCGAGGTCCGTCATAAGGGAAGAGCTGCAGAAACTGCAGCTGGCGCAAAGCTCTCCTACAGTGTCCTCATTTGCCGATGTCATACGCTCATTTGCCGATGTCAGACGTCGGGCAAGTAATTTGTGAGCCAGAGCCTCAGGTACGGCCCCGCGCACTACCAGAGCGTCAGCCGCGGATATCGTACGCCCAAGTTTCACGTCAGGACCTAGGACGCACCGAATTTGGACGAACGGCCACAATACTCCAGGTACTTCCTCGCAATGTGCCGCCCATGGCAGAAAGAAGACCATGGAAAAGCGATGTATGGCGCACTGCAGACCGGCGTCCCCTCTGCTACCACTGTGGAGAGGGTGGTCTCCTTTACCGGGAATACTAGTATCGTCGAGTAGGACTGCGTGGCTTCTCTGTTAATGCGCCTTGCCCTCGAAACAGTTAGCGCCCTGATGAAATTGAATAATTTTTTTCTCCGCGCCAAACTATTCGGAATCCCCGCAACATGAACCTCGATCGGCAGCGCCTATACGTTATAGGTCGCCCATTCCGCGTCCCGCTTCCATTTCACCGAGGCGTCGCTCAAAATGTCCGCGACGAGAAAACTAGAGCCAGCGACCTGTGGAGGCAAGGCCGCTGACGCCCGGAACACCGAATGCCCTCCATCGCCAATCCGACAAGACGACGGCAGTGACGAAACGACGAATAAGTGCAGCAATGGCGCCGTTACTTCTGAGTTGCGCGTCATGATCAACGACATGGAAGTGACCGTTGATAGACACTGGTGTGGACCATTCAGTTATTAGCAGTGTACTCGCCGGAAAATTGAAAAAGGTATTGACCCATTGGACCGGACCTGCAATACGTAGAGCAGGGGGACACTTAGTCGACCTCGTAGGAATGTGCACAGCAAGAATCGGAATTAGAGGCCTTACATACATCACGAGCTTCATTGTTGTCCTTGAGTGTTCCCGTGAGCTGGTACTGGGCATGGACTTTTGCAAACGAATGGCGCAATTTCCGACTTGCATGAATCACGCGTGTTGTTTTCGACAGAAAATGCTGTTACCATTTCTGATACAGACCAGCCACATATTTCCTCTCTCCGTATTGTGGAGAACACGTGACGGTGCCGCTACGGTGCAGTGTGACCGTCGTTGTAAGGAGCGACGTATTTCATGACTATGAGGGACTTCCAGACGGAAATATCAGGCTGCTTCTGGAAAAGCAAATATGCGTGGCAAGAGGCGTAGTTCACCTGCGTAACGTATGCGCGGATGTCCTCTTGACTAACTTTGGCAATGAGGCACAACACGTGGCGAAGGGAACAGCCATAGCGTCTCTTCATGATTATGCGCAACTTTCGCATGTGTCAACACTCGATGCAGTATCACCAACTTCTGTCAATTTTGATACCTACATCGACATTGCCCCAGAGCTCTCATCACCACAAAGAGGTAAGATTGTGAGCTCGATCACAGAGTTTGCTGAATGCTTTTCGACTTCATCGAAAGTCCGTCGTACTCCCGTCGCAAAACATCCCATTGTGGTCGAAGAACCTGCAAGACCAGTGTGCCAACATCAATACCGAATGCCTCCTAAAGAAACAGAAGCGATAAGAAGTCAAGTACTGGAAATGCTCAAAGACGATGTAATACAGCCATCCAATAGCCCGTGGTCATCTCCGGTAGTCCTTGTCAAAAGAAGGATAACACCCTACGATTTTGCGTTGATTACAGGAAACTGAACCTCGTCAGGAAGCTAGATGTTTATCCATTCCCACACATCGATGACACCTTGGACAAACTACGCAATACTTACTTCTTCTCTTCTTTGGATCTCAAAAGCGGGTACTGGCAGATAGAAGTGGACGAGCGAGATCGCGAAAAAAGGGCATTTGTGACACCGGAGGGTCTACACGAGTTTAAGGTGCTTCCATTTGGTCTGTGTTCTGCGCCCGCCACCTTCCAGCGGATGATGAACACTGTTCTCTCCAGACTGAAATGGAAGTCGTGCCTTGTCTACCTTGATGATGTTATGGTCTTCACCACTACATTCGAGCAGCACATGGAGCGACTGATAGCAGTTCTCGGTGTTATTCCTATGGCGGGATTGAACATAAAACCCAAGAACTGCCACTTCGGCTTTCGTGAGCTTCGCTTTCTCGGACACATGCTGAAGGCGTCCGCCCTGATCCTGAGAATATCACTGCAGTAGAAATGTTTCCGAAACCAAGAGACAAAAAAGCTATTAGACGTATCGTGGCGTTTCGTAGGATAGGCGTTTCGTAGAATTTTTTTTTTATAAAATTGCCGAACTACTCACACGACTAACAAAATAAGAGGTCCCTTTTGTGTGCGAGAAAGAACAAGAAGACGCCTTCTCTGAGCTACAACGGCGTTTGCAGAGTCCTCTTATACTTGCCCACTTTGATGAAAATGCCGAAACGGACATCCACACCGACGCGAGTAACGTTGGTCTCCGTGCCATACTTATTCAGTGGCAGAATGAAGAAGAAAAAGTTATTGCGTACGCAAGCCGTGCCTTATCAAAAGCCGAGACCAATTACTCAGCTACAGAAAAGGAATGCCTGGTGGTTATATGGGCCATCCGTAAGTTCCGGCCATACTTATATGGCAGACCGTTTCGAGCCATCAGCGACCATCATTCATTGTGCTGGCTGGCGAACTTGAAGAACCCTTCTGGAAGACTCGCTAGATGGAGTTTGCGTCTACAGAAGAATGGCATCACGGTCGTTTACAAGTCCGGTCTCAAGCACAATGATGCTGATTGCTTATCACGCTCACCAATCGAAGCTACGTCACCTGAATACGAGCAAGATTTCCCATTTCTTGGGGCTGTGAATACGACGGAAATGGCTCATCACCAGCGTACTGACTCGGAATTACTCCTGCTCGTCGAGTACCTGGAGGTGAAAGTGCCTCGAGTTTTCGTCCGCGGATTGTGTTCGTATGTCCTCCGGAACAACGTCCTCTACAAACGAAACTTCGAGCACAGTGGTGAGACGTTTCTACTTCTCGTACCATCATCGCTGCGACCTGAGATCTTAAAGGCTTGCCATGATGATCCTGCAGCTGGCCACTTAGGCATTAGTAGGACTCTGGTGAGAATCCGCCAGAAATATTACTGGCCGAAGTTGTTGAATTCAGTCAAGCACTAAGTCAAATCGTGCCGAGATCGTCAAAGACGCAAAACACCACCACTCAAACCAGCAGGTTTTCTGCAACCTATACAGCCACCAGCAGCGCCATTTGAACAAATAGGAGTGGATTTACTTGGACCATTTCCCGTCTCAACCTCAGGAAAGCGGCGGATTGTGGTAGCAACCGATTATCTGACTCGGTATGCCGAGACATCTTCTCTTACAAAAGGAACCGCCATTGAAGTGGCTCAGCTTTTCGTCTAACACATAGTTTTACAACATGGCGCACCTAAAGTACTCATAACAGACAAAGGAACAGCGTTTGTGGCCCGTTTGATGCAATCTATTATGAAACTAACAGATACTGCTCATAGAAAAACCACAGCGTACCATCCGGCAACCAATGGCCTTACTGAACGGCTCAATAGAACGCTCGCTGACATGATACCAATGTACGTGGACATCGCACATCGGACATGGGACAGTATTCTACCATATGCTACCTTTGCGTACAATACTGCAGTACAAGAGACGACACATTTCACGCCTTTTGAACTTGTTCACGGTCGGACATTAACAACGACGCTAGACACGATGTTACCTGTAAACAACAGCAGCGAAGCCGAGCCCAACGTTAGTGAGTACATAGAAAGGGCAGAAGAGGCACGGCAGCTGGCAAGGCACCGTATCGTACAAGAGCAATACGTCGACGCAAACCGGTACAATCTAGGGCGAAGAGAGGTGCAGTACAACCCCGGAGACAAATTGTGGGTATGGACGCCTATAAGTACGCCCGGTCTTTCAGAAAAGTTACTGCGCCGTTACTTTGGCCCCTACAGAGTACTTCGCCGGCTAAGTCCCTTAAATTACGAGTTAACTCCTAAAGGCAAAGTCGGCTCCACACGACGCAGGACTCGCCCAGAGGTCGTACACGTAGTACGATTGAAGCCTTACCACGAAAGGCACTAACTAACAGTATTTGCACGTACGATCAAGCCTAGCACCGGCCATTCTCTGACCACTGTCCTTCTTAAAGCAATTGGCATCTCTATAGGCCTTTTCTACGCATCGGAACGATGCTTCTTCGGAGGGGCCTAATGGCGCAAACATTGCGAACAAAAGACTATCACCACATCCCAACTGCGTTAAAAAGAGCCGCCACACCGCAAGCGTCAAGAAAAGCACCGCAAGGCAACGCTGAACCGGTGCTGACAAACCGGCGGCTCGTGCGCGAGAATCGGACTGGCACGCGACAGGAGGCAACAAAGAGGAGAACGACGTTCGAAGAAGCGAAGCTCGAGGGACGTTTTTGTTGAGTGCACAGTCGGTTTTGTGTGACGGCCACAGTTTTGGCCAGAATAAATTAGTTTTCATAGAAACGACTGTCGTTACTGTTGGTTACAAATCTGGTGGAGGTGCGGGGTATGATTCCAAGCCCCACAAGCGCCACGGAAGGTAGCCCGGGTCCCCGAAGTTTGGAGCCAACGGAATTAACGCCTGTCCACCAATGCACGAGCCGCCGCATACGAAGTGTAGCCCTCGAGTTTGGTCCTCTCGTCGATACACCAAGGGCAGCGGTGGCAGTCAGCCTAGGTACCATTGCGATGGCTACTCAAGTAACCCCTCCGCACGTCGCCGTTGATTCACCCCGGACGCCAGAATCCTTTCACGGAGACACATTCGAGGTGCCGAGGACTGGCTCGAAAACTAGCGCGTGTCACCACTCTACTGGGGCTGCTAGTTTGCATGCGACAGCGCAGGGCTGCCGCGCTAGTTCTCTCTTAGAGGTTCTCCACGATGGGTTCGCAGGCTACCGAACCCAGATAGCGGATTGCCTCATGTGTGCGTTGTTCTACCGTGGTCAGTCCACTTTGAAGCGAGAGGCAGCACAAGGAAGCGCTCGGCGCTGCTAAGGTCCCCCATTACGCCAGCGTTCGGACAGCGCATTTTCGCGGTCATCGAGTGCGATGTTTTCATGTTTGGCTGCGCGCGCTTAACGACGTGCGTGGTAATTCAGTTCGGAAGCGAACGTTTACGGCAGTTTACACAGCTTAAGATTCTACTAAGCTTACAGCTCAAAGCACTAATAACTTTCCAACGAAATAAATGCTTCAGCTTTCAGGCGAAACTGCGACTTTCTTATCACCGACACGACTATACGGTAACTATATTACTACGAGGCAACCAGGACGGAACACGATGGCCCGTGATGCCTGTCATAGTGATATTTTTTGTAAGCCTTGGGGGCTGTGAGGCGCATGCGTCCAAACTACGAGCCTAGCCAGCCGAGTAGATTGCATCAAGACAAATATTATGGACGGGGGATTGCATCATGAGCGCTTGGCAACAGCACTGGATTGGGAAGTATGCTTTCCAGAAAGAAGCAAGGAAAGGTCATCACCAAAGATTGAGTATAAAGCTGGGAGTAACAAGCACGCTCACGGAGGGACGAGTTACTCGCACATTGAAAACTCACATACGGCAGAACGACCTGCCAGTGGCGGTGGTGTTCGGAAGCCCACAACGCAAGCATTTCGGTATATGTTCCGTTTAGCCACTTGGCAACGCCATTTGTCTGGGGTCGGTAAGCAGTGCCGACGTGTTCAGTAGGGTACGAGCGAAGGCGGCATAATTTGCCGTCACAGAAACCGATGGGCTGCCGGCAGTTGACATAAATTGTCTAGGAATCGTTCAGAGAACTTGTCGGGCGTACCAGCTTCTTGATAGTTATTCATGAAATTATCTTAGGTCGCTTCCAACAATATGAATCTTCGATGTAGGTCCCTCAAGCGTTTCTACTTGCAACGTTCCAACACCAAAACAATTCCTGAATGTTCATCAAGACAGACAATTTCAGCTTTGCAACAACAATACCAATCTCGAATGACTTTCAAGACCTTATATGGACACCTTCCCAGCAGCAATGCGATTCTTGAATGCCCTTAAATACTTTATTTGGACATTCCTTCTAATCCATGTATGATACAAGTCTGTCATGATTCGCTTTAAGTCATGGCGGTCCGATACAACTGTACGATTGCTGAATTAGCTAGGTTGGTCGAAATAAACTGTCCGGATTGAACCATTTCTCACAAAACAAGTACTCACAAAAAAGGTAATTAAAGAATGTTTTATTTTTGTAGGCAAAAAGAACGCGACCGACGATTGCGAGTCGTCGCAGTGCCGACTTTTGTGCCAAGGAGGCCGGGAAACTGCCGACAGTCGTTTGGTCGCATGAACCGCGGAGCAAGAACGTAATTTTGTAGCATATGCAAAACAGTTTCCTAAACGCGACCGCTAACATCTATACTTTTTCGTTCTCCGAACGAATTGAAACATTGTTCTGAAGTTTAACAGCACCAACATTCCATCCTCTCCAGCCGCCGAAATCGTAGCGAGCGGGTGGCAAGCTGGTATCGATTCCCATTTACCGAAGGCTAGGGACCCAGTGCGGACGAGTTTACGCATCCGCTACCTGCGTCTTATTATGGAGCATAAGGATTTTGAGAACAATTATAACTGCTTTTGTAATTGTGAAATAGTGACTTCAAATAAATCAACCATCAGATCCTATAATCTCAACAGGCAGGACGCGAGAACGCCACGTCGTTGCCACGAGAACATTGCCACGTCGCTGTCGACGCGAAGTCTTGCCGGTAACACGATCGTCGCGGCTTTGCCTGAATGACACGTGGACACTCGAGTGTACCCCACAATGGTCAAGAGGGCCTAACGGCGCCCTCCCGCTAAGGCGCCGCGTGGGGAAGACTAGTGCGAGTGCGCTGCGAACGATGTGGACGTCAGGTCCCTCTATAATTTTTAAGATAGCGACATCTGCCGTGCGCGCCACCTAGGAAGTTCCTGTAGCAGACGGCGCCCACGCTTAACTGCGGCGCCGCGGCATTCGTGCGGTGAAAAAAATGTCTGCACACGCGCGGAAATAAAACCTACTGGTGCCTGACTGTGGTGAAAAACGAAAGAAGGGCCCGAAATGCTAAATGTAGTCCTTTAATTTCAAATGAGCGCTGTAACAAAAACACTCAAGGGAGCGGAATGAGGGCTTGATAGCCTCGATTCCGCATGTTTACGTTTCGTTCGTTTGCGATCAATCACCGCGCGAGCCTTGGTGATTGCTTGCGCTTAATCCCGTTTGCTTTG
Organism: Dermacentor variabilis; assembly: GCF_050947875.1. Lineage (NCBI taxonomy): Eukaryota > Metazoa > Arthropoda > Arachnida > Ixodida > Ixodidae > Dermacentor > Dermacentor variabilis. The sequence continues at coordinate 180,683,167 of NC_134570.1, read as the reverse complement.
TTAATTATTTTGCTTGTAAGTGTGCTGCGTACACATAGCGGTTACTTTGAACGAAGAATTCGTGTAATAAAGAAGGCTGGCAGTCGCTTGGACCGAAAAGCTTTCGACATAACGTCGCTGAAACGTGCGACTCTCACGGTAACTTAAGACCTTGTGTATGTGTGTCGAAATGAGTGCGCCAACAGTCTTCTTGACGCTGAGTGTGTCTGTCGTGTAGCGATCACACGACGACTGTTGTGTCTTGCGGTTCAATGCTACGAGGCAGTGCAACTGTCGTGACATTCTGAAGTGGTGGTATCGTGTCAGCGGGTCTCCGCGATCGTGTTCGGGCTGCCAGAGCGATCTAATCTCGCGGCACACCAACATCGAGCATAGTATGTGCGCGTGTGTGAATGCGGTTGGCTGTTTTTGTGAACCGTGCGACGTAGCCACGTAAACTTGAATCATGACGCGCATTGTTGTGTTTATGCCTTTTCGCCATTGTGCACCGCCAAAGCCACGTAAGAATTAGAGGGCCCTTATACGAAACGCTCGTGGATTGGCCTAGCAATTACTGCACTGTGTTTTGCTTGCAATCAGTGTATCGGTTCTGGCGTTCTCTTCGATTGTAAGGGAAACATCTTCGAGTGTAAGGGAAACTTGGAAGGAACGAGCTCGCAGCTGTATGTAATCTACTTTGATATATTGTATTGCACTTTATTATTTGATGGCCGATAGCAGTGGCTATGCAGAATTTGTTTTCAAAAGCAGAGTAATGTGGGCACTTAGAAATATATTTATTCACATATGCAATGCACCAAATACGATTAGGATATGCAGAGTTGGATGACTTTTTGGACATATTGTGAAGCGCCGTTAATAACGCGCGCACAAACACAGGGAAGCATAAAAGTAGAATTCGCTGCTAAAATTTGTTGAAATTGCGCACGTAGCGCAATGCGGATATTTGTCAGCGAGTTAATGCGCTTCTGCGACACTATTTACTTGCATGCTAGGTCATGCTGCACTTGCTAAGTCAACGGGCTCATAATGCACTAAAATCAATAATCTCCACAAACTTCGGCCGTCAACATTCATGCGCGCGAATAAAATACTATCGCAGCTCTGCACACACACGTGTATAGTTTCTCTCGCACATTCGTATCGCTCTACGTCACTTTCGTCGCATAGTCGTGCAGTTACCGACGGTTCTGTCTTCCCGTCCGATTCTATGCGACCACATTTATCTTCCGGTTTGGTTTTGTTTGCCGCGCGGGATGCAAAATAACTTCTTGCCGTCCTCCGTCTGATCTCGGCACCCACCCGCACAGCAACAAGGCATTTCGCTCCTTCGCATCCTAGGTCATACTGAGCTATTCAGCGGGCTCATAACGAACTAAAATAAATATTCACCACAAACTTCGGCCATCAAAATTCATGCACGCGAGTGAAATACTATCACAGCTCAACACACGCACGTGTGTACTTTCTATCGCCCCTTCGTATCGCTCTACGTTACCTGCCTCGCATAGTCGTGCACTTGCGACGGTTCAACGTCCATCCGTTAAATTCTGTGCAACCACACTTTTCTTCTGGTAAGGTTCTGGTTGCAGCGCCGTATGCAAAATAGCTTCTTGCCATCCTTCGTGCGCTTTCGGCACCCAACCGCACAGCAACAAGGCATTTCGGCCCTCTGGGAACGAAATTATCGCCGCAATGTGCATAGCACAACAGGCGAAACGCGCGCAGTTCGCCCACCGCGCAGGAACTTTCATGGCGGCAAAGGGGCGGAGCACGGTCACATGTCACCATTCAATTTATCACTGGCGTCGTCGGCTGTATCAAAGCCTGTCGATACTTTGAAGTTATTGAGGGATTTTAACTGGACGGGGGCTGGGACGCGCTTCGCGACATATTCAACGTAATTTCGCTGCGACTGCTCAGGCCGATTACGGTGTGCGCTCCTTTAATGATACTTTATTTTACTTACATTGACACCATTTTACTTCATGCGCATATTTCAGGCATCGGATGTACAACATGTCTTTAATTTTGTTGGCGTTGTCAGGTGCGTCGTTTGTTTGCGAGCGCGCCTTCGTTACGCAGACGTTAGATTGACGCCCAGTTTTTCTCGCAGGAAGTCTGTGCAGCAAAATATTTTTTTAGGTTTTCCTCGTTTCGTACGCTTACGACTCCTGTCAGCCGGTAGCAATTGTAAATTGCCCATGTGAACTGCTATTTTTAACATTGTGACACAGAAACCGCCTATATGCACATGAAGCTACGTAAGAAAATTTCATTGACATCGTGCCATTTCAGTCGCGTTTCTTGCTGGAATATTGATCACTGACAATGAGCAAAGAAAATAATAATATAGCGAAATACACCAGGTTTCTTAACTGCGTGACGCGAAGAGATGCAGATGACCAATGTGCATATTCGTAAATCTGACGGTACATAGACATATATATCGACTTTATATATGTAAGAGAAAAGTTATCAAATATTCTAAATAAGTTGATTGCAAAAGTGAATACTCCCTACTGGAATAAGCGTGTTTCTTTAAAAGCTGCTCGAGCCCCTGTTGAACCCATCGAGTTTTCGAGAGAAGGAATCAAGCAATTATTGGAAGGTAATATAAACAACAGCATACGGTAAAAAAAGGATTGTCTGTGTATAGGCACACTGAATAGAGGAGACCGGGAATTCTTCACCATTGTAATCTCCGTGGCTTGTCAGGCGATCTTCAGCGTGTCAAGAGGCGAAATGAAGTAGAAACATATAGTCTAATTTAAAAGGTACTTGCTATTCAGATCGTATTTAACCTCTGAATTGACCATTATTAATTCAGAGCCATTCCACAATGAATATGGATGGCCAGCGGAGTCGTAAATAACTAAAAACAACATAAAATAAAACAACAAAACAATATAACACAAATATGTGAGTTGTTATCTTTATTTCTATCTACGTTTATCTCGGGACTACTATAACTATATATTTGTTTACTTATTTGTTTATTTTCTCATTAATTTATTTAGAATACCTCAAAGGCCCCAGTCAAGGGGTTTTACATGAGGGGCGGGCTATTTATAAATGTGTTAAATGTTATACAATTTTTCGATCGCTATATTGAAGTCGGAGTTACCAGAGAAGTCCCGGAACGTCAGAAGGAAGGCGATTGCAACCTTGTGATTTTTAGGCAAAAAATGAACACAGGCGCGCAGTTGTTGGAGCAGACGGCGGGTATGCAGCTTTTCTGTGATTGATGCGGTCTGAATGGCGATGAGCTGGCTTGATGGCAGCAGTACAGGGTGACGTGTGATAAAACTTGAAGGATAGGCACAGACCTGCTATTCCGCGGCCTGATGGACGACATTCCAACGTTTGCACGACATTTTACTTCGGTGGCACTAGAATGATATGCCTATTCTGAGAAACTGAGTCGGGCTGCGGGGTTCTCTACAGATTCCGGCATTTTATTGAGGTTACATTGGTGAGGGTCCCAAAGTGCGCATGCGTTTTCAAGTTTTGGCCTGATTCGTGTCTGATAGGCAAGGAGTCGGAACGAAGGAGATGCTAAATAAATGTTACGACGTACGCAATCAAGAATGCGGTTAGCTACATTAGCAACGTGCGTTATGTGAAGGGACCATGTTAAATCTGACCAAAAATTAGCTACTAGGTACTTGTCTGCACTCACAAATGAAATTTCTGAGGTATACAATTATTCGGTGGTGGGAAATATTGCTGTTGATGAAAAGTAGTGATTTTTTACTCGTTTTTAATGGCGTAAGCCACTTGTTGCTCCACATTTTGATTCGATGAAGATCAGACTGAACTGACCGAATGTCAGACAGGTTGGTAATTTTACGATATAGGGCGCAGTCGCCTTCGAAGAGTCTGATGTTAGAGGAAATGTTACTCCGTAAGATCTCGGAATAATAGTGGTCCTAGAACCATGCCCTGATGCATGGATCCGCTACTGTCTTGGTGTAACGTGTGGCAAGAAGTGGCGCCAGACTTGGCACTCGCAGGGACTGATATGATTGTCGTGTCGTCACAGCGGCAGTGCTCCTTTATCGCACATGGCGTAGGTGGTATTTCTTCACCCAACTCAAACTGGCCCCAAAGTACTCGTTGGGGGAGAGTTCATAGTGCCTCATCGGTCGCGGCGCTACTGCTTCTCTGGTGCAAGAGGCAGTGTTGTGACGATCTACGCTCCTAAGTACGCCGAATCCTTGGACTTCCCGCTAAAACAGACATTTGCCCTACCGATCGCCTCGGAGCCCTCGTGGTACCTCAATGCACAGGCTGTTTGCTTGGACCAAGAAAGAAACTGTTCATTTGAAGATTGCGACGTGCTGATGATCCGGTTGAGCGAGGTCACCCAAAGCCACCATCGCTGCCACGTTATCGACTAGCACACTTTTTGCAAATAATTGAGAAACTTGATCGTGGCTACGCCACCTCACTCCATAAAGGTGCTAACTACAGCACTGCAGGATGTCACATTCTCCAGCCTGGTCAATGAGAACAGACCACTAGCCAAATTTACGCATTTTACGTATGGCAGCAGCACTCTGTCGTCCAGACCTAGCCATAGATGGAGAACCAGCCACTGCTGAAATTTGTGCGATCATAAATTGAGCAATTTAGCGCGCATTTATGAGCAGGGCCTGTCCAGGGAACAATGGAAGCACTGTTGCGCATCGCTTGGCCGGTCTTTGTCGGCCTCAATCTGCAAACGTTTCGGAGCATGGAAATTGACGGGCGCACACTAAGCCCAGCCGCCAGTGCGTGCCTGTTTTCGAGCTGTACGCCCAGACAGCTGACGCCCATAGTAGCAAGGACTTTCCTCCCAGCGTACGATGTTACCCCGACACTTTTAGACCGTCCGTATGACCTTCCTTGTAAGGTTGGCGCAGCTTTCATTAGACAGACACCGAACGCATGCAAGCTTCGTTAATAATGGAAAGCTTTAGGCAGCCACTGACCATGCGGTAGGCAAAGTGGTACGCCCTGATTGGATCTCCCATGATGTCTTCAGAAAATCCGTGGCCCTGCCATGTTTTGTGTAGATGATTCATTTACTCAACGTAATTTGTAATACCGGAGCGCTGCCGGAAATGCGAAAGCTTGCCGCAGTTGTGCCAACGTCAAAGCCACGTGCGCCAACGTACAAACTGTCAATTTTCGTCTTATCGTCCTCAACAAGACATTGTGCAACCTTCTTGAACGAACTCTGGAAACGACCATCTCACGGTTGTAGGAAAAGCACGTCTGGTACTATCCAGAGGAGATTGGCTTCGGCCACACATGGGCATGGAAGATGGCCTGGACCATTTGTCGTCCACGGTGCTTGCGGCCGGAAAACAAGCACCATTCGTGCTTTCTTTACAGGAGATGTTTATAAAGCCTTGACAACGTTAGTCCCCAGGCGATCATTTGCGTTATGCAAAGACTGGAACTTAAGCTGCGACTATGCTACTTTGTGAACTTCTTTTTGGAACACTGCACCTTCGGTACCCATGTCGCCAAGGAAAGTATCCTACCGCTGGTTTCGAATCGTTGTGTATAGCGGGTACTGGGTGTCGGCAGCGATACTGTTTCATCATCGTCATCATCATCAGCCAAGTTACGCCCACTGCAGGGCAAAGGCCTCTCCCATACTTCTCCAACTACCCCGGTCATGTACTAATTGTGGCCATGTTGTCCCTGCAAACGTCTTAATGTCATCCGCCCACCTAACTTTCTGCCGCCCTCTGCTACGCTTCCCTTCCCTTGGAATCCATTCCGTAACCCTTAATGACCATCGGTTATCTTCCCTGCTCATTACATGTCCGTCCGACGCCCATTTCTTTTTCTTGATTTCAACTAAGATGTCATCTACCCCCGTTTGTTCCCTCACCCAATCTGCTCTTTTCTTATCCCTTAACGTTACACACATAATTCTTCTTTCCATAGCTCGTTGCGTCATCCTCAATTTCAGCAGAACCCTTTTCGTAAGCCTCCATGTTTCTGCCCCATATGTGAGTACTGGTAACACACAGCTGTTATACACTTTCCTTCTGAGGGATAGTGGCAACCTGCTGTTCATGATTTGAGAATGCCTGTCAAACGCACCCCAGCCCATTCTTATTCTTCTGGTTATTTCAGTCTCATGATCCGGATCCGTTGTCACTACCTGCCCTAAGTAGATGCATTCCCTTACCACTTCAAGTGCCTCGCTACCTATCGTAAACTGCTGTTCTCTTCCGAGACTGTTAAACATTACTTTAGTTTTCTGCAGATTAATTTTCAGACCCACCCTTCTGCTTTTGCCTCTCCAGGTCAGTGAGCATGCATTGCAATTCGTCTCCTGAGTTACTAAGCAAGGCAATATCATCAGCGAATCGCAAGTTGCTAAGGCGTTCTCCATCAACTTTTATCCCCAATTCTTCCCACTCCAGGTCTCTGAATACCTCCTGTAAACATGCTGTGAATAGCATTGGAGAGATCTTATCTCCCTGTCTGACGCCTTTCTTTATTGGGATTTTGTTGCTTTCTTTGTGGAGGACTACGGTGGCTGTGGAGCCGATATCGATATCTTCCAGTATTTTTACATATGGCTCATCTACACTCTGATTCCGTAATGCCTCCATGACTGCTGAGGATTCGGCTGAATCAAACGCTTTCTCGTAATCAATGAAAGCTATATATAAGGGTTGGTTATATTCTGCCCATTTCTCTATCACTTGATTGATAGTGTGAATATGGTCTATTGTTGAGTAGCCTTTACGGAATCCTGCCTGGTCGTCTGGTTGACGTCTAAGGTGTTCCTGATTCTATTTGCGATTACCTCAGTAAATACTTTGTAGGCAACGGACAGTCAGCTGACCGGTCTATAATTTTTCAAGTCTTTGGCGTCCCCTTTCTTACGGATTAGGACTATGTTAACATTCTTCCAAGATTCCGGTACGTTCGAGGTCATGAGGCATTGTGTATATAGCGCGGCCAATCTTTCTAGGAGAGTGTTCCCACCATCCTTCAACAAATTTGCTGTTACCTGATCCTCCCCAGCTGCCTTCCCCCTTTGCATAGCTCCTAAGGCTTTCTTTACTTCTTCTGGCGTTACCTGTGGGATTTAGAATTCCTCTGGGCTATTCTCCTTTCCACCATCTTCGTGGGTGCCACGGGCACTATATAAATATCTATAGTACTCCTCAGCCACTTGAACTATCTCATCCATATTAGTAACAATATTGCCGGCTTTGTCTCTTAACGCACGGATCTGATCCTTGCCTATTCCTAGTTTCTTCTTCACTGCTTTTAGGCTTCCTCCGTTCCTGAGAGCCTGTTCAATTCTATCCATATTATAGTTCCTTATGTCCGGTGTCTTACGCTTGTTGATTAACTTAGAAAGTTCTGCCAGTTGTATTCTAGCTGTAGGGTTAGAGGGTTTCATACATTGGCGTTTCTTGATCAGATCTTTCGTCTCCTGCGATTGCTTACTGGTTTCCTGTCTAAGGGCGTTACCACCGACTTCTATTGCGCACTCTTTAATGATGCCCATAAGATTGTTGTTCATTGTTTCGACACTAAGGTCCTCTTTCTGAGTTAAAGCCGAATACCTGTTCTGTAGCTTGATCTGGAATTCCTCTATTTTCCCTCTTACCGGTAAATCATTAATCAGCTTCTTATGTACTAGTTTCTTCCGTTCCCTCCTCAGGTCTAGGCTAATTCGAGTTCTTACCATCCTGTGGTCACTGCAGCGCACCTTGCCAAGCACGTCTACATCTTGTATGATGGCAGTGTTCGCACAGAGTTATGAAGTCTATTTCATTTCTACTCTCACCATTCGGGCTCCTATACGTCCACTTTCGGCTAACCCACTTGCGGAAAAAGGTATTCATTATCCGCATATTATTCTGTTCTGCAAGCTCTACTAATAACTCTCCTCTGCTATTCCTAGAGCCTATGCCATATTCCCCCACTGACTTGTCTCCAGCCTGCTTTTTGCCTACCCTGGCATTGAAGTCGCCCATCAGTATAGCGTATTTTGTTTTGACTTTACCCATCGCCGATTCCACGTCTTCATAAAAGCTTTCGACTTCCTGGTCATTATGACTGCATGTAGGGGCATAGACTTGTACTGCCTTCAATTGGTACCTCTTATTAAGTTTTACAACAAGACCTGCCACCCTCTCGTTGATGCTATAGAATTCCTGTGTGTTACCAGCTATTTCGTTATTAATCAGGAATCCGACTCCTAGTTTTAGTCTCTCCGCTAAGCCCCGGTAGCACAGTATGTGCCCGCTTTTTAGCACTGTATATGCTTCTTTTGTCCTCCTAACCTCACTGAGCCCTATTACATCCCATTTACTACCCTCTGATTCCTCCGATAACACTGCTAGATTCGCTTCACTAGGTAACGTTCTATACTGTTTATTGTTCCCCTATTGCCTCGCGTAGGAACTCCCCAGGATCCCTGATTCCTTCTTTCTTGTGCATGTGGATATCGTGAGAGTGCGGACGTATGGACACTTCCTGCAGAGCTGGAACGCCAACGAGATGGTTTCCAGATTATCTTAAACAGGAATTCATAATGTTGTGCCCATTAACGTTTGACACTTACTGCTAACTATATTGCATTATTGTCCATCATCAATAGATGTGGTCACCACCTCCCTCTTCCTGCAGACACCAATTAGGCTGAGCATAAACGACCACGTACTCGCTACTGTATCGAGTATGCGCTTGTTCGGTGTCGGGCTCTGCGACAGCGTGGGCTCGCTTCACTAGTCACATGAGGCGCTAATACTAGGCATCTTATCCGCCCCATTTGTTTAAAGACCGGGAATGCTTCTTCATCCATCCTGCAACTTCGACTTGTCTATCAACATCAATTAGCCCCTCGTATTGAAAGACTAAGACCTGCTTGAAACTGCCAACCGATAGCCATGCCGGCATCCACGCGCCTTACTCGGCTCACGCCTGTAGCGGAATCAGGCCTAAATACGATCAATGCACCATCATCCACCAACATAGAATGCCTCGCCTCTTAAAGATTCAAGTTCGACTACGATCTAACATTGTCACAGCCTGTTGCAACTTGCAATACATTCCTCGATGGTTTAAGGCACAAGTCAGCGACAACCGAAGCGTGCCTCGCCTCCAGCAATGCAACCACCTGGAGGCCAAATTTCCCGTGTAGCCATCCGTAACTCATTAAAAGCATACACAGATTCAAGTATCGATGGCGGCGCTTTGCAGACCAGCTTAGTATGCCCCGCGCTACCTGACGAGTAACAAGAAGTTCCTGCCTTACAGAGGCACCATTTTCATCTGTGCTAGTTGAGCACGTGATATACGGGACAGTTTAATAGCCATGGTACCCAAGCTCCACTGCGTGTAGGTGGATTGACTGCTCATATCGACATATTTCACTCACGCTGTTGCAGAGCTACTAAAGGTCTCCGGCTCTCTAGATATTAGTTGTGAAGTGCATTGCTTTACCAACTTGTGCTGTGTACCCGTCGGGCTGCACGTGCCCTGCCGGACCCAAGATACCACCTGCCGTCCAGTAGAAGTCAGAACCCCACTGCTGCGTCTTCATGCGTCCCCAAATGATAGCCTGCTTCAGCACATGTGATCACTCCGGCACAGTACGCGTCCACTCATTGCTTAGTGGGGACTGGAATTTCGCGCCGGCAGAAGTCGCGGATAGAGGTTGTGGGTAAGGAGGATCCGCATGGGTGCCACCTTGACGATGCGATCCGGGCTACTTGGACGTCCGGTACGTCGTACCATACGGGCCTGTTCCTCATACAACTGCCCCAGCCACAGACACAATTCTGAATCATCGCCTGGGGAACAGTTCGGACCTTCTCGAAGCACCGACCGAGCACTTGCAGAGCCTGGACAGCTACCCAGGACCTTCACCTAACCTAAGGCGTGGGACGCATGGTCCTGCGAATCGGCCACTTCTGTACTTTATACAGGACAGAAGCCTCTAAATTTTAAAGTGAAGCTTTTTTGGTGTCTTCTTTTAAATTTTCCAATGCTGCTGCTTCTTATGACGCTCTATTGCATGCCGCGCCGAGAAATGGTTCAAGACATATATATATATACACGGTAGAATTGTGGCGGAGAGGAAAGGCGTTGCGAGAAACTCGTTTGGACTTTTCCATCTATTAGTAACAGGGGCATCTAGACAACCTTGTGTGTCACCACAATACCCTCTAGACTGTGTTTATCCAGATTTCCGCGTGGTCAAATACAAATGCGCTCTTGCACTTATACTTAGGTCACATTAAAAAATCCCTCGTGAGGAAAATTCAAACGGAGTCCCCCACTGCTCGTGCCTCCTAATTAAATTTTGGGCTTGGCATGCAGAGCCCCATTGTTTCATTGAAGTTGAACACTTCTTCTGCGATACGTTGCGCCGTGTGAGGTAGTAACGGCGCTAACCTTCTCGCGACTATGAACAATGGCGCCCCACAACGCCTAAAGCAAGCACGTCTCGCTGTGTGCTGCGTATACTACGTAGAAAAACATAAGTAGGGCATGCAAGTAGCGTTTAACATCAACTCGCCACACTCGTATGGCGATAAATGCTCAAGAACTCAAACATTCGATGTAAACATCAAGGCCACTTATATATAGTCAATCAACGAAGAAAGTATATAAAACATAGCTTGGAACCGCATATCCTTTTTTTAATGCGAAACTATTTCTGCCTTTTCCTTCGACACTTGTGCTGCTGTTACTGCTGCTACTGGTTACTGCTGTTCCTAATTCTGCTATTTGCTATGCTGATGGTAATATTAGCGGGTCGATGACAGATGTGTTTCGCTACAATTCCGTACAGTATTTTACTTTATGGAGATGTGTTGTGAGGAACTTATCTTCAAATTCGCATCATATTCCGTTAATTTAGCAATAAGAGGAGGGAGGCTTGACACGCAAGCTTCTCTTTTCACAAATTAGAATGCGGGAAAGAAGTATAACACAGTCTATTTTGCCATTTGAGAGTAGCGAGGGAAGTGCTATAAATTTCGTCCGCCTTCTTGAGCGTCGTGCTATACGAATCAACTATGACCTATGAGGGGTTCAACTTTCTGCGCAGTGTCCTTGTTCTAAGTGCAAAATGTTAGCTGTCTTCGAGCGCCTCGATTGTTCCATTCAGAGTCATGGTCGTAGCTTCGTAGGCACAGCACAGTGTAATATGAAAGCGAGCTGTAACACGAAACGATGGCTTGCGAAATGTGCCTCCCAGATCATTCAAAATTCGGTGCAGGCGGTCATCGCCTAAACTTTTCCCACGTGCCTTTGTCGGCACGTGACACCACGAGCCATAAGCTAAGCGATGTTTACTGTAATTAATACTACCCAAAGAGATAGAGCCTTTCTGTAATATCCTCAACGTTATTGTCGATGCCAACCCAGTTGAAAAAGACAACAAGAACTCTTGTCGCAACAACAGAAATTTATGTCACGACTACAGAAAATTCTGTTGTTCGACAAAAGTTCCTGATCTTTCTGTAGTTGCGACAGACATTTCTGACGTTACAACAGAAATTCGAATGTCGCAACAAAAAAATACTGTCGCGAAGACCAAGAGTTCTGAAGTTGCAACGGAAACATTCTGTCGCGTCAACAAGAGTTCTGAAGTCATTACAACAGCTTTCTATCGTGATAGCGATTCTGAAGTTAAGACAGAAATTCTGTCGTCGCAATGGAAAGATTCTGTCGCGACGACGAAGAGTTCTGAAGTCGCAACAGAAACTTTCGGTCACGACAACAAGAGTTCTGTATTCACAACAGCTTTCTATCGTGACAGCGATTTTGACGTGACGACAGAAATTCTGTCGTCGCAACAGAAAGATTCTGTCGCGACGACAAAGAGTTATGAAGTCGCAACAGAAACGTTCTGTTGTGACGAGAATTCTGTAGTCACAACAGCTTTCTATTGTGACAGCGACTTTGACGTTACGACAGCAATTCCGACGTCGCAACAGAAACACTCGGTCGCGACGGCCAAGAGTTCTGTAGTCGCAACAGAAACGTTCTGTCGCGACCACAAGAGTGTATGAAGTCGCAACAACAACGTTTTATCGCAACAGCGATTCTGACGTCGCAACAGGAACTCTCTGTCGGTACTACACAAAAATTTGCCACTTTCTGTCGCAGCGACATAAGTTCTGACGCCTCGACAGAAGAGCTTTCCGTCGCGACGCTTTAAAATTGTATGTCAGTTTCGCATAGGTGGTATACACTGTACCTTTCTCTTGCACTGTATTCAGTCGTGCTTCTCTGAAGTCGGGAATGCTGATAGCACCGACACCGGTATTAAAGTCGACGTGGCCAATTGTTATAATTGTGCCTTACGACGAGGCACTAGAAACGCCATACCGGCCTCATCAAAATCATACCATCTGCGGGAATGGCTGCGTATCCGTTTTACTTTATTTGGTAAGATGTGGCACGAAGGCCTGTAGACTTACATGTGCCGTTACGCTGACACATTAGTTAATTTCCCCAAAATATTGCATAAGCTTTTGCGAAGCGAAAAGGAAGTATTGGGTTGTTCCTTAAAGTTGCGTGAAAAGCTGTCTCGCTCTGGTCTCATTATTCTGGTACAGCGCTGCCGTGAGAAGCCAGTATGCTGTCAGAAAAAGCACTCATCCACGAATGTTCATGTAGCTATTTTGCACTGAACACAAGAATTATATGCGTGCTCGAAAATGTAAAGAACGAGCGACAACTGTCGAAATTAGCAGTAACAACCCTAACAGTCACCGTTGTCTATTTCTGAATTTCTTATTTAATATGGATATCGCACATCAAAATTTAAGTTCTAGCACTCCACGATGTACCTGTCGATGGCAACAACACTTTTTCTCTGCGAGAGATGCGGCAGTTGACGCGGTGGAGTGATAGCGGAACTTTGCTCTTCAAATGAAAATGTAAACATCAGCGCATCGTAGTATTGAGCTGAGAAGATCTGGTTCGGGGAAACTCCTAATAAGCGCGCATTGTGTGACGAAAGGAGATACGCAACACAATATTAAATCAGAGAAATTACGTATCAGAACACTATAACTAGCGACATTGAATAAATTGAGCGTGCATTTGTCGAGCACTATGAGAACTTAATAGGTGTAAAAAGAAGTGCGAGCATTCCGTTGACACAGGATACTCTTGATTTAATGCCACGGTTAGATGGTGATACTCGAGCCCTTTTGGAGAAACCCATTAGCGTAGACGAAATAAAACAGGCGATAACTGAACTAACGCTGGGGAAGACACCTGGGCCAGATGGCCTCGGTGCCGCATTCTACAAAGCTTATGCCGATGAACTGGCGCCCATTTTACACGCAGTCTTCACGGAGGCGTACGAAACGAAAAAAATGCCGCTCTCTTTCCGGGCTGCTCACGTGGTGCTGATTCCTAAAACCGACGACCATGCTACGCTGCTACCTGTGGGCGCGTACCGTCCGATAACGCTCACGAACACCGACTACAAAGTTTATACGAAAGTGCTGGCAAAACAACTGCAGAGCGTCATCAAATTTCTAGTCGGACCACACCAGACATGTGGCATAAAAGGTCGCTCTATCTCTACAAATGTGCATGTAGCCCGTAGTATTCTTGAGTGCTGTGACATTTTTGGCGGACGGGTCGCTATGTTGCAGCTGGACTTAGCAAAGGCATTTGACCGTGTGTTCCATGAAGCTCTTTTTTGTATCCTTGAACAGGTTAACATAGGCACAGTTATACTCGATTGTCTAAAAATGATATACAATGTCTGCATAGTAAACATCGTGCTGAATAAGGCACTAACTGAGAACATTAAACTCAGATCATCAGTGAGGCAAGGTTGTCCATAGTCACCGCTGCTCTTTGCAATTTATTTAGAACCTTTTTATCTCTAATAAGTAACGAAAAAATCAATGGTTATAAGCTTGAATCGTCCCATGTTAAAGTGCTTGCATATGCTGATGACGTCGCAACCTTTTGTACAGATCGCCAAAGTGTACTAGAGGCGATAAGCGATGCTAAAAGATATTGCAGGCAAACCGGATGCGAGATCAATTGGGACAAGAGCATCGGATTTTGGCACGGAAGCTGGGACAACACACCGTCTGCCTTTGCAAATTTACAAATGACCGTGTCTCCTTCGAAATATTTGGGGGTGCCGCTTGAGCACTACGAAAGTGCCGCGCAGTACTGGGAGGATGAGACGTCGCGCGTAAAAGAGAAAACCGGAGGATGGCAGGGTCGTGATTTGTCAATGTTTGCAAAGGCAACTGTTTGTAATTTGTTTTTAATTGCCAAAGTGTGGTATGTCCTCCAATTTTTGTCGATGACCCGTGTGAATGTACAGAAAATACACAGAGTATTTGCTGTTTTTATCTGGGGTTCCACTTGGGAAAGGGTCAGCCGTACCAACTTGTTTCGTCCTGTTCGAGATGGTGGTCTTGGGTTGTCACATTTGTTCTTACGACAGATTGTTTCTCGTTTTGTCTTCTTACGAGATCAAAGTGATTCATTCTTGCGTACGATGATCCAGATCCGTTTGAAAAGCGTTTTGCCTGAATTTATTGTGTCTAGTGCACAACCTGTAAACTATCGGCTTAAAGGCTACTTGCAACAGGTAGTCGACTCGCTTCGAATACTAAAAGCTCGGTTTTCCGTTCAGTACCTGAGCACAGCAACAAGAAAGAAACTTTACAAGGATTTAGTTGAAGTTATGATGCCAGTGCCATTGTACCGAATGAAATACTATGGAGGCCCAGGACAAGATGTTTTAAAAAGAGTTAAAAGGATGCCAGTGACAGCAAGCGTAAAGTCGTTCTTCTTCAAATTGCATACATCTACCCTTACGGTCAAAACATGGATAGCCGACAAAGGAATATTTGTACTATGGACGACAAACTGTGCGCTATGTAACAAGCCGGAGACCATTGAGCACGCCTTCATTGAGTGCTGGGATGCAATTTTACGTCTTGCAAAGAACTCTTAAAAAGGAACTGCCGATAACAGCACAGGGTATACGTTTCCTGCCGGTAGACAGCCATTAGGGCTTTCCGTACGACATGATAATGCTCCTGGGCCTCCATAGTCTTTGGAAGACACGGATGGCGGTAACGCACGCCGATGTCAATGCGCGCTCAACTCGAGAAAATTTTGTTGAAAGCATTATTTTCATACGTGAGATATATCGTGTACAGGCAGATCCGCCTGACTGGTTGGGTATTCTTGATGAATTAGTGAATTTCAAGAAATTTTAGCTTGTCACGGTGGTCCAAGTAGGCCAACGTGTTTTTATGTATGTATATCATTTTGTGAACAAAGAAAAAAAAGAGGGGTGGTTGAGTGGTAAGATGCCGGGTTCGGAATCGTGAGGTCGTAAGTTCGAATCCTCGGCAGGGACGTTCTTTTAATTTTTTTTTTACTTTTATATTTTTCTTTTTTGTACTAACAAATTTACATAGCCTTAAGTAGGCCTCTGTCACTTTTTAATTAAATATTGATCAAGAACTACAGACCTCTCTAATACAGGACGTCACACTACAGACAACAGTACTACAGTACAACAGAACTACAGAAACAACGTCCCAAAATACGACAGACTGAATTTTCCTGTAGTGTTTTTCAACTGGGAATGCTTCGCCTAAACTGCGAACCTTTAGAGCAAAGCTTTGTTTGGCTACCTCCGCCGCATGCCTCCTTGATAGCAGGCCTGAGCACTCTACTTAATGACATCATGCACCGAAAGTTTCGTGGCCACGTTTGGCCTGATGAAAGCAGTGACGTCGAAGTGACCTCGGCGTGTTCAGGAAATTAGGTCAGATTAGATTCACCTTAGATTCAATGGCACTCGTTGAAGTTAGCATGGCGTCATGGCTCGAAGAGCAGTGGCATTCTGCAGTATGGGAAGCGTTGCCTACCCAAGATTTAGAGCCTCGTCGTCGTCTGTCCCGCCGAGTAGAAATTGTTGCTATTGGCAGCGAGAGAAAGATAAGTCATAAGGGAAAGGCAGGATGTTGACCAGGCTGAGCCCGGTAGGCTACGCTGCTCTGGGGAAGCGGGAAAGGGGCTGAAGGAGAAGAAAGAAAGAAGGTCACAGTCTCCACTTGTACGCACAGAAGAGTGCACCACTGAGTCAGTCACAGACGGTCCTACAGGGTGGTGCATTTCAACAAGCGCAGCAGTGCCTTTGTGGCCTCCCACATAATAGACGTACAAGGCCACCGGCCCAAGATTTCCTCCTCTGTTAAAGGACGGTCGTCTAAGCGCTCCAAAGCTGTACGAAGGGCACTCGTCTCGTCTTCGTATGTAGGGCAGTCACACAGGATAATTTTGGTCATGTTTGGAATGTAGCACTAGCCAACTGCACTGCCTACCGAAGAGCGATAATAGTATGCGACAGGGCTTGTATATGGCTCATCCTTCTTGATACAAGACATGCTGGAACCTCTTCCCGGTGACTGCACTTCACTGTCGAGTATAGGTGGGCACGGATCTGCAGGCATCTTCGTTTTCCCTCTTTCCCTCAATGCTATTGTCCTCCTGCTCAGACATGCTGGGATTCATGCGCCGAAACTAACGTCCTATGTCTTCGGCTAACATTGCGAAACCGTCCTTTCACATTTGGATTTGTGTCTCAAGAAGCCATTGTAGATTAGCATGTCGATTCGTGTTCCTGAAAGCCTCAAATAACCGACAGCGAAAGTTATCCCACCTTTACAAATGTCCCTCGCAGTTCTTGAAGGATGCTTTCAGCTCCATTAAAGGGAGAAGTCATCATCATCACCAGCCTGGTTACGCCCACTGCAGGGCAAAGGCCTCCCCCATACTTCTCCAACAACCCCGGTCATGTACTAACTGTGGCCATGCCGTCCCTGCAAACTTCTTAATCTCATCCGCCCACCTAACTTTTTGCCGCCCACTGCTACGCTTCCCTTCCCTTGGAATCGAGTCCGTAACCCTTAATGACCATGCGTTATCTTCCCTCCTCATTACATGTCCTGCCCATGCCCATTTCTTTTTCTTGATTTCAACTAAGATGTCATTAACTCGCGTTTGTTCCCTCACCCAATCTGCTCTTTTCTTATCCCTTAACGTTCCACCTATCATTCTTCTTTCCATAGCTTATTGCGTCGGAGAAGGGAGAAGTATGCGTTGGTTAGATCAAGTTCAGGATGCGAGCGATTGCGCATGGCTCCGCGTTCCTACTCATCCAGCCAGCCTTTCGCATCTTCATACGCATTACCGTGATAGCTCGCGAACAGTCGCGGGTTCTGCATTGTTAAATGCTTTTGGCTTTCAAGTTCCCATTTCTTGAGCAGCCTTTGGGAAAGTTTTTTGCACGAGGCTGATTTCTGGGTTCAGACATTACAGGGGGAAACTAGATCTGTGCACAGGCGTCTCGAAGTGGGGATGTCGTGCGCGGCTGGATGCAGGACTGCTCGCGGGTGTCCCAATTATGAGGCTATAGTGCAATACTCAGCACATGCAACAATGTCGCAACATTACCGGAGCGAAAACTGCAGTCGTACTCGAAGAGCTGATCCAAACTAATGACCTATTCTTCTTCTCTTCATTTACTCGCACTCGCCAGCAGGTCGTCACCTTGTTTTCGCCAACGTGGTTTGACGCGAGATAAGAAAGAAATAAACTTTACAATTATTCGTAATATTTTTTATTGCCTTAAAACTTGTGGGGGTATTACATAGGGTAGGAATAGACTGCATGACTATCACTCATAAGTGAGACCAGAAAGCAAACATGCAGGTTGATAATATATTGGCTTTATAAAAACTACAAGAAATAACAAGAAAAAGAAGGAAAACGTAGCCAGTATTAGCACTAAGTGCTACAAGCAGATTATCTCATGAAAGAGAAGAAAAAGCATCAAATAGAATAGAGAAAGTTTGGCTGACCAGTATGCAAAGCAAGCGTACAAGTACAGCGTGTTTGCTCATGATTGTTAGCCGTTAAAAATATAACAAGGCCGACTGAACATTTATCAGTCCATTATCCCGACGTTTGTGCAAAGTAATAAGATGAGTGTTATTATTACTGATTTTTCTGGTTTAGTTTGGGCAAATATTATTAATATATTCAAGCGATGATGACTCAGGCCTAATGCTTCATTCCGGGAAAGAATGTTTTTGCCAGAGAATGTCAGTTTACTGAGATGATCAGGACAGGCAAAGCTTTCCATTTGCATAGGTTTGCTTCGCAGGGCAGGCGGCGTTATCGTAAGCTTTTCAAAGCTGATACGTTTCGATTTCGAGAGCATGACAAAGAGGTAACGCTTGCTGTATAATTAGGTAGAACTCCAGCAGTTTAGTTAAATTTACGCGATGAAATGTCACTCATTATGCTTTTAAAGACCATATGTTGAACGTCTGAAATTAAAAGTATGAGCACTATATTTGGCTCTTTCCCATCAAATGGCCCATTGAGCGAACAAGACACCATCTGTCGGCTGGACAAGGGAAACATGGCGCCTTAGTTCCTATTGGCTGTGACACCAATTCACGAGCGCGCGTCGCGGGGCCAAACGGGCAAAAGTGAGCACCAGCTGTTGCGATAGAGCGCCATGAGGTGTTGCTTGAGGGGAGAAAGCATCGCCACGACGCCATGTCATCCTCGCGCTCGGAAGCCTCTATTATCGGCGTACCCTTTCCGCCCAAACTCCGGCCGGCCTTCTAAAGTGAGAAACGGTAAGGCCAAATCAAATAGCGCCAAGTGAACGCCTCATAGATAGCAGGTCTGTGTGCTCTGCTTTATGACGTCATGCTACTTGGACCAAAATATCCAATGCCATGCGCACCGGGATAAAAGCTGTGGCGTGAAAATCACCGCGGCTTACTCGGGAGCGTCCCCGTTAGACTCCATGGCAGTCGGGTAAGGTAGTATGACGTCATGGAGCAAAGTGCACTGGCCGTGTGCTATCTAGGAGGCGCTGGCCAAGCGTCTCAGCGCACTCGCTTCCCCGCGAGGAGTTTATGACTCGAAGGACCGCGCAGCGGCATTCAATTCGGCATAGCTTCTTTCGCGTTCACCATTCATAAGGAGCGTTTAGGTGTGGGCGGATTTCTTTTTGTTTGCGTAAATAAGCAACAAGAATTTCTCCACTTCTTAGCAGTGTAATAAGTAGAATTTCTGTGGGGGAACTCAAGTAGCACATAGGGAATGTCTATCGTTTTCGTGTGAGCAATATTTTACTCGTATGTTCGCGAACCCATACAAATGCATTTTAGCGTGGTTCTGCAGGCGATTTCATTCGATTTATTTTAACGATGGGAAGTGTCTGTACCGTATGTAAATTTTTTATTTCATCTTAAATACAGCCTGATGGGTCGAAATTTCATAAAGGTGGGTGGAAAAAAGATGTAAATAACTATGGGCCCCTTTTACTTATGTCCACCCCGCGTAAATTATGAGTACACATATTATATGAAGAGATAACACATTTATTTGCAAACAACGTACTGGCTTCACAACTTCATGGGTTCTTTAACGGCCAATATTGCACGACACAACCTATTCAATTTTATTATGACCTTGTATCTCATATCGACACCGATAGCCAAATTGATTGCCTTTTCCTGGATTTTCCAAAGGCGTTTGATACTGTTTCACCCCCTTTGCTTTCAGTGAAACTAGCATTACTAAATATTGACCATACAGTTCTAGCTTCGATCGAACACTATCTATCGGTCCACGGACAGTGCGTAGTATTAAATGGCAGGAAATCCAGTTTCGTAGGTATCACATCGGGTGTCCCACAGCGCTCACTTTTTGGGCCATTCTTATTTTTATGATACATAAATTACATTTATTCAGGAAACAGCTGTTATACGGTTGTTTGTCAACGAATGAGCCTTATATGGCAAAATTGGAAAAGAAGATGACGTTCCCCTGTTACAAAGTGACTTATCATGTGTTGTGGGATTGATAATGAGCTTAAATACTAAAAACAATGCGCTCATGATGCTTTTACATGTAAAAAAACGCGCTTACCTCGATTTATATCGTCAGCAATAACATAGTGGGGAAAAATTACACTATAAATACTTAGGTGCGACATTTTCAGCCGATTGTTCATGGAATGCTCACGTGTATAAATAGATTGTGAAGGCTTCCAGGACCTTAAATTTTACATAGCAAAATCTCAGACACATGCCGCCTTCTTTGAAATCAACTGATTAGCCATCATACGTTCGACGAATGTTCGAATATGCTTGTGCCATGTGGGACCCTTGGCAAAAAACACTAAGTGATAAACTGGAAAAAGGCCGTAGCAGAGCTGCAAGGTTTGTCTTGTGCCGGTACTCCAGAAACGATAGCTATACCAATATGAAAAATGAAATTGGATAGATAACTCTATCCTCTCGTCGAAAAAAAAGTACGAATTAAACTCCTTTATCGAATATTTCATGGTAAAACCAGTATTCGAACGGAAATATACTTACACAGGCCTCATTATGTCTCGGCACGTACTGCTCATCGTTTCAGGATTCTAGAATACCGCACAGAAACTAATATGTATGCTATTTCATTTCCTGTTCATTCCATTAAGGAATGGAATCGCCTATCAAGTCAGCAAGTCTACTATGTCAATGAAGATGTGTTTCTTGGAAATGTATCCAGCTTTGTAAAACCCCTTCAGGCTAAGCGGGGTAATCATTTAATAAAGAATAAAGAAAAAGAAAAAAAAACAAGTGACAATGGGAATGCACTTTGGCATGAAGGGCTTCATTATTTCAATAATGAATGCAAAATATTGAAAGTGTTGTTAGGGTAACATGTCCAAGCAGTTGTAACATTTTATTAGCACGAGATCTCACATAGTCAATAGTGTTGTGCCAATTGAGATGTAAGTGTATTGTAGCGAAGCTTAAGTTCTTTCACTTTTCAAGATGTCTGCAATAATGAAGCATATTCAAAACTCTCTCAACCTGCTTTGCAAATTATTTTTGCATGATGAAATTTGTCTGCTATAAGTTCTCAGATTTAAGAGATCAGTTGTTGACGCAAAACATCAGAATCCGGACTGAAAAGTCCTGAGGTGACCCTGCTTATGCTAATAGGCTCTTTTAATTCTTGCGCCGGAGATGCTGCTGCAGCGCTCGGCTTAAGATATGCTAATTTCTGTAATTTCATTTAGCTCCTTTACTTAAGGACGCCAAATATAAATGTTATGTCAGCCTGCACTATAAAAATATAAATGCAAAAACACCGCAGAACAAACGCCGCAGTAAAACGCTTAGTTTATTGCAAAATCGCATAATAAGTGTCCCTATTGCTCTAGCACAGTTTCATTTACCGGCCACGAGCAAAGAGGTGGGATGTTGCATGCGCCGTCACCGCCCTTTGCTGTCATTGGTAACGTCGGTGAGTGAGACATCGCCCAACAGCAGGAACTCCGGCTTCACGCGTAAAACGCGACAGCTTGAGCAGAAGCTTAGCAAAGGGACAGCTGACGCCATGTGAAGTCATAACGTTTCAGCTGCTTGCAGAAATATCCCTTGTCGCCGGGGAGACCGCACGGCGGCGCGCCCAGCAAGATGACTGCAACGAGTGTACACACTTCAATCCAAACTCGTTCTTGCTGCTTGCTTTCCTCTTTGAGAGCAAGGAATGTTCGGAAGGGTCAGCTTACGGTTTTTTCATCTCGCACGGAGTACAAAGCCTCATGGTGCCACAGTATTTAACACTTTGCGGTATGGAATGCAGTTATTTTGCCGATGACAATAATATAACAGTAGAGCTAGTATCCTCTGGTAAAATGTGAGCCTCACACAGCATCGAGATTACTTTTCACGGGCGTACAATTGTATTCATTCAGAACACACTAATGCTTTCCGCTATTTGTTTCGCGATGTCGTGCCCGTGTGCTGACGCTTGGGGACAGTCAACAAGAGAGCGCGGTCTGGGCGTGACCGACTGAAAAACAAAAAAAAACTTTTTGTCATCAGGCAGATACTTATCAACAGTAACGTAATTGAATTCTTGCTTCCAAGAATTGACCTCTGATGCCAGCTGTCCCCTTCAGCATATCATTTCATTTATTAAACCTCATGGGTCCAACTTGGGGTATTACATGAGGGATGGTTTTTAATTACAGTGAAAGTGTGACTCCGGTGCCGGCTTTAATTGATGTGAATCGGAGTGGTGCACGGCATTTGCAGGTAGATGCTTCCAGTCCCGTGCGGTCATCACAAAAAAGGAGTGAAGATGAGTGATAGTTTGCGCTGGGGGAGGGTAAGCCGGTATGGGATAGTTTGTACGGCTAGAGAAGAGATGAACTGTCAAGATAGCTGGAACTTGAAAGGGAGCATTATAAAATGTGTGGTAAAGGCATAGTCTAGATATGTGACATCGCAATTAAAGGTTGGTAAGATGACCATGAGCCTTAAGCTTTGGGACGCAGGAATGGTAAGAATACACAGAATAAATAAAACGAGCTGCATGATTTTGGACTGATCCGAGAATATTAGATAGGTTAGATTGATGAGGGTCCCACACAGCGCATGCGCATTCTATTGTTGGGCGAACAAATTCAAGATAAGCTACTAGTTTCACTGATGTGGGAGCGAGTCTTAAGTGCCTACGAAGAAAGCACAAAGCGCGATTCGCGGAGTTAGCTGTGTTTGTTACGCGGGTTGACCAGGAAAGATTGCTTGAAAATATTACGCGAAAGTATTTATCAGATTCAGTGGATGGTGTTTTGGAGCTGGAAATGATATATTGAGCTGGCTGGTAATGCGGCCTGCGGGCGAAAGATATTAATGAAGTTTTCTTTACATTTAGGGACATTAACCAAGTGTTACACCAGGACTCAATAAGGTTGAGTTCATTTTGAAGAATATTATTATCTGCGCTGTTTCAAATGAAACTATATATTACGCAGTCGTCTGCGGCCAATCTACCCTCGCCAACCATGGCTCTATTATGGACTACTGGGTATGATTCTCTGAACGCGAACCAGCAGGCCCACGTTGCTGCCCGAGTATACCATGCGGGCCCCGCACAACGGAAACTGGAGACCCCATGGAACCCATGTATCTTACATGTTTCAACCTCCCCCCACACTACCGCATGTCGCGCTGTTTATAGCTCCTGCATCATAAGACCCTCGCTCGGGAGGAGAAACGTGCTTGGCGGAAACGGCGACCAAACACTTCACCTAAGCCTTTATTAAAACATACAACCCACCATGTGCTGCCACAAGTGTCAGGACTGTGGAGAGTATGCCTCGCTGTATGACACCACATGGACTTGCCCCAACACTCCCAACCTTCTGCTAATCGCAAATGCTGATGTGGCTGGCCGGGCGGGCGGAGGCAGTCATAGGACTCCTTGATTGAGGAGTCCCCCTCGCTGGCGTAACACGGAAGTAAGGAGAAGCAGAAGCTGTCGACACTAGTTTTTTTCATTTCGTATAATAAATATTTTATCCTCTTCCTCTACGGATCGAATAGAACTGAAGTAGCATTTTGTTACGTCTTCTAATGAATTGTAATTATGTCTTTACGGGAAAGCGTTAAGTAGCTCGTTCCAGTAGCTCATACCAGAAATTATATAGCATCAGGGATTGCTTATACCGCCGTAAGCAAGCAAAGATTCAATAGCGGAACACGTTAGAAGAAACGTAAGTAAGAAAGAACGAGCGAAAGATAGCACGAACAAAAGAAAGAAAGAGAGAACAAAGGAGGAATGACAGAAATACAGAAAGAAAGAAAAAAAGAAAGAAAAAATAAAGAAAAAATGCAAGAAAGAACCCGGGAATGTTCAGATAGTGCATTAGCTCCTCGCATGTGTCGTTGAGGAGTTCGACCTACATCGACATACGTTTGCTTCACACTGCGGCTCGTTATGTCTTGCAGGAAATCTGGCGCCTCAGATGGTATAACTTAATGCATTACCACGTCCGCAGCTGGCTTTCCCCTTCACGTGTTACAGGAGTGTCACATGCTGCTGATTTTGACTATAACTGGTGGAATATTAGTCAAAGAAATAGAATGAAGAGTTCTTACGTAATTGTACTAGTACTAGGATGCCCCAGTTGAGTCTCATTTTGTCCTACATATATATGAATTTTCACCTACTAAAGCTGTATTATTGGTAATGTTGTGACACTTTAAAAGGTTTAGGATACCACTCGTTGTCTTCAGCTCGAATAACTACTGGCTTCAGAATCCCTAGAAGGACTATAGCGTAATTCATGCCAGTTAGAAATATAACATGTCAACATCACATATTAACAGAACAAAAAATATGACAGAAACATGGGGTTTGAACAGTTACGACCATTGATGGGCTCCCTGTATCACGCATGTGTTACAATGCTTTACGTTATCTTCTTTATTTGTGTTAACGAGGCGCACATGGTAATGATGTCACGGGGATTTTAGAAAATGTATTTTATAGCAGAGCTTGGTTGACACCGCACGCAACAGCACAATTAAAGCACTGAACGTTGAATTAACTGACCTGTCGACTAAGTAGGCTTCAAAGCACGGTGATAATTCAGTTTGTCCTTAATGTAGACAGGAGCCTCCAGAGCAAATTAAGTGCATTACAACACAGCAATGTTAATAAGACGAATGTACTTATTTGGGCACCTTCTATGTTGAGTCCTGCGGGGAAAGTGGTCGTGCTCTTTTGGAATGACTGCTTGCGAATAGTCTCTATGCTACCTTAGCCTTCCCATGAGTACACAAACGCAGACATTGTGGTACTCTCCATTTCTCACAAGTCAAGAACACCTATGGCTCTAGCACGGAGACAGACTATCAGCCGTCACCTGATGTTGAATCATCTCAGAGCATTGCAGGCCGCTACATTTTTACGTCACAACCCTTCCACAAAACCAGGCAGCAGTCGGATCCGATTCATCCCTGCATGCTAAATCATGTGTCCGAGGTGTTCCCATTCTAGTATCTTCTACCTGCGCTTATTGCGACGTCCTGGGTTCGAATAATCCACAATGACGGATATTCTTAAATAAAGCAATATAGAGCTGTTTCTCAAGGTGACTCTATATTAATGGCATCAACATGCTTAACTGTATTTGTTCTTAGACAAAAAAAATAAAGGTTCACTTTCGCTCTGCATTTCTTGTAGATATTTCCCTGAGAAACATCCAATACAGAATAAGCGGTGTAACAGTTAAAGAGGATGGCTTTTCCTACGAACAAAATGCAACCAGCGATAAATGGACAACAAATTGAGCATATACATTCTCCCAATAGTAAATTAAACAGATACTTTTTTAGGCAAATGAGTCGAAATTGTTCGGGAATGAGGAATTGCCTGCAAAATACAAAACACAAAGGCAGAGTACACATGTAGATATGTGCCTCTATTAACAAATATTGGTCTCCGAAGATAGAGCTTCTTACAAGGCTACTTTGTTGTGCGTAAAGAGGATCAATGTATATGTCTGGTGGTAAGGTTGTGGTTGTGAAATATCCTATTCCAACCCTATAAATATAGGTTAACACCAGAAAATTAGTTGTAGTCGTATCAGTTTAACATTGAAAAAATTGGCCAGAGCGCACCTCACGATCAACGTTCACGTTAATAGGATAAGCACTGAAGCAATTAAAGTGCCGATTGCATTGCGAAATTCTTCCGTTCTCTCCACACAACGTGAACTTTCAGTTGCGGTCAGCTTCAATAGGGCAAGAGACCGTAATCATCACCTACTCAGCCATCCTTCATTACAGGCTGGAACGCAGGGTGTACCCACTACGTCACCCAAAACTCTACAAAGAAGAACGTACAACACTCAGAAAACTAGAGAGTACTACTTACACTCACGAAATACTCATGCACATCATCACCACCATCAGCCTTGTTACTCACACTACAGAGCAAAGATTTCTCTTACTTCTCCAACTACCCCGTTCATGTATTAAATGTGGCCATGGTGTCGCTGCAAACTACTTAATCTCATCCGCCCACCTGACGTTTTGCCGCCCCCTCCTACGCTTCCCTTCTCTCGGAATCCAGTCCGTAACTCTAAATGACCATTGGTTATCTTCCCCCCTCATTACTTGTCCTGCCCATGATCATTTCTTTTTCTTGATTTCAACTAAGATGTCATTAACTTGCATTTGTTCCCTCACCCAATCTGCTCTTTTCTTTTCCCTTAACGTTATACCCATGATTCTTCTTTTCATAGCTCGTTGCGTCGTCCTCAATTTAGGTAGAACCCTTTTCGTAAGCCTCCAGGTTTCTGCCCCGTAGGTGAATACTGGTAAAACACAGGTATAATGCACTTTTCTCTTGAGGGATAATGGCAACCTGCTGTTCATGATCGGAGAATGCCTGCCAAACGCACCCCAGCCCATTCTTCTTCTTCTGATTATTTCCGTCTCATGATCCAGATCCGCGGTCACTACCTGTCCTAAGAAGATGTATTCCCTTACCACTTTCAGTGCCTTGCTACCTATCGTGAACTGCTGTCTCTTCCGAGACTGTTAAACATTAGTTTTCTGCAGATTAATTTTAATACCCACCCTTCTGTTTTGCCTCTCCAGGTCAGTGAGCACGCATTGCAATTGGTCCTCTGAGTTACTAAGCAAGGCAATATTAGCGAATCGCAAGTTATAAAGTTATTCTTCCTTAACTCTTATCCCCAAATCTTCCCAATCTAGGCCTCTGACTACCGCCTGTAAACATGCTGTAAATAGTATTGGAGAGATCGTATCTCCCTGCCTGACGCCTTTCTTGATTGGGATTTTGCTGCGTTCTTTATGGAGGAATACGGTGGCTGTGGAGCCGCTATAAATATCTTTCAGTATTTTTACACACGGCTTGTCTACGCCCTGATTCCATAATGCCTCCATGACTGCTGAGGTTTCGAGTGAATCAAACGCTTTCTCGCGAATGACGCTAATGAATTGTAATTATGTCTTTACGGGAAAGCGTTAAGAGGCTCGTTCCAATTCCTCATACCAGAATATATATAACATCAAGGATTGCTCATACCTCCGTAAGCAAGTAAAGATTCAATGGCTGAACACGTTAGAAGAAATGGAAGTAACGAAGAACGAGCGAAAGATAGCACGAACAAAAGAAGAAAGAAATCGAGAACAAAGAAGGAATGACAGAAAGACAGAAAGAAAGAAAAAAGAAAGAAACAACGCAAGAAAGAACCCAGGAATGTTCAGATAGTGCATTAGCTCCTCGCATGTGTGTTGAGGAGTTCGACCTACACCGACATGCGTTTGCTTCACACTGCGGCTCGTTATGTATTGCAAGAAATATGGCGCCTCCAATTGTATGACTTAATGCATTACCACGTGCGCAGCAGGCTGCGCACGTGCTAACGCTTTCTCGTATTCAATGAAAGCTATATATAAGGGTTCGTTAAATTCCGCACATTTCTCTATCACCTGATTGATAATATGAATATGGTCCATTCTTGAGTAGCCTTTACGGAATCCTGCCTGGTCCTTTCGCTGACAGAAGTCTAAGGTGTTCCTGATTCTATTTGCGATTACCTTTGTAAGCACTTTGTAGGCAACGGACAGTAAGCTTTTTCAAGTCTCTGGCGTCCCCTTTCTTATGGATTAGGATCATGTTAGCGTTCTTCCAAGATTCCAGTACGCTCGATGTCATGAGGCATTGCGTACACAAGGTGGCCAGTTTTTGTAGAACAATCTGCCCACCATCCTTCAAGAAATATGCTGCTACCTGATCCTCCCCAGCTGCCTTCCCCCTTCGCATAGCGCCCAGAGCTTTCTTTACTTCTTCCGCCGTTACTTGTGGAATTTCATATTCCTCTGGACTATTCTCTCTCCCATTATCCTCGTGGGTGCCACTGGTACTGTATAATTCTCTACAGAACTCCTCAGCCACTCGTGCACAGACTCTACCCAACGCTACAATGAAACCACTGCCCAATGTGCGCTGTACCGGACACTTTCGTGCCCCTGATTCTCGAGTGTCCATGGCATCTAGGCACTAACTCATCTCCTTCACTGAACGACTGTAACGCCAGAGAAGAAAGCGAAGGGCTCATCGAAACGTGGGAGGCCAAGCTCGTCTGCGAAGAGCGGGAAGAACAACGACGCTTTGTCGCTATGGCCAAAGAGGCAGCGAAGGCCAAAGGGTTCCTGGAATGTTGACACCTCCCACGTACAATCGAACCGGGGCGTACTCGGGATACTGTTTCAAAAATAAACGTTTATTCCTCCTCCTCCTCTTCCTTCCCCCATCTTCGCCACTTCTCTGTAGTTCAATGCGCGCGGTAGTCCGATTCTGCTCAGTTTACTTTCGAATCAACACTCCGCTGCTTGTGCAGCCGAATTTTTCACTTTCTGTACATAAATTTTTCAGTTTACTTTTGCTGAGAATTCGTCCTTTATTATCCCTTGTTCTGCTTCCCTACCCTAGAACCTCTACAGTGGCTTATACTCATTCTGGAAGGTTGGTCGCGAGTGCTCACATACTTAGCACTACATGCTCCGTTACACATACCCAATGTCCCAGGTTGCCTTTTCACGCACATACCCCGTGGTACATTCCCAGCTGTACATATCAAATGCCCAAGGTTTTCTATCTCCAAGTTGTCTACAGGGGCATATACCTGCTTCTAAATACCCAGTGTTTAAAAATTATGGGGTTTTACGTGCCAAAACCACTTTCTGATTATGAGGCGCGCCGTAGTGGGGGACTCCGGAAATTTCGACCACCTGGGGTTCGTTAACGTGCACCTAAATCTAAGTACACGGGTGTTTTCGCAATTCGCCCCCATCGAAATGCGGCCGCCGAGGCCGGGATATACCCAGTGTTTGAGTTGGCGTCAAAGATGTACGTGAGTTATGGACTTACCAACTATTGTGAGGTAAACCTTGATTACGTGAAGCTACACTTCGCGTATCTGCGTGGAGAGCATAATTAGCCACATGGTGAACTAGCCCTGGACGTCATTGTTTATGCAGAAGAAATCAAGAATATTTTTTCGGCAGCTGACAACACATATTCAGTAGGTAAGTATTGCATGCCAATAGTATAATTGGGTGATTAAATTCAATGCCTGCGCCATGTGGCAGACGAAATTACTTCAGGGGAAATTTGCCTTTAAACACAAGGCCTTCAACTTCGGGCTTGACCACCTCAGGAAAACTGACCTGCCTATAATTTGGTTTTAATGCGATCATCATTTTTTATGCACTTTGGGCACTTCAAGATCAATCAATCTATCAATCAATCAATCAATCAATCAATCAATCAATCAATTATCTATCTATCTATCTATCTATTGCACGGATCGATGTGCCTTCCTGAGCCTCGTCCCCCCGATCGCGCATTGTGCTTAGCTCGATTTGTCCATTGTGCATAACAGCGTCGAATGTGAGCAGCAGCTCGAACCAACAGGAATGCAAGGCCACGCACCAGCATTGCACTTAACACGGCCCACTTCTGGCAGACACTGCCACCAACACCGGTTCAACACTGGCAGAGTGAATCCCATTCTAATGTTGGCCCAGTCCCAGAGTCATAATTAGTCTTAAGCTCGTGCCAATGCAGCAGCCAATTTGTTTCTGCTGCTCCATATTGCTGTACATATAGCTTTGGCCCAATGCGCGCTCTATTACGAATACTTTTGTGGTGAATGAAAAAGTGCGAAAACAACAGCGAGTGGATACGTCGGACAAAGCGAACATCGACGTAAAGAAGACAAGAACGAAACGTCAACGTGTGTAATCGCAACAGGACTAACTTCGGCAGCGTTGTTCGAACGCTGCTCGACCCCGACCGCGCCAGGGTTCTGATGGTTCGAAATTCACGACCAGGCTTCCAAGTGATCATCTTGTCTCGTATGCGAAAGGGGATTGGTCACGCATTAACGGTTGCTGTGCTTGGTTTCTTGTATAGGTGGTTTTTTTTGCCAGGGACCGTGAATGCTGGTCTCCCGTTCCGAAGAGGGCTCGCCCTGGTCGGCTAGTCGTCCCACTGAGTCAGTGCCTGTGGAGTGTTTTCTGCGCAACGGAGTCAACACCTTGCCTGTGGTGATCGTTCCCACAGATGGTGGATCCAGTAGGTTGAGCGCATCAGAAATTTTCCAATAGCGGCTGCGCGGTATAACCGAATACTTCATTGACATTTCGGAGGTGAGGAGTTTTGGCAAGAACGGCATTGATCTAATGTTCAGTGCTTCAACGTTTTGATTAACTGCCCGAGATTCACTAGCGTTGCGATTCGCGCTTCCGTGCCTTCACATCCCGCATGCATAATGGGCGTTGCTCTGGGGGTACCCACCGATATCACACTTGAGGCCTTCTTGAATATGCTCTATCCTGCTGGGGTGGTTTTGGTTACAGATGAAATAAGTCAGTGGGTGATAACCGAGTTCCAACTGAGACCGTTATCGTCTCGTTCACCGGTTTAATGCACCCGTCTGAAGTAAAAGGCTTGGCCGTACTTGTTCCGCGTGGAGGATTTGACACCTAAACCACTACAGTGCTGATACTGTTGGATATTTGGGCACAGTGCTAATGCCTGCAGATCTTCAGTGAGATGCTGTGATTGTGGCGGCTCTCACATCCACAACAGCCTGCGATGGTCATACTCCGAGGTGTTGCTTATGCGATGGCTCTCACGGTGCTGCGGATGACACCTGCCCCGCACGAGGCCATGAAATTGAGATGCTTGACATCGTGGAAAAACTTCATCGTTCCCGCATGGAAGCGACAACAGCGACTAAACAGTGTGTAGCTGGTTAAGCAGCCCCTGCATCACATGAGTCTACCTCTCTACACACCAAGAAAAAAAAAGCGTATCTCTTACTCTTTTCGGCGAGTCTAGACTCACCACATAATGGAGGCACTTTGTGGGAGGCACCCGAACTCTCGTTCGGCACAGAGTCCCGAGACTATTTGTGCTCGATACAAGGTGGTTACGTGACTCCACACACAATAGTCATGCACACTCTGTTGCAGTAGTCTCCTAACCCTCTCAAAAGGGTTACCAGAGTAGTGCTGAGGGAGTCCGTTAACTATTCTACATGAGTCAGACGACTCAAGATAAAGAGTCATATGACCACTGCTGAAAGATTCGGGTAACTATTCTTGATGAGTCTGATGACTCCAGCAGTGTGTGTCAAGTTACACTTAGTGCGTGGTGCAGGACTCTTGCAAATCGATTAAAATAACTAATCCATGTAAGTCGTTTGACTCTCGGATGGCAGCGTCGAGCCGCCTTTCAAAATATGTCACCAACTTTTGCTGTACATGCACACGAGACTACGGCTAGTTCTCAAGATGACTACTGTGAAAAGACAACATATAATAAGAAATAATCCATACCACACTTGCCAAAAAGGACATGGCAGGTTAGGAATAGAAAGTTAATATTTCATCACCCTGTGTTATCCTCTTCTGGAAAATTCAAACGTATCAGTCAGCACAGAATCACCATGAAAGCAAGACAGTACTCATTACTATTAAACTTGAATCAATAGCCAACCAATCAAAACAGTCTTAAATAAAGATCCAATACGTAGCCTGTCGGTGCATATGCATGACACTGCAATGCCAATCAGAATCATATAGAGACCCCAAAATATTACGTAACTCATGTAGAAGTTCATTTCACCACTGCACGTCTCTTATAATATGTCAAAAAATTTATAAGTTAAACCTATTTCAGTGTTCTCCGAGACGTGTTATTATTTAGATTTTAGGATTTAACATCCTAAGCAAGTAAGCTACACATAACAAATAAAAAGGCTGTACTTATGTACACAGGAGACCCAGATAATGAAGTGCAATAAAAACAATATTCCAACTTAGATTACATAATCTATGCATTATACTATGCTTGCTGAAAATAACTCGTTGGCAACCGATAATCCAATTTAATAGTAAAAACAGCTGTCTTACCTTGTGGTACTCTTGTTGGCACTTTTCCCACACAGCTTGTGTGTGTCAGTGTCAGTTGAAAATAGATCTGTATAATACCACATTAAAAAGTTGTGCATCAATTTTATTCTGTCATACAACATGCAACTGTGTATAAAACCTTCATAACTGACACAATTATAAAAATAAATATAGCAACATTTATATTATGTCTATCTATAATCTTTTCATTAATAATATAATCTAATCATTATACATTTTAATTACACATTTATACTTATCATTTATGTTGACAGACATACTTTTCCAAGACGAAGTATAATAGCTGACACAGAAAATTTCAAAGATTGCAATAACCACTAATACAAAACTTGCCATAATGCAAACACGCTGACAAAATATGTAGCACAGGTAGCTGTATTTTGTTACGGCAAAGAGAGCACATGAATGATGAGAACAAGGTAGAAAGTTGAACACGTAAACAAACTGCACCCAGCTGCATGTACACACCTGTAACAATGCACATGGTGCACCAAGATCCAAAAGAAACAAAGAGGAAGATGTGAGGAATGCTTTTTTCACTCATCACAAGTCATCCTGTAAGAGCAGATTATGCACTGGCTCTAATCTGCCCTCAGCACATACATGAATAAGTTACATTAGGTGCCACATTTACAAATCAGTCATACAATGTTCTTTTAATTGTGCTTATTCCGATTTTTGTTTACCTTGGAAAGCATGACTGACTTACGTAAAGCCTCCCTACGGCTTGGCACATATACAGAAAGAAGTGTTTCTATAAAAACTGGAGGTCATGGAAGGATGGCTGACACATACCTATTTTAATTCTTTTGTTTTTATGGTTATCTACCACAGTAGTCTCATGTAGAGCGAAACGAATCCAGATAATACACTGTGGGCGACGAAGTGTGAATACCAGTTGTCGATTTCTACCTTTCTCTGGTGCCCCGCTACCGTAACATTGGCGCAAAAAATTATCTTCTCAATGTATGCGTTCCCACAAAACAAAACAGGAGCAGATGATAAGCCACTATAATGGTGCGTGAGATAAAATATCTGTGCTTAACTTACCACTGCCACTCCAATCTGGAATGATTTTCTGCTTGTTGTGCACTCTAGCACAGGTGCTACGCAGTTCACTTGGTGCCCAAGCAACTCTCACTCCATAGCAAGGTGTGAATTTCTTTTCAAATTCTAAGCGAAACTCTGGTAATGGGGGACAATTGCAAACATAGTTTTGCTTTGTGTCTTCATTATGTTGTTGACCTTTAACTTTAGCCACTTCCCTACTTTTCTGCAGGTGTAGACAGGCCATTGCACCAATGCTAGCTTACGGAAACACCAGACCAGTGTACAAAGCAAGAACAGATATTTATAATTTGGGTTCCCATTGTGCATTGCGTGGATATGTTTCAATGAACGATAAAACTACTTGGTAGATAAACATATGAAAGATAAGAGAATTAAGCTCGAAGCTGACCCTATCAGTAACTGGGAATGTTACGTGTAAATGAACTTTTGTGATTCCCAGTGATGAAGAAAAAGTTTTGACAATATGTGCCAAGGCAACCAAATCACTCATGCTCACAAAGGAAACAAAATAAAGACAAGCAAGATTACAAGAACTTCGAACTTGCAACCTAAAGTGAGACACCTCACATGACTGATTTATGTATTTACTGAGCATAAATTACATTTGGAACATATTCTGCTTGTACAAGATGACGAACAATGAGTTACTCTTGCTTTCTCTCTTGGGAATTTGGCTCTTCTGAATACATGCACATTGTATGGCACAGCTGCGTGGATGTACCTGGGCACAGCTGTTAGTCAGCATCAATCTGTTTTTATAGTCCTGCACTATTGTTGTTGTAATTTATAATTAGCAAATAGCCTAAATATTGGGTTGTTCAGCTGTATCTTAAACAAAACATACTGACAGATTTCCCGTTTATCACTAACAAAGGGATGGGTACAACATTTCAGATTTCAAGAAACAGCTGTGGACTAGAACAAATACTGAAGACAGAAAATCTACAATGTCCAGTACCTTTATTATTAAATGCCATGTACTAGCTCTTTGTGCAATGAATACTATTATTACCAAAAATTGTAGCCTTAAAAATAATTGGAAAATATTTGCAAAAGTGACAGAGATTGGAACTGCATGATAATTCCAAATGTCTTCTTAAACAAGATCACAATAATTAAAGTTTCACTAATTCCAGCAAAATGCTCACAACCCATTATTAAAGCTAGTAAGTGCTGAAGGTATTGTTAGTCTGTAGGAGTTCTCAGACTGGTAGCTCTGAAAGATTTGTCACCATACTTGGTGGAACATGTTTTGCTCTTTCAGATATTACTTTGTCAAAAAGCCTTCACTAAGCCTTGTGGTATAATTCTGTGTTGAAGAGAAATCTATTTCACGTTTACTTTCTGGGTATCTGTACCTCAGAACTTGTGCTATTCTAAGTTCTTACAAAGGAGATGTTATTGAGTACTATAATTCTAATGCCTGCTACTGCTATAAATTTCTGTTAGTGAAAAATGTCGCACTGTCATGAAGCAGTTATGTTGAATAATTAGGCGCAGTCACCACAGAAACACTCAGTACAAAACACAAAATAATTTATGGAGTCAAAATGTAAATGTCGAATAAAGTTACACTCAATTCTACATTTCACAGAACTGTCTTTTTTCCGTTAGTGTGCGAATACCAATTGCACATTCCCAAACATTTTAGTATTGCACTTCTGGCAAATGCAGGAAAATTCACAGTCTTTAACAGAAGCCCTTGGGAAGACACCCCAGAGTCGCTTCGACAAGAGGACTTGCCTTAAACTTTGCGTCGCTATATTGTAGGTCTTTGTAGCAACTGGAACGTTTTGCTGATTGAATATTACTAGAAATATTTTTATTATTTGCACTAGACGTTTGAAAAGAGAGCCAACTGTAGAGTTCTTCATGCAGATTTCATATATTCCATTATTTTTTGTTTAGCTGCTTCTTGAGTTATGTCCTCCGCAATGGCAAAATACATAGTGATACTTGCCGGTACTTTCTTGTGTATGAAAGTTTCATAAAAAGCAGTGTGCTACACCTAACTCAGCTCTTTGTAGACTGTAAAGTGGCGATATCTATTCAAACAGCAAGTAACGTTACTAAAATTGTGCAAGATTAGTGGGCAGGCAGGCAGGCCTGCCTACTAATCTTGTATACTTTTCGCGTATTGCGAAAAAACCTTATTGAGAATACTTCAATATTTCTCACAATAGCATCAGAATAACCTTCTGCACTTATAATTATCCTATACAAATGAAATTTGGCATACATACTCGTCAAGATATGCAGAATACTGATGTCTAATCGAAATTGCAAATTGTCACAATTATTTAAAGTGGCCTAAAAGTTTTGCATACTTCCAGTAAATGTACAAGCTGTTTGAATAGGTATCGCCACTTTGCGGTGTACAACTAGCTAAATAAGATACAACACGAAACTACTTGTGCAAATTTCATACACGAGAAAGTGCCCATAAAAATATTTGCCACTACGTAGGACATAACTAAAAAACACCAGCTACACAAAAACCAATGACAATTCAAATCTACGTAAAATTCGTTATGAATGGCAGTATATTCAAATCTCTAGTAAAAATAAAAAAAAAGTTTCGAGGAGCATTTCCCCTTAATAAGTGGGTGTCAGTGTTTCTACCAAAGGGTTAGAAAATGCCTGGACGCATTCCATAGGGAGTTTTATATATAGCACACGCACGCATCTGCGTAAAAAGCCCCACGCCCTGCTTGTCATTCCTTAGTCATTTTTTTGCATTCTGTTGTATATCACCGTTTGTAGCCCTTAACACTGAGCGCGGAAAACGAAAAACGGCCTAATAATACATTAAATTTTTAGCCTGTAAAGGGGTTGTATGCCACTGAGGGCAGTCAACTCTAGTGTGAGAATAAACAAATATTTGTTCTCGCATTAACGAAACCAGTCAAAACATATCCTCACAAATTTGGAAATCAATGCACAAAGAACATTGCTGATTGTAACATTAGTGTCCCGAAGATCTTTTGATGTTTAAAATTCCTGGTTTAATTCACTTTCCTCTAGTAAATGGGCTCTGACCTTGAATACTCAGTGTAGGAGACTAACCCAGACCTGGACGCCAATATTTGAATCTGAAATAAAGACATTCATCCCCCGACCACATGGCACTGCTACGTCGTCAGAAGAAGCATACATCCATGGACATATAGTCTGTGAAATTATTTTTACATGATCTGTATCATTACTCTTGCACTAACAAATTCTGAAAATCAGGAAATACATCCGCTATTTAAAGCACTGCTTTATACCTATGTGTTTCAGAAATGCAATACTCAAAAAGTGTAATACAACCAATGTGTGCATGAAAGCTACGCTGCCTTTGACATTCGTCAGTGTGGCAAATAAGCACTGAGAAATGCCATGGGCATCATAGCTTTCATGTCTCAAACCTTGTATGTGAGTACCACTGGTATCTTTGCAGTGAAAGAAAGTCACATTATTACCAGACTTATGAGGGGAACCCATGTTTCTCTAGTTTACTATTTCGTTTCTTGTGCTCCTATATCCTTGAGTTCTTCAAAGATAACGGGTGCTTGAAATAAGTACTCTATATTGCTCTTAAATTTATCCTTTACCAGTGCCCGTGTTATGTTACATTTCTTGAACACATTGCAGTGCTGTAGATTATCAAAGGAAGAAAAAATGCTGTAAGTTCGCGTTTTATAGTCTGTACAACAAGAATTAAGAACCTATCAATTACATCCACAAGCACAAAAGAACTACATGAAACGGGGCATAAAGACAGGTATACATTATAATAGCAGGGTTGATGGTGAAAATTCTAAGAGAAAGGAACTATTAAAAACTAGGTACTAAAGACATATGCGAATTATTATAACAGAAGTGTTTGTAAAGAATTTGAAGAGACAAATAGAATGTCTGTTCAAATCACTCCACCCCAATATTCATCGATAGTACGATAAGTGGCCACAGCTGGTGATGCTGTTTGGATAGATGGAAACTGAGGTACAGCTGTAAAATAGATGGAACATGTAGAGGGGTCACCAAGTGCTGCGTGCTGGTTGCACAGCAGGTTTCCTTGATCTCCGGACTCACTCGACACTGATGCGTTGAGGCTGGTTATACGTCGTTCGCAAGAATCCTGGCCCGAGTGTGTGGCATGGCTTGGGTAAAATTTTGAGGCAACCTGAAAAACACAGATCCATATATATAAGCACCAAAATATTCTGCACCGTACGGCAAATCTGAAGTTTACCATCTGCACATAGCAGATAATGAAAATAGACACAAGTCACCGGAGTCAAGGTATATAAATGTGCAAAAGCGTAAATGAATGTGAAGAGCTGCTTATAGGATGGAATCCTTCATTTTTTCTTTTGTGTTTAAATAATAGTATCTTAATATACAGTGAAGTGTACATGGCCCTCCCTATTTGTGTAAGTCGGCTATTCCATGCCAGCTGTCCCAACCTGGCACACGACCACTTGGAATTTCTTTTTGAAAACTGGAGGCCCTTCAATATCGAGCAAATCTCAATTTCACGTAATACTTGCAGCAAAAAAATTTTACTGGCGTAAACACTGTCAAATTTTTTGTAAAGTACCAAACTATGCATTATAAATGGATTAGCCAAAAATTGGTGCCTTCATTAAGAGAGCCACATTTTCAAGGACAATGAAGAGAGGGCTTACACCAAAAATTCAACTGCTTATTAGCCACTGCTGAGTTTATTATGGCTGATTAAAAATAGACAAAATGGCTTATAACTTTATTTTCACAGAACTGGCCTACAGCAAAAGCTGCAAATTTATGTAGTCCACGTGTTTACGATTGGTGCTGTGTGCAAGAACTCGTTTCAGAACGATAAATTATGCAGCAGTGCACAGAGATTTGGATGAACTTGGAAAAAAAGTCACTTTTGGTGTACGTTTATCGGCCTACTTACCATTCAGGTAGCCCTAGTAAATTTATGCCAAATACCATGTATGAGAGTAGATTATATTGTTTTTTAATTGGTAAAGCTTTATCAAAATAGTTTTTGTGTTAAGCAAAAAAAAATTGTACAAGTGGTCTCCTGCAGTCTCAAAATTTGCATCGCGTTTCGTCTAATACAATAGCCTCTTGGCGGCTAAGACAGAATGCATGGACTTGATCATCCCTGCACATATAGCAGGGAGTCTAAACTGCTTCGAAGGGAATTCTTTCATTGCTGATAGGCTACAAGCCACTTCACTCAAACAAACGCCGCTTAATTACCTGAATCTTTCTGTTGGCTGTCAGCCTGCTTGGCATCATCACTAAGGCTGCCAACTCCCTAGTGGACGTAATCGGGACATGGTGGTGGTAGGACGCAGGGGCCGGAGCCGCCAGAGTGTACTTGCAACAAAGTTGCACAAATATTCTTAGTCCTACCATGTCACAATTTACAAGAAAAATTCAGCTGTCTGTTTAATATGACTACCAATACAAATAAAGGTAAACAGTTAGGTCCTACAACCCAACTAGAACCCCGACAAAAAAGAAACGGTACTTATGTTTATGAAATTCCAAGCAATGAAAAAAAGAATGTGCAGCTGATTTGTGTATGGAAGCTCGGTTGAAAGCTGACTTCATACCATCAAGTGATCTGCTAGTCAACTGCAAGCTTGCCACCTTAAAATATCATTGTATATTTTTACATGCATTATCTTAAGCTGCATTATTACACGTTCAAAATCTCTTAACAAAAGTAAATCACCAAGCTAGTTCAATTAACGAATTCCAGTGCTTGTTAATGCAACAAAGTGCAAGCGTGGAGTGAAGCTGGCCAAAGTGGGTAGTGAAAAATAACAATGTGGTTCCCTACATCTTGTTTTTCTGGCTTTCGCTCTAGCATTGAAATATACAAGAATTTTGAGATTCCTGATATTTCACCCTGCAAACTTTTATTCCATAATGCATAATACATGAGCAAGAGCAATAATGCTTTATTTTAACCGTAAATAGTGATAGAACAAGAAAATTGACTGGAGCCAAGGATTTGAGAAGAAAAATCTCCTTCTCTTTGTTGAAACATTGGCTCCAGCGATGCTCCTTGTTCTACGGCTCTTCATCATTTCAAGTCTCTGTCTTCCTGTGTAACTCTGTCCTTTCAATGTTTTGTGAATGAAAATGTAATAAAGGATAATTAGTAAATGTAGCTGACAAGGAACTTGCGCTCGTTGGTAGATAACAACAGAGTAACTGCGCAACATTGAGATATGGACAAAGGAGGCTTGTGTGCGTTGTCTACTCCAGTCATGTGTCCCCTTTGAGCGATTGCTCTGTCTCAATGTAAAACTATTACCCTTTGCACAATAACACTAAAATGCATGAAGACAGGAAAGTGGACACAAAAATTACAACAGATAGCATCATATGCTAATGAGATATGCGAAAGTGCCTGCTACGATTTGTCTTACCCATGACGTGCTGGATAAGATGGCGACTTCTCGCTGTCGCCATTTCTTGAATACATAAAATAAAATACATTTTAAAATTATAAAATACACAAGACAACAGCAGTAGCCGAGCACATAACGCATTGTTTAGTACAAGGTAAAGTAATCTCTGTTATATGGCAGACGAAATTTCTTTGATTAAGTTAGTAGAAAAATACTCCACACTTCATTTCATTCAATGGTGTCAGCGTTTCTTGGTATAAGAAAAAAGTTATTTCTGCATGGAAGCAGTAAAATAATAAATAGCCTTCTACTATTACAAAATATGCTGCAGCGACTAAGCCAACTACAGCTGTATATACTTAAAATTGTTGTATGCACATTACAATAGCCAAGACAGGATAAACATGGGTTAAGATGCAGCTCACTGGAAGGTAAAACTTTGCAACCAACTCATTTCTGCTTGGCTAATATACGCACTAACATAAAACTACAAATAAAAGGACCGTTTTTTTCATAAAACACCGGACTCAATATAGAAAATCCAGTAGCAAGATTACAAATTCACCACATAACACACCCAGGTTTTGTAAGCCTAGTAGGATTTACTATATAAATGTTGCATCAAATTCATGCTTTTAAATATTTACAACCGTGAAAATAAGAAAAATAATACATTATATATATATATATATATATATATATATATATATATATAGGCTTAGATTGTGAGCTAATGTGTTTTCTACTTATAGCCAAGTGCACATTAAATTTGTTCAGTTTCAGCGCTTTTAAAGCGCTGTGTCTGTTCGCTTGTGCATGCAGCCGCTTTATCGCTACGAAAACATCTGTGCTGCAACATAGCCTGACACTGCCGTACAGCGTTGTAGCGCTTTTCTTATTCGCGGTAATATACCTAAAGCGCTAGTAAATCTTCAGAATACACAAACTGTCTTTTCGACGACCTGTCTTCGCCAGCGAAAGCCACACTGGTGCTAGTATTGTATCTACACTTCAAGTTACGCAGTACTTGGTATTCTACGGATTTTTCGAAGCGGCAGGCCACTCGTCATTGGAGTCGTTAAGAACGGTGTTTATCTATGGCAGCACAGCTTTGCTATAATTTCAGATGCTCTCCTGAGTCTTCCGTCTGCCAGTAGTGTTATCGCATACATACGCGCATGCGTGCCTAGAAATGTCTGTGAACTGCCAAGAGAAACATGGCCCAAATGTAGCCATACCGGAAGGGCTGAGTACGCGCCGTTTGTAAACTCGGAACAAAAGCTGATATGCTTACCTGAGACGTTAAGAGAAATATGGCACAGGTCACTCCCCGCTGGTAGTCTTTCGTATGCAT
This sequence comes from Dermacentor variabilis, assembly GCF_050947875.1. Taxonomy (NCBI): domain Eukaryota; kingdom Metazoa; phylum Arthropoda; class Arachnida; order Ixodida; family Ixodidae; genus Dermacentor; species Dermacentor variabilis. The sequence continues at coordinate 180,642,431 of NC_134570.1, read as the reverse complement.
CTAGTCGTCTCTGTGCGTTGCGATCTCCCATTTCACAATGAAAGACGCAGTGCAAACCGCAACACTTCGGGCGCTTGTGATGGTCCTGCGAGCTGCACTTGCTCGATGTCGGCAAAGACGAAATCGACGACACGCTGCTGCCGGCGGCGGTCCCCCTCGTCGCAATCACACAGGACGGAAAGAAGTTGCAACCGTAACTTGCCGCAACGCCTGGTTGCAGTCGCGCCTAACACAGCGCTTTCAGAACCACTCAACAACAACGTACTCGCGCATGATGAAACCCAACTGCAAAATGGCGTCATGCTATTGACTGCTTCGGCTATGGATAATTTTGTACGCGCAGAACTGTGCAAAACCCTAGTTTAGGTTTTCTTTCCTTATGTTGAAATGAAAACTCTGTTGCTCACTGATAATTTTGCGTCACGTAACTAAGGTTCACGAATGAAACAGCCATGGATTTAACATGCGTCTTGAAATATCTATCGTTGGGCTATCGGATCGTGCTCGAAGTGAGAAGACGCGGCGTATTTGTCCGTAATTTGCGTAGCTAAAACGGTGCGGCTGCCCTTGATTTCTGTCGAGTGCAGTTTGCTCTGATGTAAGGTAGAACTACAAAGCCTCCCATGTTACTGAATAATCTAGTGAATTTGAAGCTGCCATAACTTAAGGAATACTACATACATGAGGAACTGCCATGCAGCGCCTGGTCATCGACGTATCTGCACTAGACATTGATTGCCCCGTAGACAACATCTTCCAGCCACTCAGTGTGGCTACTACGCCTGCGCCGGCATCAGTGACGTCGCATCATAGGCTTCCACCAGCGGGTATAAGAAGCAGCAGCCTGGCGTTCGGAATCAGTGGGCTCGGCAGCAGCACATCAGACACAATGGTCAACCCATTCTGCTTTGTCGTGCAGGTTCTAGCTTCCTGGCTACAAATGCAAGCACCGCGTACCTGCGCAGAAGAAGGAATTGCCATGCAGCGCCTGGTCATCGACGTATCTGCACGAGACATTGATTGCCCCGTAGACATCTTCCAGCCACTCATTGTGGCTACTACGCCTGCGCCGGCATCAGGGACGTCGCATCATAGGCTTCCACCAGCGGGTATAAGAAGCAGCAGCATGGCGTTCGCAATCAGTGGGCTCGGCAGCAGCACATAGGACACAATGGTCAACCCATTCTGCTTTGTCGTGCAGGTTAGTGCATACTTACATGCCATATGTTATCGAAGTGATGACAGTTTCCTACTGCTGCTGCCTTGCCCACTTAGTATAAGAAATTTACTTTCGGATGTGTGTTCATTTAGGAAGAGCCTTTTGAACTGTGGCGACCTCGAGTCAAATCCAGGTCCTACTGATAAGGAAATGTTGGAGATGATTCTTTCGGGCCAGAGTAATATGACAGCTTCCATCAACAACATTTTTACAAATCAAGGAAAGATTGAAGCAGATATCGCACGACTGAACGAAAAGATGAAGTTGTTAGAGGTTCAGATGGCTTCCTTGAATGAACTAAAAGAGCGAATTTGCGAGTTAAAATCAACAACGACTGAGCTGGAAGATAACGTGACATACCTGCAAGACAAGGTTGATGAACTAGAAAACACGAGCCGGAGGAATAACTTGATCATTTTCGGAGTAAAAGAAGAGAGCGATGAAACTGCTGAATCTATTATCACGAAGGTGAACGAGACGGTGTTCCAAGAAAATCTAGATGTTACTGTTAAAGGCATAGAGAGATGCCACAGGCTTGCAAGAAAGAGCAAAAATGGTCGCCCAGTAATCATTAAGTTTTTAGACTACCGCGAAAAGGGTTCCGTCCTAAAAGCTTCCTATAAGCTCAAGGGAACAGAATTTTCGATCATGGAAGACTTTTCTTTCGCCGTTCGAAATATTAGTAGGAAGTTATGGCAAAGCTCAGCGGAAGAGAGATCAAACGGAGCTAAGGTCAAGCTTTTTTTTTTAACAAGCTGTGTGTAGATGGTATGATGTTTGCTTGGGACTCAGCGAACAATGCTCGCTACAAAATTTCTGAAAGAAAGAAATGACCACAAAAGGAAAATAGGAGGACATTAACAATAATTAGTATTAACTGTCGTAGCGTTGTGAACAAGGTCTCCCATCTGGAAGGTATGCTGTTAACGCATAATCCGGACATAGCCGTGCTAACAGAGACATGGTTAGATGCAGAAATATTTGATTCCGAGTTTGTGCCAAGAAACTATAAACTATTTCGGAAAGACCGCGACAGAAGAGGTGGCGGAGTGCCTATACTGTTCAAAAGCACATTTCAGATTTTAAAACTGCCTGATATTGCTACAGTTGAAGCTGACTTTTGTAAAGTATATGCTAACAATTTCCGATATATCCTGGGTGCTATTTATAGGCCTCCCGGTTCCTCTGTCGCTGTCTTCGATGAAGTTAAGAAATATCTTTATTGCTACACGAAACCAGACTATAAGTTAATTTTAGCTGGAGATTTTAACTTACCAAACATAAACTGGGCTACTTTTTCTGTTCAATCTCCGCACCCTGTAGGAGATGCTCTGCTTGATATCATGTTTCATTTCGATCTCTTACAAATTGTGAAGAACCCTACTCGAATCCAACAAGATTCTTCATCAATATTGGATTTATTCTTGGTACGAGGCAATATCAAAGAAAACCTTTCATGTAATGTAGTGGCCGGTATTTCTGATCATCAAGCCGTAATCTTGGTAATAGAAGACATATTATTGGACCGAAGGGGTGATATTCGACACTTTCCGAATTTTGCCCATGCTGACAATGAATCGATTATTGATATCTTAGATCTTCATTATAGTTTTCTGCACAGCACTTGTAGCGTGGATGACCTGTGGCTTGTTTTCAAAAACATTGTTCGTGACTGCACTTAGCGTTTTGTACCAGTGATATGCAAGAAGTCAGACAATCACAATCCTTGGACTACGCGAGAAACTTTGCAATTGCAGCGCAAGCTAAAGCGATTAACGAAAAGAATAAAAAAATCAAGCTCAGCCTTTTTAGAGGCAAAAATTCATGAAGTTTCAGAGAAATTAAAACAGTGCATTCTGAAACATAAAGAAAAATACTACAATAAACAACTTCCGGGTTTTATAAAAATTGCACCTGAAAAGTTTTGGCGGTCTATTGCACCAGTTTCTCGTTCTACCGATGCATTTATTATAAATGGACAACATCTAAGTGACAATGTCCAGGTTTCAGCAGCATTTAATAACACCTTTAAGAAAGTTTTCGCGAAAGATGACGGGCGTCTCCCACTCTTTAGCATGTCCCTTCCTTCCATGCCTGATGTTATAATTTCTGAAGAGGGTGTTTTTAATCTATTATTAAAACTGGATATTAAGAAATCACCTGGACCAGATGATATTCCGAATGCCTTCCTGAAACAGTATGCAGAGTGGTGTTCAAAGTATTTGTGCGTCCTATTCACTCGATCATTGAAAGAAGGTGTTCTACCGTCTGATTGGGAAAACTGCTAGAATTAAGCCTTTGCATAAAAGTGGAGAGAAGACGTATATTGAAAATTGCACATGCACTCAACTGGTCGAACCAATCCATGATTTTGCGACAGCAATCGACGAAGGAAAACAAACTGATGTTATCTTTATGGACTTTCGATAAGGTTTCGCACAAGAAACTACTTCACAAACTCAGTTTTCTTATAAATAATAAACAGATATTAACATGGATACAATCGTACCTATCTGATCGCCGTCAGTTTGTCGAACTGCATAGAACTTGCTCCAATTACGTTCCTGTCGATTCTGGTGTTCCCCAGGGATCCGTCCTCGGCCCCCTACTGTTTTTAATGTTTATTAATGATATTGTTAAAAACCTGTCAGTACGTATTAAGTTATATGCGGACTACTGCGTGCTGTATGAGAAAATAAGTTCGACTGATGATCAAATTAGGCTGAATAATGATTTTGCAAAAATAGTTTCTTGGTGTGAGAAGTGGCAAACGTCAATTAACTTTGAAAAAACCGTATTTATGAGAATAACACTTAAAAAGATCCCTCTTCTATATTACTACACTGCTAATAATAATTTTCTTCATGAAGTCACCGAATATAAGTATCTAGGTCTATGGATCTCTGATAACCTTTCTTGGACCAGGCATGTCGACTGTGTTTCAGCAAACGCTCTCCGAAAGCTTTTTTTTTTTCTTACGACGCTCGCTTAAGTTAGCAACCCCTGGTACACGCCTCCTTGCCTACAACACTATTATTAGACGAATCTTAGAATATGCAGTAATTATCTGGGACCCTTTTTGCAAAGGAAACATAAATAAACTTGAAAGAATCCAAAAGAAAGCAGTAAGGTTTATATATAACACTCACGGGCGAGCATCAGTCAGTGACCTCAAAAAAAGCGGTTTACCCTCTTTTCCTAACAGAAATCGCATATGTCGCTTAAAGTTTTTCTATCAATTAATTAATAATAATCTCAAAGTTAACACCTCCAATATCCTTACCTATTCCTCGGGGTACCAAACTAGAAATCGCCATTCTCTTTCTATAACACCATTAAATCCGCGAGTTAATTGTTTTAAATATTCCTTTTTTCCAATGACCATCACTGATTGGAATAACCTCACGGATGATGTTGTCAGACAGACATCATTACATTCATTTCAAGAGCATTTGAATTGATTGTTGTTAATTGACCTTGTCGCTGTATTCTCTTGTTGAATTTCTATGTGCAATTTTGTTTTCTTTGTGTCTGTAATTCGGTATCTTAACACAATGTTTCCCACCTGCTATGATCTTGTGTACAAGATCGCAGTATTCATAAATAAATTTAAAAATGGCTGTGGCTTAGCTAAGGTTAAGCCCAGAATGCGAAGCATACTAGCCTTTATTTTAACGCGACAGCGTTAAGCAGCTCGTGTCGCAGAAAAGCCGGTGTCGTCGGCTCAGGCGTGCGGCGCTTGCTCAGGCGGACATTTCGTTGTCGCGCCGAACGCTGCGTTGCTCGACGCTCACCGCGTCCGATGCGGCGCGCGTAGTCGCTGCGCCGTAGCAAAGCCACCTAGAAACAGTCTCTGTAGCACGCCGCAGCCTTCGCTTCTCATCCCAACGAGCTGCTCTGTCTCCAGGAGTCATCTCACCGCGTGAGTGTCTAGCAGAGGCAAGCGCAGCTGCTTATATACCGCCGCGACGCCGCGAGCGACGTGAGCTCTAGTAATATGCTTCGCATAAAAAATAAAAAAAACTCCGGTATTTACTCTACAAGTTCTTGCGACTGTGTGCCGCTGTCCCCAAATGCGAGCGTAGTCATTTGGCGGAGATCTAGCCACACATTTTCTAGAAATATCGTTCACCGCTCTATCACGACATGGAGAAGCAGCGTGGTTGGTGCTTAGTAATGTTTTATATTTATTGCGAATTTTGCGATAGCAATTATATGGACAAAATCGCCGAAATAAATCTGTCGGTGTTGCTGTGAGCTCACGTGTAAAGTCAAGTGCGATAAAATCCTATCCTGTGCCGTTGGTTGTGTGCGTTAAAGAAGTGTTCGATGGTGAGCCGAGATGTATAGTGCCCGGATGGGTGCCCCAAATATCTATAGGTGTTCACGTGATGAAACGCGCGAAAGTCGGGGAAGGGAGGCGCTGGTTTAGCAAGCTTCTCCTCTTGCCGTTGCTCTAGCCTAGTCTGGCACTACTCTCGCTCTGTCTTGGAGATAATTTCCGATGGGTGTTAAGCTGAGGGGCGTTGCCATTTCATGTTTCGGGGACGCTTTGAAGGAAGAGGCTGCAGAAGCATTCTGTCCGCTCTGTTAGCGCCCTTCATCACACCGTTTTCGCTGTAATTGAGTGAGATCTGTTCATGTTTTAACGTGCGCGCGTGACCCAGTGCTTGCTAATTTAAAGAGTAAGCGAATGGTTAGTGCAGTTTGTTCAGCCGATGAAACTACGAACCTTGGTTCATGCAGTTGTTCGTGCGGTGGTTCATCCAGCATTGGGGGGAAACTGCTGCATTTTTGTTTTTATATTTCTAGGGGGTTCAAAAGCAGTGCTGCGCACGCTAATGTTTGTTTCTCGTCGCGGAGCGCAACGCACTGCGGTAGCCCGGTGGCTTTGGTGTTGCGCTGCTGCGCTCGAAATGACGGGTCCAATCACAACCGCAGGAGTCGCATTGCAATGGGGGCAGAATGCGAAAACGCGCGTATACTGTGCATTCCGTGCACGTTAAATATCTCGAGCTGCTGAAAATAAATCTGCAGTTTTCCATTACCGTGCGCCTCATAACAGGATCTTGATTTTGGAACCTAAGTCCTCAACATTTAATTTGACGTAGCGCAATTACATTTAGAATCGACACTGTTGAGCGCGACTACTGAACTTATTATGTCGTTGGTGCGCTCTCTTTAGTAGCCAATATTTTTTTGGATTTACTCATGGTCAGAAACCAGTGGTGACAAATCCGCGTCTTCCTTAGCATAGGAAACCTGCTATCGCTTAAGCGTGTGAGATATTAGCAAACATGCTCAAGGCAAATCGATACTTAGAGTTCGATGTAATTGCAGAACATGACAAGGACGAAAGAATGATAAACCGCATTACAACCAGGACAGGAACCCGAGGGCCTACCTAAAACAGAAGACATTATCTGGTCTTTCTTCTCCTGCATTATAATCTTTCTCTCGGCAGACTCATCTCGAATATCACAGGAGTCGCGATCCTCCACGACGACTCTTCGCATGCTATTGAGAGTCAAACGACCCACACACAAATGTTGACTCTTGTTTTGTGACTCTACTCGCGCGAAAATGGGTCTTCGGAAGAAAAAATAGTCACGTTGCCGTGACTCACTTTTTACTCTCTTTTTTCTTAGATTGTAGAAGTCACAGTGTCAGCTGAAGCAGCTGCACCTATTGACAAGGCAATCCCAATAGCTGTGCAGCGACTCCTGAATACCTTTGCCGAAGTTATAACCGAGATCGGGAGAGCCAAATTCAACCGCCTCCACCTATAACACTTTCCTGCAGCAGCTCCGCCGCCCTACAACTAGTATTACTGCGCAAAATTCAAACGAAACAAACTTTGATGGTCAGGCAGAAGTTCCGCCTGATACTTCCGTGTGTTCTCCATTATCAGTATCTACGGGAACTAGCCATTGCTTTGGGCACATGAAGCTTGACACCATCAGGAAGAGACGTAAGAGGTTCGCAAATTTATCCCATAATTCTCATGAATCTAAGCTGAAAAAAGGGAAATAGAGTTTTTCACTACTTGCAGGATGCATTGACTTCTGCTGTGAAGCCATCCATTTTAGGATCGACATAGCTTCATTAATATTTATTGAGTGTAATTGCGGCTCCATGTCCTCCAGTTACGTTGACCTTCTTTATCTAGTGCACAAACTAATTTCAAATGTTATTTTACTTCACGAATCATGGCTTTCGTCATGTCAAAGATTTACTAATAATAATTTTCGAACATTTCGTTCAGATCGCCCAAGTATAGCCGGTGAGCTGCTAGCATTACTCTTATCAAAAATGTACCGAACAGTAACTGTAATTTTTGAAGATGTGCGTCCGGGCCGCGAAATTTTAGAGAGAGAGAGAGAGAGAGAGAGAGAGTGAACTTTAATGAGTACAAGCAGTTCAGTCGGCTGGGCCTAGGCTTCCCACGATGGGACGTCGAGGTCTTGCCTCTTCGCCGCTTCGTAGGCCTGCTGGGTCGGCCAGAGTTGGTCGTCGAGATGGGAGCTGCGCAGGGCGGCATGTCATCTCGACGAGAGGGTCACGGGATTAGGCTCTTGGTATTGATGTTTGTACTCCCATAGCATGTGGGGGAGTGTTGCCGATTCAGTTTTACAGACCTTGCACATCTGGCTTGGGTAGATGTCGGGGTATATAGTGTGATAGCGTGTGAGGGAAGGGTATGTATTCGTCTGTAACAGGCGAAGGGTGGTTGCCTGTGCCCTGTTTAACTTGCGGTGAGGAGTGGGGAAGGTTCTTCTTGTTAGGTAAAATGACTTTACAAGGTCGTTGTATCTTGTAAGGCGGTCGCGTCCTGCGGGTGCACCTGCACAGTCTCCGGCACGATTGACTAGTCCTCGTGCTACGGAGTGCGTAACATCGTTGAGGTTGGTGAGGTGCGGGTGGACAACGCCGGCGTGTGCTGGGATCCAGACGAGGGTGATTTGATTTTCAGACGAATGCGGGGCTTGTCGTGAGATACGGAGTGATTTATCAGAAATACGACCTTTGATGTAGTTGTTGACTGCTGCGCGAGAATCGCTCAGTATGCTGTGACAGGATGGGTCAAGAGTGGCCAGGGCGATGGCCACTTCCTCGGCAGTCTCGGCATTTTTGGCAATGATGCTGGCAGCATGTCGGAGCAAGCCGCCTTCTGTGGTAACTGCCGCAAAGCGCCGTCCATCTTGGTACTCAGCTGCGTCGATGAAGGTGACGCCCGCGGTGTTGGCGTAAGCTTTTATGAGGGAAGTAGCTCGTGCCTTCCTGCGTTCTTTGTTGTAGTCTGGGTGCATGTTTTTCGGAATAGGGTCGGCGTGTATCCATTGCTGAATGTCGCGTGGTATTGGATGTTTCTCTCCATGTTGACGGTGGTAGGTGATATTAAGCTTGTTTAGAATGCTGCGGCCCGTTTCCGCGAGACTACGCCGCTCTAGTTGAGATCGACGTTGGGCCTCGATTAACTCGTCTAGCGTGTTGTGGATACCTTATTGTAGTAGAAGTTCCGTGCTGGTGTGGTTGGTTAGTCCTAAGGCCTGCTTATAGGCTCCTCTAATTATGATGTCCAGTTTAGTCTTTTCAGCTTTTTACCAGTTGAGAAAGGGCGCAACATAAGTAATGTGACAGACGATAAAAGATTGGACAAGGCGGATGAGGCTGTCTTCCTTCATACCCCCTCGCCGGTTGGTCACTCGTTTCAGCAGTCTGGATGTAGTGGCAGTCTGCCGAAGGATCTTTGAGATGGCCGTAGAGTTAGCTCCGTTGGCTTCTATGGTCATACCAAGAACGCGGATACAAGGGACCACGGGTATAGGTCTGCCCTCCCTCAGGTTGAGCTCTATTTTCTCGTATTGGCGTTTAGTCGTGGAGCCCCACGGGGGGCGTCCACGGAGCGTAGGAGAAGCTCCGACTTTTCAGGGGAACAGCGGAGTCCCGTGCCTTCAAGATAATTTTCTACGACGTCAATGGCGTCTTGTAGGGCAGTTTCGATTTGGCCGCCACTGCCCTTAGGAGCCCGGGTTGTAATGTTGTCGGCGTATATGGTGTGTTCAATGCCGTCGAGTTGTTGTAGTTCTTGTGCTAATCCGAGCATAACCAGATTAAACAGTATTGGGGAAATGACAGAGCCTTGCGGTGTGCCCGTGCTGCCGAGGGAGAGTTCTTCCGATCGAATGTCTCCGAACGACAGGAAGGCCTTCCGATTGTATAGAAAGTCCCTTACGTAGTTATAAGTGCGTTCTCCAAGGTTGAGCAAGGAGATGCGCTCGAGGATGGTGGAGTGCCTTATAATATTGAAGGCGCGCTCGAGGTTGAGGCCCAAGATCGCCTTCGTGTGACAGGATTTGCCATCTAGGATTCGATGCTGAAGTGGGAGCATAGCGTCTTGGGTGGAAAGATGCTGTCTAAAGCCAATTATCGAGGGGGGGTAAGCACATGTGTCTTCGAGGTGAGTGTTTACACGGGTTAGGAGTGCGTGCTCCATGACCTTGCCTACACATGAAGTTAGCGATATGGGCCGGAGATTGGCGAGGCTAGATGGCTTACCGGGTTTGGGTATGAGAATTACTTTTTTACTTTAGCCATTTTCCATGTCGGGGGAATGGATCCCTGGCGCCAGCAGTTGTTGATGTATTCGGTGAGTTGTTGCACCGAGGGGTCATCTAGATTTCTTAGTGTTTTATTCGTAACGCCATCTGGGCCTGGCGCCGAACGGCTGTTCAGCTTATGTAGGGCAGCATGAATCTCTGCCACGCTGAAATCTTCATCAAGGGCAGGGTTGGAGGTCCCTCTGTATGAGCCGTGAGGTTGAGTGGGCCCAGATGGGATGTACTTTTGACATATGCTATTCTTAACGTGGCCCTGGCCATGCGTCTTGCTTTCTGTGAATAAAAGCTTGGTGAGGCGATCTTGTTGATATGAGCGGGTGGTGGTGCTATCAATCAAATGTTTGAGGATTTTCCACGAGCGGGGGTGGTGGAGTTGCCCCTCTAGAGAGTGACAGAGCTCTGTCCATTGTTGTTGACTTAGAAAGCGGCAGTGTGCTTCAATTTCCTTGCTGAGAAGTGCGACCTTCTGTCTGAGTCTTCTATTTAGCCGTTGTCCCTTCCATCTAGAGAGGATGGATGATTTGGCCTCGATAAGGTGGGCGAGTCTACTGTCCATGCGCTCAGTCGGGGCTTCTGTTGTGATAATGCGGGTGGCCAATTTAGTATCAGACAGTAGATCGCACGACCATGATTCTATGTCGGTAATGGGAGTGTCCGTCGTTGCTGTTACACGGCGTTTACGAAACGCATCCCAGTCCGTCCAAGTAAAGTCCCTTGTTCTTTTCATAACGGCTGTTAGGTGTGGGAGAGTAATTTCGATGATAGAGTGATCACTCCCGACGTCGTGTTGGGTGTTGCGCCAATGGGCGCTGTCTGCGTTTTTGGTGAAAGTGAGGTCTGGCGTCGTGTCTCGTCCAGTAGAAGTGCCGAGGCGAGTGGGGAAGGCTGGGTCAGTAATGAGTGTAAGCCCGAGATCATGGGAGTCTTGCCATAAGTTACGACCTGCAGCAGAGCTGTGTCTGTAAGCCCCATCCTGTGTGCGGCAGATTGAATTCAGCTCCGATGATAAGGGGGCTGCTGCCAGCGATGTTAAGGGCCTTTTTGTAGAGGGTTAGAAATCGGCTATGGCGTTGACGTGGAGTATTGTAGATATTCAGGATAAATATTCCTTCCTTTCGTTTTCTGTGCGGGATGAGCTCAATGATGAGGTGTTCGGTGCGCCGATCGTTGAAATCGTGTTCGATTGCGGTAATTCTTTTTCGAACAAGTGTGGAGACTCCGTGTGGAGCGTTGTTCGCAGTGAAAGAGTGATATCCTGGAAGGCTGACCGAAGTATTGTGCGTTTCCTAGAGCAAGATTACGTCGGGTTAAGATGAAGTAGTACGGAGGTGTTGACGGAGAACCGGTTGTTTATGGAGGTAGCCTCGGCAGTTCCACTGCCACAATGTTGTGTCAGTTTTAGTGTGGGCCTTGTTGAAGGATAGGGGATGCCACAGGTGGCAGGGTGGCGGCGACGGTTCCTGTGGTGTCCATGGCTACGGTTTGAGCGGTGGAAGCGTTCTAATCCAATGCCCCTGGCAAGAAACTTTAATTCTCATCATACTTCTCGGGGACTTAAAACGGATCCTTTAGGAAACAGGCTGTGGGATTGGACGCATGACAGCCATTTTCAATGTCATAATTCACGTCGAATTACTTTTCTACGTCGGCGACTCTTTTCCTGGTTAGGCCGGACTTTCTCTTCTGCTCATATGTCAGTTTCCCCCCACATCTTGGGACACCTTTGACAATAGAACAAGTAGCGATCACTTACCTATTACATTTGAAATTTTGCATTCACATCAGGCTCCAATTGTATGGCAATGAGGTTTCATTATTTAAAAGTTATAAATCTGCTATAAATGCCGGTTTATCAGCGCTGACCACTTTTGATGAGCAACGGAGAGCTCACTCTGCGGTATTCCTTTTAAAATCTGCTATTCAGTCCGCTGAGTTTGCAGTTATGTCTGGCACTTCACAGTCAATCTCATCTTGGTTGAATGAAGCTTGCACATGGGATTATAGGCGAAAGAAATCAACGTGGAAAAGTCAGTCTCCAGCATACCCATTTACCGATAAGTTGGATGGACTCTAATTCTATGCAGCTCTGTTCAAAAGAGCTGTGACGATAGCTAAAGACGAACAAAAATATGCGCTACATTCAACTTTGTCGAAACCAGAAAAAAGCTAAGCACTTTCTTCGGTGTCTACGAGGGAAAAAAATTGTTCCACAGTCGGTATGTTTTAATTATGCTGCTCTATCCCCCAAAGAAACGGCAGATTTACTAAGTGAGATCTCAAGAGGTCTTGAAGCACGCTTTCCTTCAGTGTCCCAGAACTTGGAGGTTTAAATGTTCGGCATTTGAGATTGTAAAAGTATCCATGTAAGAAATAACCGATGTCCTCTTAACTACACAGCAATAGGCTCCTGGACCAGGCCGTATCACAACTGCTATGATTAAACTATTGTTAACTCTTTTCTAAAGGAACTATGGAGTACATTTAACTGTTCGCTACAATATACATGGAACCTGACCTCTTGAAAAATTGCAAAAGTTATCATTTTACTTAAAAATAAAAACATCGGATTTATCTTGGTCAATATTCGGCCAAGTGCCCTAATAGGAATGTAGTCGAAATTGCAGAAAAAGCAATCTATGTACGGCTCAATGACTTCACTTCTCAGGGTCTTCTGCGCTCGAGACAAATAGGATTTAGACCTCAATGTTCCATGTGGACAGCTCACATTGATTTATGAAGCCGCAGTCGCCTCACAGGTGATGTATCAGCATTAGTAACTTTAGGTATTGCGAAAGCTTATGAGGGTGTCAAACACCGAATTTTAATTTCTAGATTAGTTAGGTGGACTATTCCACACTATTTAGTGACCTAGATGCAAGAGTTCTTTTCGCGTAGAGAACTCTTTTGTGTCAAGAATGGGGTGACATCGGGTATCTATAAGCAGACGAGAGGCGCTCCACAGGGATTAGTTCTTTCACCACTTTTGCTTAACGTTTTGTTACCTTCTGTTCCAGTTCATCAGGATGTGCTCTGTGCTCATGACATTGGATTTCTCTCATCATCACGGCATATGAATACGTTATACTAAATTTTGCAATCATATTTGTTTGAACTAGAGTTCTGGCTGGACGGACTGTCTTTTTCGCCTAATGTCACGAAATGGTCGTTACTTGTGTTTCCATTGCCCAATCCCGTTTTTATTTCTCTACATTACTGAAGTGAACCGACACTGCAAGTTGCTGCTTTGAACTATTTAGGGAAAACTTATGATGGTAAGCTAAACTGGCAGCAACAAATCGAATCAAATCCTAGGGAAGGGGAACGTGCAACGGCATTGTTGCGCCGGTTCAGTAATAAAAACACAGGGATGCGTAGAGCTATGTTGCTATGATTTATAAGCTTTACGTCCACCCCATTCTCGAATTTGGCTGTTATTTTTTTTCAGGATGTGCAGCACACAAACTACGGCATTTAATATTACTGGAAAGGCAAGAGCTGTGCTTTTGCCTTGCGCTGACATGTTTCGTGGTTAACAATTAACTATATTTGGAGTCTGGAATTATCCCGCTTGAATCCAGATTTAAGCAACTTACTGTCCGTACCTTCCTAAAGCATTTTATGTATCCACTTTCATTTGCAACCCGTTTTCAACAATTCTGCTGAAATATTTTTCATAACAGGTTGGCAGCGTTACCAACAGCCACAAGTTGTTTTCGTAAAGGGGCTGTTATTGAAACTTCAAATTCGTCTACCGAACCTGATTACTGCTAAACCTAATTCGTTCAAGGTAACACTGACGTTAGATGATATTTTCCCAAAACATACAAAACTTCTTCCTGCACGCATCCTTGAAGGGCTCCTTCAAGATCATCTTAATCAATTTCCGTCTCACTTGATGATTTCACCGGGCGCATCACACAATCTATAAAAGGCCGGCGTTGGCATCTTTTCAATTCAGCTTAACTGGTCTTGTTCTCTTCTAGGCGATTACACCGCAGTATTCCTTGCTGAGTTCCTATCGATAATTCTGGCCATCCGAAAATTGGGTCCAAAGATATCTAAGGTAATAATGGTTACAGACCCGCTTTCAGTTTGTACAGATTTAACTTGCACTAATCGGTCACATCTATTGAGTATATTTTCGACTGTTGTCCCACAAAATTTGGCTTTTGCGTTTGTTGATAATCAGCTCTGCAATTGGGACGTTTCCAACTCTCTTGTGAAAGCTCATGATGATATCACTCACCATTATTTACCGCTCTCCCAGGGAAACAATCCTTGACTTAACAATGACATGCATGATAAACTTTGCATAATTAATCTTAAGGCAAGAAGCCTATCTAACAAATATTCAAGCTTTTCCTCTTTGGTGCTATCGCATTCCCCGAATGTTATCGGCGTCACTGAGACCTGGTTGCATAGCAATTGGTTGCCACGGTAGCTTTCCGCTTTTTTGCATCCACTTGGAAGGATGCAAAATCTTTAGAAAAGTGGGTGTCAAGGCCTATCACCAAACTTCCGCTGAGCCTGCCGATATCCCGAAGACGGCCATTACTACACCCTTCGGCCCGTTTGAGTATGGGCGATTGCCCTGTGGGCTAAGTAACACAACTCAAACGTTCCAAATATTCATTGGCGAAATACGGCGCAGACTTCCGGCTGCATTTGCCTACATAGACGACCGCCCCGTCGCGAGTCTCAATCCACAATATGATCAGCGTAACCTCCGAAAACTGTTTCAAAGCCTTCAACAACTCGGCCTGGTTGTCAACCACGAGAAATACGTGTTTGCGTCTTCAGAGCTCGAGTCCCTGTTCACCACAACTCGGCGCTGGGAATTCGTCCGTTGTCCTCCCGCGTCCAGGCCGTGCAATCCTTCCCAGGATTCACTATCCTAAGCCAGCTGCGTGAGCTCCTGGACGTAGTGAATTTCTCCCGACGCTTTATCCCGCACTACGCTCAGCCAGCTTCTTCACCCATTGATCGACCTTCTTCGCACGACCAAGGGCTCCTCCTCCGCGATTTCCTGGTCTCCCGAAGGTGAAGCTGCTTTCAGGGTTGCTATACAAGCGGTCGCCGTTTCAGTGCTCCTCATCCACCCGCGAACCAATGTCCCTACTCACATCATGGTGGATGCTTCCAGTGTCACCGTTGGCGCTGTTCTGAAGCAGCGAGTCCACTCCGAGTGGCATTCACTGGGCTCTCTCTTTCGGAAGCTCCAACATGCCGAGACTCGCTACAGAGTTTTCTTTTTTTTCCAACGAGCTGCTGGCTATATACTCCTCCAACAAGCACTTTTGGCATTTGTTGGTGGGCCAGCCATCTTATGCTCTTACAGATCATAAGCCTTGTACTTATTTTTATTGATTTATTTATATATTAAGAAACGCTAGTGTAGTGTGAATAACTAGATATCACATATTGGGGAGCGCGGTTCTCAGCGGATTCAGGGGCGGTAGTTAATGCTGGGCTAGATAGGTCCGAAATAGAGCAAGCATATTCTAATTTTCATCTAACTAGAATTGTACAATATGTACTCGTTAATCGAAGGGAATGGATCAAAAATTTAGACGTTGAAATCCAAGCATGCGATTAGTGTCGTTAACTACATTTTCAACGTCACTGTTCCATGAGAGCGAGTTACATGCGTGCAAAGATAGCGGACCACTAGTAACGTGGATTAAAGCGGAGTTATTACGGGTATCAGATGACTATTACGGGTATAAGATTGTTGGCACAGATAAGGCTCTTAGTCAGAAAAGCACTGAACGAAAATATAATTAAGCACATCGAAGCAGTCAACATTAGGAACAGTATAGCCATTGCTATTGAGCAGGTGAATCGTGTTAGAGTTGATACGACAAACTATGTTACGAGACTGCCGAGGGTTATCTTCAAGTAGGAACAATTGTGGGATAAGCCTCTTGCCTGCACATTAGCATTGTTGTATTCGTGATGAGCGCAGTTGTACGCGTGCCATCGCGACTTTTACTTAGCGGAATATTCTTTTTGTTTAAGAAGAGTTTCAGATTGGTGTTAAAACAAGGAGCTTCGGAAGAAGAAACAAAGAATTTTTAGGAATGTTTTAGGATCGATCAAGTAGGCAATTTTTTTTAAAGAGATACCAATTTTCTTAAATGGTGCGACTGCGAAAGCTTGACACAGTGTCAATGTTTAAATCTGCAAGTTCGTTATTTATGGCAGAGAAATTCGCGCTTTTATAATATTTAATATATTTGGCCTGCCTCTTGTTGGATGTAGAGGCCTGAATACTGCAGTCACTAAAGCAATGATCGCTTAGGCCAGGCAAAAATACCAGGTGTGAACCGAATACGGGAGTTGTCACAAGGAGCAAATTTATTACATTTGCAGAATGAGTTGATCAACTGGTAGCCTGAAGGTCAAGCTGCCTATGGTTGAAATCCACTCAGATATCTAAAAACCACAAACACTCCTTCGAGAAAGGAAGCCTTGGCACTGCAGCTCAAGGTTGCGTTTGCATGGGCCTGCTCGGCTGCTCTGTGCTCTACACAACGCTACCGTGCCTATGGCTCACCGCGAACCGTCAATAAAATCCGTATCATTTGGTGGAGGTGTTGATGTCGATACCGCCTCGCCCTGAAATTCCGGAACCACACTCTTATCGCATATACCGCCACCACTATGCCAGACGACACCGGTGAGCTAGGGATTTGCCAGCAGTCAGACTTGAGATTCATCGACGTGAAGTATTTAGCGTTGCAGAGCCAATCCAATGAGCCTTGTATCTGTGGAAGGGGGTATACGTCGTTCTTCGTCATTTTGTTCAGCCAACGATAATCAACGCAGAAACGTAGGGTTCCGTCCTTTTTCTTCACCAAGGCTAAGGGAGATGCCCATGGGCTTTGCGACTGCTGGATAGTGTCGTCGCACAGCATTTCGTCGACATATTGCCGTATAGCTTCACGTTCTAGCGTCGAAACTCGGTAAGGGCTCTGGCGGAATGGTCGAGCGCATTCTTCCGTTAATACGCGATACTTTACAACTACTGTTTCTCGAATCCTTGATGACATCGAAACGCAGTCATTGTAATGGCGGAGAAGACTTCTGAGATGTTCCTGCTTAGTCACGGGCAGACAGGAATTTATGTCGAAGTCTGGTTTGGGAACTATGATCGTCGGGGTAGATGTGGCAGAATTCGAGAGGACAAATGCATTGATGGTTTCGTCAGATTCCTCGATATATGCGCGCGTCGTGCCCTTGTTTATGTGATTTAACTCTTGCCAGACATTTGTCAGTATCACTTTCGCTTTACCTCCGTGTAGTCTAGTGATCCCTCATGCGACGCAAACTTCACCATCGAGCAGTAGACGTTGGTCGCCCTCGATGACGCCATCTAGGTCTGCCGGTGTTTCGCTCCCAAGGCAAATGAGAATTCTTGAGGGAGGCGGGATGGTGACTTGGTCCTCAAGTGCACTCAAGGCACGCTGACTGGAAGGCCTCTTCGTCGGTATCGCTTGGTCTGTGGACAGCATTATCGACTTCGACCTCAGGTCGATGATGGTGCCGTGTTGGTCCATAAAGTCCATGCCGAGAATTAAGTCTCGCAAGCACTGCATGCGGACCGAGCGTTGCAGGGTTGGTCCGCTCGTGTACTGTAATTCTTGCCATGCAGATTCCTGTCGGCGTTATTAGGTGTGATCCTGACGTTTACATTTGAGGGCCATGCAATATAGCCTTGACTTTCTTAAACTTTGCGGCGAAGAAACCACCGATGACGTGGTAGTCGGCTCCTGTGTCCACTAAGGCGGTGACAGCATGGCCGTCGAAAAGCACGTCGAGGTTGTTCGTTCTTTGTCTTGCGTTGCAGTTAGGTCTTGGTTTCGGATCAGGGCTGCATCGCATTGAGGTGTGGCTCGTGCGTGGTTTCGTCAGGTCTTTGGTCGGTGCATTCGTTGCTTCCAGACTTCGTCAGGATGGCGGCCTGTCGTTGTGATGCCGTCGAGGTGTCTTCGTCGGCGGCGGACGATCGTCAATTCGACGAATATAACCATCTCGCTGTCCCACCTCGAGGTAAGTAGATCGGCAGTAGATGTGGCGGGCTTCTCCGCAAGGATACCAGAACGGATCGTGGTCGACGTCAGTTTTACTTGGAATGCTACGCAGGGCGGTGGGCCGGAGTGCTGGCGGCGGCGGTGATGGACCACGGAACTGTCGCATTACCGGGCCCTCGCGCGGGCGCAGCGGGGGAACGCGTATTTGGGCTACGGCGGCGTGCGTCATCGCTACCGCCTGAGGCTGCGGCGATTGAGGCACTCCGAGTGATTATTGGAGCTCCTCGCGTACGACGTCAGCAAGCGAAGCCACTTGAGGCTCCCATGAGGGGAACATCTTCTGAAGCTATTCCCGTATGACCGCTCTGATAGGCTCGAGCAGGTCGTCGGTTGCCAGTGATTGTTTGTTTGTTTGTTTGTTTATTCAGACACACATTGCGTGGGTTCAAAGGACTAAAGGCAGATGAACTCTGCCTGACTAAGGTCCCTCCAACCTGGCGTAGTTTGTATAGTTCGTGCGATGGTTGAATTGCCTTCCCGCATTTCCAGTGTCTTCTTGATGCTGGTGTTTTCGCGAAGGAACTCGTCGACGGTCTCCGGTGGGCTTCGTATCAAAGAACAATGATAGCGGCGAACAGAGTCGGCAATCGTCCAAAATATGATCTGCCGGTCAAGCGGCATCAGGTTTTATACATGAGTCATTGGAGGTCCCAGGGTAATGGTTGGTGGCCGCGTGTATTCTAGAAAGGTTTACACAATTCGCGCCGCACATGAAGTCAGATTACGCAAGCTTCGGTGACAAGTGAAAAAACAACCATCGATAACATTGGAGAAACTTCCGATGCATGCGCACTCATCCCGCGCTTAGAGACATTTGTTAGACGGTGAAAAGCGGTCACTCGAAACAGATGAACTAGTACACGTGTCACAATCTGCAGCCATGGAAGCCGAAACATGAATGAGGGAGATAAGACTAGGGAAATTCTCCAAGGCATTGAATATGACGCTTTCCAGATGCTCCTGGCCAAGTATGGTACCACGCTCGCAAGTGTCGTCAGCTACTGCCAAAGCTTTGGCGAATTACGCAGGCAACGAGCGCTCTCCCGTCGCACTGATCCTCCAGTTGCATCCCTAGCGAGCTTGGCGGATGCTCCGGGACATAATGATAATGGCTCTCTGTTCATCATCATCATCATCAGCCTGGTTAAGCCCACTGCAGAGCAAGGGCCTCTCCCATACTTCTCAAAGTACCCCGGTCATGTACTGATTGCGGTCATGTCCCTGCAAACTTCTTAATCTCCTCCGCCCCCCTAACTGTCTGCCGCCTCCTGCTACGCTTCCCTTCCCTTGGAATCCAGTCCGTAACCCTTAATGACCATCGGTTATCATCCCTCCTCATTACATGTCCGGCCCATGCCCATTTCTTTTTCTTGATTTCAGCTAAGATATTGCCACCTGGTGTTTTGAGCCAGCGAACATTCAGCATTGCGTGCCCAGCAAAACGGCGAAGAAGGCGACGAAGTGAAAGATCCCGCGCCAGCTGGAGAACCGTCACTCTGTGCTTGGCATTTTTCGTCTCTGGCTGATCCTACTTTCACTTACTCTTGTGTTAGCGCGTGACAAACTGGTGGAGGTGCGCGGTAATCTAATCTATGCACCACACCCCTCCGAGCAGCAAGAGCTCCAGCCCCGTACCGGTGCTTACGCCTGTACACCGCGACAGCAGAAGGATCCGTGGACAAGCCCCTGAGTTTGGACTCCTCCCAGAGAAAACGGCAGCTCCGACCACGCCAACAGGTATGGAAGACCCAACGCCGATTCATTTTACGCTACTGAATCCGCGAACGCCAAACCCCTTGCACGGCGCCATACATGAGGACGTTGAAGATTGGCTGGTCCACAATGAACGTGTTGCCGCGTTCAACAAGTGGGATGACGCAGAGAAACTGAAAAACTTATATTTCTGCCTTAACGATGGTGCACGTGTTTGATACGAGAACCGTGCAGATGCCCTAAATTCATGGGCAGAATTGAAACGCCGGATTCTTGAGACGTATGCGAGCCCTGATCGCCGGGAGCGAGCTGAGCGTGATCTCCAGTCCCGTATACGAATGCCGAACGAAGGTGTGGCAATTTATGTCGAGGACATGGCGCGTCTCTTTCGACGAGCCGACCCCAGCATGTCGGAAGAAGGTGCGGTACCTGATGCGCGGAGTGAAAAAGCAGCTGTTCTTCGGTCTCGTGCGCAGTCCTCCGAAAACTGTGTCAGGATTTCTTTCTGAAGCCGTCACCATGGAACAGACGCTTCGGCAGCAGGCACCATCATACGAACGCCAAGTGAACGCTGCCTCACCTACGGACTTCTTCAGAGCTCTCGGGGGCCGCGTCGATTTCTTTCGAGAGCTCCTTCGTTCCGTAATCCGCGAAGAACTCCAGAAGCTGTCAGTACCCTCACAGCCGACGCTCAACTCCTTGTCCAGCGTTCTCCGTGACGAAGTCCAGCAAGCGCTAAGAGAACGACCCTTCAACACAGAAGCTCGACCGCTAAGAAATGACAGCTCCCTTATGTCGTATGCGCAAGCTTTGAGGCAACCTGCCCCACCTCCCACCCCGCTTCGCACCGCGTGCCCGGCCATGCTACAGCCCGTCCAAGCGGCCTCCTATTACCAGGACCACTGACAGGCCCCAAGGAAATCAGACGTGTGGCGGGCACCTGATCGCCGTCCCCTTTGCTTTCACTCTGGCGAAGCTGGGCACGTCTACCGACAGTGCTCGTATCGAGAGCTCGGACTACGCGGATTTTCAGCAAACTCGCCGCGACATAGGTTCGGCCAGCGTCCTCCTGAAAGTGAACGATACGTTGCCCAGCAGTGCGGATCCCCATCAACTCGACACCGGTCACGCTCCCCTTCGCCGCGGCGGTTTTCTCCGACTCGCCATACGTATTAGAGCGGGGTTCCGGGTCGGTCGCCCAGCCCGCGCCGGGAAAACTAACCACAGCGGGCTTCGGGGGCGAGGCCGCTCAATCTGGACGCGCTCAAGGACCCCCACTGACGCGTACGCGGACCGAGGATACATCGACGACGACAGTACCTGCTGATCACAGAAAAAGAATTTCCTTGGACATTCCTGTACTGCTCGACGGTCGTGAATTGACTGCTTTAGTGGACACTGGAGCGGATTATTCTATAACCAGCGAAAAACTGGCCACCCCTCTGAAGAAAGTGACGATGCCTTGGAATCAAACGCCAGTTCGCACAGCTGGCGGGCACATCGTCACCCCACTCGGCATGTGCACGGCAAGAATACAGATTCGCGGCTCTACGTTTGTTGCCAGCTTGAGCATTCTCCCTCAGTGTTCTCGAGACCTAATCATCGGCATGGACTTTCTCAGGGAGCACGGCGCTATCATCGACATTCGACAACGCCTCGTCACTTTCTCGACAAAGAGCGCCGCAGCGACGACCAACACCATCCACCCTCGAGCACCTCTTCGTGTCATCGACGACGCTGTCAGGTTACCACCACGTGCAAGTGTCATGGTTCAGGTGGCATGTGACAGACTCTTACACGGCGAAGCGGTCGCAGAAAGCAATCGCTCTCTCCTGCTTTCTCAAGGTGCTTGCGTAGCAAGAAGCCTTATTGATCTTCATGATGGCCACTGTGAGGGTGTTGTCACGAACTTCAGCTGCGAACACCGGCACATTTTCCCCGGTACTGTCATCGCCTACGCCGATCCGATCGCCGATGTCACTGAGTGTTTTGTTTCCGAGGCAATCGACAATGCTGAACCATCTATACGCAACGTCGACATTAATCCAACGCTTCCTGAAGAGATCAAACACCTACGCGAGCTGTTGCTTGAGTTCCACTCTGGCTTTGCACGGTCATCGAAGATACGTGAAACGTCGATTACGAAACACCGTATCATCACCTATGACGATGTGTCCCCCATACGGCAACAGCCTTATCGTGTTTCCCCGCCCGAACGACATGCGATTCAAACGCAGGTGAAGGAAATGCTTCAAGACGGCGTAATACAGCCTTCATGCAGTCCCTGGTCATCACCAGTCGTTCTCGTTAAAAAGAAAGATGGCACGCTTCGGTTTTGTATTGACTACCAGAAGCTAAACGACGTCACAAAGAAAGACGTGTACCCGTTGCCTCGTGTCGACGATTCTCTGGACAGACTGAGGCGCGCGAAGTATTTCTCCTCTATCGATCGGAAAAGTGGCTACTGGCAAATTGAAGTAGATGAGCGGGACCGCGAGAAAACTGCGTTTGTGACTCAGGACGGCCTTTACGGATTTAGAGTACTCCCTTTCGGCCTCTGTTCCGCGCCAGCCACATTCCAGCGAATGATGGATACAGTTCTAGCTGGCCTCAAATGGAAAAGCTGCCTCGTCTATCTCGATAATGTCGTTATCTTTTCGGAGACTTTTGACGAGCACCTTCGACGCCTTCTGAATATACTCGAAGCCATTCGATCGGCTGACCTTACACTCAAGCAAGAGAAATGCCATTTTGGTTACGAGGAACTGAAGTTCCTTGGTCATGTCGTGAGCGCGGCAGGTGTTCGGCCCGATCCCGAGAAGACTGATTCCGTAGCTGCTTTTCCCACTCCAACCGACAAGAAAAATGTCCGACGGTTTTTGGGCTTGTGTGCCTATTATCGACGCTTCATTGAAAATTTTTCGAAGATTGCAGAGCCGCTATTTCGCCTTACACGTGACGACGTGCCATTCCTCTGGACTGATGAACAACAGACTGCCTTTGCGGAGCTACAACGTCGATTGTCTTCTCCTCCCGTGCTCGGTCACTTTGAGGATGCTGACACAGAAGTACGCACTGACGCCAGCAATATCGGTCTCGGAGCTATCCTGGTGCAACGGAAAGACGGAACTGAACGAGTTATCGCCTACCCGAGCCGCACCCTGTCACGGGCAGAGTCCAATTATTCCACCACAGAGAAGGAGTGCCTCGCGGTTATTTGGGCTACTACAAAGTTTAGGCCGTATCTCTATGGGCGACCATTTAAAGTTGTGACCGATCATCACCCTTTGTGCTGGTTGACCAACCTCCGAGACCCCTCTGGACGATTGGCACGTTGGAGTCTGCGACTCCAGGAATTTCACGTCACCATCGTATACAAGTCCGGTAGGAAACATGAAGATGCTGACACGCTATCAAGAGCACCTGTTGAATCTCAGAATGCTGACGAGGAAGACGACAGCGCCTTCCTGGGAGCCCTCAGCAGACCGGACCTGCTCGCTAAACAACTATCGGACGCTGAGTTAAGGCCCATCATTGATTACTTAGAAGTCGGCATCGCGCCCATTCCTCGCCCACTTTCGCGACGGTTGTCGTCATTTTGCCTTCGAGAGGGCATCTTATACAAAAGAAACACAGGTGCCGGCGACAAACCACATCTTCTAGTAGTGCCTCAAGCCCTTCGCGACGACATCCTTTTAGCCTGCCACGACGAGCCGACATCTGGTCACTTGGGTTACTCAAGGACTCTGGACACGGTACGGCCACCGTACTACTGGCCTAGACTGACTGCTTGCGTCAAACGCTACGTGAAAGGATGCCGTGAATGCCAGCGCCGAAAGTCACCACCCTTCAAGCATGCAGGCCTTCTACGACCCATCGACCCTCCGCGTACGCCGTTTGATCAAGTTGGAATGGACCTACTTGGACCATTTCCCTTGTCTTCCTCCGGCAATAAGTGGATCATTGTCGCAACTGATTACTTAACGCATTACGCTGAGACGAAGGCACTACCACGCGGGACAGCATCTGAAGGTGCCCAGTTTTTTATGCATCACATTGCGCTTCGGCATGGTGCACCATTATTCATCATCACTGACCGAGGGACGGCATTTACGGCGAAGCTTCTGGACAACATCTTGAAGTTGAGTTACACGAGTCATCGAAAGACCACTGCATACCACCCTCAGACTAACGGCTTGACAGAAAGACTAAACAAAACACTGGCAGACATGCTCTCTATGTACGTCGATATGCAGCACAAAATGTGGGACGAAATCCTGCCCTACGTAACGTTTGCGTACAACACTGCCACACAGGAAACTACACGATTTACGCCGTTTTGCCTCGTTTATGGTCGAGATGTTGAAACTAGGCTAGACACCATGATTCCATATGAAGATATCGATCAGCTCGACAGTTAGCTCCTTACGTCGAGGAGTACATTCAGCGTGCGGAGGAAGCACGTCAACTGGCCCGTGTCCACATAAGACAGCAGCAGTGTACAGATGCCATAAGGTACGATGGTACGACGACCGAACCCATTTTTTTGCCTGGTGTGCATACCCGTATGAGTGCTAGCGCGTTTCCCCCCTTTCTTATGTCTTACCTAATGTGCGTACTTTCCGTGTACGTCTTGTGTTTGAGCATCGAGTCGATGCTTCCTAGGGTGGGGGAATAATGGCACCTGGTGTTTTGAGCCAGCGAACATTCAGCATTGCGTGCCCAGCAAAACGGCGAAGAAGACGACGAAGTGAAAGATCCCGCGCCAGCTGGCGAACCGTCACTCTGCGCTTGGCATTTTTCGTCTCTCGCTGATCTTACTTTCACTTACTCTTGTGTTAGCGCGTGACAATATCATTAACTCGCGTTTGTTCTCTCACCCGATCTGCTCTTTTCTTATCCCTTAACGTTACACCTATCATTCTTCTTTCCATAGCTCTTTGCATCGTCTTCAATTTAGGTAGAACCCTTTTCGTAAGCCTCCAGCTATCTGCTCCGTAAGTTACTACTGGTAAGACACAGCTGTTATATGCTTTTCTCTTGAGGGATAATGGCAACCTGCTGTTCATGATCTGAGAATGCCTGCCAAACGTACCCCAGCCCACTTATTTTTCTGATTATTTCCGTCTCATGATCCGGATCCGCAGTCACTACCTGTCCTAAGTAGATGTATTCCCTTGCCACTTCCAGTGCCTCGCTACCTATCGTAAACGGCTGTTCTCTTCCGAGACTGTTAAGCATTACTTTAGTTTTCTGCAGATTAATTTTTTGACCCACACTTCGGCTTTGCCTCGCCAGGTCAGTGAGCATGCATTGCGGCTGGTCCTCTGAGTTACTAAGCAAGGCAATATCATCAGCGAATCGCAAGTTACTAAGTTATTCTCCATTAACTCTTATCCCCAATTCTTCCCAATCAAGGTCTCTGAATACCTCCTGTAAACACGCTGTGAATAACATTGGAGAGATCGTATCTCCCTGCCTGACGCCTTTCTTTATTGGGAGCTTGTTGCTTTCTTTATTGACTACTGTAGCTGTGGAGCCGCTATAGATATCTTTCAGTATTTTTACATACGGCTCGTCCACACCCTCATTCCGCTGTGCCTCCATGACTGCGAAGGTTTCGACTGAATGAAATGCTTTCTCGTAATCAAGGAAAGCTATATATAAGGGTTGGTTATATTCGCACATTTCTCTATCACCTGATTGATAGCGTGAATATGGTCTATTGTTGAGCAGCCTTTACGGAATCCTGCCTCGTCCTTTGGTTGACGGAAGTCTAAGGTGTTCCTGATTCTATTTGCCATTACCTTAGTAAATACTGTGTAGGCAACGGACAGTAAGTTGATCTGTCTATATTTTTTGAAGTCTTTGGCATCCCCTTTCTTATGGATTTGAATTATGTTAGCGTTTTTCCAAGATTCAGGTATGCTCGAAGTCATGAGGCATTGCGTATTCAGGGTTGCCAGTTTTTCTAGAACAATCTGCCCACCATCCTTTAACAAATCTACTTTTACTTGATCCTCCCCAGCTGCCTTCCCCCTTTGCATAGCTCCCAAGGCTTTCTTGACTTGTTCCGGCGTTACTTGTGGGATTGCAAATTCCTCTAGACTATTATTGTTGTGGTTGCCACTGGTACTGCATAAATCTCTATAGAACTCTTCAGCCACTTGAACGATTTCCTCCATATCAGTAATGATATTGCCGGCTTTGTCTCTTAACGTATACATTTGATTCTTGCCTATTCCTAGCTTCTTCTTGACTGCTTTTAGGCTTCCTCCATTCCTTAGAACGTGCTCAATTATATCCATATTATACTTCCTTATGTCAGCTGGATTACACTTGTTGATTAACTTCGAAAGTTCTGCCAGTTGTATTCTACCTGTATGGTTAGAGGCTTTCATACATTGACGATTCTTGATCAGATCTTTCCTCTCCTGCGATAGCTTACTGATAATTCTTCCTAACGGAGTTGCCACCGACTTCTATTGCAGATTTTTTAGTGATGCCCATAAGGTTATCGTTCATATCTTCAACACTAAACTCCTCTTCCTGTGTTAAAGCCGAATACCGGTTCTGTAGCTTGATCTAGAGTTCCTCTATTGTCCCTCTTACCGCTAACTCATTGATCGGCTTCTTATGTACCAGTTTCTTCCGTTCCCTCCTGAAGTCTAGGCTAATTCGAATTCTTACCATCCTACGGTCCCTGCAGCTCACCTTGCCGAGCACGTCCACATCTTGTATGAACCCAGGGTTAGCGCAGAGGATAAGGTCTACTTCATTTCTAGTCTTATCATTCGGGCTCCTCCACGTCCACTTTCGGCTATCCCGCTTGCGGAAGAAGGCATTGATTATCCGCGTATTATTCTGTTCCGCAAACTCTATTAATTGCTCCCCCGTGCTATTTCTAGTGCCTATGCCATATTCCCGCACTGCCTTCTATCCAGCCTCCTTCTTGCCTACCTAGGCATTGAAGTCGCCTATCAGCATAGTGTATTTTAAGGCGATAGCGTTAAGGAGCTCGTGTCGCAGAAAACCCGGTGGTGTCGGCATCCGCGGCGTTGAACGTGAGTGATAAATCCCAGAAGGCACTTCATAACTAAAAGAACATCTTGCAAGATGGGCTGGTGGGAATCGAACCCGGGTCTCCGGAGTGTGAAACGGAGACGCTACCACTCAGCCACGAGTTCGTTCCTTCAAAACGGGACAAAATCGCCTCTAGTCAATGCGGTGTTGCCTTCGAAACGTGCAGTAGAAAGTTATACTGCGGTTTATATCGGTAATTATGACCATGTAACTTACAAGAGTCGCAGTTTCAGGAGTAGCGGAGTACGTTTCCGCCAAATTTCTTCTGCGCTCTGCGCACACGCAGAGCCATCTTGCTGCAAAAACCGAAGACCCCCTCCTCGCAATGTACGGCGCTGCCCCGACACGCGGCGCGCCAATCCCCCCATGATCGCTTCCGCTTTCATGGCGCGTCGGGGCCCGCCTATCTGTGCCGATCGCGACGTTTGGCTGGCGTAGCGCGTTTGAGTAGGCGGTGCGAACGGGGTGCGATAACACTATCGCGTTCCACTCTTGAAGGCGAAGCTTAAGCGTCCTCCAATTTTTGTTTTCACTCTACCCATCACCGATTCCACGTCTTCATAGAAGCTTTCGACTTCCTGGTCATCATGACTGGATGTAGGGGCGTACACCTGTACAACCTTCAATTTGTGCTTCTTATTTAGGTCCACAACAAGATCTGCCACTCTCTCGTTAATATTATAGAATTCCTGTACATTACCAGCTATATTCTTATTAATAAGCAGTCCGACACCTAGTTTTCACCTCTCCGCTAAACCCCGGTAGCATAGGACGTGCCCGCTTTTTAGCACTGTATATGCTTCATCTGCCCTTAACTGAGCCCTATTATATCCCATTTACTGCCCTCTAATTCCTCCAATAGCACTGCCACACTCGCCTCACTAGATAACGTTCTAGCGTGAAACATTGCCAGGTTCAGATTCCAATGGCGGCCTGTCCGGATCCAGGGATTCTTAGCACCCTCTGCTGCGTCGCAGGTCTGACCGTCGCCGTGGTGAGTTGCTTCGGAGCTGCTGCGGACTGAGGGCCGGGGTTTGAATGTTGGGTTCATATGGTAGGTTGTGGCCAAGTGCTGCACCAGGGTGGCCAATTCTGCTCTGGTGAGGCAGTGTATTGCCGGATCTGGTCAACGGGATCGTACAGCACTCCAGGCCTGTTTGTGCAATTTTATCAGCACGCGGATTTTTTTTATCCAGTGAAAAATAGCGCGGCACCGGGATTCGAACCACGGTCCTCTTGAACGCGAGGCGGATGCTCTACCTCCACGCCACCGCTGCACCCTGCACGTCGGGCTCTCTTTTGCCTGACGTGAAAGCCTTCATTCGTGAAGAGGTGGCGTGCCAGGTCTCCCTGCTGCCCCTCACCCAGGAGCCTGGTCAACCATTGTCTTAGGCGCAGTAGCAGGCCTACCGCGAGCAGGCTGCAGAGGTTCTCCCACCGTTCCACCACCAAGCTCATATTACCGCACCGTTCACTTACGAGGTAGTCGCGTCACGTCCTAGACTGACGACGCTTCCCTACTCGATGCCACAGCTACGCTGCTCGACGTCACTGCTTCCGGCTCTACTCTCAGCATTTCGAATGCCCCGTGACTACTTCTGGCCGCAATATCTCTGACGCACGCTGGACAACCGGTCAGCATGTTTCGCCTGTGGTTTGTCGGGCCATTCGGCAGGCTTTTAATGCAATAGCTTTGAGGAGCCGATTGAAGAAATGTTTACTTCGACAAGCCTAATGAGAAAAATACATGTGCACGTCGTGTACAAAGAGAACATCAAAAACAATGTCACATTACATCAGCAGCTAGGGCCCATTACGATGAAACAACAAACGTTGAGGTTACATAAAAGTCTGACAGGTGTCAGCTAATAGTGTGCATCACGAGTACTTTCGGTTGGCGGACCAGACAACTGAATTCCTATGGCAGCAACAACTACGTAGACTCCGAGAACAGCAGCCACAAAAGAAGCGGTCGGCCCCGCAGAACCTCGTCCATATTCCAGAGTCTGTTGCTTTGCCTGAAGAGATTCGAGAGGTCCTATCTCTCGGGCCAAAGTTTGCCGTCCAAACCAAAAGGCCCCCCAGAGAACTTCTGTCCTACGTTCGAGATGTCTCAAGGCTTGTCCCAGACCACGAGGTAGGCCGTATCGTATCGGAAGGTGTGGATGCACTTCAAAGGTGCAAGCAACCGAAGGCGAGGATTTCGGTGAAACGGGTGGCCTCTTCACTCGTGGACAGTTCGCTGTGTGTAATTCCTGCCGATAAAGAAGGCAGTTTTGCTGTGTTACCTGCTGTAGACTTTAACGCCAAGGCTCTAGAGGCCATCAGTGCCACGTTTAACTGTCATAGGGAGGTGTCGCTGGCCAAGGTAAAGGCTGTGGCAAAGCGCATGTGCAACAGACTTAATCTGCAAAAATTAACCAAGGCCTTTGAAAACAGCAAGCGAAATCATCTACAAGTTTTCTTCAGTGCCAAAACGCATAAACCCGGTGCTCCGTTACGCGTTATTGTGTCAGAAATCGATACTTGGCAAAAGCCGTTGGGGGTGTTTTTACAACAAAAGTTGGGCCTTCTGCCTGTCAGCGACCCTTTCCTCGTTAAGAGCTCAGATACTGTGATTGATTTTTTGAAGTCACATTCTGACCGTGGTCTTCAGGCGTTTTCTATTGATGTAAAGGAGCTTTATTATTCCTTGCCGCATAGAAGCGTACTGTCCTGTGTCGAGCAATGTATTGATAAGTATGGTGCTGTTTCCTTCCAGAATGAGGCCGGCATGTCTTGCAGTCAATTTTTAGAACTTTTACAGATTTATCTTAATTCCACCTTTATCACTTGGGATAACCAATGTTTTTTGTAGAAGAGCGGAGTTTGTTTTGGCTCTTGCATTGCTCCCATTCTTAGTGACTTGTTTTTATCCTGTTTAGACCGTGACATTTCTTTACAAGTGCAAGGCACTGCAGTTTTTAAAACATTTAGATACGTTGATGACTTTTTAATTTTCATTGACTGCTCTTCTGATGCCTTCATTCTGGAAAGTAAGAAAGCGTTAGAAACGTTTCAGAAGTGCTTACTCGTGAGATGCCGGTAGATAGGTCTCTTCGTTTTCTTGATCTTCGCCTGAACTTTCAGGACAGCCACACGTGTTGGTCGTATGAGCCGCGAGCCAACAAACCACTTCTGCCGTATACGTCCGCACATTCTAAGCTTGTTAAGCGGGCCATTATCAGCTTGTGCTTCAAGAATACCCTTAGCAAGTCTTGCTGTCATGTTGTGGACGCAAGCTTAGCAGCGCAAACTTTATGGTTGTCCCTGGCTGGATATCCTAGGGTGGTGCTAGTGTCTGTCGCGGAACGCATCTTAAGAGAAACGCGATCCAGCACGCAGAAGTCAGTTGCCGATGCCCCTTCTGGCATACGTCCTAAAGTAAGTGCCATACCATACATACACGGGATATCCCACAACTTGAAAAAGATTGCCCAAAGGGCGAACGTAAGAGTTGTTTTTTCTGCTCCCGATAAGCTCGGCAAGCTTTGCAGGCTGACTGATCCAAATGCCGTCCCTTCCGATAAGTGCAGAAAGCATCACCGAAAAAAGTATGTCGAGTGTGTACACCGGGTGGTGTACAACCTCCCGCTTTCATGTGGGAAGATATATATCGGACAAACTGGGCGTTGCCTCAATGATCGGCTCCGCGAACACAGCAACTATGTAAAAAACGGCTCAGGTGGTTTCTTGGCGATCCGCTGTCGCGATCATGGGTGCAAGCCTCTTGAGGATCAATGCACGATTGTTTCCCGTGGCAGAACGCAGCTCATCCGTGAGATATCTGAAGCGCAGATGATCGCGAAATTGGGTGATGCGTGTGTTAGCTTCCCGTCTCTGGCTCTCACAGAAAAAGAATTACGTTACTTGGACGCGGCGTCACATGACACGTAACCATGTTACATGACTTCGCACTTCATTTCCGTGTAAGCGCATGCGCGATCTACGTTGCCTGCCATGTATAAAATGACGCAGTGGCACAATAAACTTAGTTGAAAGTTTGCGCTTGGTGTGTCGTCTTCTTTCACGTCCGTGTCGTTTTTTATGTCGCGCAATATCATTTAAGCAATGGATTACCAACTTGCCCGGAATGCTGCTCTCATTAATTGGACTGGCATGCGAGTGCATATATCAGTAGTGCCCTAGCCCGTATCGCGCTCATCAGAAAATTGACTGATAACGTGCGGCCGTCTAAACCGTACGTACAGTGCGCTCCCTTCCTCAAACGATGGTTTAAAAACACCTCTCCCACGCCATAAAACACAGCATTTGTCAGGGAAAAGGCATCAAACGCAAAACTAGCCTTAAAATTTGACATGTCAAGGCATGACCAGAAATTACATTCTTTCAACAAAAGCAGGTCGACGCCCCGTGCTCGCGCGAACTGCAGCACCTCGTTCGGTTTGACGACAGACTGGAATTCTGCGAGAGGAAATTCTACGAGAGGAAATGCACCGTCTCCATGGTGCAAGCGTAAAATGTCATGTTTACAGGCCTAATTAAAGGGTTCCGCGCACGCTGGAACCTCATGCGTGCAACATTTTCGGGTGTTTTCATTTGCTCTCTTTATGCCAGCTGCTCCGGTCCGTTTCTGTCTCGTGCGCTCTCTTTATCTCCTGCTCATTAAGGTCCATTGCTACTGCCATGAGGAGAAGGTCGGCAGCTTGACTCACTGGATCCTTTAACAACGAGTCCGTTCTTCGCGGTATACGAAATCCGCTAGCTTGAGCAAGTAGTCTCTCGTGTGGTGCCCGGTGTCCGCATCTGCCGGAGCTGGGGGCGGTGGCCACGGTCTTCCGGATAATATAGCCATGCGGTGAGCTCTCCGCCTGGCACGCCGTCTTCGTGCGCTGCCAAATCCGCTGACTCGTCGATAAGGAGTTGTAGGCAATAGGCTGTGTCGCTTGAGCTTGCCTCGGTTGCGCGGACTTCGGTAGTGCTCTTCTCAGAAGAGGGGAGTGATGAAAACTGGTCATCTTCCTAGGATTCTGAAGCCTCCTAGGAAGACAAGGGTTCGGAACGTTCGTTGCGGCATGGTTCTTCAGGCGAAACCTGTAGATCGGGGTACCGGTAGCCTTGAATTGTACTTTTGGGAGCTTATCATGCTCTTGTTAGTCGCCGTCTTCTCCTTCGCTGCTGACAGAGGTGTTAGTGTTTCAGGGAACCGCGGCATAGCATCTGGGCAAGAAGCAGTACGTGGTGACGTGGTTCCCGGCGACAAGGGGACGTGCACTTGACTGTCTCGTGACCAAAGACTTCGCACCTTTCGCAACGTGGTGTCCGCATGCCTTTCCTAGGTGTCCTTCAGTCTGACACCATGAGCACACCTTCCAAATTTTTCGGTAGTCGAACATCATGCGATGGCCTTGTACTGACATAAAACTTCCCACTGGCTTCGCTATTTCCATGCGAATGACCCTTGCACCGGTAGTGATCTTGGGTGTTCCTTTGAACTGTGATTCTTGAATTCCAAGAACTATTCCATTCGGTGAGAGAACTGTCGCATGTGTGGCGCCTCCCCTGCACGGTGGGACACGGAAGCAGGAAATGTAGAGGGCTCGTGGTCCGACTTGGGCGACTGGGACCGAGGCGCCATTCAGAACGAAGGAGGCCCGGGACGATAGTTTGGCAGTGGCTTCTGCGAAAGCGACAGCTGCGCTGAACTTCACTTCTCCCATGTGTTGCAGGGTCTTAAAGTTCTGCGCCTACGGTTTCTTAGATGGCGCCGATTATTTCATCAATGCTGCTGCTCGTTGGCGCGCTCAAAGTGAAGCAGTGCGCCTTAGGTGGCCGTTTACGGAACGACATCCTGGTTGAGTTAGATGGCTAGGTGTAGCCCTGACTATAACGGCGGTACGCGCGACGCCTGTGTGTTGTTCACGTTGCTAGATCGCGCGAAAGTCACCCTCATCGTGCGCGAGCTTATCACTGGACAAAACTTTCGTCGCAGAAAATCCGGTATCGGTGTGGAACGTCGTTTCGGCAAAACGATTTTTGAACCACCCATACCGAGGCCTTCCATATGCCGCGAGAAATGGACTGGACTAATACACATTCTGACAATAATATGCGTGGAATGATCGTAAACTACGAATTACACACAACTTACAGACACGGTGGCTCCCGGATTGTAATTTGAATATATGAGAAAACATAATTTTGTTACGAAAAAACTCAAACAATCCCCTTTTCCAGCGTTTCTACCATGCATAGACCGCAGACGGCGACTGCCAATCGCGTCCGCCGGCGCTTCAATATCTCTGAGTCCACGGAGCGGCGCGCCCGCTTGCTTTATGCACTTCCAGATGGCGCTCGCCTCTGCCGCGTCGCGGCCGATGCAAGAGGCCGCATCTCTACCAGAAAGCCCGCCTTGTTACATAGCCTTCGCCGCGAGCGTTTCCCGGGAAACATTGCGCTTAAGCGCCCTCCAAATGTTTTGTCGCCGCCGCCATCCGCAATCGGACGTCATGACTGGACCGCATGTAACTGCAGCCCACTGCGATGCCGATTAGAACCAACCGCCGAACTTTCGGAACGCTCGTGAAAACTTCAGCAGCCGTGCTTCTACATTACCGCGTCAACGCTCGGTATCACCGCTGCGTCGTCGCCCTCCTTCAAACGGGAGAAACTGAGGGTTGCAGTTCCGGAAGCGCAAGCTGCAAGCTTTTCGAAGTGCCGAAGGCCTGCACACATGCCGCAAAATGTTATATGAGTCGAAGGAGTCGCTGTTTGCCTTAGTCGATACGAGCGCAGCAGTTCTTGTTATATGTGAGACGCTATGCCGACGACTCTGTGAGGTCATGACGGCTCTTACTGGCATTGTACTTCACACAACCAGCACTCAGCCCAACCAATCGTCTGCTGCTTCCACTGCAAGACTGATTATATAGACTATTCTCTATAACATCGAGTTTGTTCTGCTGCCTTCTTTCTCTCACGATGTAACTTAGGGTGGGACTTCTGTCGCATCATAGTGCTGTAATTGACTGCGCCCATGCTGAAGTCGCGCTGTGTGTCCTCTTACACACTGCACCGGATATTGTGGCCGCTAAAAGAAGGGATTGTTGGCACCACCAATGCGGGTCCCTACAGAAGGTGCGGTGCTCGTCGATTTGTCGTGTTCACCTGTGCTGATGCTCCTGTCCTGTTCACGCCGCTATCACTGTTAGTACTGCTCAGACTTTTGCCGCTTCCATTTCCCATTCTAAACGTTAGCCCTGGTTCCGCCACTATGCTCCTTCATGGTTAGTCTGTCTGTTGTATCTATGTCATTGATGTTCTTCAGGCACTGAAACTTCCTGGTTCCTCTTCTGCCGTACCGCTCAAGGTCACTTCTTTTGCATTGACATTGTAAATTTTGTTCTACTAGAGCAGCGTTTTCTTCTCATTATGTCTATTAGCTGGAAGTGCCTTTATTGTTTCTTAATTTTGCCTTTTTTCGTCCATAACAGACGTATTTTCTTGTATTGTTATGCGCTTGTTAGAGTTTCAAAACTGAAACAAATGAAAGTAATGTTCAGTGTACCACCTGCTTTATGCCCATTCCTGTGAAAGACTGAATGGAATTGACAGTATTGTGAAATAAATACGTAACTTCTCCTTCCACTGGCCATCTGTTGGTGCCGAAGTGTAATTCTTCTGTTGATGCCGTCCTTTCCACAGAACACCGCGAGCAGCTTCTTTTTCTACGTGACCAGTTCCCCACTTCCTGCGATTGTACCTCGCAGACCTTCGGTTGTCCTGGGCAATATTGACACTGGATCACCACGTCCGCTACGGCAACGCCCATATGCTGTCTCGGCAGCAGAACGGCGGCTAACCATTGACGAGGTGGTAGGCATGCTTCAACCTGCCGTCATTCAGCCGTCCCGTAGTCTGTGGTCGTCCCTAGTAGTTAGTGCTCGTGCGAAAAAAAGGTGGCTCTATTCAATTGCCCGTTGGTTACCGTCGCCTCAGTAAAATTACATTGAAGAAAGTCCATCCCTTCCACGTATTGACGATGCCCTTGATTTTTTTCCACCATTTGAATAATTTTTGCCGTTAAACGTGTGGTCTTGCAACTGATAAGTTCCTGTAGGCGCGTCTAAACATCCTAAGACTGCATTCGTAACACCTGACGGGTTCTATGAATTTGCCGTTACGCTGTTTGGTCTCTGCAATGCGCCTGCCACTATTGAGCACATGTTGAACAACACCCTTCGAGGCGTAAGGCGAAACGTCTGCCCATCCTATAACAATAACATCGTTGTATTTTCTCTGAATCTTCCGATTCTTCTTACCCGTCTCCATGAGACTGTGACGTGCGACAAAACGTCTGGCCTTCAGCTTACCAAGATGTGTTGCTATGCTGCCCGCAAATTAAGTCCATGCTCGCGCCAACTTCTTGAAACCAACGTCACTTTTATGCGGCCCTGTTCCTACATCCGTCGTTTTCTGCGCAATTTCGCCACCATCATTGCACCTTTGACGAAGCTTCTAAGCGCTGGCACCGACATCTCCACTTGGTCGTTTGAATGTTATGTCGCCTTCCAGACTCTTCGACACATGTTAACATCTCCTCCCATCCGCCGTCACTACGATCCCTAGGCCCCTGAGAAAGTACCTACTCATGCCAGTGGTGTCGGCCTTTGTGCAGTACTATGCAGACTATGTTGTCGCCAACGCGAGTCGCCCACTCGCAAAGGGCGATACCAAGTATTCTGTCACTGAAGAAGAGTGTCTGGCCATCGTATAGGCTCCAATGTAGTTGCAACCTTACCTCTATGGCCGTCCTCGCTACCTAATCACGGACCATCACGCTCTGTGCCGGTTGTCGTTCCTAAAGGATCCCTCTGGCCGTCTTCGCTCTGCACTTTGGCTGCAAGGGTATGATATACAAGTACTGTACAGAACTGGCCGGAAGCACACTGACACGGATGCCCTTTCTCGATTTGCGCTACTATATGATGCTTCGTCAGTCTCGGCGCTCGACTTCGATTCTATGTCGTCGAAGCAGCTGAAGGATTCCTGAATTGTTAGCGTCATTAATATCCTGTTCACCCCAACTGCCGCCTCGTCTTCCCTAGCGCTCTGCCGTCAAGCCGCTAATTTTCCTGCGCTCCAAAACTTGTTCTATTGCCGGAATTATGCTCATGCCGTCCAAAGTGGCTCTTGGTAGTACCGCGTCACATGTACGTGTGCTGCCAACCCACAGAGTAGTCAACCCACAGAGTGCTCATGCGAGAACGTTGAAGACATATGCGAGGTTGCACCGGTGCGTTTACTGGCGTGAACTGTACACCTTGGTTCGCAAGTACGTTCGTAGTTGCGCCGCTTCCAAGTGATGCAAGGCGCCTCCTAAGCTTTCGGCCGGCACACTAAAACCTCTACATTGCCCAGAACTTGCTTTCCACTGCTCGACATTGACATTATGGTCTACTTCCGCCCATTACCTCGGGGAACAGATGAATAATTAATGGTGCCGACTAGGTCACCCACTCTCTGAGACAGCATCCCCTCCTGCCGCAACAGCACGTGAGGTTGGTTTCATCGCTCTACGCAATTTCGTGCTTCGACGCGGTGCCCGTCGTGAACTTCCCAGGCCTTCTGTGTTTGCCTAAGTTATCGAAGCCCTCGTTATCGAGCGTACGTAACTCACCGCACGTTGACGGCCGACCACCCACAAACTAACGGGTTAACTGAGTTCTTCAATCGCAGTATTGGCGAAATACTCCCTACGTACGTCGCGTCCAACCATTTTAATTGCGACATGGTTCACCCTTTTGCACCGTGCGCTTATAACCCCGCAACGCAAGCGGCTACTGGCTTCTCACCATTTTTTTCTATTGTATGGAAGAGTACCATCGTGCACGTTGTACAATAAACTGCTATACCATCCTCATGCCTCCCAATGGCGGCCCATTTCAGAACTCGCCAAGTACGCAGAATAGTGTAGGGAACTTGCGCGCATTTTGGCAACGGAATATGAAGCACACACGACAATGGCTTAACCCCTACAACATTCCGCACCGGCTCTGTTGCTAAGCTATGAATTCCAACCAACGTCCTGGGCGTTCCGTGTAAACATTTGGCCCAGTGTCATAGACCCTACCGCATCATCTACCGTACGTCTCCAGTGAACTATACGATCGGGCCTCTCATGCCATTTGAAGACATGCGCCATCGTGGCCGGGACAGCGTACACGTCAGCTATCTCAAACCGTACTACTATGGTTAAAACACGTTGGCGGGTTAGTTGCTTAGAATCCATGGTAAAGTCCATAAGCGCGACAGAACGAGGACGTAGAAAGAAACAGATTCACAGTTTCTGTGTATCTGTTTCTTTCTACGTCCTCGTTCTGTCGCGCTTATACACTCTACCACGGATGCGTACTACTATCCCGTTATCATACCTTCGCCATAAATCGCCAGGACGGCTCCTTTTCTCTTCCAGGGCCATTTCAATGAATAACACCTTGACAATCTCTCCTGCGGCTTATCCACCGAAGAGTGCAAGGGCGCATGCAATGGCGCTGCAGCTGGCGCTTGCGTTCACCTGGGTCTGCTCAGCTGCTCTGCGCTGGACCCTACGTGGCTGTGCCTACGGCTTCCTAGTAACCGTCAATAAAACCAGCAGCGTTACCAATATTATCGCAAAACAGGAACAATTAGCAGCTAAATGCTTAAAAAGTGAATAACAAAGAAAATCCCAGACAATACAACAACGTTGAGAAGAAAACAGAAGCACTTCCAACAAAGGTATGTGAAACTACTGAACTGCAAGATCTTGTGCAGCAGGAGAAAGACAGACACGGCAGAAATTGCTGTATTAGAAAGAGGGAACCAAACTAGTAGTAGGACAATGAAACAAAGCACGCTATAGAATAGCGCAAGCAGGTGTCTAGGCATCGTTGTGAAGCCAAAAAGTCGGAATTACACACAAAGAACAAGTGCTTCTTAAATGGAACAAGCACCGAGAAAACAAAACAGTGGCGACCTAGCTCATGCCAGAAAAAAAAACATACAAGTGAAATATGGGTGCATAACATTCGCAAAAGCGACAGAGACGCACCAAAATGATTCTGCAACCATGTAATAACACGTGGAGCTCCAACCAGAAATTCGTCAACGGTTACAAGGGATGAAGTCGGTAACGTCTTCGAAAGCGGCTGTGCGCTGCGGAACTTCAGCGATGTCAAGACCGTTAACGTCGGCAAGAAACAACGCGCAGACCCTGATCAAACAGATCCAAGAATAACCGAGAACTATCATAGATAAAAGCTTATCGTAAGAAACCTTTACTGGAACGAAGCAAACGAAAATGTCCCTAACAATTTGGCTCCAGGGCCCGTTGAAGTGCCAATACATCTAAGAAGCTGCGCTCAAAGAGCGAGACCCTGCTTAATAGTGCCATAGCGCAAGAAATTAAAACAAAATAATTCGGTTACATAGGCGATGTTTATACAGTGCTGACTAACTCCCAGGTCCTCTGCCATAGAGGAATCCCAGATAAGAAGCAGTAGGATTCCAAACCCATTAGGGCATAGCGGGCAAGATTGGGGAATTGTGCAGCATCATAGAGAGCGTAGCAGCAGTCGTAACCAAACAATAAGAGGTAGTGATAAAGGTAGTACAAGCCTAGCCTCCAACATGTAGTCATGATAATAATGAATTATAAAGTTTTATGACGATGCTGTATAAGCGATGAGAAAAGTGCAAACTCAGTATACTGTAGTATTGGGCGACTTCAATGCAAACGTGGGGGAAAATCTGACTGGTGAACAACTAGTTGGCAACTACGGCGTCGATTTTAGGATAGCTAAAGGAGTTATGCTGGTACAATTTGCGGAAAAGGATAAGCTACGAATAATAAAAACATCTTGAGGAACCGTAGGAACAAAAAGTGGAGCTGGAAAAGCCTTAATGGTGAAACAAGAACTGAAATAGATTTCATACTTTCTGCCCATCCCAGTATAATGAAGGGTGCTCAATTGTCAGTTGAGTAAAATGCAGTGATCATAGGTTGCTGAAGTATGGGATTCACCTCAATTTGACGAAAGAAAGAGTAAAATTGGTCAGGAAGAAACAGGTCAACCTAGACGCTGTGGGGGTAAAAGCAGACCAATTCAGCCTGCTACTTGAAAAACAAATATGCAGCCCTAGAACAGAGAGATGAAGGTGACATTGAGGTAATTAATGAAACCGCAGCTAGGCTGACTTAAGAGATAGCAACTGAAGGGGGACGTAAGGCGCCAAGGCGATCAGTAGGCAAGTTCTCCCATGAAACGGACCTAATCAAGAAACAACAAAAAAGGAAAGTTTCCAACTGAACAGATAATATATATTTTTCGGAACTGTGAAAACTTATCAACATGAAAATAAGGCATATTCAAAATTATTACTTGAGAAAGACTGAGAAAGCCGTAAAACACAGACGCAGCATGAAATCAGCGAAAATCAAACTTGGCAAATGACAAAGATGTGTGCATTGAAACATAAGCAGGGTAATATCACAGCAATCTCTAAGATATTGTGAAAGCAGCGGAAGAATTCTATATTAACCTGTACAGGACCCAGAGGAGCAAGATACCTCCATTCAAAGCAGTAATGAACATGTTATGGATATTCCTTCTATATCTAGCGAATTGGTTAGACGGACCTTGCAAGACATGAAGCAGAGAAAAGTGGCCGGAGAACATGGACTACCAGTCGATTTAATCAAAGTTGGAGGCGACTTAATGCTTGAAAAACCAGCCGCTCTTTATACGAACTATCTATCGACTCCAAGGGTCCCAGAGAACTGGAAGAATAGCAACATTATACTAGTCCACAAAAATGAATGAATGTTTGATGTTTTATGGCGCAAGGGCCAAATATGGCCAAAGAGCGCCATGTCCGTGTTAATGAGTTTGCAGTGAAATCATGAGTTCGATGAAGTTGTTGTGACGTGGCTGCAGAGGGGCCTTAAAAATGGTCGCGCTAAAGTGCGCAAAATCTGTATAATAAGA
This sequence comes from Dermacentor variabilis, assembly GCF_050947875.1. Taxonomy (NCBI): domain Eukaryota; kingdom Metazoa; phylum Arthropoda; class Arachnida; order Ixodida; family Ixodidae; genus Dermacentor; species Dermacentor variabilis. Next base: position 180,602,674 of record NC_134570.1, on the reverse strand, counting down.
TTGTGTCGATGACTTATGACGTGTACTATGAACATTAAGATGCATTTAAATAGAATGATACGATGCGTAAAAAATATATAAGGTTATAAGATATGCTAGAGCACTACTGCCTCCTTAGAGCCCTTGAAAAACAAGGGCCTGGAGGCATGTTATCGTAGCGTTATCGTAGTTATCGTAGTTATATTAACTGTTATCGTAGCGGCATCCTCTGGAGCGAGGATGCTCTACAAATTTAATGGGCATATAACGTGTAGTATGACATCATTTAAGAAGGCAAGGACAGCCTTGGTGTCAAAAAGCGGTTCCTTACCAAGAAACATAGCCGGGTGTAGGGGGATGTGATGTTTGTAAGCAAGCGGAAAATGTTTCTTTCTCTCCGTTTCGGCTTCCCGACACTCCAGGAGCACGTGGAGGACGGTAAGCCTCTCACCGCATCTACCACAGATTGGAGGTTCACTTCCAGTAAGCAGATAATTATGGGTGCCAAATGTGTGTCCTATTCTGAGGCGACAGAATAGGACATCTGTTCGCCGAGATTTTGTTGGGGAGGGCCAAAAACCTAACTGTGGCTTTATAACGTGCAGTTTATTATTTATCTCTGCGTCCCACATGCGTTGCCAGTGGTTTCGCAGTTTCTTTCGTATGTAAGGTTTCAAATCTGTGAGAGGCACCAAAGCAGTATTATTAACAGCAGGGAGTGCAATTGACGTAGCCATCTGGTCTGCCAAAACGTTTCCTTCAATTCCCCTGTGGCCGGGTACCCAGCATATGATGATTTGCTGGTTAGATAGATAAGCTTTGCACATGTCGGAATAGACCTCAGTAAGTACAGGATTTTTATGTTTGTGGGGTGACATTAAGGCCTTCACCAGACTTAGGGAGTCTGTATATGTAACGGCTTTTTGGAGTTTTGCTTTCTTTATATGCTTTACAGCCGACCATATAGCGTAGGCCTCTGCCGTAAAGGTACTTGTTTCTGGATGCAGTACATCGGATTCCGAAAAAGAAGGACCGACGGCTGCATAGGATACTCCGGCATGTGACTTGGAAGCGTCCGCGTAGAACTCTGCACAGGAATGCTTGTGCTGGAGTTCTAGGAAATGCATTCTGATTTCGATCTCGGGTGCATGTTTTGTTACTTCTAGAAAGGATATGTCACATTCTACGATCTGCCACTTCCAAGGTGGTAACAACTTGGATGGATGCGTTATGCGAAGCTCGAGGAGTGGGACATGCATTTCATGACCAAGCTCCCTCAGACGAAGCGAGAAAGGTGGTCTTATGGAGGGACGACTGCTCAAAAGTGTAGCGCACGTCATATCGGTAACGGTATTAAAACATGGGTGTTCAGGAATGGAATGCCCTTTAAGGAAATAAGTAAAGTAAAGCCGACGTATGATCTCTGTAAGTGGAGCGGCCACTCATTCGATTCGGCATATAGGCTTTCGATCGGGCTTGTTCTGAAAGCACCAGTGGCTAGGCGGATACCTAGATGGTGGACAGGATCTAGCATCCTTAGCGCGCTCGGGGCGGCTGAGTTATACACTACGGCCCCATAATCCAATCGTGACCGTATTAGGCTCTTGTAGAGATTCATTAGACACTTTCTGTCACTACCCCACGTAGTCTTGGATAGAAGTTTCATTAGGTTCATTGTTTTTAGACATTTTTCTTTGAGATATTTGATGTGTGGAATGAAAGTGAGTCTATCGTCAAGTATAATACCTCGGAATTTGTGCTCTTTGTTGATAGGAATTTGTTGTCCACACAGTTCTAAGCAAGGATCCGGGACCAGGCATCTCTTTCTTGTAAACAAAACACCAGAACTCTTGTGAGGATTGATTTTAAATCCATATTTCTCTGCCCATCCTGACACCTTGTTCAAACCATGCTGTACCTGTCTCTCGCACACTGCGAGGTTACAGGATTTGGAACCTATTTGAATGTCGTCCACATAGACGGAATACAAATGGCCGGTGGTAAGGATGCACGAAGTGTTGTCATCTTAACAATAAAGAGTGTACAACTGAGCACGCCACCCTGGGCTACACCAGTTTCTTGTGTAAAAGGACGTGACAGAACATTACCAACTTTTACCCGGAAAGTGCGATTGGACAAGTCGCTTTTTATAAGGTTTAGCATGTTACCATGAATGCCCATTTCCGATAAGTCTCGCAAGATCCCGTATCGCCACGTTGTGTCATACGCCTTTTACATATCGAGAAATATCGATAAGAAGAACTGTTTATGTATAAAGGCGTCCCGGATATTTCCTTCAATACGTACTAGATGGTCAGTTGTGGAGCGCCCTTCTCGGAAGCCACACTGATAGGGATCAAGTATTTTGTTCTGTTCAAGGAAATGGATGAGTCGTCGATTTATCATTTTTTCAAATACCTTACACATGCAACTTGTGAGGGCTATCGGGCGGTAGCTTGCCACTGAGGAAGGATCTTGAGGAAGGCCTTGTTTTAAAACCGGGACCACAATGGCTTCTTTCCATGCGGTCGGGAGGTACCCTGCGTCCCAGATAGTGTTGAAAAGTGTAAGTAGTGTAACTTGCGTGTCATTGTGTAAGTTTTTAAGCATTTCATACATGATTCTATCAGATCCCTGTGCAGAGCTCTTGCATGCGCTCAAGGCAGCTCTCAACTCTGCAATAGTCCACAAAAAGGGAGACGTTAAAGAATTGAAAAATAATAGGCCATTAGCTTACTTCCAATATTATATAAAATATTCACCAAGGTAATCGCCATTAATATAAGGGAAACACCGGACTCTAGTCAACCAAGGTTAGGGGCAGGTTTCAGGAAGGGATACTCTACAATGAATCACAGCCATGTCATCGAAGAGGTAATCGAGAAATCCGAAGAGTACAATCAGCCTCTTTATATGGCTTTCATAGATTACGAAAAGGCATATGATTCAGTTGAGATACGAGCAGTCCTAGAGGCATTACGTAATCAAGGAGTACAGAACGCTCACGTAAATATCTTGGAAAATATCTACAGGTATTCCACAGCTGCCTCAAGTCTGCACAAGAAAAGTAGAAAGATAACTGTAAAGAAAGGTGTCACAGAAGGAGACAAACATCTATCCAATGTTATTCACTGCGTGCTTGGAAGATGTATGCAATCTAATGATGTGGGAAGGCTCAGGAACAAGGATCAACGGCGAATATCTCAGCAACCTTCTATTTGCAGATCACATTGGCCTGTTGAGCAACACTGTAGACGAGTTAGAACAAATGAATGAGCACCTTAACAGAGGAATTGTAAGAGTGGGGTTGAAGATTATTATGTAGAAGACAAAAATAATGAGGAATAGCCTGCCAAGGGAACAATAGTTCAGGACCACCAGCAAATCTCTAGAGTCTGTGAAGGAGTACGTTTTCCTAGGTCATGAACTCACAGGGATCCCTGATGAATAAAAGTAGATTTACAGAAGAATAAAAATGGGTTGGATCGCATACGGCATACATTTTCAGCTCTTCGCTGGACACTTACTATTATCATTGAAAAGGAAGGCGTTCAATCACTGCATTTTTCCGGCGCTGACTTGTAGGGCAGAAACTTAGAGCCTGACAAAGAAGCATAAACACAAGTTAAGGACCTGGCAAAAAGCGATGGAACGAAGAGTGGTAGGCATAACGTTAGCAGACAGAACAAAAGCAGTTTAGATCAGAGAGAAACGGGTATAGCCGATATTCGAATTGGCATTAAGAGAAAAATTAAAACCATTCTACTCTATGAAGATGGAATGGCAACAAAAACTGACGACAGTCGAAGCTCTCAAACGGCAAGCAAAGTTCTTTCGCTGCCACTAGATCTTGGCAATGGAATGGGTGTCATTTTTTACGTCTCGAGTGTGACGTCGTTGCCCGTTCGGAGGTGCCCGGGCTCGTGACTGTCGTTTTTACTCAGCATTGCGGAAACGTTCTTCATCGGTGGTCGTTTCGCGCCGCGCCCTTTACATTCTCGTTACTGATCCCTCCAGCGCTCCTCGTGCACATGTTGTTCTTCTGGTGTGCCAACTATACGTGTCCACTCCATCAATCACGCAGCTGTTTTTAGCGCCGATACCACTCTTGCTTATATACTGCCATAACCTTAACATCACGGCGAGCGATCTAATTTGTTCTATGTTTTGACATCTGCGCCGCCACACTACACCTGCATTAGTTTGTTAGAAATCACTGTCCATTTCTGTTTGCGAGGCGTCGAAAGAAATCTACAGAAGGGTATTCATATACAGCTTTTGCTGTACAAAATGGAGCTGGGCAAGTCATGCAATGCGTAAGTTATATAACAGGCGGACCATCAGAGTTACAGAATGGGACAGCAGAAGACTATGTGGGGCGATGAAATTAGTCAATTCGCGGACGCTAGTTGGAATCGGTTGGCGCACGACAGGGGTAATTGGAGATCACGGGGAGAGTCTTTTGTCCTGCAGTGGGCATAAAATAGACTGATGATGAGCATGATGAGCATGAAAGCAACATGAAGCTCATATACAGAGGGAAATGAGATAAGCTGAAGTCGCACGGGCCACTGACGGTAACGTCAGTGGCCCGTGCAAATGTGCAATATGCAAATGTCACGTAGCTGGAGAGAACCAAGGTAAAATACGTAGATAACTTCTTGCATTCTGCCTAACAATATAATTAGTCTTAATTTGTTATTACGCTTCCCAAATATCCGAATTGGATTAATATTGCAAAAGCGAAAATTATACAGCAGCATAAAAAACTCCTGAGAAAGCTTTTTGTCGCCCAATACGTCCTACATAAAAGTGTTTTTGCGTGCCTGATAGAAGCCGGCGCATGCACGCAGAATTGCCGCGTGACTACCCATACGGGGCACTTTGCGCGTATTCGCGGATGTCTTTCACGCTCGCAAAAACACAGTTATGTACCACGTATTGATCGACATAGTGGAAAAGTATAGTCTGAGTATCTCCAAGCGACGGAAAACAGCGTTATTTGGTTCTTTCGGGCTACGTGGTACATGCATATATCTAGGTCTTCGTGCATGATAGTTGGGATGCCCTGTAGGCAATGACAACGCAAGCCATAAAAGTAGAACTATCGAAGTGGGCAGGAAAAAATGAGAGGGAGAACTGCCGAATGCATTCAGGCCTGGCAGACGCTAAGAATTTAATATCGTTGTACAAAATCAGTGCATAGACATTTCAATAGCGAATAGACATTTATGGGTAGCATTTCTAGATATTAAAGGAGCATACAACATCGTAAGCACGGAATTATAAGATATTCGCAAGTTCGAAGGCAAAGATGACGATTTGCTACAGCTGCTTAGGAACATATATAGGGGAACCAGACTATAAATTTCATGGGAAGGCTGGACATGCATTTAGGATGTGGACACTCACCGAGGACCGAAGCAAGGATGTCCTCTGCCGCCGTTGTTAGCCGCGTATTATTTTAGGTGTATAGTAAGATGACTGACAAACAGTAAATTAGGCTTTCATTTGTCGACAAGGACTCGCGGATATGATGGGCAACGGAACGACAAATTTAGGCCACAAGTTTAGCGCAAAGGTATTGAGAATTATAAGCTTTAATAAAAATGCGAGTAATTAGGAAATATCAATTCATCAGTATGACATAGCCATAGCCAGGCAGTATAAATGTATGCGCATATATATAAAGGTGAGAAAGACTTACTCAAGCACCTATCAAGCAATATTAATATCAACGGCAAGAGGAATGTAGCAAAAGGAGACAGACAGCACAAACAGACAGATGTTAGGCCGCGGGTGGAATCTGCAAAGGAATAACGGCACCAGTACGAGCGTAAACGAATTCTATTATTTGGTTAAAGACGGATACCTTGTCATGGTTGCATGTTAATCAAAATATCGGTAGGCCGGTTGGTTTTGGGAGTCCTTGGCCAATCCATAAATGAGGCAGCACTGGTGACATGCGTTGGGCCTTATTTGAAGTAACAGAACTGCAGAGGAATGTTATTTATGGAGAAAGACGCAGGAACGTGGGTGAAAATATATGGGCATCGAAAGCGCACAAAGATATGTGCCTCAAAAGCATGGACAAATAATGGAGGGAGAGGTGAAGAACTTTGGCAACCAAGTTCAGGGTAATTGAAACTGTAAATACACGAAGAGTCATAAAAATAACGGGAGGGAAGCAGAGATAATAAAGTTGATACAAGAAATGGAAATAAAAACATAAGATAGACTTACAAGAACCTCAAGGAATAAATAATAAAGGAAAATCTGTTGATAACAAACAGGGAAGGGCCTTGTTATTTTAGGCTCGAGGTCGCAGCCTAAAGACGAAAACATACCCGAACAAACATTAGCAACAATATGAGTCATGCATCTGCTGCAGAGAAATACCGAAGGCCATTCAGCGCATCATAATGCAACGCGAAACTATTCACTCAGTCAGACCTAGAGCTACCGTAGGCCTCGCAGAAGCGCTTGCATTCAAAGTGGATGGAAGCATCAGCCCGCTAGCAGTCAAGGTAAACAAGAGCCACTTGGAATATTGTGGAAGAAATCCGAGAGAAGAGATTGATAAAACCGGGTTCTTAACAGTCACAGGTAGCAGTACAAGGTAGATATTGTTACGGTGGCAAAAGAGGAAAAGGTCGTCGATGGTGAAGACGAAGAAGTGGCAATAACCTCTCGGGATTCTCGGCTGCTGTTTGTAAATACATCTTGTAAATAGTTCTATACCCGCGACATTTTGGTGAAGGTGCGGGGTACGCGTCTTCGCCAAGGAGCTCCGCAGCGGACATCTCACCCATCCTGGGACCATGCTTCCAGTGGAAGGCACCGCGTCTGTAGCTGCAGTGCCGACTACGCATACCCAGTACGTGGTTCTACCTCAGCCGCAGGACCCCGACAAGTTCACTGGCCTCGATGGTGTTGACCTTGAAGAATGGTTGAAGATGTGTGAGCGCGTCAGCAAGGTGAACAGGTGGAATCCGACCCTAATGCTAACTAATGTCGTGTTCTACCTCGACGGAACACCGCGAATGTGGTTTTACACACATGTGGAAGAGCTAACCAGCTGGGACTTGTTCAACGAAAATCTGTATGACGTTTTTGGCAATCCGACCGGTCGACCACTAGCCGCCAAGCAACAACTCGCCACACGTGGCCAGACTGCTACCGAGACGCATGTCTCCTACATTCAGGATGTCCTAGCCCTCTGTCATAAAATAAACACGTGCATGCAAGAGGTGGAAAAGGTTGGACACATTATCAAAGGCATCACGGAGGACGCCTTCAACCTTCTGGTCTTTAGAAACTTTTCGACTGTCGGCGCCATCATGATGGAATCCCGCCGCTTCGAGCAGGCGAAGAGTCGCCGTATGGGGAACCAGCTCTGGATAGGCGGCGCGTCGAAAAGAGTGCGTTGCACGCCGCTCTGGTGACGAAACGCGGCATATTCAAGCCTCTCGACCAGACGACACACACGTGCGCGGCCGTATTATAGTTCGTATGTTTCCGTTTTCGCGCCGCTTCAAGTGGACAGTTTTCGTAAAGAAGCTAGCGCCATCAAGTGAAGAAATGACGAAAGAAGCTTTTTAAACTTTATATGTTTTTCACAGTGTGTCGCAGCGAGCACATCTGCTTCTTTAATGGTTGCGCGTGTGCCGTTGCCATGCGTGCGGGGCAGCGTGCCTCGAAAATCTAGTAGCTATGGCTCCGGTTGTGCTGCGCTATGGTTTCGGAAGTAGTAGTTGGCCTGAAGACTTTCCATATTTCTCTGGCTAGACATAAAAAATTCTGATGTTACTTCGCCACAGCAGTCAATGGAGGAGAAAGCTTTATCGCATCAGCTGACTCGCGCAAGCAAGGGTTTGAGTGCTCCGCTGCTGGATCCGTAACAACGCTGGCTACATTTAGCACTAATTACATAAATTTACCGGATGCATCTCAGCGCCGAGTCCTCATCCGCATGCGCATTTTAAAAAAACACATAGGCGGCTTAGTTGCGCGTGCGCCGGCAGTATGCGCACAACAACTCGTAGTACAAGGCAGCTTCCCTCCCACGTAATTCTTGGCAATGAATGAATAATATTTACTTTTCGTATCGTTCGCTTCGTGCGGTGGCATTGGAAGGGGCTTGGCGGTGGTATTGCGAAGGAAAAATGGTTGGTACATATGCCGGATGGTGCATGCTATTGCTCATTTTGTTTCCGACGAAATGCGACTGCACATTCTGCTGTTTGGAACTGGCTGCCACGGCTGACCGACTTCACTATCGAATAAACCAAGCACACACGCGAAATTCGGTTTAGAAACCAGCCCGACACCGCTTGACAGGGCGACAAGACGGGAACTTACTCCGCTTGCCTGACTGCCTGTATCCAACGCCGCCTCCGTTCTTGTTCGTAGGGTTTAGATGGAAAGACGCCGAAGGATACATCCTCCCTCATCCCGACGTAGTTGTGGCACTTGTATACGCAACAGTACCGTCGGCGTCCTTTTGTTTTCCTTCGACTTTCAGCGCACGCAACGCCACTACCAGTAGCAATTTTCGTCCGCGGGAGCGGCTGAGTTGTGAACTTTCTGACCGCCAGGGCGGCGCTGTAGGTGTCGTGAAAACTCCAGCGCTGGTTCTCCATATACAATCACTTTACACGGCTTCCAAATACTGCAGCGACGTCTTCCTGTACTGACTCCACCGACCAATCTAGCTTTCCACCACCAAGCGGAAACGCGACCCGAATTGTACGCCGGGAACTCGAAGCAGCGTTTCCTGCCTCGCCTCAACAGACGTCGTAGAACAGCACCGCTGAGGCGATATCACTCATCCAGTCCGTGGTTCGCCAGGAAATCGCTAATATTGGTATTCCCAGCCCCTGGTCCTTGAGTCGCCATCACACCCGCCCTGCTCCTATGCCTCGGCCCTATCGCAGTCCACCTCACAGTGTCCATTATTCTTACACTACCAGGAATCCATCGGACTGGCGTACACCTGGCGACAGGCCGCTCTCTTTCTGCTGCGGCCGAATCGGTCACGTTTTCCATCAATGCCGGAGCCGTTGGCCGTCCCCTGCTCGAAACACGTTCCCAAATTCAAATTCGCCCTGAAGTCGCTTCTACGACGCTTGCGATGCCACTACCTCGACTCGTCGCTATGCTCGCTCGCCCTCGCCTCAACGTAGCCAGTCACGTCCACCCCAGCTTCACCGCTCGCTGTTGCCGACCTACCCAGGACCATCCCAGCAGGAAAACTAGGCAATGCGGCCCTTCGAGGTAGGGCTGCACTGTCTGATTCGCTGCAAAATCCTCCTTTGACCCTGTTTACCAGAGATAACCTTCTTGACCTCCAAGTTGATACCTGACCCGTCACAGCCCTCATAGATACCGGAGCACACATATCAAATGTGACCAGCCGCCTAGGCCGCCATTTCAAGAATATTGTTACGCCTGCCGTTACTCGGTTCGTACGAATCGCCGATGGTAGCGCGGTGACTGTGGTCGGAATGTGTACTGCACGTGTTGGCATTTGCGGCCGCCATATTGCCGTCCTTTTCACTATGCTCGATCAATGAGCCCATGACTTCATCCTAGGCCTAGACTTCCACTCCGCCCATTCAGCGCTCATCGATTGTTCCTCATGTACTGTGCGTCTTGACCTGCCTCTACTGGGCGTTCCTGGAACACCACACGGAATTCGCCAAAACAGACTGATTTTGTCCATGTCGCATCACAGGTCTTGACATTCATCGAAGTGTCGCCTTCTGCACCAATTCCCCATGTTGATTACACCTCCGCTCCCATAACTACCATCATTCTCACCCACAGCGTTACTGTCCCGCATACCGTACCGAGAGTCACGGACAATCGCATGTACCTCCCTGTGCTGAATCTCGTGCTCGGTAAGCAAATTCTGCCTAAGAAAATCACCCTGGCTACAATCCCTGCTTTTGAAGTTAGTTGCGTTGAGACTTTTGCCGTCGACGCTTCGTGTGAGCCTTTCTAGTCTGCCAAGTGTACTGACAACGACATTCGGAAAATGATCGCCCCGAATCTCACTCCTGCGGAGACTGAACAGCTGTACAGTCTATTACTTTACTACAAGGATATATTCGACCTGCACAACTGACTCTTAGGCCAGACGTCACTTGCCACAAATCGTATACATACAGGCGATAATCCGCCTATCCATCGGAGACCCTACCGTGTTTAAGCTTCGGAGCGTCAGGCCATCAAAACGGAAGTAGACAAGATGCAAGCGAACGATGTCATAGAGCCATCTTCAAGTCGCTAGGCGCCCCCTGTCGTGCTGGTCAAAAAGAAGGACGGCTCATGGAGATTACGCGTTGACTACCGCCACCTCAACCGCATCACGAAGGAGGATATCGACCCACTGCCTCGTATCGATGACGCCCTCGATTGCCTATACGGTGCACAGCATTTTCGTCCATCGACCTACGGTCAGGATAGTGGCAAATCGGTGTCGATGATCCAGATCGTGCAAAAAACCGCTTTAATAGTGCCTGATGGTCTTTACCACTTCAAGGTCATCCCTTTTGGGCTATGTAACACTCCGGCTACCTTGGAGTGTATGATGGACTCATTACTCCAAGGATTTAAGTGTTTGACTTGTCTCTGCTACCTAGATGATGTTATTGTGTTCTCGCCCTCAATCAGCACGCCCATTCAGCGCCTTTCAGCTATACTATACGCCGGTCTACAGCTCAACTCCAAGAAATGTAACTTCGGTCATTGTTAGACTACTGTTCTTGGACATGTCGTCAGTGCAACTGGCATCCGACCGGACCCAGCGAAACTTCGCGCCGTGAGAGTTCGCTATTCCACGGTCCACAAAAGGATTGAGGAACAGTTTTGAGGAAGTTTTGAGGGAAAGAAAGAGAAATTAAGGAGATGCATATAAAATCTTAAACTGAAAAGTATGTGCAGCATACCCACTTAACTTAAGCACTCTAGGTGTCTTTGTCCACTGCCCCGTTTAAAGTGGACGCCTTGGCTATTGCCCACGGTGATCACCATCGCGGTCAATTGGTTACAAGGTTTCGGTACTTTGTACGAGTTTGGCCGCGTATGAAGGCACCTCGCTGAAATACTTTCAGATAGGCTAATTGGCTATTTTAGGCTACTTTTGGGGCATTATCTCTTGAGTACTAAAATTAACAAGTCCCAATATCCTCAAATATACCCCTATTAGCTCTTACAACACCCAATAGCAATCATTGTCCTGTGTACTTGTTTGATAAGAACATCGTCCCTACCAAACTGCTAGTTTAGGAGTGATGCTACAGTTTTTAATACTGAAGTCTTGTGTATTCTGTCAACAAAATTCGGAAAGTTTGTTGCACATATTTTGGGGCAGTATAAACTTTGTGGATGTGCGCGTGAAGTGGTAGGTGCGAGTGTCGTCAGAGACGATGTGCGAGGATACATGTGTTAGTGAGTAGAGCCGTGCTGCATACGGGGCGCTACGTGGTTGTCGGTGTAACAATAATCGCACTTATAGCAGTGAAGCGCTATCTGTCATGACTAAATTTCTAAAAGCTGGGCACATTGTCATTGGGCAAGAAATAAAATGTTGATGAGCAGAAAGCAGAAACCGTGAGACGGAGGCCGATATGTTTCCTTTCCGAAGAAAAAAAGGAGGAAGTTGATGCACTCTGGTTGGTGAGAAAAACCCCTTTTCATGCTTTGAGGCCTCGTGATAGCCGATCACAAGGCCTGCAGCAAGATTGTACCTACTTACCAGCTAAGTGCCGGTTGCCAGCTCTAGCCAGCTACCAACAGGTGCGGGTGATTCTCAGCACCGAGAATATCACTGGTTGGACCAGCAGCGCCCAGAAGCCGCACCTAAACGTTAACAGCGGCCTTCTTTCCAGATCCGAACCCCGCCCCCCCCCACCCCTAAAGAAGCACAAGGCGGGTGGACATCTGTACCCATCAGACAGCTGTTGGGTTCTTTGCAGCAATGTGTTTCGAGTTCAGTACGTGCCCCGCACGCAAAAGGCGATGCTCAACAACCAGGCCATCGTATCTGCTTTCTTCTAGTGAGAAAGAAAAAAGCACTGTTGCAAGAGTTAGAGAAAGCACTTCAATAATATTTAAAAATACAACTTCTGTGACACTTCTTGCGCTCGCACGACGCTGTATAGTAAACACATTTCTTTATACCACATTTATGGTGGGAAAAAAGGCAAATGCAGGTTGCTCCACACTTGTTAACTGTAAATAGCATGGTTATGACAATAGGAATAGACGTAAAAGAAATCAATTCTTTTCCGAAAATTGACACTATGATGAGCTCTTCGGCGCAAATGAAGTGCATGAAGCCGCTTCTCCAAAGTACACGCATCAGGCAGCCCCGTAATTAGGAACATCCGGGGTAACCCAGAAAAGGCAGTTAACACGGTTTCCACGAATGCCAGATCACTACTGCTGCGCATGTGCACATCGTTCACACCAAACAGCAGTGACTAGAAGGGCAGTAGTAGCGTTACACGTTGCTTATAGGTATATGGGAGTGTCCACTCTTGAGGTAAGTGTTCTGAGGATGGGCGAAGAAATGGAGGTAATAAATTGGTTGCTTAAAATCTGGGTGTGTGCTTACAGCATCGCATCCACGAGTAGTTGGTGTGGAAAACTTTTTTAGCGCGCAGAAGATACACACAGAAAAGAAATCAGACAGGCACAAGCTTCTGTGCCTGTGTTTGCTTTTTAGTATTCATGATTTCTGCTATCCAAAAAAGTTGTGTCATGGAATACCAACTAACCAGACTTCCCGCATCATTGACAAAGGCATTGATGTTGACAGTAATTCAATAATATTCGCATCGAATGTAATGTTATCAATTAGGTTATAAAAATATTTTATTTTCAGTCGTTCGGCAGGGTATTCTAGTATATACCGCAATTGGCGCCACCATCATGTATGCATCTTCCGTCCTTGCACTTTCCAACTACGCAGTGACGAAGCAGCGTTGTATGCTTATCGCTAGTGCCCTGTAAAGTGAAATTTGAAATATTGAGTATATGTATGTGTTGTTTATTCAGTTCAAACCGACTCTAAATAACATTGCCTGGAGCGTGCAGCGAAAGAAGGGCTTTCCACGATGAGTACTCAGTATGCTACACCTTCTAATATCCATCCTACTGTGAAATACAGCGCACACTGGGACAAGGGCAGTACAGACGACAACAAGCACTGACTTCCAACTTCCTTATTGCGATAGTAATTACATAAACACTGTAGGTGTATTTTTGCCATCGGCGTCGCCGTAATGTTTCGTATGAAGTCAAAGGGCGATAAAACTATCGCCGCGCTCCGTATGCTGTACGTGCGAGTGAAAGCACCCGACTGGAGCCGACGATGACGGCTCACTCTGGCGCTCGCGAGGGAGGAAAGCGTCTTCCATCGCCCGAAAAGACGTAGGGTGATGGAAGGGAGGGAAGCGCAGTTGTTTTCCGGCAGCAACTGTGCCTTTCGCGACAGGGCGCAAGGGGAACTGAAAGTCGAGGATCAATCTCGATCGTGAATGGAGGAAAGCAGCAGCATTTACCTCGCGAGCCGGCTACCACTGTCCTTGATTCGCCCTTCGAGTGAAAGTGTAATTAGTCAAACAACCCACACTCATGAAGACTCGTATGTGCACTTGTACTTTCGAGCTTGTACCGTACGGTATACTTTGGCCGCAACACTGAACAGCGTGCGTACTTGGTTTGTGTGTGTGTGGGGGGGGGGAGGGTATTTGCCTATTTTGCTTGGGTGTTCCCAGGTTACGCGAGGAAAGACAAACAATGATTTATAAATCCGGCTGTTTTAGGCCAAAAAAGATAGAATTGAGACTTACACCATAGAAGTAAAGCGCACAACCCTTCCCGTTTGCGTAAGGTTTGCCGTTGGCATCTTTGCAGCCGAGATAAAACCCCGCCTGTTGAAAAGCAAGAGGCAACTTGTAAGTATTATCAATAATTTTCGTAAATTCAGATAAATTAGTAGCACGAGAATGATTTTATCTGCAATAATGTTTTTTGTGCGACTTTCTTGCTTGGACAAGCCGATTATTGTATTTCAGGTTGCTAAACCATGTGAATGCATAAGAGCAAATGCTGAAGTTAAACTTGCCATTTTTTGACAGTCGTCAGCTAGCTGATTCTCAAGCTATGGGTTCTCCAGAATGCCTACAGTTGTCGAGTGGAAAAAAAATGAAGGTACGCCCTGCATATGCGGGAATTCATGATAAGCGAAGTTCTCATGTTTTTTCTAAATGTCTTCACTTGTGGTTCTTACGTTCTATGCAGGTCAACGCTTCTCACTCAATGCACCCTCTCGTTTAATTTTATTTTCTTCATTTTGTCGCAACTGTTAGCTGCATTTCTTCCCGAACTGTTCACTTATGGACACTCGTTGAATTTGTCTATTGGGGCACCCTACCCTAGCAATGGCATGTACCTTTCAGTTATTTAGTTATTTATTTATTTATTTATTTATTTATTCATTTCATTACCTTCAGCGCCAGTAGGGCGTTACATAAAGGAATGGGGACATCAAAGATCATAAGCACAAGTACAAATATCAGCTCGCAAGATTCTCTCCAAGCGATTCGAAAGCGCAAAGGCAGCCTTGCCGATAATCGTGAGGCCGCCTTTGACGATGCTGGGTCCACCTATCGAAAGATCGCCAGCCTTCAAGAGGCACGTTATCCTTGTTTGTGTGAATTCTACCGCATTAGTAACAAGAACAAAGGAAGTGGGCAAACGGTTGCAGTCACTATACGTTTGAAGAACGAAAGAACCAAATTGCTGGATAGTACGATAACGAGGAACAGATTATTTTCGGCGATGGTCGGTGATATGAGTAAAGGAGGGGAAAGTAATTGTTCCTTAAGTTAAGCACTGCGGTACTGAATCTTCTGAGATAAGGTCAGACGTGCTATCTTCCTACGTGGAGAAAGTGATGGGGGATAAAATTCGCCAGAACGTTACACTTCCGTAACACGTGAAGGCAAAAGCCTGCTGAACATTCGGTAATGCGCCGTCTCGCATCCTCTCCCGAGGGGATTGAAACGGTGGCAGTACTGTCTTGTACGGATGATTACAATGAATTTATGCACATTTAGCTTGACAGCATAACGCATGTAGCCTCAGCCTTACGGGATATGGGTCATTGCTTAGGGGGGTAAGTTGAGAAGGTCGCGTGTTTTTTTTTTTTACCACTCGACTAGACACCGCGCTTCTGTATGTTGTACGCGTGATCTGAATGAATGTAGGTACTGTACGCTTCACTATGCTGAGTGTTTCTTGCCTCGGAATTACGAGATTAATGAGTCCTTGCACTTTCTACTTGCTGAGGGGGGTGTGAGACATTGCTGATGATGACAGTTTTTGGACCATTGGACCAGACGATACGTTCTTTTTTCAAGGTCATCGGGCATAGGAGTCACTTAGGGCCTTCGCCTTAATAACTCTGTTCGCAATAATGAGACGCTGTAAAGACAGGTGCACTAAGTGAATGTGGAACATGGGCGTGTATTTTATGCACCTTCAATGTGACTAGCGAAATTTTTGATGAACGGACTCCATACAGATGATCTATATTTCAGTTCCGAACGACGAAAAGCTTTATAAAGAAGCAGTTTAGGAGAATAGGAGCGACTGAAAGTGACGACGCAGGTACCGTAGTACGCGGTTAGCATTAATACCACAATTATAATTTGCGGCTGATCCTCCGACAAGCAGTCAAATCACATTCACTACTTCCCAGTTTTGTTTTCCGGAAAGTATCTGTTAAATATATATTCAAAAACTTTTAAAGACCAATTAAACCAAGATAGCCTTCGCTTGCTTTGGATGACCCACAAGGGTAAATGTATGCTCACTAAGGAGTTCCTTTTTTAACACTAACCAGTTTTCGTGACCGTGAGTTTATATTAGCTGGGAATGAACACCTCCTTAAACGTTGGCAGGTCACCAATAAAACTGAAGCTTCGGCATTATAGCCTCTTACACACTTAGGTTCACATAAAGGCCATTTCATACCTGATTTAATTGAAAGGGTTGCAGTACAATGATCGCCCATTTCTGGTAAAACATGAACGAATGCCGTCTCTCGCATTTTTAACGATATCGCGCGAGCGTCGACCGCACCTGGTATCAGCGCCTTACAACGGGGATAGTGTGGGAGACCGACAATAGTGCGCGCAGGCGCACAAAGCACCGCTTGCGTAAGCGTCGTCTGTCACGTTGTTCCTTTGAGGACGAAACACATCATTTTTTGTTAAAGGTGCCTGAAATGCGCACAAGGGCAGATAGAAACGTCACGAACATTTTACATCTTCTTTTTATTTCCAGTTTGCGCTCAACAGCATGCACTGCTGTCAATGTTGGCACCTAATTTAGGTGGAACCAACCAACAGAGACCATGCAGTAGAAATAAAAATTGTTCATTAGGAAACTATCGTGTACAGCCTTGGAAAGTGAAGCTACAACTTGTTTCGTTTTCGACTTTGTAAGTTTTTCTGGCACATCCTGTGTTTATCAGTCCAAAAGAAAAGTTTACTGCAAGGCAAGTGTGACGTCAATAACCTTGAAATGCCGTCCCGATTGTTCAACGCGTGCGATGAGCATAGGCGCAAGGACGCATACACTGCGCGTAGCATGTCTACATCACCCCTGAGAATTTCTTCTTTGTCTTCCGCTACTTTCCTAAATTCGTCGGGTGATGCGCTGTCGTGGCTTATTTCTGAAAGATTAGATTTTAGGATTCCACAAAGATTTGCAAATATGTTCACATCTGCTACCAGGGTTGGCCAGGGCCGCGGAACACCTGCAAGAACGTTCTTTTGCACCGCGTGATGTTACACTTGCCATAGGTACTCCATCCTTAAGGGCCCGTCCAGGAGGGGAGGAAAAAGTTCGTTATCTATGATTTCGATGTAGGCTTTAGCACAGAAGCTGCGCTTTATCCGACAGAGGGGGCGGAGGCCGTGTTTAGTTGCGACTTCCTAGATGTTGATACTATTTCAGCTACTCGACCTCGAGAGTTTACTGAGGAGCAAACCTATAAGAGTAAAATGCATTTTTCAGGGCCCTAGTCAGTTGATCAAAAACACTTGCTTTTTTTGTTACAAAAAAAAAAGTGTAATTGTTTAAATAATGAAAATGCAATAGGTTTGCTTCATTTCATGAATTCATCAACGCACATTCAATGGTTTGCCGAACTCCACGCGCCTCCACGCAGCGACATGCGCCCACAATCGTATCATATTACCTAATTGTGCCTGTCATATCGTATCATTCTACTACCGTGATAAAATCCTGGGAACAAAGTTATGGGAAGAAGAGAAAAGACAGGCAATTATCAGCGATAGAGGAATAAAAAGAGCTTGGCTGGGATAGGTTAAGGAGAGATGTCGCACCGGTGTGCGTTTAATGACTTTACGTGCGCCGCAATGGTATCGTTTTGAGTAGTTTGCTCAGAACTGCTAAGGAGCTACATCCCTCTCATTCGCTACCGACAGCCTGGGATTCCTCCCACGCTCAACACTGCCAGAAATAATATTTACGCCTTGTAAGTACACAGACATGCACTTGTAGCTAAATTTGCGTCATGCCATTTACACGTCAAATATTTACGTATGTTACCAACGATCAGATTGTCACATTGCACTTCTTTCGTTAATATTCTCGTTTTAAACATCACAATGCTGTCAAGCTAAGAATACAAATTTCTAAGTAGCTTGTAAGCCCTGGCCAGTACTCTCTAAGCTTATGGCTCCATTTCGTGCAAATCGACGAGTCCTTTTGAAAACTACATCTTGCCAATCACCATTGCTCCACCAGAGATGATCGCGGGTCAACTGCAGCCTTTTCAAAGTAGAAGCCGTAGACATTTTCGTCTTCTGGGCAGCAGCTCGATTTCCCACACCACCTCCTCGATGCCGTCTCCGCACCGTGTCATGGCTCACACTGTACACCTACAACCTTTCTCAGTTGACCCGCGGTCATCAAGGGCGCATTGCAGGCCGCGGCTGCAAGAAGTCAGTCCTCAGTTTCGCTCGTTTTGCGATTCGAATTCCGAGGGGCGTCACCAATGTGGTGTTCCTCACGAAAAGCCTCAACTATTCTTGAGTTACAATACTTGAGTTATGTGAAGGCTCTCAGCTATTTCTCTTCGAAAATGGCCACAGCGCGACTTACTATGACGCGCTCTTTTTTGCTCTGTCGGCACCCGAGGAGGCATAATCGAATGCGCACTGTCGCGTCTGCCTGCCTCTGGCATTGGGGAAGTCCTTTCAGAAATAAACGTAACTGGTATATCCCGTCTTTTGTGCCGCCGAAGGCCGAGTCATCGGGTGTGAGAAAGGTGAGCTGGCATATGCATTTACCGAAATATATACCGAAATATGTACCGAAACTTTCCTCACGGGCATATCCTTCGAGTGTCGAGACCAGTACAAAGTGGTTCTGTGCCGCGCGTAATATAGGTGACCTTGAAAACGGCCTTTCTCAATGCTTGGACAGCGCTTATACGATGCCTGCATTAAGCTACTGGAAACGCGTCTGTGATCAGTTAGACATTGTTTATGTACTTTGCGCCGGGAACCCATCGACGTCCCTTTAACCGCCGCACTTTCAATACTTGCAATACAGCAGTTTCAAATATACACTCATGATTCACGGGAGCACGCGGAAACAAATGTAAGTGCGAACGCAGAAGAAAGAAACGGACGCAAAGTACGACCGTTTTTGACCGGACGAAAATCTGTATGTGGAGTTCACAACTGCTGTCGCTACATTATTCTTCCTCATTCTTTGCGTGATGATGCACAACGCCCTCATCACTTTTCTCTCTTCTTGCGCAACCATTTTTACATCACCTAAGAAAATACATTTCGGCATTGCGCTTCGGAAGTTGCTGGGGATAAGTTCTTGTGCCTTTATTATGTTCCAAGGTATTCTTAATATAACTGAAATGTGGTTTGTGATGCTTCTTGGCTTTACTTATCTTGTTGTGTACAATTAGTATTGTGTTGTCACAGTGCCTTGTCAAAACTATATCCGTTCTTATCCTATTCTTCTGCATTCATACGTATTTAATGATACCTTTGTGATCATTGCCTGCTTTACCGTCATAATAAGTTCCCTATGGTATGTTCACCATACTGTTCACCATAAGATATTAAAGTTTTTATTATACTATATAATATGATTTTACGTTCGTTTCTATATTTACGATAATGACGATATCATGAAACTACTGCAGCATCAGGGTCGCTAGCGCCGCGTCAAGCGGTTAAGCCAGCTTTTTGTTCTAGCATACAATTCCAATTTGTACTTGGGAAAAATATTATGCGATCTGATTGATCACGATTTAGCCAGTTTTCGCCAGAAATTCTGTTATGAGCCTCTACTCCGTGAGTTTGCCCAAACACAATTAATATTAACGGCACTCATTCTTGAATCGATGAATGCAAATGAGTTAGACAAAAAACTAATATAAGTGCACTCACGTTTCCATAGTGTAATGCATGCGAAACATCGTGTCCTTCACCTTCTTTTTTTCCTGGTTCTTTTTTCGGTGGTTCTTCTTTTTTTGGGCTTTCCGTTTCTGTTTATGGTGAAGACATTAAAAAGAGCGATAAGAAAGGGAAAAAGATGCTTGCTCATTTTACCATACATTTATGGGCTGTTTCGAACACAATGTTTTTACTAATAAGTATAGCTCAAATGCTGCAGCTGTGGGATATTACAAAACATGGGTTTTAAAGTCAGACAGTATGGCATACTTAAAAGCAACGTGCCACGTATTGTTATTCTCCTAACACATCACGTGCGCTCAGTTCAGAGCCCCATGGCAGTGGGTGCACTTTGGGCTACGGCGATGAGCTTTCGCTGATGCTCCAATGCCGAGCTGGTAAGCGCCATCTCCCACTTCTCGTGCGTTGAGTTTCGGTTTGGAGGAAGTTGAGGGGGGGCTATTATGGATATTTCGGCAGGTAGATGCGGTATAGTATAGGGTAGCTTACTCCGTATGCAAAAGAACAAAATTGTTTTAAAGGGTTGGGGAACGTCGCGTTGAGGAGTGTGAGTGGCCGACATGTGGTGGCCTGGAGTTGCCTCCAGGCCGTGGCTTCAGCTGTTTGTAGGCTTCTAACGATATGAAAAATAAAAATTGCGCCACACGGTGTCCTTTCTTCCCTTGAATTCTAGAATTATGTAGTTTTGCTTGCCGAAATGAGCATCTGAATATGAGGCATGCCGTAGAGGGAGACGTCGCAAAAGTTTTGACCGCCAGAGCATCTTCAACGTGTCCTCAATGCATTCTTTTTCTCGTTCATATATACACTTGTATGTATAAAAGGCAATCTGTACGTAAACATGATGCACGAAGATCATCTGAATAAAATATGATTAAATAGTACAAAGGTGAAACGTCTCGAGAGACAAAAAGAGCATCACCATAGGATTTTGGCCCGCCAGCTGTGAACAAAAAAGCTGTGAATATAAACAAATAAATCTACGGTTGTTAAACATGGAGATTTTGACAGTGCTAAAAATCTGATTCCACAAGGCGCACTACTATTTCATAAGGAAAGGAAGTTTCATGTATTACAAAAAAGCTAAGAACTGTTCTCTAATTCATAGTAGACTTCGTGAACTCTGATAGAGTTATATTATTTCTCACTGATGTCATGTTTTCATTCTTGATTTCTATTACAGTTTTCTACAACGCCGCCCTCGCCGCTAAATACCAGTCCTATATTGCTGGGTTGCTGTCTAGTTGGCCGTAGTGTGTGAGCACCATTATCTTACGAAGAAGTAGAAATGCAATAACGAGGTCGTTGCATTCACAGTGGAAGCATACTGGCAGGAAATGAGCTCACACTCCTAAGAATCACCAAAGCCTGTTGTTTTCATTGGTTCTTTTTTTTTAGAATTTTGCCCCCAGTATGTCCATTGATGGTCCAATGAACGCCATGAGTAACTGCCATAAGCAACTACTTAAGAGGAAAAAACGAAATCAAGAAAGAAAGCATTTATGATAACTCAAAGGGAAGCTCATTACTTATCGAAGCGAGATTGGGATGCCTTAGAACACGCACCTATTAGGCGAGATATAAGGAGGAAGAAGAAGCATGTGCTTGCCGCGGTAAAGCGAGGGAAACGATGGAGCATGTTTTATTAGAATGTGAAGATGTCTACCAAGCGGTCGATTTAGGCACCCCTGGCCTTCATGAAGCCCTTGGGTGATGCGGGAGCAGTGGTAAAGCAAACATGTTCGTAATAAGCATTAATAACAGGCGATTGGAGGATTGGTGCAAGAAAAGTAGGAAAACGACAAAAGGCGGACACGAACAATAGCACAGATCGCAATAGGTGATCAGAAAATTCGAGCGTGGTAGTTCACAGTGTTTTTTTCTTTTTTCATTGTTTAACCTAGGTAGGTCATTGGGCAGTATAATAGCAAGAGCTTGGTGGCGCAACCCAACGCCCCGTTTCAAAGGGGACGCTCATAACATCCATCCATCCATCCAGCGAGGCTGGCCATATCCTGAAAAGTAGCGACACTCATAGTGAGGGTCATCATCATCATCAGCCTGGTTATGCCCACTCCAGGTCAAAGGCCTCTCCCATACTTCTCCAACAACCCCGGTCATGTAGTAATTGTGGCCATGTCGTCCCTGCAAACTTCTTAATCTCATCCGCCCCCCTAAATTTCTGCCGCCCCCTGCTACGCTTCCCTTCCCTTGGAATCCAGTCCGTAACCCTTAATGACTATCGGTTATCTTCCGTCCTCATTACATGTCCTGCCCATGCCCCCCCCCATTTCTTTTTCTTGATTTCAACTAAGATGTCATTAACTCGCGGTTGTTCCCCCACCCAATATGCTCTTTTCATATCCCTTAACGTTACCCCCTCCATTCTACTTTCCATAGGTCGTTGCGTCGTCCTCAATTTAAGTAGAACCCTTTTCGTAAGCCTCCAGGTTTCTGCCCCGTAGGTGAGTACTGGTAAGACACAGCTATAATACACTTTTCTCTTGAGGCATAATGGCAACCTGCTGTTCATGTTCTGACAATGCCTGCCAAACGCACCCCAGCCCACTTATTTTTCTGATTATTTCCGTCTCATGATCCGGATCCGCCGTCATTACCTGCCCTAAGTCGATGTATTCCCTTACCACTTCCAGTGCCTCGCTACCTATTGTAAATTGCTGTTCTCTTCCGAGGCTGTTACACATTACTTTAGTATTCTGCAGATTAATTTTTAGACCCACTTCTGCTTTGCCTCTCCAGGTCAGTTAGCATGCATTGCAATTGGTCCCCTGAGTTACTAAGCAAGGCAATATCATCAGCGAATTGCAAGTTACTAAGGTATTCCCCATTAACTTTTATCCCCAATTCTTCCCAATCCAGGTCTCTGAATACCTCCTGTAAACACGCTGTGAATAGCATTGGAGAGATCGTATCTCCCTGCCTGACGCTTTTCTTTATTGGGATTTTGTTGCTTTCTTTATGGAGGACTACGGTGGCTGTGGAACCGCTATAGATATCTTTCAGTATTTTTACATACTCCTTGTCTACACCCCGAGTCCGTAATGCCTCCATGACTGCTGAGGTTTCGACAGAATCAAACGCTTTCTCGTAATCAATGAAAGCTATATATATATATATATAAGATTTGGTTATGTTGTGCACATTTCTCTATCACCTGATTGATAGTGTTCATATGGTCTATTGTTGAGTAGCCTTTACGGAATCCTGCGTGGTCCTTTGCTTGACAGAAGTCTAAGGTGTTCCTGATTCTATTTGCGATTACCTTAGTAAATAGTAATAACTAATAAGTCTCCCCTGCTATTCCTAGTGCCTATGCCCTATTGCCGCACTGCCTTGTCTCCAGCCTGCTTCTTGCCTACCTTGCCATTGAAGTCGCCCATTAGTATAGTGTATTTTGTTTTCATTCTACTCATCGCTGATTCCACGTCTTCATAGAAGCTTTCGACTTCCTGGTCATCATGACTGGATGTAGGGGCATAGACCTGTACGACCTTCATTTTGAACCTCTTATTAAGTTTCACAACAAGACCTGCCACCATTTCGTTAATGCTATAGAGTTCCTCTATGTTACCAGCTATATTCTTATTATTCAGGAATCCGACTCCTAGTTCTCGTCTCTCCGCTAAGCCCCGGTAGCACAGGACGTGCCCGCTTTTTAGCACTGTATATGCTTCTTTTGGCCTGCTAACTTCACTGAGCCCTATTATATCCCATTTACTGCCCACTAATTCCTCTAACAGCACTGCTAGATTCGCCTCACCAGATAACGTTCTAGCGTTAAACGTTGCCAGGTTGATATTCCTATGGTGGCTTGTCCGGAGCCAGGGATTCTTAGCACCCTCTGCTGCGTCGCAGGTCTGACCCCCGCAGTGGTCAGTTGCTTCGCAGCTGCTGGGGACTGAGGGCGGGGGTTTGATTGTTGTGCTCATATAGGAGGTTGTGGCCAAGTACTGCCCCAGGGTGGCCAATCCTGCTCTGGTGAGGGAGTGCATTACCGGTTCTGGTCACCGGGATCAGGGCATACTCCAGTCCTGTTTATGCAGTTTTATCAACACACAGATTTGTTTGTTTTTTTAATCCTGTGGAAAATTGCCTAGCACCGGAATTCGAACCACGGACCTCTTTCCACCCGAGGCGGGTGTTCTACCTCTACGCCACCGCTGCACTATTGCTGCAGGGTTAGAGGCTTTCTTCATACATTGGCGTTTCTTGATCAGATCTTTCGTCTCCTCCGATAGCTTACTGGTATCTTGTCTAACGGAGTTACCACCGACTTCTATTGCACACTCCTTAATGATGCCCACAAGATTGTGGTTCATTGCTTCAATACTAAGGTCCTCTTCCTTGTCACGGTGCGCGTCCGGAAAGATATTGTGCAGGAAGGCCGGGCATGGGTGGGTGCCCGTCTGAAGCCGCCTGTACGTGACTTCTTGTGCTTTATTGAGTGCTTCTTACGGTAGGGGCGAGGTTATCTTGAGTAATTTTTAATGCTGGGTGAGGTCGTTGTAAGCGACGAGCGGGTCGCGCTCGCTCTCCCATCCTGCCCAGAAGGAGTCCGGGCTCACACGGTGAGTTAGGCCTCGTGCGGCTTCGTGTGCCGTCTCCTTGAGATTAGGGAGCGGCCCCTCCAATGGTACCATATGTGCCGGGAAGCAATTGACGCCATGTGGGGTGAGGTGATAAATATGAAGTATTTTACTGATGGCCGGGGATATTCTCCCTGTTCCGAAGGACAGAATTGCCTTCTTTGAGTAGCAGTATATTAAGCTTTTGTCATCTTCATGGAGTGCAAGGCTGATGGACGCCTGCTCGGCGACCTCAGAACTATGAGTGTGGACTGTGCACGCGTGAGACGAGTGGCCAACCGGCATTGAGGCATCCCGACCTCGCTTCGAAAAGTAATGAGCTTCCCTTTGAGTTATCATCAATCGTTTTTTTTTTCCTGATTTCTTTTTTTCCTCTTAAGTAGTTACTCATGGCAGGCTTCTTTTCCATTACCGCCACCCACGAGATTATTTCAGCATCTCTGACTTTCCGCCTCAAGTTCCTTGGTTCTGTGTTGCCCACCCTACAGGCCGCGTACTTGATGTTAAGCTTCCTAGTTCTGTTACTCCACTGTGAATATTTTTCCTCTACAAAATACTTCGACAGTCTTCCAGCCCATTCATTTTCTTCCATATTACTCAGTCATGTCAGTATTAGCAGTCATGCGCAGCAGCACTTGTATTCGGACTCGCAGTAGAAAAAAATGAAGAGAGAGAAGGTCCAGTATCGCAGGAAAGGCGAAATAAGTGTTTAAGTATAAGGCGATGCTAAGTTTAGGGCAAACCGCATAAATTATTACCGAGTAAATCCGCAAGTGCCGCACCCCCAACTTGACAGCTAATAGAACAAAAAAGAAAGCCCGTCGCCAAAGAAATCGCCTTCGGTGCCCTGATTACTGTTCATATCGCTGTGTCTTATTTGTTTATTGATGCGTTTGATAATACTGTGGTTTATTTGTGCGCCTGATAAGTTCTTTTTCTATAATTGTTTAATCCGCCACCGGGAAATAAATTAAACCACTGGCATAAGGCATGCTTTGACAAGTAATGAAACTATGGCGTTGGAGGTCACCTGCCTTTATGCTAATAATTTTAGCAATAAGTTGTGTTCAAGAAATGGTATATATTGCGTAGCTTTATTTTATACGTTATGTCTCTACTTTTTAACTAACCATTCGTAAGTAAAATATTTCTTGATTTTATCTTAGTGTATTAAAGCTATCACAAGGGCTTACATGAATTTTTAATGTTACAGTTTAATACGGACAAAACACATATATCCCCCTAACGCGTTGCACTGAATCCTCCTGACGCGGGAAGCAAGTGCAATATGAAAGATGAACTGCTTCTAGTGCGTCGGAAACACCTCGTTACTCGCAGTCGCAATAGTCGTTCTCAGATCAACTCTCATAGGCACGTTCAAGGTGACTTCTTTATTTATTTAATATCTCCCAACAATCTGCACCACAATCTTACTGGATATTGAAGTCGAAGCTCCCTTACCTTGGGGTGTCGTTGTAGCCTCAGTGGTCGCCTCAGTGGTTAGCAGTTCTGGATCCTGAACCGCATCTTGAAGCCACCTGTTCGAGCAAGGAATATAGAATGCAGGGCACCAAGCCAGTGCACACGTTTCCTGGAAAGCTGCGCAATACAAATAGAAATTCCTCTTCCACTGTTCATTCTTAATCATCACTCATGGTACAAGATCTGGTGCATGTATTCAGCACAAATACCAAGAAGAAAGGTCAGGGAAGATTCGCATTGTGTGGCGTGGACACGACTCATTCTATTTTAACTTCCTTAAAGACGCCACATGGGTTTGTTTAGAAGGGGTGGAAACGTACAAGCAATGCAAGCTTATTACCACGTACTGTCACTTGGAAAAATCCCTAGATAAATTATAAGGAACCATTTAATCCAGTCGAGCTCGTGCTACGACGACGAAGAAGCAGCTGTGCGGCTGATGATCATAATTACAGATGAATAATTTGTACAAGTGATGATGTGTAGTGATGAAGAAGAATCAGTCATGGGTCGCGCTCACACCAATTGCCTCCCGCGGTGGAAGCAGCCTCCTGGTCGCGTGGCATTATGATGAAACGCGGCGAGTGTACGGTTTCAAGCGCAATACAGGCATAATTTCTGTACCATGCCAACGGTGGTTGGAAGAAATTCCAAGGGATCAGACGCGGTAATAACCGGAGATGTCTGGTCAATGACCCTGTAGGCCCTAATAAAATGACTGACGAGTTTTTAGCATAAACCGGGAACGCGCATAGGCGTCCATAGAACTTTGTTGCCAGGGTAAAGAAATTGGCTGGGGCTTAGCTTAGGTTAAGCCTGGATATCTTGAAGCGAAAAGGTTGGGTGATACTTATGGTTTAGCTTATGGTTATGCTTTCTGATTTAGCCTATGGTTATGCTTACAGTTTAGCTTATGGTTATGCTCTATGATTTAGCCTATGGGTATGCTTACAGTTTAACTTATGGATATGCTTATGGTTTAAGCTATGGATATTCTTATGGTTTAGTTTATGGTTATGCTTTATGATTTAGCCTATGGTTATGTTTACGGTTTCACTTATGCATATGCTTTGGTTAGCTTACGGTTATGCTATACGTATACCCAGCGTAGTTGTCATCATCATCATCAGCCTGGTTACGCCCACTGCAGGGCATCTCGCATACTTCTCCAACTACCCCAGTCATTTACTAATTGTGGCCATGTTGTCCCTGCAAACTTCTTAATGTCATCCGCCCACCTCACTTTCTGCCGTCCCCTGCTACGCTTCCCTTCAGTTGGAATCCAGTCCGTATCCTTAATGACCATCGGTTATCTTCCCTCCTCATTACATGTCCTGCCCATGCCCCCCCCCCATTTCTTTTTCTTGATTTCAACTAAGATGTTATTAACCCGCGTTCGTTCCCTCACCCAATCTGCTCTTTTCTTATCCCTTAACGTTACACCCATCGTTCCTCTTTCCATAGCTCGTTGCATCATACACAATTTCAGTAGAACCCTTTTCGTGAGCCTACAGGCTTCTGCCCCATATGTGAGTGCTCGTAAGACACAGCTGTTATACACTTTTCTCTTGAAGAATAATGGCAACCTGCTCTTCATGATCTGAGAATGGCTGCCAAACGCACCCCAGCCCATTCTTATTCTTCTGGTTATTTCAGACTCATGATCCGGATCCGTGGTCACTACCTGCCCTAAGAAGGTGTATTCCCTTTCCACTTCCAGTACCTCGCTACCTATCGTAAACTACTGTTCACTTCCGAGACTGTTAAACATTACTTTGGTATTCTGCAGGTTAATTTTCAGACCCACCCTTCTGCTTTGCCTCTCCAGGTCAGTGAGCATGCATTCCAATTGGTCCCTTCAGTTACTAAGCAAGGCAATATGAGCGAATCGCAAGTTACTCAGTTATTCTCCATTAACTGTTATCCCCAGTTCTTCCCAATCCAGGTCTCTGAATACCTCCTGTAAACACGCTGTGAACAGCATTGGAGCGATCGTATCTAACTGCATGACACCTTTCTTTATTGGGATTTTGTTGCTCTCTTTATGGCGGACTACAGTGGCTGTGGAGCCACTTTAGATATATTTCAGTATTTTTACATACGGCTCGTCTACATCCTGATTCCGCAATGCCTTCATGACTGCTGAGGTTTCGACTGAATCAAACACTTTCTTGTAATCAATGAAAGCTATATATAAGGGTATATTCCGCACATTTCTCTATCACCTGATTGATAGTGTAAATATGGTCTATTGTTGAGTAGCCTTTACGAAATCCTGCCTGATCTTTTGGTTGAAAAAGTCTAAGGTGTTCCTGACTCTATTTGCGATTACCTTAGTAAATACTTTGTAGCCAACGGACAGTAAGCTGATCGGTCTATTAATTTTCAATTCTTTGGCATCTCCTTTCTTGTGGATTATGATTCTGTTGGCGTTCCTCTAAGATTCGGTACCCTCGAGGTCATGAGACATTGCGTATACAGGGTGGCCAGTTTTTCTAAAAAAATCAGCCCACCATCCTTCAATAATTTTGCTGTTACCTGATCCTCCCCAGCTGCCTTCCCCCTTTGCATAGCTCCCAAGGCTTTCTTTACTTCTTCCGGCGTTACTTGTGGCATGTCAAATTTCTCTAGACTATTTTCTCATCCATTATTGTCGTGGGTGCCCCTGGTACTGTATAAATCTCTATAGAACTCCTCAGCCGTATAGCCCATTTGGGATGGCAAAAGCGGTTTTCTCTTTGTCGGACTCTGACACCAGTGTTTCCCAGTAGCCGTATCTCAGAACAACACTAGAAAAATAATCGGCACCCAGTAAAAAATCTAGTACATCATCGACACGTGGCAAAGGGTAAACATGCATGTGCGTGATTTTGTTGAGGAAACAGTAGTCCACATAAAAACGCACTGAACCGTATTTCTTCTACACTAGAACAACTGCATCGGACCAGGGGCTCGAGGAAGGTCGCATTATATTTCGTCGAAGCATGTCCAATACATTTTCCTTGATGATTTCGCGCAACTCGTGAGACACGCCATATGGCCGCCAGTGAACAATGAGTATAGCCGTCAATGTGTATGCGAGGACTCGCAGCAGTCGTCATACGGAGGGCTGGCTAATAGATGTCGAAGAAAGTATGGTATTTTTCTAATCGCGACTCTGGGCAGAGGTCAGGTCAGGGCTTATGTTTGCCGACAGCGGTGTGGAAGGGGCAGTGAGTGGCGACGACGTTTACTCTGGTAGCACAGTCTCAAGGGCAAAAACTGCGTTAGGCTGTGTATCAACAGCGCAAGTGACACTTGATGTACGGGGTAGTAGTCGAGGTTCTGTAGTTTGCTTTAGCATGGTGACGAATGCACAGCCATGAGAGAAGCGAACGAGGCCAGGTGTCATGAAAATTCTTCTAGATTGCGTATGACTGTAGGGAAGAACTAGAACGTCGGCATTCCGAATGTCGCTGGAGCTCACACTTACATATTTCTTCTCTTGATGGCCAAAAAACATAATTGGAGAAGGTGACGAAGCGAGACCGTTCTTCATAATCAGGAAGAGGGTAACCGGTTACATTCAGGTGTATGAGTTGCTCACGACAAGAGATATCAGTGGAAGCCAAAACCAAGAAATCCCATCCTAAAATAACTTCGTGGGAACACTCGGGAAACACAGCAAAAACAATGTGACCACGTATTCCGTCAATGAATACCTGAACTGTTCATTGCGCGATGGGTCGAAGAACAGCCTTGGTCGCTGCACTCAGAGACGGGCCGCAGTACGCCGTCATCACAGGAGGCGGGAACATATCTGCCCGAATAATCGAAATGGTGGCACCTGTGTCTATCAGTGCTTTGACGGACACACCTTCTACAACCACTGACAACAAGTTCGACGGTCACTCTGGAGGAGTCATGGGCTGTCCGGTGGATGTAGTTTCCCCTCCTAAAACTGTATCGGAGTGTGGTGCGAGTGAGCGTTGGAGACGTGAGAAGCAGGCAGGAGAGGCGATACGGAACGACGACGTGGAGAAGGCGACCTGTGTCGAGATTCTCGAGAATTCAAAGGCGCGTTGGTTGTTTACGAATGAGAAGGGGATCGTTGAAATTAAAGGCGGCACGAGGTTCTCTGGTAGCCCGTTGCTCGACCGACACCTGTTCACTCTTCGGGTGTATAACCACGTTGCTCATCCTGTTGACGCCATCGACATAACCGGGACGTATGCCCGCAGTAGCCAATATAGTAGCAAATCGGTCGAGCGGGAAGAGGAGCGGAGCGGTAAGGCTGTACGCGCACTGAGGCGACAGTGAAGCCACAGGGACGTAGTGGTCCTTCTGTAGGGGGGCCGCGGTAACCAGAGGGTAGCACCGCGACGACGGCGTATCTTGGCAGCTGTCCAGCGCAGGGGCCGTCGGGCACGTTAGACGTGACGCAGTGGCGATATCTTGTTTCACTATCTCGCGTAAGCCGGTCGGAGAAGGTGTGACGCCACGTTCTGGCACACAGTAACGGCACCACCCGTGAAGTTCCTCCCGAACAATATCACGTATAATCGTGCGCAATTCTACTGCTGAAGGCAAACAAAGTCTTCGCTAGCCGTGCATAGCCGTAGAGATTGAAGTTCTGCTAGGCGCAGGCAAATGGCTATTACATCTTGGATGGTGGCCGGCTTTTGTGTGGCGAGTGCGCTAAAGGCGACGGTTTTTATGCCTTATATAATATGCCGTATGCGGTCGGTCTGGGAAACGGTGGCGTGGACACGTTTGCACAATGCTAGCACACGCTTAATGTAGGATGTGTACGATACCGCGGGAAACTGAACGCGCTCACCGAGCCTCTTCTTCGCGACCTCACTGCCGACAGCGAAGGCGCCGAAGATCTGTCGAAGTTGCTGCGTGAATGCTTTCCAGCCGGGGAGATCAGGCTGATGGTTCCAAAACCAGGTTTTTGCGACATCCGTGATCTGGAATGGGACATTGTGCAACTTCTGTGAGGTATCCCACTCATTGCAGTCGCTTCCCAGGTTGTAGTTTTGGAACCTTTCCTCGACGTCATCTCCCCGCAGCCCAGCGAAAACTGGTGTGTCACGGTGGCGGTTGTGGATGGCCACGACGGATGGCTAAGGCTGTACTGGGGAGGTAGTAACGGACGTGCTCGAATTGTCTTGAGCAAGCATGGCAATAGGTGGTATGAGGCGCCCGAGCGCAGCTCCAGTGAGAAGGGCGAGAGTTCGCGGGGAACAATAAGCACCTCCACCATTTATAAGGGAATGTTTTAATCCAGCAGAGCTCGAGCTACGATGGAGAAGAAGAAACTGTGAGGCTGAAGATGATAACTACATGTAGAGATCTTGTACAAGTGATGATGTCGTGTAGACATGAAGAAGAGCTAGTCATGGGTAGTGCTCACAATATTTCAAATAAACAATAATAGACTGATGAGAAGTTCATGTGAAGTATCTTCGAACACGAAAATCCGGCCGCGAGGGAGATGTACCTGCTGTGCCCCCCCCCCACCCCGAACCGCGACTACACAGCTGCTTCCAAGTTTCCTGAGCCGGACGATGTTGCCCAGTATGAACACATTTATGCCGCGCTCAGCAAAGGCGCCAGGTACTCTAAAGCGAATAGCGAATTTCAGCTTTTCTGGCCGTTTTCGTGGTCGGTCGGTGGTCGCGGTGCCGGAGTCATCACGGCAAACGTTAATTGGGTCGCACTGTCTCCTTCTTTCGTTTGCTCCTTCTTCGGTATATTGGCTTACATTAACAATCACGTACCTAAGTACTGCATAGCTGCTGTTCTACCAAGTACTCTGGCGCATGAAATACCGGCCCTCATGGTGGGTGTGATCAACGGCAGAATAATGAGGTCTACGAAAGCTGCCTCTTTTACGAAGCCTTTTGAGGAATATTCAGCGTACACATCTCCACCCTAAGGATTTGATTCGAGAGATGCTCGCATACTTCTAACGACACAAAAATGAACTTCTATAAGCGGATAAAAAAAGTTATTTTGTTGTGATGTCCTCCCACGCGTTTAGTGAGGAAGCAACGCGAGCATTAGCTAACTTCCTACTAGCCAAAGCGAACGTCAACCAGGCAAAGCCCCAAGGCCATATCTCTGAGTGAAAGGCTTCATGCGAAATTATCGAAACCCGTCAGTGACTGGGAGAATGGCGCTCTGTCGGTGTTTTCCATTGTTAAGACGCATACACCACATACTCCTTGTAGGTACATAGAGGAAATGAGCTTTGCTAGAAGCATAAGTTAGTCGATTTCATAATATATTCCAATGTGCTTGAGTTGAACGATCCGGTAACTGGTTAGAATATGACAGGTGTTCTGACTTTCAGTGAATATAGAAGATTTCTTTTAGGCAGTCTTGGGGGTCATTCAAAACAAAATACAACTGTTAGGAGCTGCAGTGAACTAAATGATGTTCATGCTTTTTGTGAGGGCTTCAGGTATTTTGTTGACATTTTCATAACTTTGTTACAATATTAGGTATCCTCGGCATTGGTTTATTACAATCGTCAAATTTGCATTCGACGTAAAGACATCAGCAGTGGTTCGCGTGTCACGCTAGTTTGACGTAACATATTTTCTCCACTCTTGGTCCACAGATGGTTGAGGCCCTTGGCAATGCAGAGGCGCTTAGGATTGCTGAATCTTCATAACAAACCCTATATTGCCCACACTAACGCAGTGGGTGAAATTTTAAGGTTGTTTAGGCAACATCATAGAAATCTTTATTTTAAGTATTTGTTTCCTTGTAGTGACCAATTTCAGTGTTATATTGCGCATTTACAGTCAGCTGCACGTACACTTGCTCGGTCGTATTACGCACGTACGCGCAAGGAGCATCTGCCGTTTGACTCACCTGCTCTAATGATGTAAAGGGAGCTTAAGTAGCCGAATGGGGTCTTACCGTCTTCAAAACGCTGTATTCACACCATCGTCCTCCTTGTGTGACCACGTTCGTCATTCCAGCATCAGAGCTCACATCTTCTTGACGTAAGCATGTACGCTCGCGGCAGGCCCAATTAGACATCTAAGCAGTTTTCACCACGGGTTCATCGCTTGACGGCGATAAGCATTTATGGGCTTGGTATCGGCATCTCCCTGTAGCATGACCATCCCTTGTGTTAAGTGGTCTATCTTATGGGATTACCGAAAGGCCAACTCGGTGGACACGAACCGAACACCGAGTTCGAGCACGACCGGAAATGATGTGCCAAACGTTGAATTTATTGTGCTTCGCCAGTGCTCGTCGCCTTCGCTACGATTACTCTACGGAATAAAAAGGAGAATGAGTGTTTCGTGGTACGCAGGCAAATTTTGTGGGAGGCGATCGCAGTACGAGGCAGTAAACTCGTTCACACATGGGGAGTACTTTGGAACAGAGATCAATCGCGTTGGTAACGACCGACAGCCACATAAGCGCGCCAAGGAAAAAAGGGCCACTCAGGTGCAGTCGACAATGATGCTGCTTCTGCGCTCATAGTTAGTTGGAGCTGAAACAAGCTTGCGTGTAAAAAGGACAACAAGAGACATCCATGCACTACACTAAGGTGAACTAACATAACGGAGAAATGTGCCGCTGACTTGCTCGTTGTGGCGCGCCGTGGCAGATATGCGATACTGGCCTTGCCGCAGTGGCAGGTATTAAGCACTGTTTTCGTTGTGCGCAACAGTTGATGTGTGGTGCAGATAAAGTTGCGTGACATCAAAAGAACTCAATTCTTCTGAGATGCATAGAAGAAGGGAAATCTGAATAGGTCTAACAACTGCGAAGGCACATCGCTGGCCGCAGTGGCAGCGTGTCCTTCCAGCCGCGTTGATACGTTTTACGTGCACGCGGCATCATCATTGGAAGCCCGATTCTCTAAATTGTCTGCATTGGCACCGACATCCGCGTCGCTGCTGATAGCCTGCGCTGAGCGACCTGCGACCACTGCCCCATCCATCTTGACTGCCATATAAGCGGACGCATCGTGGAACGTCTCTGACGTCGCGGGCAGCAGTGGCAGCAGCGTGTCTCTCCGGCGCTGATACTGTCTTACGTGCACGCAGGTCAGTTTCAAATTTTGATTAACGTTGTTATTTTGCTGTGTTCCTACTGCCCTATATATATATAGCTGTTGGTTGTTTGTTCTCTGACACTGAGTGTTAGAAATGGCCTCCAAGGTAACTGATACCTGCCTCTCGTGTTACGAAGATTTCGTCAAAGGTGAAGAAGTTCTGACATGTTCTGAGTGCGCTCGATGATACCACCTGGGAAAATGCGCTGGCATGAGCGAACGCGTTTTGAAAACCAAAGATGAGGAAGCTAAAGAAAATATAAGATGCCCTAAATGTCGGCTTTCTCGTAATGCTGAAGGGTCGCACCAGATGCCCTCTACTTGACCCATTGACATAGATAAGCAACTAGCACAAATAAGTAAGGGTTTGGCTATCCTTACCACGAAAGTCTCAGAATTGGGAACCTTTAGAGAGACAGTAACTGCCGTAGAGGACTCTGTTCAGCACATGTCAGATAAGTTTGACGGACTACTGCAGACGTCATCCAAATATGAGAGCGAAATCAAAAAGCTTCGCAAGAGAGTTGAGACTCTTCAAAACAGCCAAGACCAAATAACTGTTTAAACTGAACAACTCCAGAACTGAACGATCTTCAACAGTACACTAGGCGCGAGAACATGGAAATTCATGGCTTACCATTTACAGAAAAAGAAAACCTGTTGGACAAAATTAACAACCTTGCGCAGAAGGTAGATCTCCCGCCCTTGTCAGATAGTGACGTTGTCAGTGTGCATCGCCTCCCGCCGCGCCAGAACGAGCTGCCGATCACGCTAATTCGATTTTCCAGGCGAACGGTGAAAGCAGCGTAGCTGGCAAAACGGGATAAACTGAAGGAGTTCGCAAGCGCTTTACATTTTTTTCTATAACCTTACTGCCATGAATAAGAGCCTCTGTGGCTTGCTAAGGCTAAGGCACGCGAATTGAACTACGCTTTTATGTGGTGTTCTCAGGGAAAGGTTTTCGCAAAGAAAGAGCAAGGCACTCGAGCCATACAGATTGCTTGTTAAAGTGATCTTGAAAAAATGGTTGGGTCAGTGTAGACACACTGCTTGCACACTTGTTTGCAAACTGTCGCTATCATGGGGTCCTATTTTACACCGAATTCAGTTATAACTTGATAAGCAGCAATAATTATTCTTCTGAACAAGCATTTCTTCTATATCACCTCAATGCGCCAAGTCTACGAAACAAAGTACATGAAATTGAAGCCGATCTTCAGCAAATAAGTTGCACATTTGACATTATTGGTTTTTCCGAAACTTGCTACTCCTCTGGTGCCGATGTTACGCGGTTTCCGGGCTATGAGAACATTTCTATGTTCAGAGAAGATAAACGTGGTGGAGTTACCTTATATGTCAAGAAAAGCCTGTCCTATGATGTTTTGTTTAATTTCACTGTCTTGCAGGAAGATCTTGAGGCTGTCGCGATATTAGACCACAATGTCGCAATACTTCTAATATACCATCCCCTAGTGGCATAACCGACGTAGGTTTTTGAATTCATACAGTCTTTTCTTGAACGCGCAAGGATTAATGAATGGGAAACATTAATCTTTGGTGATCTAAATATTGATCTCATGAAAAACAACTCTAAGCAGGTGAAGTTTCTTGCATTAATACTCTCATACGATTGTGAAAATGTCATTGATTGTCCCACGCGGGTTACAGAGCATTCGGAAACGTTAATCAACTTGTGTTTTACAAGTTTTCCCTCAGACAACATCTTATCCGGGGTATTTATTTTCCATTTTTTGCACAATTTCCACTAAAGAACATTTGAGTGAAAGCAATTATAAGCGACGAATCGTGAATGAGTTCAAAGTGGTCAGATTTTTTTCTTTGATAGCTGAGACTAACTGGGCTGAGGTGTACAGAGAAACGAATCCGTCTAAGGCGTATGATGTGTTCTTAGAAAAAATCCTCCATGATTATGACCAGGCATTTCCACACGTTTTATTCAAAACGCACAGAAAAGCGGAAAAGGCATGGATTACCAAAGATTTGTATATGCGTATTAATAAAAAAATCGATTATTCTCTCGGTTCCTAAAAACAAAAAACATCATCATCCAGTAGAATTTAAAAAATTTCGCAACAGGCTCAATATCGACCTCAAGAAAGCAAGGTCTGATTATTACGAAAACAAGTTTTCATTAGTAATGCACAACCCCAGATTGCTCTGGCAAGAATTTAATAAACTTGTGTCCAGAAGAAAAGCATCTTTGCCTTCTGAGTTATTCATAAATCGAACTGTTTGCTCTGGCCAATTTCTTGCCAACCAGTTTAACAAGCACTTCTTGGATGCCGGCGCTATCAATAACTCTGAATGTGTACAGTCATCGAAGTCTATCCAGTGGTATATTTTTCCAACTTACAGTGATTCGCTGTTTCTAACGCCTACATCTGAAGAAGAAATTACAGATCTAATAAAAGCGCTAAAAACGCTTGTTCGCCTGGAGACAACGGCATCAGTCCCATTCCGATCAAAGCCACTATTGATTTTATTGTCAGTCCACTTACCTATTTATGTAACAGAATGCTTCTTACTGGCATATTCCCCGAGAGATTCTCACTTGCACGTGTTGCAGTGATTTTCAAAGGTGGTAACAAAAACGATTTTAACAATTATAGACCAATTCCTCTATTGCCACTTTTTCTAAATTTGCTGAGAGAGTAATTTACAAAAAATCGAGTGCTTTTTAAGGGATAAAAACGTAATTTGTAAACAGCAGTACGGATATCAACCGGGAAAATCAATTAAAACAGCTGTATTAGATATTAGGGATAACATACTTTCAAACTTCGAAAAGAAGCTGTATACTCTTGGTATTTTTATTGATATTCGAAAAGCGTTTGATTCCATTAAACATGACATACTACCAAAAAAACAGAAATATCCGTTATTCGGGGACTGTCTGGCAAACTTGTAGAAAATTACTTGGTTGGACGAAAACAGTACACAAAACTTCACGAAACTCGGTCTGAGACCGGCAATATAAAATATGGTGTTCCTCAGGGAGCAATTCTTGGTCCTTTGCTCTTCATTATCTACATAAATGATATTGTAAATGTGCCTTTAACCCCAGATATCGTTATTTATGCAGACGGTACAAATGTGTTCTTTTCCGGACCTGATCTTGCCTTGCTGGAATCACAAGCTAATGCCTGACTTAGCGAGTTGTATGTGTGGCTCAATAATAATGAAATAGCACCTAATGTAAACAAAGCAAAATATATGATTTTCACTCCGAAAAATAAACCTATACACCATAATCTCAAATTACGCTTTAACAATTCGGAAATCATGTTAACAAATGGCCGTCGATTCCTTGGGGTTTGCTTCAAATCAGATTTAAGCTGGTCCGACCATGTCACCATATACGTCTGAAGGTATCTTGGTCCATAGGCTTGATGTGCCGGCTGAAACATCTTATACCGATGCGTTTGAAGAAACAATTGTATTTTTCACTAATTCATTCACACCTTGGGAAACTGTCACTTCCTTTGGGGATTAGGCAGCAAGACTGACTCGGACCGGCTCTTCGCACTCCAAAAATGAGCTTTGCGTTTAGTATGTTTTTCAATATCTGTACCAGACAGCTGTATATTCCATAGTCTAAAAATATTAGCTTACGCCGAGCTTCACAGTTTCTTCCATAATTTACGTACAAATATTTAAGTTGGATATAGATCCCGGACCAACTATGGTACCCAAACAATACATAATCAAATAATATCCCTTTCTAACAGACATCCTTCTATAATTTATCACGCTCTCAGCAGTAAAACTATTTGGCATTAATAAAAGAAAATAAAACTACTATTGTTAAAAATACCCGATCCTATCTGATTTTATTTGGTACTTGACCTGTGTGCAATAGGTAATGAAATTCATCGTTGTATGTAGTGCATATATGTAGTGCGTTCATCTCTTTATGTTCATATTTATATAGTGACACAATCGTATTGCACTACTTCGTATGACTTGTTACTATTTGTGTGTTATACACGTTCATTATAACTTATGTCAAGTGTACATTTGCTTGTGTTCCCTATGTATTATAATATGTTTTGTTGTACTTATTTGCTATCATATGATTGCACTGTATTTCACTTAGTGCATATGCTGTCTGATGTACACTCCCGAGGCGAAGACCCTTTCAGGAAATATACGTGTTTCCTTTTGCCACGCCTCAAGGACATACCTACTATATTGTATTTCTGTCTAGAAATAAAGATTGATTGATTGATTGATTGATTGATTGATTGATTGATTGATTGATTGATTGATTGATTGATTGATTGATTGATTGATTGACTGACTGAAAGCTTCAGTGATAGAGGGACCAAGCTCATCTGTAGACACCATATTATTTGTAGATATAACACTCAGCTTAGAGTTGCTCGCGGGCAGATTTTCGTTCGCCTAGTCTATGCTTTCCATGTCGTTAGTGGCTTCCACATCAATAGGGCACTTGACTCGAAGGAGGGTAACAGGTACGGAAGCTGGTTAGCTCCGTTAGCACAGTTAGCTCCTCCACACTGTGCTGTATGATGGAAACAGTGCTCGGACGCGAAAGCTAGCAGAAAAGCTTTCACAGTGTGGAGGAGGTCGAGATGGTGAAAACGGTGCAGTTGCGTTGTAGAAGCTGCTCCAGCACAAACGCAGAAGCGCTCAGGTGTTGGCACAAATGTTGCTATCTTTCTAGCGAGAATTTTACAGAAAATGTGGGTAACGTCGACGTCTGAGATTCGCAAATCTCGCATCATTACCTGCACAGGGGATGTTGGCATTGAGGCGCAGCAGAAAAACCAAATCGTGTAAAATGTCACCAGAGTCATGAAAAAATCACACTAAGCACGATGATGTATAGTGCATCGTCAATGATAACGCGCGCCGTAAACACAACTGAAGGGTCGCCATGCTGAGCGCTTACTCTGCGAAAGAACAATGAAAGGTTGCGTCTAGTCTTTCCCAGACAAGACACAATGGTTTCCTTCCATTACAAGCGTGGTCCCTGAAATATGCACGAGAGCGAATTCGCGAGCTCCTTCAGTGAGAGTTTTAATGATATTGGGTGGGCGAAGATGGTCAAATGTATTTCAATGGCGCATAGCCTATTCCTGCTGGATTGCGATAGTCACTGAATGGCCGATGTCGTGGCGCTTGCCACATAAATTTTTAGCCGTTGCTTTCACCTTCTACATTCCTTTCCATAGACCCTGCGCGGACTTGTATATTCCTGATCATGTCCTTTTAGTCCTGTTTGCCCCGG
Source organism: Dermacentor variabilis (assembly GCF_050947875.1). Lineage (NCBI taxonomy): Eukaryota > Metazoa > Arthropoda > Arachnida > Ixodida > Ixodidae > Dermacentor > Dermacentor variabilis. The sequence continues at coordinate 180,563,713 of NC_134570.1, read as the reverse complement.
GTGACCGGTTACCCGAGGTTGACATATTTACATTTAGATAATTGTCTTTTTTCCTTTTCTGTTCCTTTTCCTCACTCTCTTTCTTTCTTTCTTACTCTTGTTTCTCTCTTTCCTTTTGCTTTTTCTCCTTCATCTCTTTTATTTCCTTTTCACATTTCTTGTCTTTTTGCATACTTTTCTTTCACATCACCTCTACTCTTCTCTCACCATTTACTACATGACTGCAATGGGAAGTGCCTACTTTGATTTCTGATATACCCTACAATTCTTTTTCTTTTTTGACAGTCCTGTTTCATGTTGAGCCTTATTGGTTCCGCCGGCCGGTTGGGCGTACGTGTGGGCTCGGGTGCTTCTTCTGCGATGACTATCCGATTGGCCTTTGTTTCCGCACCTGGCAGTCATCGCTTTGCCTCTGTAATTATTTTTACTTCATTTCACATCCCCGTTTACTGACTCCGGCTTGCCTCCATACCTGTCACCTCAACCTGCTCCTGTCAACCTTCACCCAGAGGCCTTCTCACTAGGATCGGGCATTTCCAGTCTCGGTCATTTGTCACTCACCCTCTTATTCTTTTATCTACTGTTGTCATGAATAAACGATCTGATCGAATGCTTTCTGTGCTCTCTTACCAGACCTTTAGGACGCCAGTAGTTACCGTGCCAAACTGTTGTTTTTCCAATTGGCTTGCTCTCCTAAATTACTGCTCTGGGTCGTTTCACACCCCTTTTCATTTATTTTTGTTTGGCTTTCATGACCGTTATTGCTTCAAGCAAGAGCGCGCTTGCCCCATCCCCCAACTTTCTTTTCCTTTCTTTTTAAATACAGGGTGGCGATGGAGTTTGGAGTGGGGCGACAATAGTGAAATGCATTTCAACGCGCCGCAGCACTTCCCTCGTGGAATGCAACATACACTTTTCCTTACTCCTTTTAGCTACAAAACGATGTCACATCGGTGATGGTGAGGGGTGACGTTGGAAACGTGTACACCGGTTAATGGACGTTAAGCGAATAGCTGCTGCTCAGGGCACGGAAGGCGGGTATCAAAAGCGATACAATGGACGTAGCGCAAATGTATCAAGTCTTGCGGCGAGTGATGCTGCGCCGGGAGATTGACCGTGCCGATAAAACTCGGTGCCGCTCCACTCTATGCAGGACGATGACCAGCGAAGCTGCGTATGGGGACCCCTTATTGGCGAATTGCACATCCGCCGCGGGTCGGGCCGATATTGCACTATCTTCGGCATTGGCCCACGTATGAGGAGCGATAATGCCTGCTTCACCTCCGCCGCGTGTCCACCTGACATTGCACCATCTCCGGGATCGGCCCACGTATGGGAAGTTTATTGCTTACCATGCCAACGACACGAAAATTTGCTTGGATGCTAGAGGTATACAGACTCGCTGTAATAGGTGGCGGTATGACCGACGTAGTGAACCGCGATGCATAGAGGCCTGTCGTCGAAGGCATCAGGTGAAACAAGTTGAAAGGTCTTGCGTCAGTACCGACTTACAATTTCACGGTAACTGAGATAAAGCGCTGCATAGAACGGTCAGAGCCTGTTATTGCATCGACAGAACTGAGAGATGCCACTACGGGGGAGCTGCTCGCAATGTTCAGGCAAAAGCATGGCTCTTTATTCTCATTTGGCTGATGGAGAGTGAGTACGAGATGCAGGTCAGGCTGGTGTGTCTGCTGCGGCTGAGCGAATGACAGCAAGAGTTCGCGGGCATCTTAGTCACAAAAACGCGTTGATCTATATGAGCAGCGTTGACTGATCGGAAGTGGACAAATCGCGCTGATTGTTTACCGTGTGAAGGAGGACCACGTATCAAGGGTGGCTGCTTGTGCCATTATTGGTGGCTTTGACACAGAGTAGTATTTTCCACCACAATGTGGCGGCTCTTTGTAAGCAGCATATGAAACACGCTGTCTAGTATTGTTTTCACAACATTCTTTATTTTGTGCACTGCCACATGCACATGTGGACTGTTTTGAACTGGTTGTCAATGTCTTTGATGAAGCTCGCGAATCATTCACCCAGTGGCGGTGCTAGCTCCACGGAATGCTGCTCTGCGTGCAGCTTGCGAAAAGCAATTCGGTGAAATACTCCTACGAAGCACGTCTTGAATGCTGACAACATCGGCATGCAAATCTTTTCATTCTTTCACTATACCTGCGAGATGGATGCTAAGGTTGTGCAGTGTCATTACATCGTCGCACCGTCAGTCTACGCCAACACTCTGGTTAGCCGCAAGCCAGTGCTTTGTGTCAATTTCATCCGCGCCGCTGATGCTAGAACGGTCATCTGGATGAGCATACCAGAGCAGACGAATGATAGGGAAGAGACGACTGCTGGGATACGTCCTTCGTTATAGTTGACGGTAGTACAGGTGAGGGTGTTTTCAAGCCACCCTGCACCTCAAGCAATTTCTAAGCGGTTTATTAAATGCAAGTTCCAAAATGCTAAAGCGACGACCCGCAGTACACCAAGTTCAAGTACTAGCGCGAATCTCCAGCCTAGCGTTGGACAATCATCCTTGGTCAGCGTTTGCTGTCTTCGCTAAACTTGTAACTTCACGGTTAGTTGTAAAACACCCGCTCGTAATAAAGTTCCGCTCGAGGACTCGGACACCACAGCAAAGTGTTTTCATGGACTTCTTTACCTGAGGCACAACAGTTATGACAGTGCACGGTGGCATTCAAGTAAAGGCCAATCTTGAGCTTTGTTTATGTAAATGTTCCTTTGGTTATGTGACTGGCATGTTATGCGAAGGGGTATATTGCAATGATCTGCTTGGAACTGCTAAGCCTGTACCTCGCTTTTAGACTGACAGGCGGCGGCCTCGAGTGGTTGAAGTCCTATGCAACAGTTAGACGTCGGACAGGCGTCCACAGCTATCGAGCATAACTGTTTCCAGATTTTACTCATAAACGAAAGATTTCTGTCAGCCTTCTGCTACCGAGCGTTGTAATGCATGTCGTTAATATGAACATAGGTATTACTTGCTTTTCTTTCTCTCCTCGAAAACCGCCAGAATCTCTGGATCAACAGTGGCAGTACTAATTGCTTCGTTGGTTGCTGGATCCTTAAGCGCTGGGCACCATTCCCGTAGGCAGGAATCCTTGCACGCTGCAAGAAACAATAAGAAATAAATTGCTGCGTCTTCTTTGCCTAGCCTCTCTCTTAATTGTATGGTAACTGTTATGATTACCGTTGCAAGATGAAGGCTTCTTCCATGAAATAATTGTCTGTCTAGGTTTAGATGACTCATTCACTTACCTGTGAATTCCCAGGACCCATCACACGAGTCGCCCACGACTGCATTTCACATTCCCTGTCACCAATTTCGTGCTTTAAGAGACTACAGATTAATAGAACGATGCGCTGCAAGGTTTGTCATCATTTGGGAGCTCCTGCAACGAGGGTTCTGACCTATTTTATGGGTATACAAATGCCCTCCTAAAACTTTGATCCTTCCATATTATTTGGCTTTCTTAAACGCAGTCCTGCCTAGGTCCAAGCAGCTTGTTAAGTGATATAGGCACGTAGGGATAAAAAAGCTCAGTGCCTTTCCACCTTGTGACGAAGGATGACCAGCTAAACTGCGTATGTTGGCTCCTTAATGGCTAACTACTGAACCGCCGCGGGTTAGCCCGGCATTACACCGTCTTTGGGATTCGCACATATGTAAAGAGTGCTTAACGCCTGCTTGGTGAATCATCGTGAGTATGCATGTCCACTATGATTCCCACATAAAACCCACATGTATAATGTCCCGGCTCACGAATACCTCTAAATAAAATAATACCGAATTCTATTTGATGGCCTCGTTGATTAAATTTATTTTGTTTGGTTTAGGCAGTGCGTATATGCCACGGTGGTGTAGCCGTTCTCGGCCAATTTTCCTTAATGAGTATTTCTCAAACACATCAGGTAGAAAATGCTTAATTGTTGTTCCTGGACACGTTCCTTTATCATTACCTCTCCTAGCTCGACATGCTTCATACGTCGCGCTTCTCCTTGTGGCATTGCTACCTATGCGTGTCGCACTGCACATCCGCCTAGTTTAGCGTTGGAATATAGGCATACCTTACGAAACGCACAAACGTAATAAAGTGCATGAAAATAAAGTTGTCGACTGTGGGGTGGATAAACATGCATAATCAGCGTTTATACGCTCGAAACGATGCAAGTGAAACTTGTGCACGCACAGGAATTACTTGTAGAGTGGTCAGTTAACTGCTTCACTAAAATGCTTCACGCCAGTGCCGTCAGCGCCTTTGCATAGGGAGGGGCAGTATGGTAACGCTAGCATGATTAACGTCATTGGAACCAGCTGTTGAAGACGACGACGAACGCGCGAGCAGTGGCACGAGCGCGTTCTCGCGGTTACGCCGCCGGACGCCGACGCTCAACCCTGGAGTGGGCGCCTAAGAGCTGCGCTGTAAAAACTAAGAAAGTAAGAAAGTGATAAACAAACACAAATTCGTGTACGATCCGGTGACATGATTACAGAGCAAAGCTTGCTGAAAATCATCTGCATGGGATGCATCAGAAGGTAGATTATTTGACTGAATAATACGCTGGCAGAAAGAATTCTTGAGCATGTTGTTATAAAAAGTGTTTGGCAGAGGGGTAGGTTCGTGACAATGCCTACACAGGCACTATATAAACGATCCCAACTTATCAATGCGTACTCGTATTTCACTTTTTATTTTCCCTACAATGTAACAATTTCAGGTCGGACGCCCGATTTTCAGGCAACATTAGAGCAGTAGAATGCTTGGAAAGATGCTTGCAATAGATAGGAATGACCTCAGTGTGAGAATTTTGACTTCCCGTGTCGCCTTGGTTCTCTTTCGTCGTGCCTAGGGACTTGCTAAGTTGTGTTAAATGAGTACTGTAGCATTCTTTTGCGTACGTATATTACGTCAGCCCACCGTCAATTTCGTCTTCAACTGCCAGCGCATTACATTCATAATAATATGTGCGAACATCGCTGCCATTATACGGTATTCTCAAGCCCTGGAGGCGTTCATTTTCTAGGAGAGTTTACGGCGTGACTGCTAAAAAAATACGCTGGCAACCACTCGCACTTACTCGCCCCCTTCATGGGATGGACCGTGTGTCTATTGGTCGTAGCACCTCTGTTTATTTGTTTGGAAATCTCGTTTCTCGCTGGGGTCTCTTCTCAAATCCTGCTGGGTTTCGCGCTACTCTCCTCGGCGCATAATTCTCGAGACTAGAGCGCAAGTAAAATATTTTATCGAACCCTACAAAGCTGAAGCATGTTCAAGCACTCGCACTAATGCTACTAATGCTTCTTCGTCACAAGGACTTGGCAATTTGGCCCGCTTTGCCGTTTGTTACCAAAAACGCAGATCTCCTGAGAGGCTGGATCCGACCATTCTTCCGTTATATGCTCTTCACAAAGTCGACGCCATCTGCGCGATCACTGCGACTCAATGCTCATGACTTCCCGTAGGCAATTCTGTTCTCATTATCCTTGCGACAACCGGCACAGAGCTCTCTCCTTGCTTTCACAATTCTCTTTCCACGCAGACCACTTACAGTTCTTCAAGGTGTCGGGCGATAAGCTATCGCCATGAATGCCACATAATTCTGCCGAAGGATTCGCCGCGTTACCACTGCGTCCGGTGAGGCATCGCTTGCACGGCTGCGCACCACAATGGTCTCAATAACGGCCACTAAAGGATATTTCCCGTGCTTCGAGGGTGTATGATGCACTTACAGGGAGCCTCAGGCATGGTGCCTTGAGTTAAAAAATGTACATGGACCATTCAACGCGAATATAACACCAATACTGCTTCATTGCGCCGCTATTTGGTGTGCACAGAGGAGCAGTCGCCATAGCCGTGTCATCGAAGCAACAAATAAATATATTTCGCCAGGCCAGCATACTGTCACGTGGTGGTGACATTGAAAAACACAGTAGCAATACTGTGAAAGACAAAACTAACTTGTCTTGGGCGAACCTGTGCCCACAAAAGCAGGCTACACTTATAGCGCAACAATAGCAGCGAATACAGTCGGCCATCTTCGAAAATCTGATCAGCGGGTCAAGCGCGTCGGCTTTTATACATCATTCGTTAAATGTTCCACAGTAACCGCGGGGACCCGCGTGCCTTCCACAAAGTTCTACATCATTCGCATCGCGCATACATGTAATCACATTACACAAGGCTCGGCGACAACAGACAGCGGATACAATCATTGATAACATTCTAGAAACTTCCAATACATGTAGCCGCGTCCTGTGTTGAGCGATAACATTTGCTAGGCCGTGAAACGACTCGGCCAATGAAGACAAACAAATACACGTGTCAATACGATCACCAATCAACCCAGCGGTAAAATTCTCACCGCGAAAAATTCATTGCCGTACTAAGTCAATCTCACCGATTTTCCTGACCTTACTTATCTCAGCGAGTTTCCATGGCAACTGCGTGATAAGATTGTCCGCAAGAAATAACCCAGCACGCGCCCTACGATTTTCTTCCGCGCCCGTAGGCCTACGTCCGGATCACCTTTACATCAAGCAAGCTAATATTGTATCCTGTGTGCACGTAGCAATTGCACGCCACTCAGAGGGACCATGGGCATCACCGCTTCATCTATCATCGAAGAAGACCGATAGCTGACCACAATGCAGGGCTTTGCGTGCCATGAACGCCTGCACCAATTCAGAAAGCTTCTCCGTCTCTCACATACAGGACTTCGCCCTCCATTACACGGCTGACATTCGTTCTTTATGCTTCATCTGGTCGAGGTGCAATTGCAAATTCCTGCCAACCCGGACAACGCCTCAAATAACGCAATCATGTGCTTTGGTTTGTGCGAGTAGGAAAGGGGTGCAACAACCTTCCAATGCTTTAGTGATTAGGTCGCCCGCATCCTCGACTTGTGCTTCGTCTATCTCGCCTAAATACTGGTTTCCTCTTAGAAAGCTCAAGTCCAGAAGCAGCTTCATCGCCTGTTGTTCAATCCCCTCGATGTCCATACAAAATTCTGGAACGTACTTAACATACCGGGGCACCATACGTAACATTTGTAGGCTACCATGACTCAGCAGAAGGGATTCAAACTTCGTCTGACCCCGTCTTGGCCCTGGAAGATTAACCTCAGGTAATCACAACGATGGGCCTCCATCGTTTCTTCTACCTCTGAACTTCGAAGATTGCACCTTTCTCAAAGCTCTGATGCGCCACGTTCTTTGATAACACGCCTCGATTGCTCTACCAGATAACCAAGACATTACCTGGCCAGCAGCTTTAGCAAAAGCCCTCTAGGACTGCAAAACTTCTGCCCTAGACGCCACTCTGTTGTATGATTCAGTACCAGATGCTGTCTTGGGGCTCTTCACGATGTGACGCCTCCATCATGCAGCGCTTGGGGCAATTTGGGCCCCTTGAGGCTCTTCTGCAGAATACGCGCTGCCCAGGAATCGCGCTTTCCACCGTTATAAGTTCATCAACACTACTATTAACTGGGCCCAGATGACTAGCCTGATCACCACAGAACGCTTTTTGTAATCGACGAAGCGGTTGGGGACTTTCCCTACACCCTCGATGAACAGTGCTGTACCAGCTGTAATTACCACAAATTCCTATACTAATTCTTCTCACAGAGCGAGGATAAGTTTCCACCAGTCCATCAAAACCAGTTGTCGTTCATCGGCCAGTCTAACATTGACACCCAGCGTGCCACCCAACGTGTCGACAACCTCTCCCGTGTCTGCCATTAAGTTGTCGCGCGTCAGTAATGACCTCATGTAATGTGCAAAGACATTGCCAATTCAATCAAGACACCTGAAGCTTTTGAACGTTAAGAACGGACAGCTATCACGATAATGCGATAAGTACTCAGTGATGAGATGGCTGCAATACTTAGCGTGGTAAACAACTTTTGCGGCGTTTCTTCCCGCAAGGGCGGAAGTGGGGTGGTACAAGAAAACTGAATTGACCTTTTCAATGTCCCAGTATCTAAACAAAGCATTGGCCATAATGGGCGTCAGCACAGCCCCTAAATACAGGAGCTCCCGTGCCAGTAGGATTTTCAGTGGGATAATTCACTGAAGCATACAAAGAAAAACTATCATGTGCGTTAGTTTAACGGCAGCACCGGAAAAGACTTGATATAAAATCACACCAATGAGCTAATAACATGGAACGGTGAACAAAATTACTCTTGGGTCAAAGTAGCAATAATAATACGGTCGAAATATCCACAGTAAAGCGCGCTTCATCCGAACTATGTCACTTAAAATTTGAACTTCATCACAAGATTGCTTACAGAGTAGTAGTGTTTCAGAAGATGAAAGCTCCTCTGGTTTCTGGCTTGAGCTTATTGGACGGCTGTTCTTCTGCTCGTGTTATCGTCAAATTATTTAATCAATCAGATTTATGCGGTGCTTAGGTGTTATCGGTGCGCATCCTGTTTGAAAGAGATTACAAGCTAACATACATAAAATATAATATTTAACGTGCTCCTCTTCATCCGCTGACGGTGTTCGGGAACATTGGTAAAGTGCGAACAAAGATTCATTAGTTAGGCTTACGTTCAAATCTACGGTGTTGCAGGAAGCGTGCTCAAGACAAATCATGAACAAAATTATACACCACATAGAAAAACTGACAACCATTCCACTCTGTGAAGATAAAATGGCAGCGAAGGCGGACGCCATTCAAAGCTCTCGAATGAAAACAAATGGGCCTCCCCTCCGTCGTGTTTCGGCCCTAAGATAGTGCAATATCAGGCCGACGCGCGGCGGAGGTAAAGCAGGCGTTAAGCACACTGCGTACGTTGGCCGATCCCGAAGGTGGTGCAATGCCGGGCCGACACTCGACAAAGGTGAAGCAGGCATTAAACACTCCTGAAACGTGGTCCATGCCGAAGATTTCGCAGGGCGTGTTACCCAGCCCACAGGGGTGTGTGCCATTGAGATTGGAGCCTATCTGTACTATCACCAATGTCGGCCCAATGATAATTTTTTTCTGTTGACGGACGCCGAAAAACCTACGGAAGGTTAGTCATATACAGCTTTTGCTGTAAAAGTATATAGATGAGAGGGGTGAGATGTTTCAAAAATGGCCACTTACGTGTTGTGCAAGAGGCGAAGTGCGCCCATGCGATAAAAAGAAATGCTCTGAAAAGCGGGAGCTTCATTCTGTATTGTCAGAACCGGGTGTGTGAATTTCTAGAAAAGAGATAAAGAAAAATCACAACACTAATGCCAAAACAGAAAGCACATACATATAGATATAGAAAACATGAATTCCTTCTAAAGGAAAAGGTACAGAGCTTTCACCTATTGCGGATATCTATGTTAGACTACCGCGATGCCTGAAATTCTGCACAATCCGTGGAATTTCGCGTAGCCTCCTTTTCGGGAATCGCGCCGGACCTTTCAGGGGCTCGGGGAGAAAACAAAACTGATTTGAGCATCGTAACATGTGAAAGGTGAATTTTCATGGCGCAAATACCACGAAAGAATTGCCCAAAGGCTCATAAGCGCACAGTTATGAAACTGTAAGCTATAAGTTTCATAAGCGCACAGTTATGTCGCAGGTAAACTGGATCACATCCAAAACAGTATGTCAGTTCCGATAATATACTGTTTATGGTACAGTGTTTGCAAAGTCAAAGTGACGGCAAAACATTTATTCATGCGATGTCAGTTATGCGGGCGCTCCGGTTGCATTCACGCTCTTGGAGCCGTCGCCGCCATGCTGCCTCGCTATCGCTGACGCAGAGAGTCTCTCAATGCGCCGTCTCTCTATACACGTTGTAAATGAGATACAACCGAAATGGGCTCTTATTTACTTCACCAGAACACCGACAATACCAAAACAATGGAGAAAGCGTGCATATAGTAGAGTGGTCTGTTACGTGAGCGAGCCAAGTGCAATACTATGCAGTGTAAGAAACAATTAGGCTATATGCTGGTTTGTAAAAGGTGATAAGGCATATGAAGTTCTCCAGTCCTTCATAATTTCTCCACTGTTGGGCACCGATAGAGCAACAAACCATTCCACTCCACTCGTTACCTGCGGGGCAAGAAAAGCGACTTGACATGATTTATCCCCATTTTTAAAATCTAGTAGCCACCCACAGCGAATTTTCAAAGACGCCGACGCCAAAACGCCACGTCAACGCTGTTCGTAAGCATCAACTGGGCGTAGGCATTCGGCGGCAGTCAGCAGGACTCATGGTTGACAGTTTGTTTGCTCTGTGAACTGCTTTTCGCCCTAGCGTTTCATCAGATTTTTTCAATGGGAAGCATTTTTCACGAATGCAGACCGGTTTTTTTCCTGCGGAGTTCAGACCATTTTCGATACCAACTTCTATCCCACTTAGGGCCTAGAGCTCCTGTAGAGCGCCCAATACACAATGTGGAATCGCTTAGCACTTGACACATCCCCTCTGGGATGTGTCATCCCCTCTGGATCCCCTCTGACACATCCCCTCTGGATGTGACGGCTAGCTGGCCAGCTAGCCGTCTTCTTCCATAATAAGTAATGCAGTGAAGCCCACGGAATTTCTGACCGGCGTGCAATTGTTACATGGAACCCGGATACACCTTTAGCCTGAGTGATGCACAGGTGGGGCGGAGCTATATCTTCGGACATGGAAGAAACTCGTAGGGTTCCGCGGGTTTATATTTTATGGGCAGTTTTGTGCAGCCGCGCTCAAGAATCTCGTTCATAGAATCTCGCTCAGCGTAATGGGAACGTTGTGAGATAGTTCCGCACCTGCGTTAAGTTGTTTTATCATCCACTTTCATTTCCATTAATTTATCTTCTCTTTATTTCATTTATTGACCACAAGCAATGTCCCCTATGTTCTCTTTGGTGTCAATGTTTGTTTGCTTCTTATGATATCACTAATAAAATGGGGCCCCTTGGTTAACCCCCTTTCTATTGCGCACTGTAGTCACACATCTGTCTCTATAAAACAAATTCATCAAAACACTTTACCGTAGCTTCCGAGTCTTCGAGCTGCAATTTATTAGGGGCCGGTGCTTTACAACTAACCGTGGAGTTACAAGTGTAGCGAAGAGAGTAAACGCTGACGAAGGATCGTTATACAGCGCGATGCAGGAGATTACCACAAATGATTGGGCTTGTTGTGTTGTTCCTTTTAAGCCGTTGAACACTTCCATTAATAAATAGCTGAAGAATTAGGGTAGGTGCAGGGTACCTTGAAAACACTCTTAGCTCTACTGCCATCAATCATGCCGAGAACGCATCCCGGCAAATTATTCCTTCCCCATTCTTCGTATGCTGCCGTATCCTCATCCAAATCGACGATGCCGGCTTCAGCGGCATGGATTAAAATAGCGTGGAGGACTAGTTTTTGTGACGAACGAGAGGATAATCGCGCACAAACGGTCGGAGGATCCAGAACACTGAAGAATTAAGGGACTTGTATTACGACGTTGCCAGCATTCAAAACCTGGTTCTAGTAGCATTTCGCCGACTGGCTCTTCGCAAGCAGCGCGCAGATCAGTATTTGTGGAAACAAGTACAGCCACCGGGTGAATGATTCACGAACCACATCGAGTACATTCTCGACCAGTGCAAGACAGTCAACATGCCTATGTCGAAGTGTACAAAAGCAAGACTTTTCTAAAGTGAATACAAGACAACGTTTTTATAGGCTGCTTGTGAAGATCCCGCACAATGTTGTGAAAAACACTACATCACGAGAAAACTACAAACAATGGAACTAGCAGTCACCCTTGACATGTGGCCCTTCTACACGATAAACAATTAGGTGGATTGGCAGCCCCTTCCAATCAGTCAACGCTGCTCGCATATATGTAGGCGTTTGTGTGCGACGAAGGTGCCCGCCAGCTCTCCTAAGTGCCATTTGCTCAGCCGCAGCATACCCAGCTGCGTGCACTGTATTTCGAACTCTGTCATCAAATTGAGTAATAAAGAGCCGTGGTAATGCCTGAACATCACGAGCAGCTCCCCGCAGCAGCGTCACTCAGGTACGTCGATGCTGTCACAGGCTCGGACCGTTCCATCCAGCACTAGTTCTCAGTTATCGCCAACTCTTAAGACGGTACCGACCACAAGACGCTGTCCCATTGTTTAAGCAGATGCGTCCGAGAACGTGCCTATATGCTTTGCGGGTGACTACGTCTTCCTTACCGCCAGCTATTATCGACACGCTCAACCTTCTGTCGCAGCATCACCCGCGACAAGCCTTGCAGTTGCGCTACGTCCGCTTCACCTCTCTTAAGACACGCCTTCGGTTCCATGAGCAGTTGTTCGCCCAACGTCCGTTAACCGGCGTTCACGTTACCGACGCTGCCGCTCATCATTAGCTATGTGACTTCGTGCTGTAGTTCCACAAATTGAACAGTGTTTTTCGCTATCCACGAGGCAAGGGCTGCGGCGCTGCTAAGATAAAAGTCAGCATTGTCGCCCATTCTATGTCATTGAAGCTCTTGTTGAAGGGCTGCGCGCCTTCGCTCAAGCGCATATTGGAGTGGCCAACGTTGTAATTGAAGCGAAACTCTCGCCTGCGGGGAAAGACAGGAGGCAAATTTCATTGTTGTTCTTCCACACAGCCAACGCTCAGCATCTCGCCCTTTAGTGGTGTATCCGGTGCGCATTGTCATTGAGGACACCCTGTAGACCATCGTGCCTGTGTGATTTCTTCATGGCTGTGATGACATTCCACAGGATTGGGGTTTCTTCTGGTACAATAGTTCCGTCATCTACTATGCACGCACTGATGCAAAATTTGCCAATGTCTGGCGTGATATTCGCCACCGTCACCCGCCTTTTCTGCAAAATTCTCGGTAAATAAGATATCGACATTCCTCCCAACGCCCTACCGTTGGTGCCCTTGTGCTTGAGCAGTTTCTCCAACGCAAATGCACTGTTCTCACCATCTCGACCTGTTCCTCATTCTGAAGGCTATTCCGCTAACTTTTGCGCCCCACCACTGTCTCCATCCAACACCACAGTCTTTCTAACCTCATTACGTAATTGTTACGCTGCTTCGAATGTGTTGCCCTGGTGATGTGAACGCCCGAAACAACATGCAAATCATGTACTAGCCGAATGGAAATTCTTGCGTCAGCTACCCTGCGCTGAGTGTTCCATCTGCAGCTGACACGTTGTCCACAGTTGAGTTCGCTCCCTCCATCACCGAATATGTTACACCGGTAAATCGTTCCCAGCTTCTATGCATCTCAGAAGAATTGAGATTTTTCTATGTCCGACAACTTTCTCTGGGCCGCTCATCAACGGTCACTCTTAACGTAAACATTGCCTAACACCTGCTACTCTTACAACACCCGAATCACATATCTGCGACAGAGCGTCTTAATATCAAAGAGCAAATCAACGGCATGCTTCTCCGTATTGAGATTACCGCTTCATATGGTCTAGCGAGGTCGCTTATTCTCGTTGTTACATGCAAGGTAGTTTGTGGTCCCACTAACCGTGAGCGCCAGAGGAGCATCAGTGTTAACACCTGAGTGGCCATTTCCTTCCTGGCGCGCTTGTGTGGCTGTCACTCCTATCCAATGCTCCTAGCTTCTGTTCGAAACTACTCCCCATGTATCAAGGACCCTACCCCGTTTTACTGCGAGCGTCTCCCGTAAGCTTCGCCATCGATCCCGCTGCGCCGTCTAGGGAAACATTGTCAATACCTAGGGCCGCAAGACATACAACGAACCACTTATTATCGCAAGCTGTTAGGTCAGTAGCATAACCTTCTTTTCGTTCCCGAGGGTAATCGCAGCAAATACGACGAACGCTGGCGAAGCACAACCAATCCAACGTTAGATACAATATTTCCGGTCGTGCTCGAACTCGGTGTTGGGTTCTTGACCACCGAGTTGGCCTTTCGGTACTCTTAAAAAACAGACCGCTTAACCTAAGGAACAGTAATGCCACAGGGATATTTCGATACCTCGCCCATAAAGGTTTATCACAATCAAACGAAATCTCCGTGTTGAAAATTGCTTAGATGTCTAATTGGGTCTGATGCGAGCCTACATGTTTACGAGAGCAAGTTGTGAGCAGCGACGTTGTAATGACGACAGCAGTCACGGGAAGACGACAATGTTGTGAATACAGCATTTTGACGGTGGTAAGATCTCTTTTGACGACTCAAGCTATCTTTGCAACTTTAGAGTAGGCGGACAGAAACGGCAGATGCTCCTTATCTTGGCGTAGGGCTCAGAGAAGGTCAGCCTAAGGTCTAAACACTGCAATTTGGGAGTACAGGAAAACAAATACGCAAAAGAAACCTTTCTAATTTCTTGTCCAAGCAACGCGGTTGTAATTTATAATTATTGTAAAATTAATGGTTGCCTGCTTGGGGGCTGCAGTGAAATGCTAAGGAAAGCAACCCTTAGCTCTCTTTATCTATTGCAAAAAAAGACAAAAGCTGGCTGCAATAACCTATAATAAAGGCTAAAGAATGAGCTAGACCAAAATTGAGGTAATAAATTATTGTTTTCTACATTTACTTCACCCGCCATGTTGGCGCAGTGGCTTTGATGTTGTGTTGGAGGCGGAATGCAGTAACACCAGTGTATCGTGCAATCTGTCAACGTTAAACAATCCCAAGCTGTCAAAATTATTCCGGCATTCCCAACTGTGGCGTGCCTCATAATCTAACGGTGCTTATGGCACATAAGACCCTATAGTTCATTTTCTACATTTATTGATTTCTTGAAAGAACGCTGAGGCTCCTAGTGCATTTTATAAACATTTAGCGGAAGGTAACAATGCACGAGACGTGGCACTGGAGAATTTGTGGCAAATTAAATGTCAAAGGACAAGAAAGTGGTGTCAGTGGTGTTCATGTTACAATATCTGAAGAAACAATGTTATCATTGAAAAGTCTGCTGCCAAGGAAGAGTCGTGCGCAGTTAATTCTTAGCAGTATTCTGCAGTTAGAGAAGCAGTAACAAAGTGCGCAAGTATCACTTATTAAACTAAACACAGACATACGCGCCCGTTCAATGAGAAGTGCTGCTAAATAGACCGGCCTCAGCCGTCGTAAACACGATGAAACATGTGTTACTCGTCCCGGCTGCTTGCACTTATTTGCTGATCGATTGTGCGTAGCGTAGAAAAGATACTTGAATGGTTGTAATGGCCTGATAATACAGTTTGATTTAACTACTGGCGTTGTTGATGGACAGCACTTTGCCTGCAGGACTACGGGTGCATATTACCAAACACATATCATTGCATGAAAAACACAAACTCATTGCCGCAAAAAAATACTATTAACGATTGGGTGCTCGTATAACATTGGCCGAAATATTTAGTTGGGCATTTCTACAATTTATACACCGAAAACAATATTGTTCAGAAGAACACGTAAAAAGCAGAGAATGTGTGACCACCGGTTACGGCAGGCACGTGCTTGCGATACAGAGGCATGACGGCGACGGTGGCGGCGGCGTCAATAGCGTGAAAGCGCCTTGAGTGCTGTTATACTTGTTACCACAGTGTAATGCCCAATCGTATTACTTCCGATGACGCTGTCGCCCTAACAGCCTATGCCGAGCCCCTCCGAAATAAAGGCTTCTTCTTTTTTGCTGCACCAAATTTTATTTGAAATAGCTGTGGCAAATACGACAACTCTATCCTTTGAGGTATATCACTCAATGATAGAGTCATTTCTTTTAAGAAAAATCAGCATATTTAAATAAATAATAATTTAATTGCACTACTTGTCGTCCTAAATAAATTCTTTACGGCATATGCTCAACTTACGAATTTATAGCTTGTGACATTGCAAGGCATATTGACTTGGAAATTAATTTTGAGGATGGCACTGGTTTCCATCTATGCGCCTTCAACCTTGCAGTATAATTAACTGTGGTTCCAGATTTTAAAAAAGACGCTCTTTCATTCATTGAAGAAATAAATTAACTGGAACGCCAATGCGTTTCGTCGGACACTTTGAAAATTAGTATCGCTAAATAGCCCAATCCTGGCCATATGATCCAAGTGGATATGCCTTGTGACCATTGTCGGAGGACCTCTTGCTAGGCGCAAGACCACATAGTCGGCAGACGATAGAGACAATGCCTGCTCTCTCACGTTTCTTAGGCGACGCTGGCCTTGACTCACGCTTGTGATAACATTTATACAATGCGTCCTTCACCTCGTTCCTCCCATTATTATCCCCTATTGTGACCCTCTTTCTACCCCTCTTCCCCTTCCCTTTCCGAGAGTAGCAGGCCAGATTCTCCATTTTACGGCCGACCTCTCTACATTTTCCAATCATTAAACTACTTCTTCTCACCGCTACAACTGCGAAATTGCAATATATGCTGCAAAATATTTATTTGGAAAATGATTAGATTGCTTAGGATGTTTATTGAATGGAGCATCTTGATTTGTCGCAGACTTAATCGCCGCCTAACTGAGTAATTTATCTCAAGGTTTGCCGTGTAAAGTTCTACCTACCTACCTACCTACCTATCTGCCCAAAGACAATTTCGCACAATTTAGTGCAGGTAAAAAAAAATTCACTGACAATTACGATACTCCCTAAAGCGATAGTTCAGGGCAACTCAATACCTGTTTTCATTTCGCAATACATTGACTGGCACGGTTACCCTATCTGGTGCATTACATTCCAAATGGAACCAAGTAGGCGAAGTAGAAGCTGTACGTCAGCAGAGCACTAAGCAAATCACAGATTTGGCCACGAGAATGGACGACTCCGAAAATAAACCTAGGTGCTCAAATCTTGCATTTTTCGATTTTAGGATAAGTGCACGTGAAACATGGCAACAATGTGAAAAAAACTACTCCTCATTGTTTACAGTCCAAAGCTTAGCACTTGTTTGGAACCAAGCGACAGGGAGTGAGCCCACAGCACTCCGCGCTTCCAAACAAAGAAAAATGGGCCAATCAACATGCGGTTTGACCATATTAAACAAAAAGCGAACATCTTCTCATAAATGCGCAACTGAAGGGCTCTGACCGAAGTACCACCGGACATTTCTCGCCAAAGAGCAGACTTGAACGCAAAAAACACGTCCAATTCAGGAAATAACAGCAAGAACCGTTCAAGCTTCGTTATAACATAGAAACAATTAGAAATATAACTTACTTTTTGGATCCAATTGAACAGAAAATTGTTGTACAGCCACGGTATCTCTCGCCTGACGCTTTTACCCAAAGAAACGTTTCAATTATACTGCATTATCGTTGATGTGTGCGAACATCAGATGTATCTTTCCAAAGCACAACACACTTTCACGTATAGCCAAAATAAGCGATTGTAGCCTAAACATTTACACCGAAACTTGACGGAATTCGTCAGTACGCGACACTTATTTGGCTTGGTTTCCTGATTTTAATGTTCTCGGTCGTGACCAGCAAAACAAGCGTGGCGGTCGCGTGGTGAAAGCCGCTCACAACCACCATCCGAGTTCTACTACCAAGGTTGCCTCCCGCTTAGAAATGTTATTCGTATGCTGTCGCGCGTCTACGCCACCAATTTTATTTGGCATGGGTTACATTTGGATTGTTGCAGCTAATTTCTGAGCCGACGCAACAAACAAATCATTCTTCTAACATTCTCAACTTTTTACTGACAACTCATCGGGATAGCTTCTCTGATATTATAAGTTTATCTGATATAAGCGATCAAAACGCTCTTCACGTCGCATTCAAGAGCTACCTACCCAGCATTTAAGGATGTAAAGAAAACAGCAACACTATATGATAGAGCTAACTGCACTGCCGTAAGTATTTAACGATCAGTTTGTCATGAATGGTTTCTGTAGTGTTATGTTATGTTATGTTATGTAGTCTGTAGTGTTATGTTTAGTATGTAGTGATCGCTGCCTAGGTTTTCGAGTGTGTTGAGCCATTCGGCTCGCGTCGTTTGAGTGATGAAGGCGAGGTCGGGAGTGGTGTCGCGTGTTACGCTGTTCCCTTCCCTCGTTGGTATGTTCGGGTCTGTGATGAGTGTGAGGTGACACTGCTCAATTAGTGTTTGTAGCTGGAGACCCTTCCAATCCTGCCTCTGGTACCCCCATAGCGTGTTCTGAGCGTTGAAGTCGCCTATGATTACCAGGGGACTGTCTTTAGCAAGGCGGAGGGTGTCCCCAAAGAGTTTTCCTATGTTTGCCCGCCTTTGGCTGGGGGGGCAATAAATGTTGAGGATGAAGGCGCTCTGTTTCTGGTTGCCTTTGTATATTATTTCGAGAAGTACATGTAGTATGTCCACGTCGTCTATGGGTTTGTGTTGTATGGTTGTGATGTTTCTGTCTACTAGTGTGGCTACCTTCCACTTGTCCAATTCCACCAATTTTATTTGGCATGGGTTACCGCCCGCCGGACGCCGATGCGAATTTTATTAGCCATTTCCACGACGCCCTTCATTCCGTTACGACAGCATGTCAAAACACTCCGGCACTCTTACCTGTTCACTTTCATTTTCCAACCACAACATGGTCTGATCTAGCACAAACAACATCGAAACATGATACTCAGTGACATCCACAATCCTTACCTAACATTTGGATTGTTGCAGCTAATTTCTGAGCCGACGCAACAAACAAATCATTCTTCTAACATTCTCAACTTTTTACTGACAACTCATCGGGATAGCTTCTCTGATATTATAAGTTTATCTGATATAAGCGATCAAAACGCTCTTCACGTTGCATTCAAGAGCTACCTACCCAGCATTTAAAGATGTAAAGAAAACAGCAACACTATATGATAGAGCTAACTGCACTGCCGTAAGTATTTAACGATCAGTTTGTCATGAATGGTTTCTCACCTATTTTGCCCTCCGCCCTTTGGAAACTGTCGCCGCTACAAAACTAAGCTGCAGCAACAAATTCGAAGCTATGTCCCCACCATCGCAATCAACATTCAATCAGCCTCCCCGTGGTTGAACGCTGCGCTGAAACGACTTAAAAACATAGAGAAGGGTGAATTCTGTCAATTCATACTAAATGCGCTTGGGATGCAGACCGGAACACTCAACGTTTATTCTGTTTCATTGCTGCTGTAGCCAAGCGCTCTGTCTACTCAATTACTTTACCCGGCATGTTATGCAATAACCCCAAACAATTCTGCAAGACTATCAACCCCTAATCATATACACCTTCATCGAACATTGTGCTGCTAGACGAAGACTCTGTTTTAATCCCGCCATGTTGTGTCGGGCAAAGACTAAACTAGACTTTTTTGTTCAGTTTTTACTGTAGAACCGGATAAGGAACTACCTCATTAGTTTCATGTGAATCACCCAATAATGCGTAAAATCAAGCTTGGCACCAATGCCAGAACTGCTATCAATGCTGGTATCAATGCCAAAGTATTGAAGAGTACTAAAACCGTAAGAACTTTGACCCTGTCCTATTCCAATCCCAACGAAGCGTACGACAACCTCGTCCAAAAATTACCGAACTACTTGTATCGCATGTGCCTGCTCTAAAATAATGGGACAGGTTCAATATTCTCAAGTATGTAAATTTCTAGTATTTTTGAAATTTTCTAATAAAAATCAACACGGTCTCAAAAAAGGTGTTTCCTGCGATACTCAGATTGCTCTTCTTAAGAATGGCATCGGTTTATTCGTTTCCGCCTGTCGTTTCGCGTCATGCTGGTAGTGGTTCGGTAGTGTGCTCTGTGGCATCATGTTT
Organism: Dermacentor variabilis; assembly: GCF_050947875.1. Taxonomy (NCBI): domain Eukaryota; kingdom Metazoa; phylum Arthropoda; class Arachnida; order Ixodida; family Ixodidae; genus Dermacentor; species Dermacentor variabilis. The sequence goes on along the minus strand of NC_134570.1, from coordinate 180,544,026 downwards.
TTTTGCGCCATGGAGGACTTAGTTCCACAGTTTCACAGATGGCCGAAACACAAAACTCAAGATTTGGCTTTCCTTTTTCAAGAAGTGCTCTTCAGATATCATATTTTCCATTTTTACTTCCTAGAACCAAGCAATCTGTTTCTTATTTGTTAGGTCAGGGCTACTATAATCACAGTGTAGCCCTTCGACAACATTACAGGCGTGAGTACGTCTGTGTTACGTAAAAAAAAGAACTGTCGTGCCTTTTAGCATGTAATGCACCTAAAATACAAACAGTTCCCTTAAATTATAGAGGCCTCTAGAAGTGTGGCAGAGAAAGGAAATAACAAACGTAGGTTTTTAATGAGCAAGCATTCTATGGCGAGTACCTCAGCAAAATCTATTTTATTTGCACGAAACTTCGTAATTTGGGAAGTTAGGACATTTAATCGTTATAATATTGTAAACACGCATGATTGGTAGCTTTATAAGGGATAACGAACAAATGGAAAAAAATGAAATTCAGGGGTGGGCCAATCTTAATTTGGGGGTGCACCAATATGAAAATTACGGGTCGACCAACTCAAATTTGGGGGTGGGCCAACTTGAACTTGAACACTGAGGATAAGCCAACATTAAATGTGTCTGCGCCAAATAAAGTTTGGGCGTGCGCAAACTTTAAATTTTGAGTACACCAACTTGCACTTCAGGGTTGGGCCAAATGAAATTTGGGGGTGTGTTTGTGCATACTTAGACAAGTCCAGTGGAGTTCTTGCATACCTTTCTGAGGGGAAAGTGGCAGTGGGGCCGAAGGGAACAACGGCTCAGAATGACAGATAGATAGATAGATAAACTTTATTAAAAGAATAATCAGAAAAACCGCTAATGGTCGGGGCCCTTAGTCCAGGGCTCCGCTGGCTCTTGCCATCTTCTCAGCTCTCTTAATCAGCTTGAGCTGGTCATCGAGGGCCGAGCTGGACAGCAGTGCCTCCCATTGCTCCCTCGTTATGTTCGTGTCTGGGTGTTCTATGTTGTGTAGTGTGCACTCCCACGTAATGTGGTATAGGGTTGGTGTGGCCCCACACCATGGGCATTCGTCCCTGTAGGCTGTGGGGTGTATCCGATGTAATATGTGTAGGTTCGTCTAAGTGCCTGTCTGGAGCCTACGCCAGGCAGCGGCATCTTCTGTCTTTAGGTTTCGATGGGGTGGTGGATATCGCAAGCGACGCCCTCTGTGGTAGTTCACGATGGCTGAATACTCGAGGTCGACAGGGTCCAGGTCTTCTGCAGCCGGCGTGATGAGTGCTCGGTTATGTACGAATCCTCGAGCTGCTCTGTCGGCTTGCAGGTTGCCCGTGATGCCTGTGTGACCCGGTATCCAGATGATAGTTTGGATGGCGAAGTCCTCAGAGTCCTCCTTGAGTATTCCGGCTAGGACTTGTGCAGCAGGTCTTCCAATTCTACCCTGTAGGAAGTTGCGGCAGGCCTGCTGGGAATCCGTGAGGATCGTCAATGGTTGATTTGCGTGTAGGCCCTCGCGGATGGCTAACGCGATGGCCAGCTCTTCGGCTTCCGTAATCGTGCAGGGGCGGGTCGATGCCGCGGAGGTAACGTGGCCTCGGTGGTCGCATGCCACTGCAACTGCGCCCTTGTAGTTCGTCCCATACATGGCGGCGTCCGTAAACCGGGCCGTTGTACTGAACCTGAACGCTTTCTCCATGTACTGGGCCCTTGCTCTCCTCCTGCCGGAGTGTAGGTTAGGGTCCATGTTGCGTGGTATCGGGGCAACGTGAAACCTGTCGTGGACGTGACGAGGTATCAAGCAGGTTTCTTGGGTTCGTGTTGTTATTGCTGGGAACCCCAAGGTTCGTAGGACCTGCCGGCCCGTGCGAGTCCGCGCAAGTCTCTGTTGTTGCGAGACGTAATGGGCTTCTGTCAGTTCGCTGAGGGTGTTGTGCAACCCTAGCGCCAATAATTTTTCAGTTGATGTACTCATCGGCAGGCGGAGAGCGGTCTTCAAAGCCATCCTCAAAAGTGTGTCGGCCTGCTTTGTCTCGGACTGTGTGAGGTGGTAGTAAGGCAGGCTGTATGTGATTCTGCTCACTACCAGGCTACTGACCAGTCGGAGGGTGTCGCTTTCCTTCATGCCTCTGTTCTTGGATGTTACGCGGGAGATCATGCGTGATACCGCCTTGACACTGGTTTTAAGGAGCGCAAGGGTGTGTGTGGCCCGCTGGTTGGACTGCAGCCACATGCCCAGCACCCTCAGCAATGGCTTCTCTGGTATGAGGCCCCCGTTGAGGCGTACCTCGAGTCTTCTTGTTGGGTCTGTGGGGACTGTGTGGTTACCCCGGCCTCGCCAGACTCGTAGAAGCTCAGATTTCTCGGGGGAGCATTGTAGACCCCGTTGGCTGACGTAATCTTGGATGAGATTTGCTGCAGTTTGCAGCCGTTCTTCTTTTTCAACGAGGGACCCTGTTGTGGTCCAGAGCGTTATATCGTCTGCGTAGATTGCGTGCCGAAGACCTGCTACGTCCTGCAGTTTGCTTGCGAGACCGATCATGGCGACGTTGAACAGCGTGGGAGAGATGACAGCACCTTGTGGTGTGCCCTTGTTGGGAGGGTGGTACACTCGAGTCTGGATCTCTCCCATCTTCAGCTCCGCCGTGCGGTGGCTCAGGAAGCTCTGAACATACTTGTACGTTCGCTCGCCGCAGTTGGTGTTGGCCAGCCCTTCTAGGATTCCTTGGTGGCTGACGTTGTCGAAAGCCCCTTTGATGTCGATTGCTAGGATGACGTGCTCGCCGCTGCGGGAAACGTTACTGAGGACTTCTTCCTTGATTTGAAGTAGCACATCTTGTGTGGACAGGCCTGCGCGGAAACCGAACATGGTGTCCGGTAGGTGTTTGTTAGCTTCCAAGTGTCTCTGGAGTCTCGTGTTAATAATTTTTTCGTACACCTTGCGGAGGCAGGACGTGAGCGATATGGGTCTAAGGTTTTCAATTGCCAATTTCTTGCCCGGTTTAGGGATCATGATTATTCGTGCGTGTTTCCACATCGCCGGTACCGTACCTTGTTCCCAGTGTTGGTTGAGAAAGGCCGTGAGCGCGGAGATAGACTTGTCGCTCAGGTTTCTGATCATCGAATTCGTGATTTGGTCCGTGCCCGCCGCTGTGTTACGGGTGGTGGCTGCGATGACTGCTCTCAATTCGTTTTCGGTGATCGGTTCGTCCATTAGTGGGTTGGGTTGTCCTGTGTAGGGTGTTCTACATGGTTGTGTGGGAGTGGGATCTCCATAGCACTTGGTCTTGATGGCATCGATGAGGTCTTGTTGGCTGCCTGGGTAGGTGTGTAGTAACCTTTCCAGAGCCCTGTGTCCTTCTCCTTTGGTTTTGGTGGGCTTCAGGATGGCTTTGAGGATGTGCCACGTCTTGGCCGTGTCCAGCGTGCCGCCGAAAAAGTCACAGAATCTATACCAGTTCGCTGAGGCGAGTTGCATGGCATATTCTTCTGCTTCCGCTGTTATTTGTGCTATGCGCGTCTTCAGTTTCCTGTTATATTTCTGTTTTTTCCAGCGGCGGGTAAGGCCCCTTTTGGCATCCCACAGGTGTAGTAAGTGGGGATCCACCTCTGGGGTCTCTTCCGTTCTGGCGATTTCCTTTGTGTGGCGTTGTTTATGTCGACGGAGATTGTCGCACCAGTCTTCCAGGTTCGTGACTGTGTCGGCATCCTGTTCTTGGGCTTCCCTGATTTTGCGCCAGTCAGTGAGTTTAGCTGTGCCGATCTGCCTGCGTAGGCGTCCAGTCTGTAGTGTTATGTTTAGTATGTAGTGATCGCTGCCTAGGTTTTCGAGTGTGTTGAGCCATTCGGCTCGCGTCGTTTGAGTGATGAAGGCGAGGTCGGGAGTGTTGTCGCGTGTTACGCTGTTCCCTTCCCTCGTTGGTATGTTCGGGTCTGTGATGAGTGTGAGGTGACACTGCTCAATTAGTGTTTGTAGCTGGAGACCCTTCCAATCCTGCCTCTGGTACCCCCCTAGCGTGTTCTGAGCGTTGAAGTCGCCTATGATTACCAGGGGACTGTCTTTAGCAAGGCGGAGGGTGTCCCCAAAGAGTTTTCCTATGTTTGCCCGCCTTTGGCTGGGGGGGCAATAAATGTTGAGGATGAAGGCGCTCTGTTTCTGGTTGCCTTTGTATATTATTTCGAGAAGTACATGTAGTATGTCCACGTCGTCTATGGGTTTGTGTTGTATGGTTGTGATGTTTCTGTCTACTAGTGTGGCTACCTTCCACTTGTCGTTTTGACTTGTGTGGTATTCTTCGTAGCCATGTAGTGTTGGTCGGGTACCGGGCTCTTGTAGGGCTATGACCCCCGGTGGCTTTGAGGTATGGGTGATCAATTGTGTCAGCAGCCCTTTCTTCCTCCGGAACCCACGGCAGTTCCATTGCCAAATTTCTAAGTTTTCTTTGACTTGCCTGTATGGTCTAGGCATTGTTGGACGTTGTGGTCGGTGACGTTACGATTTGGTTCGGTGCTGCTACAGGTGTGGCCTTGTAAAGGTTCTGTCGTAGCGTCTTCCGTAGTTTTATGGAGTGAAGCTGGTTTCTAAGCTTGCTATCTACAGTGGATTCCATGTGTTTTATTGCTGCATCTGTGCGTTGTATTGCAGTCTGTGTTATTTGTTCCAACTGGGCGCGTGTAGCGTCCATGAAGGCTTGCATCTGGTTGCGGATGGCATCGACATGGGTTTGTAGGTCGATGATGTCCTTGTGCGGAGCCATCTCTTGTGGTATTTGTGTGAGCTGTATCACTTGTTGTTTGAGTTGTCTGTTTTCTTGTGTGAGTGTTTGTATCTGTGCGCGCATGGTGGCGAGTTCCTGTTCCAATTTAACAGATAGTGGCGTCTGTGGTTTTTTATACGAGGGGGAGGCTACTGCTGCCCAGCTTACCTCGTGTACTTTGGTGGTAGTCCTCTTGGGTGAGGCTTCCTTGGTCTTTCGGTGGTGCTGCTTGGGCCCCTTGTCTTTGAGTGCCGCGGTGGCTAGTGCTGCCTGCTCTCCTTGTTTGGGCGTCGACCGAGATCGCCGTCTGGGCGACCGAAAGTGAGACCGGGGGCGAGAGCAGGAGCGGGACCTGGACCTTGGGTTGGAACCGGACCGGGATCCGTAGATGCTCGGAGACTCCGAGTAGTCGGAGTCTTCCCGCTCGGAGCTGAACCATCGCGGGCGAAGGTCAGCCGCCTTGGTCGACTGAGTGACCGGGCGGGGCTGTCGTTGGGTTTTGGGTGTGGTCGTGGAGGTAGGCTTCCATCTGGGTGGAATGCGCTTGAGCTTGTTGTTGCACTCTGTTGCAGCCGTGAGATGGGCCCCTCCGCACAGGGCGCACTTCGGAACACAAGTGTGTCCGGCGTCTGGGTTAATGTGGTTGCAAACGTTGCACGCACGCACCGTTGGGTTGGGGCAGACGTCTGGTCGGTGTCCGGTGATTCTACAGATGGAGCAGAACTGCCTTGTCGGCTGGTAGTCTCGGCAAGGCATCTCCCCTCCGTAGTAATACACAAATCTAGGCACCTGGGGTCCCTCGAAGTGGAGTAGGGCTGTCTGGGATTGTCCGAGCATACGGGCCCGCACGATGCGGACTCCATGTGTGCGGACCCGAAGATTCGCCATAAGCTCTTCTTCGCCGGTGCCTGCGTCGATGCCGTGTACGACACCTTTAAGCAGGCCCTCGGGTGTTGATAGATACACCTTCACAGGGTGTGATCGTCCGTGAAAGGTGAGGCTTACAATTTTCATGAGCGTGGCCGCCGTGGCCTCGTGAGGGGTGCTCACGATGATGATGTTCGAGCCGTGTCGCAGGCGGACGATGAAATCATCCCCCTTGCAGGTCGGCGCACCTCCGGTGGCTTGGACGATCGCCTTGGCTACCTGGTGGGTCTGTAGTTTTCGAACTATGAGGCCCGGGGTCGGGCGGATAATGATTTTCATGTCAGTGCGCGGGAGTGGAGGCGCGCGTCGGCGAGGCCTGCTCCTTGCAGCCGCGTCTTCAGAAATAGGTGTAACGGCTCCGCGCTCTTCGCAGGTAGCTTGCGACGTGGCTTTCGCGGCGGCGGCTGGCGCCTGGGTTAGAGCTAGCCCTAACGGTGTGGCTTTCGATGGCGGGGTTTGCCCGACTGGGTCTTGCTCACCAGTGGATTGTTGTTTTTGAAGACGGCGTTTCCGATGAAGGGAAACGACCGTTTGCCACTGAGATTCTTGATTGTGGAGCTGCTCCGAGAGGACGGGAGACGGCCCGGGCAAGGCCTCGTCAGGCAGGGGTCTCGGGTGACTCTCGGATACGACTTCCATGGTTTCAGTGTCGGTGGGTTGGTGAGCAATGGTGCCTGGGTTTCCCGCGATCGTAGCGTTCTGGGCTGGGTCGCCCCCACAGCTCACCGTAGAAACGGTGGCTGCTTGCGGGTCTCCGAGCTCCCCCGCGCCAGCGTTCGGTGTTAGGGCTAACCCTACCGTCGGTGTGGCCGAACGAATAGGGCTCTCGTTGGTCTTAAAACTGCGGCTCACCGAAGTTCGGTTCCGTAGAATCCCCTTGATGTTTAGAAATATATTCCGCTGATCCCAGTGGTACCAGAAGATTTTGGACGCTTGGAAAATTTGAAATCACGGAGCCGATGCAAAGCACGTCTGCACGCTTCGAGCTTCTTCTTCTTCCTCCCCCTCAAAATGACAAATTGGTCCTGTGCCTTCCTTCTTCTACAGGCCTCACTGCAGTTGAAATACGCATCGCTGTCTTATAGACGAAAACAAAACATAACTCATCAAAATTGCGGGCAGCAAAAGTGGCCTTGTTTTAGAAAGCCTAGACAAGAGTAAACTTAGTGCAAAAAATTACTTTTTAAACAAAATCGGACGCCATAGGATCTGTTAAAAAATATACCTCGCCGACGCCTAAACACACCTCATTTCCTGAAATGACGTGGATACAGATTAGTGAGAATTAGCTAGCTCGTAAACACTGAGAATACGTTTGGGGAACGCGTGTATCCTCTAACTACGGTGCACACGCGCCGTCTCCTTAAGGGACACTTCATCATCATCATCATCATCAGCCTGGTTACGCCCACTGCAGGGCAAAGGCCTCTCCCATACTACTCCAACAACCCCGGTCACGTGCTAATTGCGGCCATCTCGTCCCTGCAAACTTCTTAATCTCATCCGCCCACCTAACTTTCTGTCGCCCCCTGCTACGCTTCCCTTCCATTGGAATCCAGTCCGTAACCCTCAATGACCATCGGTTATCTTCCCTCCTCATTACATGTCCTGCTCATGCCCCTCATTTCTTTTTCTTGATTTCAACTAAGATGTCATTAACTCGCGTTTGTTCCCGCACCGAATCTGCTCTTTTCTTAGTCCTTAACGTTACACCCATCGTTTTTCTTTCCATAGCTCGTTGCGTCGACCTCAATCTAAGTAGAACCATTTTCGTAAGCCTCCAGGTTTCTGCCCCGTAGGTGAGTACTGGTAAGACACGGCTATTATACACTTTTCTCTTGAGGGTTAATGGCAACCTGCTGTTCATGATCTGAGAATGGCTGCAAAATGCACCCCAGCCCATTCTTATTCTTCTGATTATTTCAGTTTGATGATGCGGTTCTGCGGCCACTACCTGCCCTAAGTAGGTGTACTCCCTTACCAATTCCAGTGCCTCGCTACGTATTGTAAATTGCTGTTTTCTTCCGAGACTGTTAAACATTACTTTAGTTTCCTGCAGATTAATTTTTAGACCCACTCTTCTGCTTTGCCTCTCCAGGTAAGTGAGCATGCATTGCAATTGGTCCCCTGAGTTACTAAGCAAGGCAATATCATCAGCGAACCACAAGTTACTAAGGTATTCTCCATTAACTTTTGTCCACAATTCCTCCCAGTTCAGGTCTTTGAATACCTGCTGTTAACACGCTGTGAATAGCATTGGAGAGATCGTATCTCCTTGCCTGACGCCTTTCTTTATTTGGATTTTGTTGCTTTCTTTATGGAGGACTACGGTGGCTGTGGAGCCGCTATAGATATCTTTCAGCATTTTTACATACCGCTCGTGTACACCCTGGTTCCGTAATGCCTCCACGACTGCTGAGGTTTCGACAGAATCAAACGCTTTCTCGTAATAAATGAAAGCCATATATAAGGGCTGGTTATATTCCACACACTGAGTGACTATACTTGTTTCCGGATACACGACGACTGATTTCCAAAACATTGGACTGAAAGCTGCATAATATACGCCGGCATCTGACTTTTATGCATCGATATAAAATTCGTGGCAAGAATAATTTACCGGCATTTCTAGGAAGCGCATTGAGACACCTAACTCTGCAGCGTATTTAATTATTTCCACAAATGATGACTCACTTTGAACGAGCTGACATTGCCATGGCGGCAAGAGTTCTCTAGAGCCGTTAGACGATCTTCAAAAAGTCAGACACGTATTTCCTCACCGAGTGTCTTCACAATCACATAGTGAGGTCGATTATAAAATAATCTGGCACTGGTCATATCGTTTAATGTTAAAAAGCAAACATCTTCAGAGTTGGGCATTTGCTTTGAGAAGGTATGCGACGCTGAAGTAATACCTCTGCGGATAGAGTCACAATGCGTTTGTTTCTACATAGATATTTCTTACGAGACTTGTCCTTGAGGCACCTGTGGCAAGGCGGATCAATCACATAGTGAGGTCGATTATAAAATAATCTGGCACTGGTCATATCGTTTAATGTTAAAAAGCAAACATCTTCAGAGTTGGGCATTTGCTTTGAGAAGGTATGCGACGCTGAAGTAATACCTCTGCGGATAGAGTCACAATGCGTTTGTTTCTACATAGATATTTCTTACGAGACTTGTCCTTGAGGCACCTGTGGCAAGGCGGATGCCTAAAGGTCAAACCACACATGGCTAATAGTATGCGGTTGGTTACGCGTCACGCGTCTGTCAGGCCGTGGTTGATATTGAGCGTCACTTTGAGCGCGCGCAACCGAAGTGGCAGCCTCTGTGCCATCGCCACGTGGCCAGCTGTAAACTTCCTGTGCGAGTCAATCTCAGAATGGCGCTGAGATGGCGCGAGTTGAATGGAATTCTGAGGTTTTATGTGCCAAAACCACAATTTCATTATGAGGCACGCCGCAGCGATAATGACGCCGAGAGTCCCTTCCGTTCCCGTGTCGCAAAGAAGCGATAAAGCCTATCAATAATGCAACTCTGGTGGCCTTCCTGAGCCTCGGCCTGCACTTTGATCAGCAAACCTCAAGCACCATAAGAATAAACTCGGGCCGAGGTGCTTGATGGTTGATATGGCGAAAAATTTGATACCCAACGCTGCCATAACATGGACGTGATCAAAGTTTTATATGGCTGTCGCCTAATGGCGAAGGAACCTGATCGGGATCAGATTTTTCGATCGCTGATTGACTCTTTTGCGCAAGTTGAGAATAATCGTTCCTCAATCCTAATCACCAACGTCTCTTCCGAAAGTGATCTGGAACACTGTGCTACGCGCAATGAAGCGCTGTCTCGAGCACGTTCGTGTGGCTGCATATCGTGTGGCTCCGCATTCACCCCACCACGTCGGCTCCCGCGGACTCTCCGAGCGGTGACAGATAAGAACATTACTTGCTAGAAACTTCGCGACTACGTTAAAAACAACAAAAAAGAAAGCACGAAATCACTTCGCTATTGTTATGTTTGCTCTGCATTCTTTACAAGGTTCTGGTACATAATTCCCGCTGTACTCTATTATCTGAGTTACGCTCTCTGTTTTTAGCCAAGCGTCTGTGTGGATTTATCTTTGTTTATGTAGCAACTTCTGTTTTTTTATTTTATGTTTAAACTTTGTTAGGTGTATGCAGTAATTTCTCTTTGTTGATTGTGAATTTCAAAACTTTGTTAGATGTGCGGTGTCATGAAATTTGAATTTATGCAGTTCGTACTTCAGGGCGTTGAAACCAGATGCCATAAATGTTCAAATTATCATTTTTCTTTTGTATGCAGAAATTTCAATGCTTGTGAATTTATATGTTACATTTTGCATGATTTGCTGACCGCTACGTGAAGTTGCCAGTGCGGGGGCCTGCGGCCTTTTCAAGCTGCCTATACGATAGCTTTTTCTGCAGGCCTCCATCATCATGTACACGCGTGAAGCGAGCAAGTTTATTATTATTATTATTATTATTATTATTATTATTATTATTATTATTATTATTATTATTATTATTATTATTATTATTATTATTATTATATCACGGATCACCGGAGCAGGAATAATTGCCAGATTCTCCCGAAGGGCGAAACACTAACAGCCACTGCAAGGTCTGTCCTTGCGCTTGGAATCTTTTATTTGTAATTTGAAATCTAGCTTCAAATCATTAAATATTTCAACACGCCATGTATGGCCTGCAATCTCATCGCACAGTTGCCACTGCGCTGTCCATAAAGGGCAGTGCCAATGAAATAAAATTATTTTCAGAGTAGGAGTACAATTGATTTCTTTTTCGCTTTTTAATAGTGAGATTTAGAATAAAAGGCATACGGTATGAATGAATGCTTTCGCAACTTTGGCTTGCGTGCCGCAATTCGAAAAATTTGTAAGCAATAATTCAATTATAACATAGACCTGGTCGCAGTAACTTTGTGGCTACATGATATAGCATCTACTTCGCATATACGACACATAATAAAATATAGCATACGTGTACATCAAGATATAAGGAACGTCACGGTGACGCCGCCGCCGAAAATTCACCGAGTGTCCGATTGCTATTGCAATAAAAGCGCTTGTGAAGCGGTCACCCGTTGAGCCGACTGAGTTGTACCTCAAGACACTTCCAAACCTTGTCCTGTTTACTAACCTTATATCTGCGCAGGCAGCTGGGCCTGTTCGCTATACACCGAATCAAAGATACAACCTAACTGCAACAAATACATGTCATCAAGAGCACAAGTCTGTTATTAAAATAGACCTTCCTATCCTTTCTATGCCTGCTTTCCTATTCATCTGCTAGGCATACGCCGGCCAAGTATTGCCTCCTTGCTGATTTGCGTGATCACAGCGCGACACGCCTATATGAGAGACATCTTTGTTGGAGCCCGGCGAAAGGCGATTCGTGTTAAAATAGGAGAACGGTGCATTAAGCTGAAGCTAGCTCCTCACCTTTACTCAGCTATCATGAAGTTCACTTTGCGGCATTGGTTTAACGGCGTCTTCATTCGAAAGGTCAGTGCCTCGGTACTTACCGTTGTCGCAGTGGGCTTCAACTTCGAATTTAAGGTTACTATTATATATGACTGCCGCAGTCCTACTGATGTTGCTGCTGCTTTACTGCTAACAATATCCAGGCTTGTTCGTTTTATGCACACTTCTTTATGCACGTGGCATTTCATCATACGGGGCCCATCATCCGCTTACTTTGATCAGGAAGCCGACAGTCCAGCGTGACACATGAGTTGGGCTACGCATGCCTAATGCTAATTTAGCAAGATGTAATGCGATTGTAGTTGTTCTTCAAGAAGAAGCGTATGGCGCATTTCCTCAATATATTGTACAGCTTCAAAAGGTGGGCATTTCTATCATCCAAGTGAATTGTTTTAATATATTTTATAATTTCATCTCTGTGGTATTTTAGACAATACAAAGTGTGGCTTCTCTTCTTTAAACGATCGCATTGATAGAAAAACACGCAAAAGGTATACCGTGAAGGCAATTTCGGCGACATAATTTGGACGACTGTGCCTAGTCGACATTAAGCAGCTTTAAAAGAGGAATTTCAGCATGAGCAAGTGTGGTTCTTCGAAACAGTAATTAAATATTTTATGTGACCATGAATCGGAGTTCACGATAGAGAATGTTCCAGCACCTTGTGACATTTGCGCTAAATAAATAACATATTCATCTACTTCGCATTTACGTAGAGCAATAGGCAACGAAACCTGCCAGCAGTTTCTAACTGAAGGAAGCGGAAATGAGAACTAGTGGCCGTTCTCGCATAAAAAACATAAATTTAGTGAAAGTTCCAGAACAAAAATTTAATGTTATTAGTGCTTTATCACAGAATGTACAGAAATAAAACACGCAGGCACGAACGGAATAGGCGCTAACTGGCGAATAACCTTCAGTGTCAGATGTTCTGAAAGTAAACAGCAAAACAGATAAAGGAAAAGAAGGAACATGACTAATCACCTAATTTTTCCAACACGTTCGCGTTACTAAGCACTTGTTACTAGCTTCCCTCCAGAAACTCCAGAACGAAAGAGACAGTAAGCTGACGCACTCACAATCATCACCATTCATTACAGCAGCTTCCAAAAAACTCGGTGGTGCAGCAGTCTTTGTGTCTCAACAAGACTGCAATGTTGTAAAGATACGCAGCAGAGCCAGAGTCACGGCAGTGTTCCTATCCACCCTTCATCACGTTCCTGCTGTGCTCTTTTAACCACTCGTTTCGGCATCGCTCCGTTCGTCAGGTCTACGTTCGTTCTGCCACACGATAGTGGTATCTGATACACAGTACCTTCGGCACATGCGATGATGATGATGATGATGATGATGATGATGATGATGATGATGATGATGATGATGATGATGATGATGATGATGATGATGATGATGAAGCAACATTTACTGGGCCCGAAATAAATCGGTGGTGCACGCAGGCACCAGACGGGGTGGTTCCCTAGTTACGGGACCCATATGTTTCCCGCAGCTCATCGCCCCTGTCCGTCAGCGCGAGCTGAATCGGTAGGGCGGGGCTGGAGAACAAGGTCTCCCATCGCTCAAGCGGTTCGGGATTGGGGGTGTTGGTGGGAAGGGGTGGAGGGGGGTCTTGAGTTCTGTGCACTCTGCCAAGACGTGCGGCAGGGTGCCCTTTTCTCTTCTGCAAAAAGGAGAGAGCATATCGTATTCCGCAGGAATTGCCTCCGGTTCATCAGTACGGGATGCGCTAGCGATCCCGCCTGCGCTCGACGCAGGATCGTCTGTTGTTGCCTGGTGAGTTTGGGGTGCGGTTCTTCCGGGTAATGTCCCGAAAGCTGGTAACCGGGTGCGGTAGCCCTTCCGGCTCGTGCTCGGTCCGGATTGACATTTCTCAGGCATGGTGTCGGCGATGGTGTTGCTTGCTACCTGCGGGTGAGCCGGGACCCATGTGAGCTCTATGGCACTTCCCGGAGGCTTGTGCTTGGCTAGAATGGCTCGGATCGCGGAGGAGATTACCCCACTGCGGAAGCTTCTGTAGGCTGTCTTTGAGTCAGTGACTACGGTGTCCACGCTCGGCTGTGCGAGTGCGAGGGCCACGGCCGCTTCTTCGGCAAGAGCGGGGTCTGTTATCTTCAGGGACGCGCTGACGATCAGCCTGTCTTTTGAAGTAACCACCACGGCTGCACGGTCACTGTGTTTTCGGAGCGAGGCGTCCGCGTAGAGGACCCTGGGGTTCTCTTCCAGCTTACGGGTTAGGGCTATGGCTCGCGCGGTGCGCCTCTCGTCTTCCTTGCCCGGCGTCATGTTCCGGGGAAGGGGTTTTGTCTGAATGATCGTTTTCCAGTCTTCCAGAAGGGGCGTCTTGATGGGTACTGGCTCGATCTGCCATCCTATCTTGCGTAGGACGGCTCGTTTGTGTTCCGTGTGACTGAGCCGGATCCTCTGATTAGAGAGGTGCGTTTCGATGAGCTCATCCACAGTGTTGCGGGCGCCCATGTCTAGCAGTTTTTGCGTGGACGAGTATATGGGCATGCCCAGTGCTTGTTTCGTTGCCTTACGAAGCAGCGTATTTAGGGTGTCCCTATTCGCCTTCGTCAGCTGGAGATACGGGGCGGAGTAGGTAACCCGCGACACGACGAAAGCGTGTACCAGGCGCATGGCATCGTCCTCTTTAAGGCCTCGGTTTCTGGTTGATACCCTCCGAATCATACCACGTATCTGTTCGGTTGTAGTCTTGATCTTTGTGATGGCGGCCTGTGCCTTTCCGTCGCTCTGAAGTACTAGGCCGAGAATCCTAATCTGCTGTGTTGTCTTGATGGTCTTTCCGGCGATCGTGATGATCACGTTCGGCGGCAGCTGCTTCTTGGTTTTTCCCGGTTGGATCATGAGCAGCTCTGATTTCTGGCGAGCGCAGCTCAGTCCGCACGACTTTGCGTACTCGTGCACGGTAATCGCCGCCCGCTGCAAGACTTCCTCCATCCAGGCATCGGATCCGGCTCGGGCCGTCCACACCGCAATATCGTCGGCGCAGAACACGCGATCCACGCCTTCGATTTGCTTGAGTAGATCGGGCAGGGGCAGCAGGGCCAGATTTAAGAGCAGGGGTGACAAGACCGATCCCGAGCCCCTATCGCCGAGCTCGACAGGGTCCGACTTGTCCTCCCCTATCCTTATGGTCGCCGTTCGGTTTGACAGAAACTCTTTTATGTAGCCGAATGTCTTTCGGCCACACCGGCTTTTGTTTAGATTCTGCAACACGCTCGCGTGGGACACGTTGTCAAACGCTCCCTTCAGGTCGAGGGCGAGTATCCCGCGCGGCGCGTGCCTCGTTGCAGGCTTGACGACCAGTTCGTAGAGTTGGATCATCACGTCTTGGGAGCTGAGATGTTGCCTGAAGCCATACATCGTCTCTGGCATCTGATCGGTTTCTTCGAGGTGCTTCTGCAGCCGGCAAAGGACCATGCGCTCCATCACATACCCCACGCAGGATGTGAGGGAGTTGGGCCGCATGTTGTCTATCGTGAGGGCCTTGCCGGGCTTTGGAATGAAGCGGACCTCGGCGTCCTTCCATTCCTTCGGCAACTGCGAGCTCTCCCAGCCTTCGTTAATGTGCTCTAGGAGGCCGCGGGCCGCTGTACCGCTCATGTTACCGAGTAATTTGTAAGTTATGGCGTCCCTGCCGGGTGTACTTCTCTTGTTACTGTCATCTATCGCTGTCCACAGCTCCGTCATGGTAAACGGCCGGTCCAGTTCTTCGTTGCCGGGTCCTTTGTACCTCTCGGGCACCGGGTACTGGGCCTTCTCTGTCTTTAGGTACTTGGCCTTCAGGTCTTCCAGGAGCCTGCAGCCGTCTGCCTTGTACGCGTTCAATACATTGGCGAGGTTGCGATTGGTCGCAGTTTTGCTACTCAGTGGGTCGATCAGATGTCTCAAGAGAGACCACGTCTTCCACGTCGAGAGCTTGTCCTGTAGGCCGTCGCAGGTCTTCAGCCAATTTTCCTTACATAGTTTGGCCGCGTACTCAGCGATCTGTTTGTTCAAGGCTGCTATGCGCTTGGCCAGCTTTCTGTTGTGTCTCTGAAGTTTCCACCGCCGCGTCAAGGAGTGTCGGGCCGCCCACATGTGGGTCGGTCTGGCGTCCACGTACGGTGCCTGCGACGTCGTTGCGATTTCTTGGGTATATTTAACGAGAGCCTTCTTCTGGTCCCTCACCCATTCGGTGTAGGTCCTTTGTCTTTCAGCCTGTCCCGTTTCTTCCTCGGATGCCTCTTCTTGTTCTTGTGTAAACTTTTTCATCTTGTCCCAATCCGTGATCCGCGCCGTCTCCAGCACAGCCCGATATCGGGAGCCTCGGATCGTGATTCCGATCACGCTGTGGTCCGACCCCAGCTCTACTTCTTCGCTTCTCCAGGAGACGTCTAGCGTGCCCGATAACCACGACAGGTCTGGCGTGGTGTCTCTAGCGGCACCGTTGCATCTCCTGGTGGTTACGTCCTGCTCATTCAGGAGGGCCATCTCGTGATCCTCCATTGCTTTGGCCAATGCTTTTCCTCTCTTGGACTGAGACTTATAGCTCCACGTTGTGTGAGGGGCGTTAAAGTCGCCGAGGATCAGGAGCGGCCTGGTCCCCGCCAACCCTTTGGCCTGGCTCAAGATGCGGTCAAATTCGTACTGCCGTTTTGACGGCCGGGAGTAGGCCCTCGTTACAAATAAATTGCCCGAGCTGCCAATTTCTCTCGCATGAATTTCGACCAGCGTGTGCTCGCACCCACCCTGCGCCGTGACATGTTGAGTAGCCGCAACGGTACTGCGGACGAGCTCCGCGGTCCCGTTCTCCGTGGGGTCCGTGTAAGTGACGTACCCCGGGAGTCTTGGTTTCCCGTTTGTTTCTTGTAGAGCAATTACATCGCGCTTGTTTTCTTGTCCGTCAATGTGTAATAATAGTTCCGCTTCTTTGTTGCGAATCCTGCGGCAGTTCCATTGGTAAAGTACTGTGGTATCCCCCCCGGTTTCCTTCTTGTGCTTCTTACTTGGCGTCTGCATCATCCTTTCCGGACGTCTCGAGTCGATTGCGCCTTTTCGCGACCGCGCCTTTGATTTTTTCGGACCGCTCCTTTTTCAGGGACGCGAAGCCGTTCCTCACCGAATTTGAGGCTACTTTTGGCGCTAGCGCTTGTGGTTCACCGATCGCGTGGGAGACTGACTCTCGACATCCTCGAGTCGGGCGTCCATATTGCCTAGCCTTTCATTAATTTGGGAAATTGCGGCCAAAATGGCCGTCAGCTCTCCTCGCGGGATCTGTGTCGTTGCCTGGTCGCGGTCTCTGCGGTCACCGCTTCCTCTCCGCTCGCGGAGCTCATTTCGGCGTCCATGGCCTCTTGATTACTTGATGCACGCTGCGTAACCCCAACCTCTCCCGCCGCCCGCCCTAGGGGGGGGGGCGAGGGCGGGTCCCTCCGCGACAATATGCGCAAGCCTGCGGCGTTGTTTGCCGCCGTGTTGTTTTTATGAGGGCTTGCATTTGCCGAGCGTCCGTTATTCGCCAGCGTTTCGATCTTATTCATAAGCGCCCGTATTGGGCGTTCTGCTCCTGGATCTGAGCGTTTTGGCGCTCTATGATCCTCTTAAGTTCTGTCACTTCGCTACTGTCCTTTTGCGGATTCGCTTGTGAGTTAAGGGGTTGGGAGGGGGTGAGCGGTGGGAATTCAGTGTTGTTGGTTCTAGCGACGGGAGGCCTGTTGGTCCAGCCCACCTTTTTCTCACCGATCCGTCGGCGTCCGGTTGACTCGCTCCAGGACCTTGAACTGGCCCTTCTCGTGCTTCCCGCGATCTCCATCGTCAAAATCTATTCATGCCAAAGCATCAAATGGCCCATTGGTCTATAGAGCCGGCGTCTGTAGTAGCGAAACGGCACTTAAATTGTGATTGGCTGCGACGCCACACCACCTGCATGCCTCGATCAGGCAGAGCGGGCGAAAAAGAACGCCTGCTGCAATGCTGTCGCGCCAGGTGCTGCGTGAGGGGAAAATTACCGAACTTCATTTATCGCATGTGTCTGCTCTAAAATAAATAAACAGGATCAATATTCTCACGTACGTAAATTTCTAGTATGTTTGAAATTTTCTAATAAAAATCAACACGGTCTCCAAAAAGGTGTTTCCTGCGATATTCGGCTTGCTCTGCTTAAGAATGACATCGGTTTATTCGCTTCCGCCTGTCTTTTCGCGTCATGCTGGTAGTGGTCCGGTAGTGTGCTCTCTGGCATCATGTTTGTTTGCGCCATGGAGGACTTAGTTCCACAGTTTCACAGATGGCCGAAACACAAAACTCAAGATTTGGCTTTCGTTTTTGAAGAAGTGCTCTTCAGATATTCTATTTTCTATTTTTACTTCCTAGAACCATGCAATCTGTTTCTTATTTGTTAAGTCAGGGCTATTATAATCACAGTTTCTTCCTTCGACAACATACCTACAGGCATGGGTACGTCTGTGTTACGTAAAAAAAAGAACTTTCGTGCTTTTTAGCATGTAATGCAGCTAAAATACAAACAGGTCCCTTAAATTATAGAGGCCTCTAGAATTGTGGCAGAGAAAGGAAATAACAAACCTAGGTTTTTAATGAGCAAGCATTCTATGGCGAGTACCTCAGGAAAATCTATTTTATTTGCACGAAACTTCGTAATTTGGGAAGTTAGGACATTTAATCGTTATAATATTGTAAACACGCATGATTGGTAGCTTTATAAGGGATAACGAACAACTAAAAAAAATGAAATTCAGGGGCGGGCCAATATTAATTTGGGGGTGCACCAATATAAAAATTACGGATTGACCAACTCAAAGTTGGGGCTGGGCCAACTTGAACTGGAACACTGAGGATAAGCCAACATTAAATCTGTCTACAACAAATAAAGTTTGGGGGTGCGCAAACTTTAAATTTTGGGCACACCAACTTGCACTTTGGGGTTGGGCCAAATGAAATTTGGGGGTGTGTTTGTGCATACTTAGACAACTCCAGTGGAGTTCTTGCATACCTTTCTGAGGAAGAGGAAGAAGGAGAAGCCGAAGGGAGCGGATGCATTTCACGCCGGCTCCGTCTTTCGTAAATGATTTCGCAGTGTTTTTGCAAAATATATCTGTGATTTTGCACCATCATCTCTCGCAAGTTATCCTGACTCTACCGATATTTGTCTTCAAGGTGGGAACTGCTTTTTCACCACTTTATTGGACCATTTCTGCCGAGCCGCTGCGCCGCCAAGCTAAGCTTACTCCTAAGCTTAGTGCCCCGGCCGCTACGTGAGCCGCAGTTCCGGCTGCGCGTCTAATTTCTTCAAGCCGCCATGGAAATACAAGTTGAAGGAACTGATATCTCACCCACCGAGATTTCCGAAGAAGCAGGATGGTGTACCATTGGCCCGCGCGAACGACTTTCTCTTTGGGGCAAGCGCGCTAACACCAAAATTGCATCAGCCTCTCAAACCGGCGTTGGAGGCACGAACAAGGCGCAGCGAGGCCCGCGCGCTCACAAGCAGCAAGTTCTGAAGGCAGGGAAGATGCCCACCCTTCCACGTGATCACCACAAAGTAGTTATCAGGCCACGGGGCGGCTTGAACGTTGCAACAGTCGGGGTCGTCCGCCTCGCTTCGGCCCTATATAGGGAAGCAAACGTATCTCCACAAGACGCCACGGAAGACATTGTCTGCCCAAATATGCAGCAAAGCATCATCGTTGTGAGTACCCCTCACTCTCCTAATGCAGAACGGTACCGCCGACTCGACAGCTTTGAAGTCGACGGACACCAGTTCGAGATACGGCCATATAAAACTGCGCCCGACTATACAGTCAAGAGAGTCATCCGAGGCATTCCTCTCGAAGAAGACGCGAAAGAAATTCACCTCAATATTGTCAACAAGAGGAACCCGAATGCCTTAGCGGCCAAAAGACTCAGCAAGACCACGTCGGTCATCATCGCCTTCGATGGTGGTCGACTACCAACGTGGGTCTACTACGCGGGTGCTATGCTCAGGTGTACCTTGTACAGAAAGCAGATTGCCGTGTGCCACCAGTGCGGACGCGTTGGCCATCGCATGGACATCTGCCCGAACCCCCCAGACCGTGTGTGCAGAGGCTGCGGAGCCTCGAACCCAGACCCCAATCACACATGCACGCCAAGGTGTCACCTTTGTGGGGGTGCGCATCCCACTGCGGACAAGACCTGCAAGGCTCGATTCAAGACCCCCTATCTTGTTAAGAAACGACGCGGAGACCGACAGAGGGCAGCGGCGGAGGCCGCCCTCGAGCTACAACAAGAGAACTACAATGAACATTTCCCACCTGCCTCCCGCTCCCGCTCTTGAGGCCGGGCCTGGTCTCGCTCGGCTGCGGGGCCTCCATCCCGCCGGCAGAGCAGGTCTCGGAGCCGGGCATGCAGCAAAACCCCCGGGCCGAGCCATGGCCGTTCGAGCTCTCGGCTTCCGAAGCAAGCCGGCCAGCAAGATTCGGACCTACCTGACAAGGTGAGTTGGGCAGTTGCGGTTAAGGGCTCGCTGAGACGGAAGGCTCAGGGAGCTACTGCCTCAGAATCCAATAATAAAAGGGACCCTAGGGATGTGGCATTAGAAGCAATGCCGCGCAAGAACGCACTGTTACGGACGGTCGTGCTACAATTAACCCACGAAATTCGAGAGATTAAACCGTCGATGGCGCAGACATCTATACCTAAATCTTCTTTAGTCCCGACTCCCTTCACGAACGGTAACGACAGTGCGGCGCCGCCCACAATGAAACGCGCGGTGGCCAGTTCCGAGTCTCAACAGCTCGAGAACCTCAAATCAGCAGTAAGTGATTGGCGCAAAGCACATGCGACGATATATGACTGGCGGAAAGAACCAGAATAAATGAGCAAGCTGCTTTCAGAAATTCAAACCGGGATCCGCAACATCGGCGTTGCGGTCAATAACCTCACTGCTCGAACAGACAGGGTTGAAACCCATATAGACAAAATCGAGACTCACATAGGCCTTCGCCCAGGCATGGAAATGATGCCCACCGTGGGCCCTACAGTCATTCACCCTAGCCTTATTTCAGCTAACACGCAAGTACAGCACCACGATGGCCAGCCCCACTAACGAGCTCGTGGTGTGGCAGTGGAACTGTCGGGGTTTCACTAAGAAGCAACCACTGCTGCAACAATACGTCCGACACGCGCAACCCAAACCCGACATCATAATGATACAAGAAACATAGGTACCATACCAAAGCTTCCAGGTTACACTGCGAATGCCTCGCCGATTCCCGTTGACCGCGGACTTGCAATCTTAATTCGGAAAGGGATAGTAGTGCAAGAACACAGCGTAAGCGGCACACATGCGGAAAACATGCTTGTAGAGCTGCTTCCCAATAGAACACGCAACCACAGTGTATTTCTCCTCAACGTATATAGTAATCCGGCTCATTCACGGGCTCGCTTCCTCTCGCTGTTTCGAGGGGCGCTTGCCTTGGCAGGCGCCCCTCGTTTCTGGATTGGGGTTATGGCTACACTACCGCCAAGGGTCGACGCTTGTGGCAGGACGTGCATGATGCCGAATTAACTCTTATTACCTATCCCACGGCGCCGACCCGCACAGGCACCTCTACGGCACGTGACACGACACCAGACCTGACAGCGGTCGTAACATCCCTCAAGCAATGTGGCGCAATACCTTTGAAGATCTCGGTAGTGACCACATGATCATAGAAACACGAATTCCTCAGGCAGGTACACCCCCTTTTCCTAAGCTATTCAAATGAACGGACTGGGACAAATTCCGAAAGCAGCGAGTTAAACAGAGAGGTGAGGAGAACATCGATGACATCGAGGCATGGATGGAGACGCTCAACGACGACATGAACAAGGCGACGCAGACGCTCGCACCCGAAGTCCAGGTTGACAAGATCGACAGCCGACTAGCCCACTTCGGAGAAGCCAAGACATCCCTAAACGCAAGATGGAAGAAGCAAAGGCACAACCGAAAGCTTCGTAGGAAGATAGCACATATCAACCGCCAGCTGGAAGAACATTGCCGGACCTTAAGCCGCCAGCAGTGGTATGACATCTGCAACGCAATCGATGGGCAGCTCCACAATGGAAGCACGTGGCGTCTCCTTCGTCACCTCTTGAGGGAAACGCAGAGCAAGTCTGCTCAGCGAGCAAACCTGCAACGCCTTTTGCAGAAGGAACAGACTACCGCGAGTGATCACCAGCTCCTGACACGCCTGCTAGCCAAGTACTTCCCTCAACGGCCCGATGTTCCACACGGAGATTACACTAGAGACACAGATGTGGCACTCGATGAAGTATTTCACGAGTCAGAGATCCGCGTAGCTCTCCACGACCTTAATGGCAAATCAGCACCTGGTCCCGACAAGGTTACGAACAAGACTCCGAGAAACCTCGATAATGCCTCGATAACCGCTCTTACGGCATACATCAACAAATGCTGGCAAGCAGGTCGCATCCCAGAGGCGTGGAAACGCTTTAAAGCAGTCTTGATACCGAAGCCAGGAAAGCCGTCCAGCGTCGATTGCTTGCCGCCCTATTCGCTCACATCCGGCGTTGGCAAGGTGATGGAGCACGCGTTCCTCTCCCGCATGAACCACCACCTCGAGGACACTCGAGCCTCAAGGCGCCACTCCACTCAAGGCGTCATGCTCCAGCTCTACCACAAGATTATCAATGACCCAACTAGTGGCAACCGGGCCATGCTCGGCCTAGATCTAGAAAAGGCATTTGACAATGTAGCACATGCAGCAATCCTGAGCCGCATAAACAAGCTCAACTTGGCTGAGGGAAGCTACAACTACGTCAGAGACTTCCTGTCCCGCCGCACAGTCACCCTCGCGGTCGGCAGCATGACATCCGACCAACATACACTAGGAAGCACCGGCACTCCTCAAGGTTCGGTCATATCCCCGTTCCTTTTCAACCTCGTGATGCTGGGTCTCCCGGCCTACCTCGACGAGATCGATGGCCTCCATCACGCCATGTATGCAGATGACATCACCCTGTGGGTCAACAAGGGCAGTGACGGTCAGATAGAATGCACCTTACAAGCAGCGGTCTCTGCAGTCGAAACCTACCTCCAAGACACAGGTTTCCGACTATCTCCACTGAAATCGGAGCTGCTCGTCTACCGCCCTCGCCACCGACCCAAGCCTACAGCTGAATCGTGCCAATGTGACGACATAATCCTCTATACGCAAGACGGCTCCTGCATTACCCGAGTCCAGAAGATACGCATCCTAGACATGCATATAACAGCCAACGGGTCAAACATAGAAGCTATTCGCAAAATCGAAGGCAAGGTTACAGCGGCTAACCGCCTGATCAAACGCATTACAAACAAGCACACGGGCATGAAGGAGGACAGTGTCATGCGCCTCATACACTCTTTCGCAATCAGTCACATCACTTATGTGGCTGCCTTCCACAACTGGAATGTCACTGAAAGGGAGAAAATCAACACCTTTATACGCAAGACTTACAAGATTGCCCTTGGCCTACCGGAGTCCACAAGCACTGCTCGTCTGCTACAGCTGGGGGTATACAACACGCTTGAGGAAATCGTGCATGCGCAAAAAACCTCTCAACTCGAACGCATGTCTCCGACAGCCACGGGCCGGTACATCCTGCAGAAACTCGGCTTCAACTACCACGTCCAACACGGTCCGAAACAGGTCATTCCACCCGACCTCAGCGACACGCTGATTGTCGCCCCTATACCTCGAAACATGCACCCCGAATTTAATCGTGGCCGACGCCACGCCCGTTCCGAGACACTGCTGCGCTCCTTGGGTGGAAAGAGGACTACGCGCTTTGTAGGCGCCGCAGAATACGCACGAGAAGATCGGTTCACGGCGGTAGTCGTAGACGTTAGCTCCCGGCTTACGCACGCGTGTAGTGTCGCAACGGAATACCCCGAAATAGCGGAAGAGGAAGCGATTGCGCTTGCGCTTACGGACCCTCTCTGCGAGGTAGTTTTTAGCGAGTCACAATCCGCAGTTCGCAACTACGCGCGGAGGCGCATTTCCTCCGAAGCTCTCCAGGTTCTAAGGAAAGCTCGTCGACAGCACTTCGATAACACCGCGATCATATGGTTTCCAGCGCACGTCGCCACCGCCACCGATGAGGGCCTCATTAACTTGAACGAGGTAGCACACCGCTTGTTTCCATCCATACCTTTCTGAGGGGAAAGCGGCAGTGGGGCCGAAGCGAACAACGGCTCCACATGACAAATTAGTCCTGTGCAATCCTTTTTCTACAGGTCTCACTGCAGTTCAAATACGCATCGCTGTCTTATAGGCGAAAACAAAACATAAATGAGCATTACCCGTTAAATTATGTTCCATTTATTGAACACCTAAAGCATTAAAATTGCGGGCAGCAAAAGTGGCCTTGTTTTAGAAAGCCTAGACTAGAGTAAACTGAGTGCAAAAATTACTATTTAAACACAATGGGACGCCATAGGATCTGTTAAAAAAATATACCTCGCCGACGCCGTAAACACACCTCATTTCCTGAAATGACGTGGATACGGATTAGTGAGAATTAGCTAGGTCGTAAACACTGAGAATACGTTTGGGGAACGCGTGTAATCCTCTAACTACGCTGGACACGCGCCGTCTCCTTAAAGGACACTTCATCATCATCATCAGCAGCAGCAGCAGGAGCAGCAGCCTGGTTACGCCCACTGCAGGGCAAAGGCCTCTCCTATACTACTCCAACAACCCCAGTCACGTGCTAATTGCGGCCATCTCGTCCCTGCAAACTTCTTAATCTCATCCACCCACCTAACTTTCTGTCGCCCCCTGCTACGCTTTCCTTCCCTTGGAATCCAGTCCGTAATCCTTAATGACCATCGCTTACCTTCCCTCCTCATTACATGTCCTGCCCATGCCCATTTCTTTTTCTTGATTTCAACTAAGATGTCATTACCTCGCGTTTGTTCCCTCACCCAATCTGCCCTTTTCTTATCCCTTAACGTTACACCCATCGTTCTTCTTTCCATAGCTCGTCGCGTCGTCCTCAATCTAAGTAGAACCCTCTTCGTAAGCCTCCTGGTTTCTGCCCCGTAGGTGAGTACTGGTAAGACACCGCTAGTATACACTTTTCTCTTGAGGGTTAATGGCAACCTGGTGTTCATGATCTGAGAATGGCTGCCAAACGCACCCGAGCCCATTCTTATTCTTCTGATTATTTCAATTTGATGATCCGGTTCTGCGGTGACTACCTGCCCTAATTAGATGTACTCCCTTAACACTTCCAGTGCCTCGCTACCTATTGGAAATTGCTGTTCTCTTCCGAGACTGTTAAACATTACTTTAGTTTTCAGCAGATTAATTTTTAGACCCACTCTTCTGCTTTGCCTCTCCAGGTCAGCGAGCATGCATTGCAATTGGCCCCCTGAGTTACTAAGCAAGGCAATATCATCAGCGAATCACAAGTTACTAAGGTATTCTCCATTACCTTTTATCCATAATTCTTCCCAGTTCAGGTCTCTGAATACCTGCTGTAAACACGCTGTGAATAGCATTGGAGAGATCGTATCTCCCTGCCTGACGCCTTTCTTTATTTGGATTTTGTTGCTTTCTTTATGGAGGACTACGGTGGCTGTGGAGCCACTATAGATATCTTTCAGCATCTTCACATACCGCTCGTGTACACCCTGGTTCCGTAATGCCTCCACGACTGCTGAGGTTTCGAGAGAATCAAACGCTTTCTCGAAATAAATGTAAGCCATATATAAGGGCTGGTTATATTCCACACAATGAGTGACTATACTTGTTTCTGGATACAGGACGACTGATTTCCAAAACATTGGACTGACAGCTGCATAATATACGCCGGCATGTGACTTTTATGCATCGATATAAAATTCGCGGCAAGAATAATTTAACTGCATTTCTAGGAAGCGTATTCAGACACCCAACTCGGCAGCGTATTTAATTATTTCCGCAAATGATGACTCACTTTGAACGAGCTGACATTGCCATGGCGGCAAGAGTTCTTTAGAGCCGTTAGACGATCTTCAAAAAGTAAGACACGTATTTCCTCACCGAGTTTCCTCACAATCACATAGTGAGGTCGATTATAAAATAATCTGGCACTGGTCATATCGTTTAATGTTAAATAGCAAACATCTTCAGTGTTGGGCATTTACTTTAAGAAGGTATGCGACGCCGAAGTAACACCTCTGCAGATACAGTCACAATGCGTTTGTTTCTACGTAGATACTTCTTACGAGACTTGTCCTTGAGGCACCTGTGGCAAGGCCGACGCCTAAAGGTCAAACCACACGCGGCTAATCGTATGCGGTTGGCTACGCGTCACGCGTCGGCGAGGGCGCGCGCACTTGTCGTACGCGTCTATCTAGACAGGGGAGAAGCGCAGGCAGTGCCCCTGTCGGGCCGTGGTTGATATTGAGCGTCACTTTGAGCGTGCGCAACCGAAGTGGCAGCCTCTGCGCCATCGCCACGTGGCCTGCTGTAAACTTCCGGTGCGAGTCAATCTCAGAATGGCGCTGAGATGGCGCGAGTTGAATTGAATTCTGAGGTTTCATGTGCCAAAACCACAATTTCATTATGAGGCACGCCGCAGCGATAATCACGCCGAGAGTCCCGTCCGGTTCCGTGTCGCAAAGAAGCGATAAAGCCTATCAATAATGCAACTCTGGTGGCCTGCCTGAGCCTCGGCCTGCACCTTGATCAGCACACCTCAAGCACCATAAGAATAAACTCGGGACGAGGTGCTTGATGGTTGATGTGGCGCAAAATTTGATACCCAACGCTGCCATAACATGGACGTGATCGAAGTTTTATATGACTGTCGCTTAATCGCGATGGAACCTGATCGGGATCAGATTTTTCGATCGCTGATTGACTCTTTTGCGCAAGTTGAGAATAATCGTTCCTCAATCCTAATGACCAACGTCTCTTCCGAAAGTGATCTGGAACACTGTGCTACGCGCAATGAAGCGCTCTCTTGAGCACGTTCGTGTGTCTGCGTATCGTGTGGCTCCGCATTCACCCCACCGCGTAGGCTGCCGCGGCCTCTCCGAGCGGTGACAGATGAGAACATTACTTGCAAGAAACTTCGCGACTACGTTAAAAACAACAAAAAAGAAAGCACGAAATCACTTCGCTATTGTTCTATTTGCTCTACATTCTTTAGAATGTTTTGGTACATAATTCCCGCTGTAATCTATTATCTGAATTATGCTCTGTTTGTTTAGCCACGCGTCTTTGTGGATTTATCTTTGTTAATGTAGTAACTTCTGTTTTTTATTTTAATTTTAAACTTTGTTAGGTGTATGCAGTAACTTCTCTTTGTTGATTGTGAATTTCAAAACTTTGTTAGATGTGCGGTGTCATGAATTTGGAATTAATGCGGTTCGTACTTCTGGGCGTTGAAACAAGATGCCATAAATGTTCAAATTATCATTTTTCTTTTGTATGCAGAAATTTCAATGTTTCTGGATTTATATGTTACATTTTACTTGATTTCCTGACCGCTACGTGAAGTTGCCAGTGCGGGGGCCTGTGGCCTTGTCAATCTTCCTATACGACAGCTCTTTCTGCAGGCCTCTATCATCATGTACACGCGTGATGCGAGCAAGTTTATTATTATTATTATTATTATTATTATTAATATTATTATTATTATTATTATTATTATTATTATTATTATTATTATTATTATTATTTCACGGATCACCGGAGAAAAAATGATTGCCAGATTATCCTGAAGGGCGAAATACTAACAGCCACAGCAAGGTCTGTCGTTGCGCTTGGAATCTTTTATTTGTAATTTGAAATCTAGCTTCAAATCATTAAATACTTCAACACGCCATGTATGGCCTGCAATCTCATCGCACAGTTGCCACTGCGCTGTCCATAAAGGGCAGTGTCAATGAAATAAAATAATTTTCAGAGTACGAGTACAATTAATTTCTTTTTCGCTTTTTAATAGTGAGATTTAGAATAAAAGGCATACGGTATGAATGAATGCTTTAGCAACTTTGGTTTGCGTGCGGCAATTCGAAAAAATTGTAAGCAATAATTCAATTAAAACATAGAACTGGTCGCAGTAACATTGTGGCTGCATGATATAGCATCTACTTCGCATATACGACACATAATAAAATATAGCATACTTATACATCAAAATATAAGGATCGTCACGGTGACGACGCCGCCGAAAATTCACCGAGTGTCCGATTGCTATTGCAATAGAAGCGCTTGTGAAGCGGTCACCCGTTGAGCCGACTTAGTTGTACCTCAAGACACTTCCAAACCTTGTCCTGTTTACTAACCTTATATCTACGCAGGCAGCTGGGCTTGTTCGCTATACACCGAATAAAGATGCAACCTAACTGCAACAAATACATGTCATCAAGAGCGCAAGTCTGTTATTAAAACAGACCTTCCTATCCTTTCTATGCCTAATTTCCTAATCATCTGCTAGGCATACGCTGGCCAAGTATTGCCACCTTGTTGATTTGCGCGATCACAGCGCGACACGCCTATATGAGAGACATCTTTGGTGGAGCCCGGCGAAAGGCGATTCGTGTTAAAATAGGAGAACGGTGCATTAAGCTGAAGCTAGTTCCTCACCTTTACTCGGCTATCATGAAGTTCACTTTGCGGCATTGGTTTAACGACATCTTCATTCGAAAGGTC
This sequence comes from Dermacentor variabilis, assembly GCF_050947875.1. Taxonomy (NCBI): domain Eukaryota; kingdom Metazoa; phylum Arthropoda; class Arachnida; order Ixodida; family Ixodidae; genus Dermacentor; species Dermacentor variabilis. The sequence continues at coordinate 180,516,103 of NC_134570.1, read as the reverse complement.
AGTGCATCGGTACTTACCGTTGTCGCAGTGGGCTTCAACTTCGAATTAAAGGTTACTATTATATATGACTGCCGCAGTCCTACTGATGTTGCTGCTGCTTTACTGCTAACAATATCCAGGCTTGTTCGTTTTACGCACATTTCTTTATGCACGTGGTATTTCATCATACGGGGCCCATCATCCGCTTACTTTGACCAGGAAGCCGACAGTCCAGCGTGACATATGGGTTGGGCTACGCATGCCTAATGCTAATTTAGCAAGATGTAATGCGATTGTAGTTGTTTTTCAAAAAGAAGCGTATGGCGCATTTCCTCAATATACTGTACAGCTTCATAAGGTGGGCATTTCTATCATCCAAGTGAATTGTTTTAATATATTTTATAATTTCATCTCTGTGGTATTTTAGACAATACAAAGTGTGGCTTCTCTTCTTTAAACGATCGCATTGATAGAAAAACACGCAAAAGGTACACCGTGAAGGCAATTTCGGCGACATAATTTGGACGACTGTGCCTAGTCGACATTAAGCAGCTTTAAAAGAGGAATTTCAGCATGAGTAAGTGTGGTTCTTGGAAACAGCAATTAAATATTCTATGTGACCATGAATCGGAGTTCACGATAATGTTCCAGCACCTTGTGACATTTGCACTAAATAAATAACATATTCATCTACTTCGCATTTACGTAGAGCAATAGGCAACGAAACCTGCCAGCAGTTTCTAACTGAAGATAGCGGAAATGGGAACTAGTGGCCGTTCTCGCATAAAAAGCATAAATTTAGTGAAAGTTCCAGAAAAAAATTTTAATGTTATTAGTCGTTTATCACTGAATGTACAGAAATAAAACACGCAGGCACGAACGGTACAGGCGCTAACTTCCGAATAACCTCCAGAGTCAGATGTTCTGAAAGTAAACAGCAAAACAGATAAAGGAAAAGAAGGAACATGACTAATCACCTAATTTTTCCAACACGTTCGCGTTACTAAGCACTTGTTACCAGCTTCCCTCCAGAAACTCCAGAACGAAAGAGACAGTAAGCTGACGCACTCACAATCATCACCATTCATTACAGCAGCTTCCAAAAAACTTGGGGGTGCAGCAGTCTTTGTGTCTCAACAAGACTGCAATGTTGTAAAGATACGCAGCAGAGCCAGAGTCACGGCAGTGTTCCTATCCACCCTTCATCACGTTCCTGCTGTGCTCTTTTAACCACTCGTTTCGGCATCGCTCCGTTCGTCAGGTCTACGTTCGTTCTGCCACACGATAGTGGTATCCGATACACAGTACCTTCGGCACATGCGATGATGATGATGATGATGATAAAGCAACATTTGCTGGGCCCGAAATAAATCGGTGGTGCAAACAGGCACCAGACGGGGTGGTTCCCTAGTTACGGGTCCCATATGTTTCCAGCAGCTCCTGGCCCCTGTCCGTCAGCGCGAGCTGAATCGGTAGGGCGGTGCTGGATAACAAGGTCTCCCATCGCTCAAGGGGTTGGGGATTGGGGGTGTTGGTGGGAAGGGGAGGAGGGGGGTCTTGAGTTCTGTGCACTCTGCCAAGACGTGCGGCAGGGTGCCCTTTTCTCTTCTGCAAAAAGGACAGAGCTTATCGTATTCCGCAGGAATTGCCTCCGGTTCATCAGTACGGGATGCGCTAGCGATCCCGCCTGCGCTCGACGCAGGATCGTCTGTTGTTGCCTGGTGAGTTTGGGGTGTGGTTCTCACAGTCTGCACCTTTCTTCTCGGTACATCCGGGTAATGTCCCGAAAGCTGGTAACCGGGTGCGGTAGCTCTTCCGGCTCGTGCTCGGCCCGGATTGACATTTCTCGGGCATGGTAGTCGGCGATGGTGTTGCCTGCTACCTGCGAGTGAGCCGGGACCCATATGAGCTCTATGGCTCTTCTGGGAGGCTTGTGCTTGGCTAGAATGGCTCGGGTCGCGGAGGAGATTACCCCACTGCGGAAGCTTCCGTAGGCTGTCTTTGAGTCGGTGACTATGGTGTCCACGCTCGGCTGTGAGAGTGCGAGGGCCACGGCCGCTTCTTCGGCAACTGCGGGGTCTGTTATCTTCAGGGACGCGCTGACGATCAGCCTGTCTTTTGAAGTAACCACCACGGCTGCACGGTCACTGCGTGACCGTGCAGCCGTGGCGCCCGCGCAGCGAGGCGCCCGCGTAGAGGACCCTGGGGCTCTCTTCCAGCTTACAGGTTAGGGCTTTGGCTCGCGCGGTGCGCCTCTCGTCGTCCTTGCCCGGCGTCATGTTCCGGGGAAGGGCTTTTGTCTGAATGATCGTTTTCCAGTCTTCCAGAAGGGGCGTCTTGATGGGTACTGGCTCGATCTGCCATCCTATCTTGCGTAGGACGGCTCGTCTCTGTTCCGTGTGACTGAGCCGGATCCTCTGATTAGAGAGGTGCGTTTCGATGAGCTCCTCCACCGTGTTGTGGGCGCCCATGTCTAGCAGTTTTTGCGTGGACGAGTATATGGGCATGCCCAGTGCTTGTTTCGTTGCCTTACGAAGCAGCGTATTTAGGGTGTCCCTATTCGCCTTCGTCAGCTGGAGATACGGGGCGGAGTAGGTAACCCGCGACACGACGAAAGCGTGTACCAGGCGCATGGCATCGTCCTCTTTAAGGCCTCGGTTTCTGGTTGATACCCTCCGAATCATACCACGTATCTGTTCGGTTATAGTCTTGATCTTTGTGATGGCGGCCTGTGCCTTTCCGTCGCTCTGAAGTACTAGGCCGAGAATCCTAATCTGCTGTGTTGTCTTGATGGTCTTTCCGGCGATCGTGATAATCACGTTCGGCGGCAGCTCCTTCTTGGTTTTTCCCGGTTGGATTATGAGCAGCTCTGATTTCTGGGCAGCGCAGCTCAGTCCGCACGACTTTGCGTACTCTTGCACGGTCGTTGCCGCCCGCTGCAAGACTTCCTCCATACAGGCATCGGATCCGGCTCGGGCCGTCCACACCGTAATATCGTCGGCGTAGAACGCGTGATCCACGCCTTCGATTTGCTTGAGTAGATCGGTCAGGGGCAGCAGGGCCAGATTGAAGAGCAGGGGCGACAAGAGCGATCTCTGAGGGGTGCCCCTATCGCCGAGCTCGACAGGGTCCGACTTCTCCTCCCCTATCCTGATGGTAGCCGTTCGGCTTGACAGAAAATCTTTTATGTAGCCGAATGTCTTTCGGCCACACCGGGTTTTGTTTAGATTCTGCAACACGCTCGCGTGGGACACGTTGTCAAACGCTCCCTTCAGGTCGAGAGCGAGTATCCCGCGCGGCGCGTGCCTCGTTGCCGGCTTGACGACCAGTTCGTAGAGTTGGATCATCACGTCTTGGGTGCTGAGATGTTGCCTGAAGCCATACATCGTCTCAGGCATCTGATCCGTTTCTTCGAGGTGCTTCTGCAGCCGGCGAAGGCCCATGCGCTCCATCACCTTCCCCACGCAGGATGTGAGGGAGATGGGCCGCATGTTGTCTATTGTGAGGGCCTTGCCGGGCTTTGGAATGAAGCGGACCTCGGCGTCCTTCCATTCCTTCGGCAACTGCGCGCTCTCCCAGGCTTCGTTAATGTGCTCTAGGAGGCTGCGGGCCGCTGTACCGCTCATGTTACCGAGTAATTTGTAAGTTATGGCGTCCCTGCCGGGTGCACTTCTCTTGTTACTGTCATCTACCGCTGTCCACAGCTCCGTCATGGTAAACGGCCGGTCCAGTTCTTCGTTGCCGGGTCCTTCGTACCTCTCGGGCACCGGGTACTGGCCCTTCTCTGTCTGTAGGTACTTGGCCTTCAGGTCTTCCAGGAGCCTGCGGCCGTCTGCCTTGTACGCGTTCAATACATTGGCGAGGTTGCGATTGGTCGCAGTTTTGCTGCTCAGCGGGTCGATCAGATGTCTCAAGAGAGACCACGTCTTCCACGTCGAGAGCTTGTCCTGTAGGCCGTCGCAGGTCTTCAGCCAATTTTCCTTACATAGTTTGGCCGCGTACTCAGCGATCTGTTTGTTCAAGGCTGCTATGCGCTTGGCCAGCTTTCTGTTGTGTCTCTGAAGTTTCCACCGCCGCGTCTACGAGTGTCGGGCCGCCCACATGTGGGTCAGTCTGGCGTCCACGTACGGTGTCTGCGACGTCGTTGCGATTTCTTGGGTATATTTATCGAGAGCCTTCTTCTGGTCCCTCACCCATTCGGTGTAGGTCCTTTGTCTTTCAGCCTGTCCCGTTTCTTCCTCGGATGCCTGTTCTTGTTCTTGTGTAAACTTTCTCATCTTGTCCCAATCCGTGATCCGCGCCGTCTCCAGCACAGCCCGATATCGGGAGCCTCGGATCGTGATGCCGATCACGCTGTGGTCCGACCCCAGCTCTACTTCGCTTCTCCAGGAGACGTCTAGCGTGTCCGATAACCACGACAGGTCTGGCGTGGCGTCTCTAGCGGCACTGTTGCCTCTCCTGGTGGTTACGTCCTCCTCGTTCAGGAGAGCCATCTCGTGATCATCCATTGCTTTGGCCAATGCTTTTTCTCTCTTGGACTGAAACTTCTAGCCCCACGTTTTGTGAGGGGTGTTAAAGTCGCCGAGGATCAGGAGCAGCCTAGTGCCCGCCAACCCTTCGGCCTGGCTCAAGATGCGGTCAAATTCGTACTGCCGTTGTGACGGCCGGGAGTAGGCCCTCGTTACAAATAAATTGCCCGAGCTGCCAATTTCTCTCGCATGAATTTCGACCAGCGTGTGCTCGCACCCACCCTGCGCCGTGACATGTTGAGTAGCCGCCACGTTACTGCGGACGAGCTCCGCCGTCCCGTTCTCCGTGGGGTCCGTGTGAGTGACGTACCCCGGGAGTCTTGATTTCCCGTTTGTTTCTTGTAGAGCAATTACATCGCGCTTGTTTTCTTGTTCATCAATGTGTAGTAATAGTTCCGCTTCTTTGTTGCGAATCCCGCGGCAGTCCCATTGGTAAATTACTGTGGTATCCCCCCCGGTTTTCTTCTTGTGCTTCTTACTTGGCGTCTGCATCATCCTTTCCGGACGTCTCGAGTCGATTGCGCCTTTTCGCGATCGCGCCTTTGATTTTTTCGGACCCCTCCTTTTTCAGGGACGCGAAGCGGTTCCTCACCAAAGTTGAGGCTACTTTTCGAGCTAGGCGCTTGTGCTTCACCGATCGCGTGGGAGACTGACTCTCGACAGCCTCAAGTCGGGCGTCGATTTTGCCTAGCCTTTCATTAATTTGGGAAAATGCGGCCAAAATGGCCGTCAGCTCTCCTCGCGGGATCTGTGTCGTTGCCTGGTCGCGGTCTCTGCGGTCACCGCTTCCTCTCCGCTCGCAGAGCTTATTTCGGCGTCCATCGCCTCTTGATTACTTGATGCACGCTGCGTAACCCCAACCTCTCCCGCCGCCCGCCCTAGGGGGGGCGAGGGAGCGTCTCTCCGCGACAATATGCGCAAGCCTGCGGCGTTGTTTGTCGCCGTGTTGTTTTTATGAGGGCTTGCATTTGCCGAGCGTCCGTTATTCGCCAGCGTTTCGATCTCATTCATAAGCGCCCGTATTTGGGCGTTCTGCTCCTGGATCTGAGCAATTTGGCGCTCTATGATCCTCTTAAGTTCTATCACTTCGCTACTGTCCTTTTGCGGATTCGCTTGTGAGTTAAGGGGTTGGGAGGGGGTGAGCGGTGGGAATTCGATGTTGTTGGTTCGAGCGACGGGAGGCCTGTTAGTCCAGCCCACCTTTTTCTCGGCGATCCCTCGGCGTCCGGTTGACTCGCTCCGGGACCTTTAACTGGCCCTTCTTGTGCTTCCCGCGATCTCCATCGTCGAATTCTATTCATGTCAAAGCATCAAATGGCCCATTGGTCTATAGAGCCGGCGTCTGTAGTAGCGAAAGGGCACTTAAATTTTGATTGGCTGCGACGCCACCACCTGCATGCCTCGATCATGCAGAGCGGGCGAAAAAGAACGCCTGCTGCAATGCTGTCGCGCCAGGTGCTGCGTGAGCGGAAAATTACCGAACTTCATTTATCGCATGTGTCTGCTCTAAAATAAATAAACAGGATTAATATTCTCACGTACGTAAATTTCTAGTATGCTTGAAATTTTCTAATAAAAATCAACACGGTCTCCAAAAAGGTGTTTCCTGCGATATTCGGCTTGCTCTGCTTAAGAATGACATCGGTTTATTCGCTTCCGCCTGTCGTTTCGCGTCATGCTGGTAGTGGTTCGGTAGTGTGCTCTGTAGCATCATGTTTTTTTGCGCCATGGAGGACTTAGTTCCACAGTTTCACAGATGGCCGAAACACAAAACTCAAGATTTGGCTTTCGTTTTTGAAGAAGTGCTCTTCAGATATTATATTTTCTATTTTTACTTCCTAGAACCAAGCAATCTGTTTCTTATTTGTTAAGTCAGCGCGATTATAATCACAGCTTCTTCCTTCGACAACATACTACAGGGATGGGTACGTCTGTGTTACAAAAAAAAAAGAACTTTCGTGCTTTTTAGTATGTACTGCAGGTAAAATACAAACAGGTCCCTTAAATTATAGAGGCCTCTAGAATTGTGGCAGAGAAAGGAAACAACAAACCTAGATTTTAATGAGCAAGCATTCTATGGCGAGTACCTCAGCAAAATCTATTTTATTTGCACAAAACTTCGTAATTTGGGAAGTTAGGACATTTAATCGTTTTAATATTGTAAACACGCATGATTGGTAGCTTTATAAGGGATAACGAACAATTGAAAAAAAATGAAATTCAGGGGCGGGCCAATATTAATTTGGGGGTGTACCAATGTGAAAATTACGGATCGACCAACTCAAATTTGGGGCTGGGCCAACTTGAACTTAACACTGACGATGAGCCAACATTAAATGTGTCTGCGCCAAATAAAGTTTGGGGGTGCGCAAACTTTAAATTTTGGGTACACCAACTTGCACTTTGGGGTTGGGCCAGGCACTTTTTGTGGGCTACATACGCTACAGCATGCCTGTGTTATCTAACATGGGGTCATCTTGTATATGCACGCTGGAGAGCCTTCAGGCTCAAGCACTACGGATATGTCTTGGCTTGCCACGCTGCACGTCAACTAAGGGCACAATAGCGGAAGCACGGGCTTGTCCTATCGACATATACAGGTCTTGTGAACCTGTGCGCACCTATCTTCGCCTGCTAACCAGACACTCACACCATCCACTGTCAACGCTTCCAAGCATCAACCTTGACTGTGCTTTTTCTAAAGCTATTGCATGTCACGCAAGCATTGTACCTGCAAGATTTTAGGCAACCGACATCCCCGCGACACCTCCATGGACATTGCCAAGACCACTAGTGAGGCTTCAGATACCCGGAATTAGGAAGAAATCTCACGTTTCCTCCATTGGCTTGAAGCAGCTCACCCTGTCCCATATATTTACTTTATATAGTGGGACAGTACAAGTATATACCGGTGGTTCGGTCACGCCATCTGCCACAACGGCCGCATTTGTCATCCTACAACTTGGAATTACTCAACGATTTCGATTAGACCACAAATCGACATCTACGGCTGCGGAACTTGCGGGAATACGGGAGGCTGTCCGTTTTATGAGAACGCAGGCACCCTATATATGGACAATATTGTGCGATGCCAAATCAGCGCTACAGGCGCTAAAATACTGTTTAAACAAAGGACCATACTATCTGCTCATGCTGGAAATCGTCGAACTTTATCTCAGTGCCGAGTTAAGTGGCCACGTGATCACCTTTCAATGGGTGCCTAGCCATTGTGGTGTTTTTGGTAATGAACTCGCTGACAGTGAGGCAAGATCGGCCTCCTCTTCCTCTGATGAAGTACGGATTGCCTACTCGCGACCTGACATCAACTCCATGATCAAAGCACTCATGCAGGACCTTGCAAAGGCTTACAGAGCCCAATCTGATAACATTCACAGACGTCTACATATGATTGACCCAGACGGTAAATTCTGTTTGCCCCCGAAGCTTACACGGAGCAAAACATCATTGCTACACAGGATTCGGCTCGGCGTTGCTTTCACCCGTCGCTACGCACACCTCATCGGCCAATCGAACAGCCCTGATTGTGTACACTGCCAGATGCCCGAAACACTGCAACACGTACTGTGCGACTGCCCAGCATATATGCTGGAGCGAAGGACGTTAGACAGTTTCTTAGCCAGTGTTGGCAGGCAACTACTGTCGGAGGAAGCTATCCTCGGCCCATGGCCTGACACTGCAATTTCAATGCGTGCAACAAAAGTATTGTTGGAGTTTCTGCAGGACACCAAGCTCGACGAGCGGCTCTAGCGAGGCAACTGTCTCATGTACATAAGCACTCACCACTTCTCTTATCATCATCATCCATTCCAATACTTTCACTCCCCTTCCCTCTTCCCCAGTGCAGAGTAGCAGACTAGAGCGCACTAGCTCAGGTCGACCTCTCTGTCTTTCCTATCAATAAATTCTATTCATTCATAGACAACTCCAGTGGAGTTCCTGCATACCTTTCTGAGGAAGAGGAAGAAGAAGAAGCCGAAGGAAGCGGATGCATTTCACGCCGGCTCCGTCTTTCGTAAATGATTTCGCAGTGTTTTTGCAAAATATGTGTGTGATTTTGCACCATCATCTCCAGAAAGTTATCCTGACTCTACCGATATTCGTCTTCAAGGTGGGAACTGCTTTTTCACCACTTTATTGGACCATTTCTGCCGAGCCGCTGCGCCGCCGAGCTAAGCTTACTGCTAAGCTTAGTGCCCCGGCCGCTACGTGAGCCGCAGTTCCGGCTGCGCGTCAAATTTCTTCAAGCCGCCATGGAAATACAAGTTGAAGGAACTGATATCTCACCCACCGAGGTTTCAGAAGAAGCAGGATGGTGCACCATTGGCCCGCGCGAACGACTTTTTCCTTGGGGCAAGCGCGCTAACACTAACATTGCATCAGCCTCTCAAACCGGCGTTGGAGGCACGAACAAGGCGCAGCGAGGCCCGCGCACTCGCAAGCAGCAAGTTCTGAAGGCAGGGAAGATGCCCACCCTTCCACGTGATCACCACAAAGTAGTTATCAGGCCACGGGGCGGCTTGAACGTTGCAACAGTCGGGGTCGTCCGCCTCGCTTCGGCCCTGTATAGGGCAGCAAACGTATCTCGACAAGACGCCACGGAAGACATTGTCTGCCCAAATATGCAGCAAAGTATCGTCGTTGTGAGTACCCCTCACTCTCCTAATGCAGAACGGTACCGCCGACTCGACAGCTTTGAGGTCGACGGACACCAGTTCGAGATACGGGCATATGAAACTTAGCCCGACTATACATTCAAGGGAGTCATCCGAGGCATTCCTCTCGAAGAAGACGCGAAGGACATTCACCTCAATATCGTCAGCAAGAGGAACCCGAATGCCTTAGCGGCCAAAAGACTCAGCAAGACCACGTCGGTCATCATCGCCTTCGATGGTGGTCGAGTACCAACGCGGGTCTACTACGCGTGTGCTATGCTCAGGTGTACCTTGTACAGAAAGCATATTGACGTGTGCCACCAGTGCGGACGCGTCGGCCATCGCATGGACATCTGCCCGAACACCTCAGACCGTGTGTGCAGAGGCTGCAGAGCCTCGAACCCAGACCCCAATCACACATGCACGCCAAGGTGTCACCTTTGTGGCGGAGCGCATACCACTGCGGACAAGACCTGCAAGGCTCGATTCAAGAACCCCTATCTTGTTAAGGAACGACTGGGAGACCGACAGAGGGCAGCGGCGGAGGCGGCCCTCGAGCTACAGCAACAGAACTACGATGAACATTTCCCACCTGCCTCCCGCTCCCGCTCTCGAGGCCGGGCCCGGTCTCGCTCGGCTGCGGCACCTCCATCCCGCCGGCAGAGCAGGTCTCGGAGCCGGGCACGCAGCAAAACCCCCGGGCCGAGCCGTGGCCGTTCGAGCTCTCGGCGTCCGAAGCAAGCCGGCCAGCAAGATTCGGACCTACCTGACAAGGTGAGCTGGGCCGATGCGGTTAAGGGCTCGCTGAGACACAAGGTTCAGGGAGCTACTGCCTCAGAACCCAATAATAAAAGGGACCCTAGGGATGTGGCATTAGAAGCAATGCAGCGCGAGAACGCACAGTTACGGACGGTCGTGCTAAAATTAACCCAGGAAATTCGAGAGATTAAACAGTCGATGGCGCAGACATCTATACCCAAACCTGCTTTAGTCCCGACTCCCGTCACGAACGGTAACGACAGTGCGGCGCCGCCCACAAAGAAACGCGCGGCGGCCAGTTCCGAGTCTCAACAGCTCCAGAACCTCGAATCAGCAGTAAGTGATTGGCGCAAAGCACATGTCACGATAAATGACTGGCGGAAAGAACAAGAAGAAATGAGGAAGCTGCTTTCAGAAATTCAAACCGGGATCGGCAACATCAGCGTTGCGGTCAATAACCTCACTGCTCGAACAGACAGGGTTGAAACCCATATAGACGAAATCGAGACTCACATAGGCCTTCGCCCAGGCATGGAAATGATGCCCACCGTGGGCCCTACAGCCATTCACCCTAGCCTTATTTCAGGTAACGCACAAGTACAGCACCACGATGGCCAGCCCCACTAACGAGCTCGTGGTGTGGCAGTGGAACTGTCGGGGCTTCACTAAGAAGCAACCACTGCCGCAACAATACGTCCGACACGCGCAACCCAAACCCGACATCATAATGATACAAGAAATATAGATACCGTACCAAAGCTTGCCGGTTACACTGCGAATGCCTCGCCGATTCCCGTTGATCGCGGGCTTGCAATTTTAATTCGGAAAGGGATAGTAGTGCAAGAACACAGCGTAGAGCTGTGTTCTTGCAAGAACACGTGCTTGTAGAGCTCCTTCCCAATAGAACACGCAACCACAGTCTATTTCTCCTCAACGTATACAGTCATCCGGCTCACTAACGGGCTCGTTTCCTCTCTCTGTTCCGAGGGGCGCTTGCCTTGGCGGGCGCAAACCCGTTTCTGGCCTGGGGCTATGGCTACACTACCGCCAAGGGTCGACGCCTGTGGCGGGACCTGCATGATGCCGAATTAACTCTTATTACCGATCCCACGGCGCCGACCCGCACGGGCACCTCTACGGCACGTGACACGACACCAGACCTGACGGTGGTCCGTAACATCCCTCAAGCAATGTGGCGCAATACCTTTGAAGATCTCGGTAGTGACCACATGATCATAGAAACACGAATTTCCCAGGCGGGTACACCCCCTTTTCCTAAGCTATTCAAGTGAACGGACTGGGACAAATTCAGAAAGCAGCGAGTTGAACAGAGAGGTGAGGAGAACATCGATGACATCGAGGCACGGATGGAGACGCTCAACGACGACATGAACAAGGCGACGCAGACACTCGCACCCGAAGTCCAGGTTGACAAGATCGACAGCCGACTAGCCCACCTCTGGGAAGCCAAGACATCCCTAAACGCAAGATGGAAGAAGCGAAGGCACAACCGAAAGCTTCGTAGGAAGATAGCACATATCAACCGCCAGCTGGAAGAACATTGCCGGACCTTAAGCCGCCAGCAGTGGTATGACATCTGCAACGCAATCGCTGGGCAGCTCCACAATGGAAGCACGTGGCGTCTCCTTCGTCACCTCTTGAGGGAAACGCAGAGCAAGTCTGCTCAGCGAGCAAACCTGCAACGCCTTTTGCACAAGCAACAGACTACCACGAGTGATCACCAGCTCCTGACACGCCTGCTAGCCAAGTACTTCCCTCCGCGGCCCGATGTTCAACACGGAGATTACACTGGAGACAAATATGACACTCGATGAAAAATTTCACGAGTCAGAGATCCGCGCAGCTCTCCACGACCTTAATGGCAAATCAGCACCTGGTCCCGACAAGGTTACGACCAAGACTCTGAGAAACCTCGATGATGCCTCGATAACCGCTCTTACGGCATACATCAACAAATGCTGGCAAGCAGGTCGCATCCCAGAGGCGTGGAGACGCTCTAAAGCCGTCTTGATACCGAAGCCAGGCAAGCCGTCCAGCATCGATCACTTTCGGACCATTTCCCTCACATCCGGCGTTGGCAAAATGATGGAGCACGCGTTCCTCAACCCGCATAAACCACCACCTCGAGGACACTCGAGCCTACCCACCCATTGTGGTGGGCTTCCGCTCACACCTCTCCACTCTAGACGTCTTGCTCCAGCTCTACAACCAGATTATCAATGACCCAACTAGTGGCAACCGGGCCATGCTCGGCCTAGATCTGGAAAAGGCATTTGACAATGTAGCACATGCAGCAATCCTGAGCCGCATAAACAAGCTCAACTTGGGTGAGCGAAGCTACAACCACGTCAGAGACTTCCTGTCGCGCCGCACAGTCACCCTCGCGGTCGGCAGCATGACATCCGACGAACATACACTAGGAAGCACCGGCACTCCTCAAGGATCGGTCATATCCCCGCTCCTTTTCAACCTCGTGGTGCTGGGTCTCCCGGCCTACCTCGACGAGATCGATGGCCTCCATCACGCCATGTATGCAGATGACATCACCCTGTGGGTCAACAAGGGCAGTGACGGTCAGATAGAATGCACCTTACAAGCAGCGGTCTCTGCAGTCGAAACCTACCTCCAAGACACAGGTTTCCGACTATCTCCACTGAAATCGGAGCTGCTCGTCTACCGCCCGCGCCACCGGCCCAAGCCTACAGCCGAATCGCGAGGTAGTTTTTAGCGACTCACAATCCGCAGTGCGCAACTACGTGCGGAGGCGCATTTCCTCCGAAGCTCTCCAGATTCTAAGGAAAGCTGGTCGACAGCACTTCGATAACACTGCGATCAGATGGTTTCCAGCGCACGTCGCCACCGCCACCGATGAGGGCGTCATTAACTTGAACGAGGTAGCCCACCGGTCTGCGCGAGAACTGACCCGCCGCGCAGAATCTCAGACCGCTTCTTCGAGTTCGGAACTCCTGGCTCAAAACACACGAGAACGCCTGGTCGGGTACAATGACATCACCAAGCACTACCAGCTAGGCAGGCGGTTGCTGCCCCCACCTCACCCCATGTTGAAATGTCGCCAGGCAGTCATCTGGCGACAATTGCAAACACAAACATTCCCCAGTCCGGTGCGATTGCAGCACATTTTCCCCGCGCAATATCGACTGCTCTTTGCAAATTATGTCAGGAAAATAGAGCGACGCTGTCACACATGTTGTGGGAGTGTCGGGTTACGTCAGCTACAATGGCAGTAGTTCCGGAGGCTCTTGCGTCGAAGTGGGTCGCCGCTCTGCGCAGCTTCAACCCCAGGACACAAGAGTGGGCTGTCCAGCAAGCCCGAGAGGCGGCGACGAGGCAAGGCCTCGAAGTCCCCTCTTGGGAGACCTGAGCCCGGGTCGTCAAATTTGCCGGATTCAAAATAAAGTTGTTTCCATCCATACCTTTCTGAGGGGAAAGCGGCAGTGAGCCCGAAGCGAACAACGGCTCTAAATGACAAATTAGTCTTGTGCATTCCTGTTTCTACAGGTCTCACTGCCGTTCAAATACGCATCGCTGTCTTATAGGCGAAAACAAAACATAAATGAGCATTACCCGTTAAATTATGTTCCATTTATTGAAAACCTAAAGCATCGAAATTGCCGGCAGCAAAAGCGGCCTTGTTTTAGAAAGCCTAGACAAGAGTAAACTTAGTGCAAAAAATTACTATTTAAACAAAATCGGACGCCATAGGATCTGTTAAAAAATATACCTCGCCGACGCCGTAAACAGACCTCATTTTCTGAAATGACGTGGATACAGATTAGTGAGAATTAGCTAGCTCGTAAACACTGAGAATATGTTTGGGGAACGCGTGAATCCTCTAACTACGGTAGACACGCGCCGTCTGCTTAAAGGATACTTCTTCTTCTTCATCATCATCATCATCATCATCAGCCTGGTTACGCCCACTGCAGGGCAAAGGCCTCTACCATACTACTCCAACAACCCCGGTCACGTGCTAATTGCGGCCATCTCGTCCCTGCAAACTTCTTAATCTAATCCGCCCACCTAACTTTCTGTCGCCCTCTGATACGCTTCCGTTCCCTTGGAATCCAGTCCGTAATCCTTAATGACAATCGGTTATCTTCCCTCCTCATTACATGTCCTGCCCATGCCCATTTCTTTTTCTTGATTTCAACTAAGACGTCATTAACTCGCGTTTGTTCCCTCACCCAATCTGCCCTTTTCTTATCCCTTAACGTTACACCCATCGTTCTTCTTTCCATAGCTCGTTGCGTCGTCCTCAATCTAAGTAGAACCCTTTTCGTAAGCCTCCAGGTTTCTGACCCGTAGGTGAGTACTGGTAAGACACCGCTATTATACACTTTTCTCTTGAGGGTTAATGGCAACCAGCTGTTCATGATCTGAGAATGGCTGCCAAACGCACCCCAGCCCATTCTTATTCTTCTGATCATTTCAATTTGGTGATCCGGTTCTGCGGTCACTACCTGCCCTAAGTAGAAGTACTTAGGGCAGCCACGTCCAGTGCCTCGCTACCTATTGTAAATTGCTGTTCTCTTCCGAGACTGTTAAACATTAGTTTAGTTTCCTGCAGATTAATTTTTAGACCCACTTTTCTGCTTTGCCTCTCCAGGTCAGTGAGCATGCATTGCAATTGGTCCCCTGAGTTACTAAGCAAGGCAATATCATCTGCGAATCACAAGTTACTAAGGTATTCTCCATTAACTTTTAACCACAATTCTTCCCAGTTCAGGTCTCTGAATACCTCCTGTAAACACGCTGTGAATAGCATTGGAGAGATCGTATCTCCCTGCCTGACGCCTTTCTTTATTGGGATTTTGTTGATTTCTTTATGGAGGACTATGGTGGCTGTAGAGCCGCTATATATATCTCTCAGTATTTTTACATACCGCTCGTGTACACCCTGCTTCCGTAATGCCTCCACGACTGCTGAGGTTTCGACAGAATCAAACGCTTTCTCGTAATAAATGAAAGCCATATATAACGGCTGGTTATGTTCCGCACACTGAGTGACTATACTTGTTTCCGGATGCACGACGACTGATTTCCAAAACATTGGACTGACAGCTGCATAATATACGCCGGCAAGTGACTTTTAAGCATCGATATGAAATTCGCGCCAAGAATAATTTAACTGCATTTCTAGGAAGCGCATTCAGACACCTAACTCTTGAGCGTATTTAATTATTTCCAGAAATGATGACTCACTTTCAACGAGCTGACATTGCCATGGCGGCAAGAGTTCTCTAGAGCCGTTACACGATCTTCAATAAGTAAGACACGTACTTCCTCACCGAGTTTCTTAACAATCACATAGTGAGGTCGATTATAAAATAATGTGGTACTGGTCATATCGTTTAATGTTAAATAGCAAACATCTTCAGAGTTGGGCATTTGCTTTAAGAAGGTATGCGACGCCGAAGTAACACCTCTGCAGATACAGTCACAATGCGTTTGTTTCTACGTAGATACTTCTTACGAGACTTGTCCTTCAGGCACCTGTGGCAAAGCCGATGCCTAAAGGTCAAACCACACGCGGCTAATCGTATGCGGTTGGCTACGCGTCACGCGTCGGCGAGGGCGCGCGCACTTGTCGTACGCGTCTATCTAGACAGGGGAGAAGCGCAGGCAGTGCCCCTGTCGGGCCGTGGTTGATATTGAGCGTCACTTTGAGCGTGCGCAACCGAAGTGGCAGCCTCTGCGCCATCGCCACGTGGCCTGCTGTAAACTTCCGGTGCGAGTCAATCTCAGAATGGCGCTGAGATGGCGCGAGTTGAATTGAATTCTGAGGTTTCATGTGCCAAAACCACAATTTCATTATGAGGCACGCCGCAGCGATAATGACGCCGAGAGTCCCTTCCGGTTCCGTGTCGCAAAGACGCGATAAAGCCTATCAATAATGCAACTCTGGTGGCCTGCCTGAGCCTCGGCCTGCACCTTGATCAGCACACCTCAAGCACCATAAGAATAAACTCGGAAGGAGGTGCTTGATGGTGGATGTGGCGAAAAATTTGATACCCAACGCTGCCATAACATGGACGTGATCAAAGTTTTATATGGCTGTCGCTTAATGGCGATGGAACCTGATCGGGATCAGATTTTTCGATCGCTGATTGACTCTTTTGCGCAAGTGGAGAATAATCGCTCCTCAATCCTAATGACCAAAGTCTCTTCCGAAAGTGATCTGGAACACTGTGCTACGCGCAATGAAGCGCTCTCTTGATCACGTTCGTGTGGCTGCATATCGTGTGGCTCCGCATTCACCCCACCGCGTAGGCTGCCGCGGCCTCTCCGAGCGGTGACAGATGAGAAAATTATTTGCTAGAAACTTCGCGACTACGTTAAAAACAACAAAAAAGAAAGCAAGAAATCACTTCGCTATTGTTCTATTTGCTCTACATTCTTTGGAATGTTTTGGTACCTAATTCCCGCTGTAATCTATTATCTGAATTATGCTCTCTGTGTTTAGCCAAGCGTCCTTGTGGATTTATCTTTGCTAATGTAGTAACTTCTGCTTTTTTATTTTAATGTTAAACTTTGTTAGGTGTATGCAGCAACTTCTCTTCGTTGACTGTGAATTTCAAAACTTTGTTAGATGTGCGGTGTCATGAAATTTGAATTTTTGCGGTTCGTACTTCTGGGCGTTAAAACAAGATGCCATAAATGTTCAAATTATCATTTTTCTTTTGTATGCAGAAATTTCAATGCTTGTGGATTTATATGTTATATTTTGCATGATTTGCTGACCGCTACGTGAAGTTGCCAGTGCGGGGGCCTGCGGCCTTGTCAAGCTGCCTATACGACAGCTTTTTCTGCAGGCCTCCATCATCATGTACACGCGTCATGCGAGCAAGTTTATTATTATTATTATTATTATTGTTATTATTATTATTATTATTATTATTATTATTATTATTATTATTATTATTATTATTATTATTATTATTATTATTATTATTATTATTATTATTATATCACGGATCCCCGGAGAAAAAATAATTGCCAGATTCCCCGAAAGGGGAAACACTAACAGCCACAGCAAGGTCTGTCGTTGCGCTTGGAATCTTTTATATGTAATTTGAAATCTAGCTTCAAATTATTAAATACTTCAACACGCCATGTATGGCCTGAAATCTCATCGCACAGTTGCCACTGCGCTGTCCATAAAGGGCAGTGCCAATGAAATAAAATAATTTTCAGAGTACGAGTACAATTGATTTCTTTTTCGCTTTTTAATCGTGAGATTTAGAATAAAAGGCATACGGTATGAATGAATGCTTTCGCAACTTTGGTTTGCGTGCGGCAATTTGAAAAAATTGTAAGCAATAATTCAATTATAACATAGACGTGGTCGCAGTCAGTTTGTGGCTGCATGATATAGCATCTACTTCGCATATACGACACTTAATAAAATATAGCATACGTGTACATCAAAATATAAGGAACGTCATGGTGACGACGCCGCCGAAAATTCACCCAGTTTCCGATTGCTATCGCAATAAAAGCGCTTGTGAAGCGGTCACCCGTTGAGCCGACTGAGTTGTACCTCAAGACACTTCCAAACCTTGTCCTGTTTACTAACTTTATATCTGCGCAGGCAGATGGGCCTGTTCGCTATACACCGAATCAAGGATACAACCTAACTGCAACAAATACATGTCATCAAGAGCACAAGTCTGTTATTAAAATAGACCTTCCTATCCTTTCTATGCCTGCTTTCCTATTCATCTGCTAGGCATACGCTGGCCAAGTATTGCCACCTTGCTGATTTCCGTGATCACAGCGCGACACGCCTATATGAGAGACATCTTTGGTGGAGCCCGGCGAAAAGCGATTCGTGTTAAAATAGGAGAACGGTGCATTAAGCTGAAGCTAGCTCCTCACCTTTACTCAGCTATCATGAAGTTCACTTTGCGGCATTGCTTTAACGGCGTCTTCATTCGAAAAGTCAGTGCCTCGGTACTTACCGTTGTCGCAGTGGGCTTCAACTTCGAATTAAAGGTTACTATTATATATGACTCCCGCAGTCCTACTGATGTTGCTGCTGCTTTACTGCTAACAATATCCAGGCTTGTTCGTTTTACGCACATTTCTTTATGCACGTGGCATTTTATCTTACGGGGCCCATCATCCGCTTACTTTGATCAGGAAGCCGACAGTCCAGTGTGGCATATGAATTGGGCTACGCATGCCTAATGCTAATTTAGCGAAATGTAATGCGATCGTAATTGTTTTTCAAAAAGAAGCGTATGGTGCATTTCCTCAATATACTGTATAGCTTCAAAAGGTGGGCATTTCTATCATCCAAGTGAATTGTTTTAATATATTTTATAATTTCATCTCTGTGGTATTTTAGACAATACAAAGTGTGGCTTCTCTTCTTTAAACGATCGCATTGATAGAAAAACACGCAAAAGGTATACCGTGAAGGCAATTTCGGCGACATAATTTGGACGACTGTGCCTAGTCGACATTAAGCAGCTTTAAAAGAGGAATTTCAGCATGAGTAAGTGTGGTTCTTCGAAACAGCAATTAAATATTTTATGTGACCATGAATCGGAGTTCACGATAATGTTCCAGCACCTTGTGACATTTGCACTAAATAAATAACATATTCATCTACTTCGCATTTACGTAGAGCAATAGGCAAAAGAACATGCCAGCAGTTGTAAGTGAAAACACCGCAAATGCGAACTAGTGGGCGTTCTCACACAAAAAAAAACATCAATTTAGTGAAAGTTTCAGAAACTCAATTTTTATTGTTATTAGTGTTATCACAGAAGGTACAAAAATAAAACACGCAGGCACGAACAGAACAGGCGCTAACTTCCGTATAACCCTCAGTGTCAGATGTTCTGAACATAAAGAGCAAAACAGATAAAGGAAAAGAAGGAACATGACTAATCACCTAATTGTTCCAACACGTTCGCGTTACTAAGCACTTGTTACCAGCTTCCCTCCAGAAAACTTATTTCTTTGCCAGAAAACGAAAGCGACGGTAAGCTGACGCACTCAGAATCATATTACAGCAGCTTCCGAAATTTCGGGGGTGCACCAATTTTTGTGTCTCAACAAGACTGCAATGTTGCGAAGATACGCAGCAGAGTCACGGCGGTGTCCCTGTCCACCCTTCATCACGTTCCTGCTGTGCTCCTTTAACCACTCCTGTCGGCATCGCTCCGTTTGTATGGCCTGCGTTCGTTCTGCCACACGATAGCGGTATCCGATACACAGTACCTTCGGCACATGAGACGAATTTTCTTCTTGTGCTTCCCGCGATCTCCATCGTCGAATTCTATTGATGTCAAAGCATCAAATGGCCCATTGGTATATAAAGCCGGCGTCTGTAGCAGCGAAACGGCATTTAAATTGTGATTGGCTGCGACGCCACACCACCTGCGTGCCTCGATGAGGCAGAGCGGCGAAAGGGAACGCCTGCTGCAATGCTGACGCGCCAGGTGGTGCATCAGGAGAGAGGGTATCACCGTGAGGCCAAGTCACAATCGCTCTCGGAAGCCTGTTGTTATACCCCTGTAACACGGCACATGTAATGTCATTCGTAGCCAATAGCCGCGTTTACATGAATGGGACACTGGCGCATAAAATTTAGAAGCGAATTTCAGAAAGGCGATGCGACGCCATTTACATGTAGCGCATGAATGCTCCCGAGAACGCCGCGCCACACGCGTGAGTCGATTCTCGCCCGCAAATCTACCTCGCCTGCCGCATTAATGCGATGCCCCTTCCTAGCGCATTACCGCTGTTTACATGAATGCGATGTGCTAGAAATGTGATGCGATGCTTACTGTCGCATTCATGTAAACGCGACTTACGACATTCACGGCTAATGGCATTCGCGCTTATAATGTGTTTTTCGAACTCTTGCAAGCGCGAATTGTGTAATCTCGACGTCATGGGCTTGGGAAAAATTACCAAATCGATAAGTAAGAACGAAATGCAATCAGAGTAAAGGTTTTCATATTTGCCGTTATGAAATTTCTTTATAATTTTATGACGTGCAGCACGATAGTTGAAATAGTTTGTGCGACTATATTCTTGTTCCCTGTCTCCGACTGGATGCTAGCACCTCTTGTCGGCCATGTTTATGAACGTTTGTCAGCCTTTCTTTTTTTATTTCTTAATATTGGCTTCAAAGTAGTGCCGCGCTGAAGCCAGTCCGCCAACGACGCAAGCCCAATCTGTAGCTTCGTCAGCTGAGAATAGGAAGGAAAAACGCACTGAACCCACGAGAAGACGCGGGCGCTGCTGAAGTGTGCGAAGACCACCTCCACAATTTGCGCAGGGCGAAGCGCAACCTGAAAGTACACATGTCGATTGCATACCGAGTAAGTGCGAGCGCATGGTGCCGATAAATGTCGCCATCAATTGGGAACGTAATTTTCTATAACCATGTAAACAAGGAACGCAAGACTGCAATGACATTTGGTATGAATGTCATTTATTGTGAACGACCTTACACGTGCTGTGTGACAGGGGTATTAACCTCGCTGTCTTCTTCCGCGCAAGCTTTAGCCTGCGTTTTAACTTCGCCTCGGTAATCGCAATAAAGAAATGGATCTATAAAGAACAGAATAAATTCGGAAGAACAAACGTTTGCCGTGATGAGTTTCGAACCTACGACCCCACGCTCAGAAGTGGAGTGACTTAGCCACTCGGTTCAAACCAGCGCATCCTAGATACCAGGCCTGTGCACTCTGCTTGACGACAGCATGCTACATGGAGCGAAATTTCTGCTGCCAAGCCCAGCGGGGCGAAAGCGGTGACGTAAACATCACCGCGGCTTAAGGTTGTTTCAAATGGCGCGACTGGAGCGAAAAAAATTGCTCTGCCGCACAAGTCGCAGAGCGACTTTCGCTGACAGATTTCACATGCGTTTAAGGCAGCGTGGTTTCCATCGCAGCGATCCGCAAGGTTGCCCCCGGCTCACGAAGTATCCATGCCTGCATCGTTAAGCAAACATAACATTGCAACTTGTCAAATATTAGAATTTTCCTATTAGAATTCGATAATAGAATAAGTACACCATTTTCTACCCTTTAAAAGCGTGGAGACTTTGCGACCACTTGCAGATGCAATGAGTGAGACGCTGCACAACACAGCAAGTGTGAGGGTACGGCTTGGGCGGCGTCGGTGGAGTGGTTCCTTTTCTAGTTTCGTTGCTACTATGAAAGCCACAACTTCTTTCCTGGATGAGTATTTGCTTTTGCAGAAGTACTAGCTACAATTAAGTTTGCCTGTATAAGCAGCTGACACAACTTGTAGCGATGAAGAGCTTGCCGACGGTGGTGGTCAAGTGAGTACGTGCGTTATGTGGAAGCGGCGCCTACCGACCTGGATAGCGTGCAGCTTCTCTTTTTAAACGAATTGTGTAAGGAGACGAAAAAAAAAGGTTGTGAAGTTCCTAAGCCGCAGGTGCTGGTGCGTACGCTCTATTGAAACATAACTAAAGCTGGCACGCGACATTGCTCCACAGAGCTACCAACGTGCAGTAAAACAGCAAAGCGCCAATTTTGACGGCGCTTTGTTTCGTCATACATTGCCCCTCCAACATAGCGCTGATCGCTGCGACTCAGCGACGGCGCGACCAACTTAGAATCCAGCCGCGGAGAGCCCGCGACTTTGCGGCGGTCGCTGAGCGTCAGAATTCGATGTGTCGATGACTGAAAATCGCTTCATCTGAAGCAGCGTTTACTCGGGAGCCTGCCTTTAGATTCTATGGCAATCGGGCAAGGTAGCCCGACTTTATCCATCGAAGCTCATTTCGATGGATGACGTAACGCTACTTTGCATGACGAACCTTGCGTGCTACCTTGCAACTCGCAGTATGACTTCATGGATCACGGAGATTAAGCAGCCAGCAGAGAGAACAATGGTCGTCAACACGGTGACGGGGCTCCCGCACAGGCATGACCAGAAGCTCTATACTTCAACATCGCTGCAAGGCATTGCTGCTTGCTCTGTAATGATATAGTTGCTCTATCACTTGCTCTAGGAGCGACCCGCACAGGTAATGTCGTGCTCTCTGGTAGCAACGCACTGAATAAGAGCAGCGGCGACTCCAACACCGTTAGCATCCATGTGAACTTCTGTGGGAGCTGTACGGTCTGAGTGTCAGATAATGGCACGGGACGTCAGAAGAAACTTCGGCCCAAGAAACTGGCCTCTCATTCAGGAGTCAATTCAAAGGGCACACCCTTCTGAAGGAGGCATGTCAGCGGATACACGACTTTGGAAAATCCACGAATAAACCGGCGGAAGTGCGAGCTAAGGCGCAGGAAACTGCGTAGCTGTTCTGCTAAGTGCGGTTGTTCGAAGGCTTCAGCAGCATCAGTCTTCGCAGGATGAGGTCGCATGCCTTACCCTCTAGATGGCCCGGAAACAGTGTTTGGCGCTCTCCAAAAAATGCAAATTTCTTCCGTCGCATTTCTTCCTAGATACCGGAAATGCCATTTATTCCATTTGAGCCGTCTAGCACAAGATAGTGACGTGCGCTGTGCTCACTTGACGTGCGCCATAAGATCACTACATCGATTAAATCGCACATACACAATTTCCCCTTCAAACTACGCCGTATCTATTCCATGAAGCGCTCTAAAGTTGCAGGCGCATTTACAGAGCCTGGACGGCATCATATTAAATTGAAAGGTGTCCTGCTGATACTACAAATGCCATTTTCTCTCTGTCTGCTTTACGAATAGGAAATCGCCAGTTCCCCGAGCTGATGTCGACAGACGAGATCAACGATGCTGATGAAAGGCACTCGATAGCACCATCAATACGTGGAAGAGGATACACGTTCTCTTTAGTGATGGTGTTGACTCCCTCCAGTAGTCAACACTAAATCGCCTTGTACCATATTTCTTTTTAGCGAGAATCACTGCACGTGTCCATAGACTACATGACTCGTGCGTTACACGATTATTGAGCATTTCGTGAACTTGGTCGTTGATCACCTTGCGTTACGGTGGTGCGATTCTGTACTGCTTATTTCCCAAAGGTTAGACAGATTCCGTACGTGTACGATAGGAGGTATGAGGAGAATACAATGGTGGCCCCTCTTGGTGTGAAAAGTCATAGAGTCGGGCATGTTTTAGCAGAGCATTACCCACTTCATGACGCTGCTTCGTTCTTAGCGACTTGTTCACCATAGTCAGCATGAAGAAGCTCGCTGCAGGGCATGCATTAACGAAATGTCGTTCAGCCATATACAGGGGTTGAATGTACTCCGCATATTTCTCAATCAGCTGATCGATGACATTAACGTAATAGATTGTGGAATATCTCCTCTTCAAGCCAGCCTGTTCTCTTGGTTGACTGTAGTCAAATGTTGTCTTGATTCTACTTGAAATGATCTTGGTGAGTATTTAATACAATGATCAAAGCACGGTAATGGGCCTAGTGTTTTTTTTCAATTCATTAACGTTTTTCTTCTTATAGAATAGTACACTGTTGGCATTCTTCCAGCATTCTGCTACACTTAAATTTGTGAGGTATTGGGTATAGAACTTTTCCTCGGGCTAGAAGTAAAGCGTGTGCTAGGACCCCTTCCTCCTCTGCATTGCACGAGCCCGAGCGACGCTACTTCAATGTATGGCCGTGGCGTGCTACGCAACAATTTGGAGGTGTTTCTTTTAGCTTATTCTCCGAAAAATCTACGCTATTTCAGTTCATACAAGGTCATCGGGGAACCACTGTGCATTATAGACCAGTAGTGTATATGGTTGAATAGGGGCCGCATTTTTTCTTAAATATCGGTTGTGAATCTAAAGGAACCAAATATTAAACATGGCAAATTTCTGGAATCCTTATTCAGCCAACGCGGCCCAAATGCGAAAACATACTTTGGAATCTCTGACGTCACGCTGACGTACCGGCACTGGGGTTTAGGCGCGAAATTCAAATACTGATACTTGGACCTTCATTTTCTGATCCAATAATCAAACTATTTTTTTTAAATGACTGCCTGCAGGGTCCTCAAACAATGCTTCATTACTCTAAACTGATTTATCGTTTCGCTTTAATGTCCCTTTAAAGTTTAACTTATCGTAATGAACCTGCAACCAAACAAAATTCAAGCATGCTGTACCACAACCCTACCACCATTTGTACCCGCCGTGGTTGCTCAGTGGCTATGGTGTTGGGCTGCTGAGCACGAGGTCGCGGGATCAAATCCCGGCCACGGCGGCCGCATTTCGATGGGGGCGAAATGCGAAAACACCCGTGTGCTTAGATTTAGGTGCACGTTAAAGAACCCCAGGTGGTCAAAATTTCCGGAGTCCTCCACTACGGCGTGCCTCATAATCAGAAAGTGGTTTTGGCACGTAAAACCCCAAATATTAATTATTAAATTACCACCATTTGTTTCGGTTCAACATCCTTACTAACGTAGTGTACTTTGTGTCCTTGAAAATGAACACTGAAAAACTAGCAACTGCTGTACTTCAGGCTCTTAGGTTTATTTCCAACAAATATGAGGAGTACAGACTCACCAAACAACGTATTGCACGTTTGTGGCCTTCGGACATTCCAAAGTAGAGCTATGAAGCCTGCATAATATTTATAGTTAAGCTTCTTTATGATGCTTTCAAAATAGACCAGTCTTGATATGTTGTCCATTAAAAAAATGGATTGAAGAGAGTGTTTCAATTTTCTAATTTCATCGCCCTGTTCAATTTGAGGATTTCCCTATATAAATTAAATTGCTGCAGGACGTGGTTGCTTTGGCAAAATAGTCGCTTTCAATATAGCCGACATCATGAAGGGCAAGAAGGAGCATTTGTAGTTATTTAGATTTCGACAATATCATCCAATCTGCTTATTGCTCATTGGCCACATTGTGGACCATCTGCGGGAAAACAGAACAATTCTAATAGGCAAATACATTACCAATGGGTGTCAATGATCCATTACGCAAACATGGAAGCGATGCATTACCACTAAGCAAATCTAGTTTCAACAGGAAAATGCTGAACCAATAGGCAACTATAGTTCCAACAGGCAAATGCAGAACCATGTAGAGCTATATATTTCCCATATGCAAATGCGGAATCAATAGACCAATAGCTGTCAACCCATTAGGCTACTGGTTTTTCAATTGGGAAGTTTTCCTTGGATAAAACTCTTCAATATAAACCAACTGTTAAAAGTCTATACGTGCAACATAATGAGCAAGGTCCATGGTTTTTACAGGAGACTTCTCTGTACCCGACAAGTGAAATGAATATCTCCTCTAATTGCTTCGAATTTATTGTGACTAGCAGTAAATATGCCGGAAAAGACATTTTCTACCTGCGGAAGCGCTGAGTAGTTCGAAGTACCTCGGGAAAAGCCGCCTTTTGCATGCTATGGGCAGTGCAAACAAGGATAACACAATGTGACTACGGAGGCACTGCTACTACGAGCAGCAACAGCTCTCGTTGTTAGTGGGAAAACAATTTAAATTACCGACACGCTGTATCAATGTACCACGAACAAAATACAAGTTGCATTTTCAAGCACTTTTGGCAAGCATGATAAATTAGCTTTTCTGCAAGGGTAAAGACAAATATCACTATATTTAGGGGAACATATTTCAATACTGGCTCACAATTCTGGACGTTTTCCAGGTTACACTCATTAAAATCTCAAGGTATGGAGAGAGACCTTATAGAGACTTCGCTACAAATAGCTATACTCATCTAATTTTAAATCATGTGGAAGCGATTGTGTGGAGTAACGCACTTTTGAGAGTATTAAACTTCTCTTGAAACTTCCTATTCCCCCTCGCACATTAAGACGTGAACGGCACGTCTAAAGGCTGAAGTGGACATTTCGCTTGAATACTTGCTTGATTTCGTATGTGGACAATATGACAGCAACGCTGTAACCATGCGAAGACGATTTCTGCTCTTAATGCAGTTTTTCATAACGTTCCCTGCTTCTGTGGGCCCCCCTCCGGCAGTCCAGGATGCATCGTCGATTCTGGAGCAACGGTTACAAGATTCATCTTGTCCGCGCCTGAAGTGCCTTATCTTCTCTACTGAAGATAGCCTTGTCCCTGCCGTCGCTGATTTCAACTTCTCTTCGTTCGATTACGTGATCACGGACTGTCCCATCCTGCTGGTACCCAACGCAGTGACGTCCGTGTCTGCGACTAAAAGAGCCTCACCGCAGGCCAATTTATTCAGTGGGCAAGTTTACAGGAACGCCGTAACCATGCTGAGAGAAATTCGGCTTTGTGTAGGTATGCCACTTTCATAATGCTTACTGCATTTGATCTGACGACCCTTTCTTTTTGCTGGTGCCGCACCCACAATGCTGCAGCTCCTTTTCTGCGTACACTTCAATGGAGCTTGTGCATCCTCTTAGTAGCATTTCGTTGACTGGTGATGTTGAGACGAACCCGGGCCCTCCTAACAAGAACCCTGAAGCTAACACTGGACTGAACACATGGTCCGAATCCGCCCCTACCGTCGATAGCTCGCCAGCCGTGGTTACTGGCCCTCACAATTTAGAACAATCCCATCGCAACGTTTGTGATATGACTTCGCAGGTACTTGCGCGCCAGAACCCAATTGCGCAAGATATTGTGGAACATAAGACGTCCGTTGACTCCCACTTCGAGGCTTCTGAAAGCCGCCTAGCTACTCTCGAATCTTGGTTCCCGGTCTCTAACTCTGTCTGATCATCTGCAAGATAAAATTCAGGAATTCACAGCGACACTGAACGAGCTTGTCACGCAGACTGGTGAACTGGAAGCTTGCCTCTGTCAACACAACTTCGAGTCTGTTTCTTCACTTTTTGAAGACATAGACAAATCCAGGACAGCAGCAGATAACGCCCCTGCGGTCACTGAGCTGTGGCGAAACTACAGGCAGAGGTAGCTTCGTTTTCGACAACTGCGACATGGCTACTTTCCAAGAATGGTGAATTAGAAAGCAGGTCCCGTTGAAACATTATAATTCTCCACGGTTTTGATGAACCGACCGGCGAAAGTCCAGAAACATTTATAGCTAATGTTTCGCAGCTATTTTCAGAGATACTGATGATGCAATGTCCGTCAAATAAGCGGTGTCACAGGCTTGGTCAGCTTCGGGAAGGCCACCGGTGCCCGGTCATAACTAAGATCCTAGATTTCCATTGTCAGTTCTTGTTCTTCAAAAATTTCGCTAATGTAGAAAATTTACTCAGTTTTACTCGCAGGAAATCTGTGCAGCACTTTTTTTTAAATTTTACTTGTTTCGTGCGCCTACGACTCTTGTCAGCCGGTAGCAACAGTACATTAGCCATGAGAATTCCTATTTTTAACACTGTTTTGTAAATGTAGCAAGAAATTTTGCCACAGACACCTCTTATATGCCGCATGAAGGTACCTAAGAAAATTTCATTGACATCACCTCATTTTACGCGCGTTTCTTGGTGGAATACTGATCACTGACAATGAGCAAACAAAAGAATATTATAGCGAATTACACCAGGTTTCTTAACTTTTTGACGCGAAGAGATGCAGATGACCAATGTGCATATTGGTAGATCTGATGGTATATAGACATATATATCGATTTTATACATGTAAGAGAAAAATTATCACATATTCTAAATGCGCTGATTGCAAAAGTGAAAACTCCCGACTTGAATGAGCGTGCTTCCTTTAAAAGCTGCACCAGCACCAGGTGAACCAATCGAGTTTCTGAGAAAATGAATGAAGGCCATTATTGGAAGTTAATATGAACAACAGCATTAGGGAAAATATTGTCACGTGGTGGTGACGTTGACGAAGACAGTAGCAAATACTGTGAAAGACAAAACTAACTTTTACTGGGCGAACCTGTGCCCAAAAAAACAGGCTACACTTATAGCACAACGATAGCGGCGAACACGGTCGGCGATCGTCGAAATCTGATCAGCGGGTCAAGTGCGTCTGCCTTTATACAGCAGTCATCGAATGTTCCAGACTAATCGTTGGGACCCGCATGCCTTCCACAAAGTTCTACAACACTCGAGTCGTGCTATGAAATCAGATAACACAAGGTTCGGCGACAACAGACAGCGGATAGAAGCATCGATAACTTTGCAGAAACTTCGGATACATGCAGACGCGTCCCGCGCTCTGCGATAACATTTGTTAGGCGGCGAAACGTGGTCGCCCGTTAAATATAAGTACACGTGTCAATACCCCCCTCTTAAAAAGCATCAACCCGATGCTGCACACAAACGAAAGTAATAAAAGAAAAGCACTCCTAGCAAAGAAAACAAAAAAATAAAGAAGTTCGTCAGCGTCCGTAAAAGTGTTTAAGACGCACCACGCGGACCACTTCAGATCGTGCGCGGCGTCGCTGTGAATGCGAAATGCCGTCTGGCACGACCTCATAGTCCAGTGCGCCAATACGTTGGATGACCTTGTAGGGTCCGAAATATCGTCGGAGTAGTTTTTCACTGAGTCCTCGTCGGCTTATAGGTGTCCACACCCAAACACGGTCGCCGTGCTGGTACTCGACGAAGCGTCGTCGGAGGTTGTAGTGTCGGCTGTCGGTCCTCTGCTGGTTCTTGATCCGCAAGCGGGCGAGCTGTGGGGCTTTTTCGGCGCTCCAGAGGTAGGTAGCGACGTCAAGGCTCTCCTCGCCAGTGACGTGCGGCAGCATGGCGTCGAGCGTCGTCGTCGGTTTCCTGGCGTAAACCAGCTTGAACGGCGTCATCTGTGTTGTTTCTTGCACCGCCGTGTTGTAAGCGAATGTTACGTACGGCAGGACGGCATCCCAGGTCTTGTGTTCGACGTCGACGTACATCGCTAGCATGTCGGCGAGGGTCTTATTCAGCCGCTCCGTAAGACCATTCGTCTGCGGGTGGTAGGCCGTTGTCTTCCTGCGCCTTGTCTGACAGTACTTCAGAATGGCTTGGGTGAGCTCCGCTGTAAAGGCCGTTCCTCTGTCGGTGATGAGGACTTCTGGGGCGCCGTGTCGTAGCAGGATGTTTTCGACAAAGAATTTCGCCACTTCGGCTGCGCTACCTTTCGGCAGTGCTTTTGTTTCAGCGAAGCCACGACGCCACGACGATCCACTTATTTCCGGTTATTGACGTCGGAAAGGGTCCCAGCAAGTCCATCCCGATCTTCTGGAATGGTCGGCAAGGAGGCTCGATTGCATCTAGTAATCCGGCTGGCCTTGTCGGCTGTGTCTTGCGTCGCTGACAGTCTCGGAATGTTCTGACATAACGGGCGACGACGGCGGTCAGGCGCGGCCAATAATACTTTTCTTGTATCCTCCATAGTGTCCGGGAAAAATCCTAGGTGTCCAGTGGTCGCATCGTCATGCAGGATGTAGGGCATGCAATATTTCTGGACGAAGTCTTGACGAGACAACAAGAAGGTAATTGGCGCAGACTGGTGAGAAGTTCTTCTTCACGAGTAGATTGTTTTGAAGCGTGAAGGAAGATAATCCGCGCTTAAATGCCCTGGGGACAACGTTGCTGTGCCCTTCCAAATATTCGACGAGGCCTTTTAGCTACGGGTCTGCCCGTTGCTGTTCAGCGCAATCTTCCGCGCTTATAATTCCAAGGAAGGCGTCGTCAATCTCGTAATCTTGCGGCGGCGGGTCAATGGGTGCGCGTGATAGGCAATCGGCATCGGAGTGTTTTCGTCCGGACTTGTAGTTAACAGTGATGTCGTATTCTTGTAGTCTGAGGCTCCACCGCTCCAGTCGTCCTGAAGGATCCTTTATATTCGCTAGCCAACACAACGCGTGATGTTCAATGACGACTTTGAATGGCCTGCCTTAAAGATAAGGGCGAAATTTAGCTGTAGCCCAAACGATGGCGAGGCTTTCCTTTTCGGTCGTAGAATAGTTGCCTTCCGTTTTTGACAGCGACCGGCTAGCGTAAGCTCTCACCTGTTCGACTCCGTTTTTTCTCTGGACTAGAACGGCACCGAGGCCTAGGCTACTGGCGTCAGTATGGATTTCTGTATCGGCGTACTCGTCGAAGTGCGCAAGTACCGGCGGCGACTGCATGCGTCGTTTGAGTTCTTCAAATGCGCCGGCCTGCGGCGTTTCCCACTTGAACTCAACATCACATTTAGTTAGACGTGTCAAAGGTTCGGCGATGCGTGAAAAGTTCTTGACAAAGCGCCTGTAGTAGGCACACATGCCAAGGAATCTACGCACTGCCTTTTTGTTGATGGTTTGCGGGAACTGTGCGATGGCAGCTGTCTTTTGCGGGTCTGGACGGACATCAGATTTGCTGATTACTTGACCCAGGAACAGAAGCTCATCGTAAGCGAAGCGGAATTTTTCCGGCTTCAGAGTAAGCCCTGACGACTTGATGGCTTCTAGTACTGTCGCAAGCCGCCTGAGGGATCGTCGAAATTTCCAGCGAAGATGACGACGTCATCCAAATAAACGAGACAGGTCTGCCACTTCAATCCTGCTAACACCGTGCCCATGACGCGCTGGAACGTTTCAGACGCCGAGCAGAGTCCGAATGGCATAACCTTGAACTCGTAGAGGCCGTCTGGGTAGATGAAGGCCGTCTTTTCGCGATCTCTTTCGTCGACTTCTATTTGCCAATAGCCAGACTTGAGGTCCATCGACGACAAGTATTTAGTGTTGCAGAGCCGATCCAATGCGTCGTCTATTCGTGGGAGGCGGTTTACGTCCTTCTTCGTGATCTTGTTCAGACGACGATAATCGACGCAGAAACGTAGGGTTCCGTCCTTTATCTTTACCAGGACAACAGGTGATGCCCACGGGCTTTTCGACGGCTGGATGATGTCGTTGCGCAGCATTTCGTCGACTTGTTCTCTTATAGATGCACGTTCTCGCGGCGAAACTCGGTAAGGGCTCTGGCGGAGTGGTCGAGCGCACTCCTCGGTGATTATGCGGTGCTTGGTGACTGGTGTTTGTCGAATCCTCGATGACGTCGAAAAGCAGCCTTTGTATCGTCGGAGCAGACTTCTGAGCTGCTGTTCCTTAATCACGGGGAGACTTGGATTAATGTCGTAGTCTGGTTCGGGAACCATCGCCGTCCGGGTAGATGCGGCGGAATCCGAGAGGACAAACGCATTACTGGTTTCCAGAATTTCCGCGATGTACGCGATCGTCGTGCCCTTGTTGATGTGCTTGAACTCTTGGATGAAGTTTGTCAGCAACACTTCAGTTTACCCTCCATGCAGTCGAGCGATCCCTCTTGCGACGCCAATTTCACGGTCTAGCAGTAGACGTTGGTCGCCTTCGATGACGCTTTCTACGTCAGCGGGTGTTTCGGTGCCGACCGTAATAACAATGCTCGAGCGAGGCGGGATGCTCACTTGATCTTTGAGAACACTCACGGCGTGGTGACTGCGAAAGCTCTTCGGCGGTATCGCTTGATCTTTCGACAGCGTAATCGATTTTGACTTCAGGTCTATGATTGCGCCGTGATGGTTCAGGAAGTCCATGCCGAGAAGGACGTCTCGTGAACACTGTTGGAGGATAACGAAGGTAGCAGGGTAAGTCCGGTCATGAACGGTTATTCTTACCGTGCAGATTCCAGTCGGCGTAATGAAGTGTCCTCCAGCGGTCCGAATTTGGGGGCCCTCCCATGCAGTATTAGCCTCTTCAACTGGGTGGCAATGTGTCCACTCATTACGGAGTAATCTACCCCTGTGTCGACTAAGGCAGTGACTACGTGGCCGTCGAGAAGTACGTCGAGGGAGGTGGTTCTTTGGCATTGCAGTTGGGTCTTGGCGTCGGATCACGGCTGCGTCGTGTTGAACTGAAGCTGGAACGTCGCGTCGTCGAGCCGTCTTTCGTCGGTGTATTCTTGGCTTCCTGACTTCGTCGGGACGGCGGCGTGTCGTCATTAGGTCGTCGAGATTGTTTCTTTGTCGTCTTCGTCGGCGGCGGAGGATCTTCGTCAGTTCGACGAAGAGCAACCGCACCTCCATCGGTTGCTGCTTTTAGTTTTCCGGATATGGGCTCACTGACCGGCCCCGCGCTGGGCCAGCGTATGGTCGGTGCTGCGGCGAGAGGTATCGGCCGGGTGATGGCGAACGCGACGGTCGTCGAGAGTTCCACTGAGTAGCGGCGAGGTAGTCGGAGATATCGCGAAGGCGTTCACTTGCTGCGGGCGCGGAGAGCTGACGGCGAAACCTAGCAGTCCCATCACCCGGTATGGGCATCAGCGATAGACATGGCCGGCTTCTTCGCAGTGATAGCAGAGCGGGCGGTGGTGGGGGGTCGCCAAATGTCCGTCTTCCTCGCGTAGGTGCGCTGGGCGACGGGTGGGCGTGCTGGCGGCGGCGGCGGCGGACGACGGAATTGCGTCGTTGCAGGGCCCTGGCGTGGTCGCGGAGGGGGACCTTGACGGCGTGCGACGGCAGCGTATGTCATCGCTTCTGGCTGGGGCGGCGGCAATTGTGGTTGCAGCTCGGGAACTCCAAGCGATCGGTGTACCTCTTCTTTCACGATGTCGGCGATCGAAGCCACTTGGGGCTGCGACGAAGGCAGGACCTTGCGCAGTTTTTCGCGTACAATGGCCCTGATGGTCTCCTGAAGGTTGCCGGAACCCAGTTCCTGGATGGTGTACTTCGGCGTGAGCCTCTGGCGGTGCCTCGTCGTCGTTGCCTCTGCAGAAATCTCAGCTACGGTCTTCGGCGGGTTACGAATAAGTCCTGCAAAAAGTTTTTGCTTGAGATCCGCATCAGGAAGTGGACTTTTTTCTCCTCTGACATTTCCGGGTCGGCGTGCCGGATAATATTGTCTGTGTATACTCAGACTGAATCGGGGAGACCGGGAATTCTTAACCAATGTAATCTCCGTGGCTTGTCTGGCGATCTCCTTCAGGGTGTGAACAGGCGGAAGGATGTAGAAACATATAGTTTATTTGAAAGGGTATTTGCTATTCATATCGTATTTCACTTCTGAATTGACTATTAATAATTCAGAGCCATTCCACAACGAATGTAAATGACCAGCAGAGCTGTATATAAATAAAAATAACATGAACTAAAACAACTAAGCAATATAACACAAATATTGTCACGGATCTCCTCCGGAGAACACTCTGGCCGAAAAAATGGACTAGGCGACAGGTGTACCCACACAGACGCACATTTAATACACCCCACGCGACAAGAACAGCAGCACACAAACCTAACAAAACTAACACACAAGATACAAAAAACTATCAGTACACACGAACCGGTAACACTGCCACTAGCGTTCCATTGAGAGTGGTTGGCGTTCGTGCTTACGTCTGGTTCGGTGCGGATGTGGCGTGGTGTGGGTCCCGTAGCCGGCGTCGGAGTGGCGTTCGACGTTCGAGGACTGGCGTCGCTGGAGGCGTCGTTGGTTCCGTCGTACACGCTCCCGGTCCGAGCGCCCGTGGAGGTGTGGCCGACGATGTTGGCGTTGGGGCACCACCCGGAAGAGTGGTGACAGCGGTAGAGACACCCCTGGCAGTAGCAGGTGGTGGCGTCCTCCGTGGACTCCCCGGAACGGGCTCAGGAACGGCAGGAAGTCTGCGGTGCAAAGCCGTAGAACACGAGCACGCCGGAGCAGTAGCCGGCGTCGCTCTCTTCCGGTCGAACCGACCCACACCCGCCGAGTCTCCGCTGCTTTCTTCTCCCCCCGTGTCTCGCCCTTCCTCGCCCTTTTATAGCCTTCTTGTTAGTCCACGTAATTCTTCTCTTCGTCTTCTTCTCTTCTCCACCAATCGTCGCTTTCCATCTCACCGGATACTTCTCCACCAATCATCTCTTGTCACCTCACTGGAAACTTCTTCTTTATCTTCTTTCGTCTTCGGTTAATCCACGTCATTCTTAACGCCATCCTCGTCGTCTTCTGGAAACCTTTCTTCGTCTACCATTTTATTTCATCTTCCTTCTTATATGTGACAAGGGCCCCCTCTCTCAAGAGTTTTTCCCTGAAAAACTGCTCACGTCGTCCTCCTCTTCAAGTCATCCAACCAGCCGACTATCTTCTGTGGCAATTCTGGCCCCAGCACACCATACAACACAACGTAGATGACCAGCACACACCAAAAGCACATCACTAACACATCACTGCCGTTGTCCATACAGTGTCCTTAACAAACATGGTAACGTTCACAACCAAACTGCGTTTTCAGAACACTGCCGTTGTCCGCACGGTGTCCTAACATAAACATGTTAATGTCGACAACGCACTCGTTTGTAAAATCACGTAACAACCACAAAAACACCAACAACACGATATATCCCTGAGATACATAGCACAGCAGCAACAACAAGATACCTCCCAGAGATACCTAGAGCTGCTCAGTTGGCTCGACTCATGAAGTCCGCTCCAACGTTATCCCTGCCTTCAATATATTCCACCTGAAATGCGTATTCTTGTAAGGACAAACTAGACTTACTGGACTCCTTACTCTGCTTGTCCTTGCTATGCTTTCCTTTGTTTGCGTGCTTATCCTTGTTGTGTTTCTCCTTGCTTTGTTGCTTTTCTTTACTTTGCATATCCTTGTTGTCTTTCTCCTTGCTGCCTTTGTCCGCCTTCTCCTTGCTTCCTTTGCCCACCTTCTCCTTGCTGGACTTAGCTTTGCCAGCCTTCTCCTTGCTTCTGGATCTCGAGCTGCGTTCCTTAGAGGAGCCTTTCTTGGCCTTCTTGGACTTGCGCTTGCCTCCCCCTTTCTCTTTGGTGCTCTTGCAGCTCTTGCTGCTTTTGCTGCTTAGCCAAGTATAGAAACCCTTCTTTTTCTTGTTCTCTTTACTATCCTTGCCTTTGCTTTTCTTGTCTTTGCTCTTACTCTTCTTGTCTTTGGACTTGTCTTTGCTCTTGTTCTTCTTGTCTTTTGACTTGTCTTTGCTCGGGTGCTTCTTGTCTTTGGACTTCTCCTTAGCCTGTTTCTTTCTTTCCAAACGCTGCATTGCTCTGCCTGTCGCTTGAGCTCTTGTCTCCACTGCCGACGAGAAAGTGACTGCCCCATCACTCGCCTGAGTTGTCGTGGACTTTTCCTCTTTTCGTTTTTCTTCAACGTCGAGCATGCTCCACTCGGGATCGGGGTCCTCGACACTTCTTGCACCCGTAATGTTTCCCACGATGAGATCGTAGATGGGTTGCTCTACGCATTTTGCCACTACCTTCCCAGTATAATATGGCGTGGACACTAGAATCCTGGCTTCAGGAAGGTACCCTACTGTGCAATCTGCGAGAGTGAGGGTCGACGTTTGCCCTGTAAGCTCCTCGTCCTTCACCAGGCTTCTCCTGACCAAAGGCGTGTTGGCTCCGCTGTCTCTAAGCCCCAATACAACATGGTCCCCTATTTGCCCAACCACCACCGGCATTGCTGCTTTTGACTTGGGTGCTCCACTCACCACCTCATTTCCCAGCGGGGTTTGTTCTCCTTTTCGCGGTGGAACTTCAGGTGGTGTGACAAGTTCTGCCCGAGAGCCGACAACGCATGCAGCTTGGTCTTGCCCCAGAGCTATCCGCTCGAATTGTTGCGGATACGCGTCCAAATCATCTCATTTGTCATCAAAAGGAGCCCTCAACTTTCTTGGACAAACCCTGGCCGGCCTAGGAGATTCGGTACCCGCAAAGGAACGCTGATTATCGTCCATGACCCCCTCATATCCTCCTGCGATATGCGCCTGTTTCCACAAAAGGAACTGCTTCTCACGTTCTATCCTTCTTTTCGCCTGCTCTTCTGCCTCGCGAGCACTTCTAGCCTCTCGCTCTTCTGCCTCGCGAGCGTCTGCGCGTGCTTGCGCCCTTTCCTTTCTCTGCCTTTTTGCTTCTTCTTTCTTCTCGTCCCAGAGACGCATCGCCTCTTCCTTGCTTAACCCTAGCTTGAGCGCAAGTTCTAGCGTTTTTACCAAATCCATACTTTCTGCCGTCGAGAGATCGGAAAGATCCGAGACAAAGAAAAAAGAAACAAGGAAATGAATCCTGGCAGGCTCGCCACTTGTCTTTGTCACGGATCTCCTCCGGAGAACACTCTGGCCGAAAAAATGGACTAGGCGACAGGTGTACCCACACAGACGCACATTTAATACACCCCACGCGACAAGAACAGCAGCACACAAACCTAACAAAACTAACACACAAGATACAAAAAACTATCAGTACACACGAACCGGTAACACTGCCACTAGCGCTCCATTGAGAGTGGTTGGCGTTCGTGCTTCCGTCTGGTTCGGTGCGGATGTGGCGTGGTGTGGGTCCCGTAGCCGGCGTCGGAGTGGCGTTCGACGTTCGAGGACTGGCGTCGCTGGAGGCGTCGTTGGTTGCGTCGTACACGCTCCCGGTCCGAGCGCCCGTGGAGGTGTGGCCGATGATGTTGGCGTTGGGGCACCACCCGGAAGAGTGGTGACAGCGGTAGAGACACCCCTGGCAGTAGCAGGTGGTGGCGTCCTCCGTCGACTCCCCGGAACGGGCTCAGGAACGGCAGGAAGTCTGCGGTGCAAAGCCGTAGAACACGAGCACGCCGGAGCAGTAGCCGGCGTCGCTCTCTTCCGGTCGAACCGTCCCACACCAGCCGAGTCTCCGCTGCTTTCTTCTCCCCCCGTGTCTCGCCCTTCCTCGCCTTTTTATAGCCTTCTTGTTAGTCCACGTAATTCTTCTCTTCGTCTTCTTCTCTTCTCCACCAATCGTCGCTTTCCATCTCACCGGATACTTCTCCACCAATCATCTCTTGTCACCTCACTGGAAACTTCTTCTTTATCTTCTTTCGTCTTCGGTTAATCCACGTCATTCTTAACGCCATCCTCGTCGTCTTCTGGAAACCTTTCTTCGTCTACCATTTTATTTCATCTTCCCTCTTATATGTGACAAATATGTCAGTTAACTTTAGTTGTATGTACGTTGATCTCGTGACCACAATATTTATTTATTTGTTTCCTTAATATTTGTTTATTTATTTTCTCATTTATTCATTTAGAATACCTCAAGGGCCCCAGTGAAAGGTTTTACATGAGGGGCAGGCTATTTAAGATGTTTTAAATGTTATAAAATTTTTCGATCGCTATCTTGAAGTCGGCGCTCCTGGAGAGGAGCGCAACGCCAGAGGCAAGCCGATTCCAATCTTGTGATGTTTTAGCAAGAAATGAATAAAGGCGCGCAGTGGTTGGAGCAGATGGCGGGTATGCAGCTTTTCCGTGATTGATGAAATCTGAATTGAGATGAGCTAGCTTGATGGCAGGAGTACGCTATGACGTGTGATAAAACTTGAACGATAGGTAGAGACATGTTATTTAGCGGAGTCATGAAAGACATCCAAGGTGAGCACGACATTTGGGTTCGGTGACACTTGAGTGACATGTGTATTCTGAGACAATGAGTCGGGCTGCGCGAGTCTGTACATATTCTGGCATTTTATTGAGGTTACATTGGTGAGGGTCCCAAAGTGCGCATGCGTATTCAAGTTTTGGTCTGATTCGTGTCTGTTAGGCGAGAAGTCGGAGAGAAGGAGATGCTAGATAAAGGTTACGACGCAGACAACCAAGAACGCGTTTAGCTTCATTAGTAACGTGCATTATGTGAAGGGATCTTGTTAAATCTGACGACAAATTAACTACTAGGTATTTGTATACACTTACACATCAAATCTCGAAGGTATCAGAATCTTTCGTGGTGGGAAATATCGCTGGCGATGATACGTACTGATGTTTTATTCATATTTAATGACGTGAGCCACTTGTTGCACCAGATTTTGATTCGATGAAGATCAGACTGAACTGATTGAATGTCACAGAGGTAGATAATTTCACCATACACGATGCAGTCGTCTGCGAAAACTCTGATGTTAGAAGAAATGGTACTCGGTAAATACTAGGAATGATAATGGGCCTAGGACCATGCCTTGAGGCACGCCTGTGATGACAGGACGGTAGGCAGAAGACTGATTATTGGCGTGCACGAACTGCTGGCTCTAAGTTAGGAAGTCACAGGATTCATTCAAAAACAATCAAAGTTCAGGCACGAAAGCTTTAGAGACAGGCGTTTATGGGCAACGTTATCAAATGCTGTCTCGAAATCCAAGAAGAAGGGCGCCGACCGATATGTTTACGTCAATGTTAGAGGTAATGTCATTGATAAACAGCTAAAGTTGAGTGTCGCAGGAAACACCGTTCTGGAAAACGTGTTGGTATTCATGTTACAAATTTGACTACGTGAGATGAGATCACCAGTTCCATTACTTTCGAGCAGACGCATGTGAAGGATATGGCGCGATTTTTTTTAGACAAATATGTCGTAGTTTTCTTCGGGATTGGAATTAGTTTATCCACCTACCAATGTTGTGGCACCGCTACAGATAAAGATACTGCTGCAATATATGCGATAAGGTAACACTTGTTACGGTTCTAGTATTCTTCAGTATTTTACCATTGATGCTACCGTACCAGTGAAACATGTCTGCTTTAATGAATCGATCATTTTGGCAATGCCATTGGCATCTAACGTGATTTCAGGCATATTTGGATGATTCGCATGAAAGGCGTGAAATCGTTGATTATCAGGTCAAACTGTTACACTGAACAAAAAGTGGCATTTTGTACTTGCGCGACCCAGTGTTCTGGGATCAAATTAGTACGTCCGTCTCTCACCAGGATGTTCTATGAAGGCGTAGTGCATGATGCGTTGATAGTTTTCCAGAATTTTGGGAGGTTGTTGCGTAACATGCCGGGTAAAGCTAATGAGTAGAATGAGCGCTTGGCTTGAGCTGCAAGAGAATTGAATAACGTTTATGTCGTTTGGAATGTATCCGAAATGCATTTATTATTTATTATCTTTGCGCATTGGAATTGACGCTACATTTTGTTTTAGGTCGCTTCGGTGAAGCGTTGAACCAAGGGAAGTCTGATCGTACCCTGATTATGATAGTGGGGACATGACTTCTGATTAGTTGGTACAGCTTAGCTTCAAGGGGGTGCCAGTTAGTTTCGATAGAGCGCAGGACAAGATCGATGACAAATGATTCTTGAAAAATTGACGCTACATTATTTATGGCAGCGTAGCTACCTTTATCATATAATGTTATTGTTTTCTTTATCTTTTGGGGGGTTAAGTAGGTAGCATTTGAATGTCGCGTGAAGAACGTCGTGATCGCTTATAGCAGAGAAATGTGCAATATAAGAGAACTTATCCAGATGAGTTGTCAGTAAGAGGTCCAGGATTTTAGTAAAATGATACGTTTGTCGGGTCGGCTCAGAGATTGGCTATCATAATTCAACCGTTAAGCATGAATTGAGGAATCGACTATCACTGATATTATGATTTTATGCTGATTGACCATGTTATGCCGGGAAACCTAAAGTCACCGAGTAAGATTTACGGAGCGTTATGATATGCTGTCATTACGGAATGAACAGCGTCGTGAAAATGACTGACAAAAGTGGCATCTGGGTCCAGTGGGCGGTACCACGCGCTGATTATAATGGGTGGGTTAGAAGTGTGGCAGCATGCGTATCACATTTCTAAGGGGAAGAGAACGTTGACGGTCTACACGTAAGGCTGCTGTGAGCGGCTATCAGCACACCACCGCCACGTTTGTTTAGTTGGTCACGACGGAAGATATGGAACTAAGGTAAACAAGAAGCCAAATCAGTGTCTGTGACTGACGAATTCAGCCAAGTGTCGCTTAAAATTATAAGATTAGAATCAGTTATTTCGGCTATGTGTAAAATAGAGTCGCGCTTTGGCGAGATAGTTGTGATGCTGGTATAAATTAGTGATAAATTAGTATACGTAAGGTTTCTGTCAGAAGATCTAGCATCATGCGATAGCTGTCGTGGCTGTACGATTACTTTCCATTCAATTCGATCCAAAATGTAGGTTGTATTTCCAATTATTACTTTGTTATAAGAAAGCTTGAATGGTTCTTGCAGTGTTTTTCCGAATTCGGCGAGTTTCTTGCTTACAAGTCGTTGTTTAGTGAGAAACCTGCTGTGATACTGTTATGAGGGCCAATCAAGTGTGCTCTTATTCACAAGATGCGCTGTTGTTTGGACGCGGCCAATCCTGTGAGCGCGCCCGATGTTTCTTGGCTCCAACTTTTGGCCTGTTGGTTTGCTGCGTGACAACACTGGACACACACACACACACATACATAATATATATATATATATATATATATATATATATATATATATATATATATATATATTATATATATATATATATATATATAGTGGATGAAAAAACTCGGCGCAGGTGGCGAACGATCCCACAACCTTCGCATTTCGCGTGCGATGCTTGAGCGATTGAGCTACCGTGGCGCCGTTTCCCGATCCACTTTCTTGGGTATTTATGTTTCCTAGTAGAACCCTGGGAGTCTTAGGCGGCGCCACCACCGATAGACCTTGGCGGCGGACGTGGAACGTCCATTCTGCCGCAGGCGTCACGAGAGCCTGATCGTTTGGGTGAAGGCAACTGGTCAATAAACCAACACATGCTACCGGATGGCATCAATGTTGCCGAATTCCAGACCCTCGTTATGTAATAAACGAGAAGAAAGGGTGTCAACCGAGGGGCCCGATTTTTGTTAATCATATCATAAGAAGCCAACAAGCACTGACGCCAAGGACAACATAGGGCAAAGAACTTGTGCCTAATAAATAAAATAAAGAAAAAATAAATATAGGAAATAAAAGGTTGTGGGATCGTTCCCCACCGGCGGCAAGGTGTTTTTTCATCCACTGTTAGCTGTCTTCTAGCGCCTCGATTGTCAAAGTCAGAGTCATGGTCGTAGTTTTATAGACACAGAAAGTGAAGTGTAAAAGCGAGCTGTAGCACGAAACGATGGTTTGCGAAATGCGTCTCGAAGACACTTCAAAAGGCGGTGGACGCGGTCATCGCATAAACTCTTCCCAGATGTGTTTTTCGGCACGTGACGCCGCGAGCGATTAGCTAATCGATGTTTACATTAATTATTATTACCCTTTGAAATAGAACCTTTCTGTAATATTCTCAATGTTGTTGCCGCTGTCAATACTTCGCCTAAACTGCGAACCTTTACAGCAAAACTTTTGTTGGCTACCTCCACCGCATGGCCCCTTGATAGAAGGCCTGTCCACTCTACCTATTGACGCCATGCTACATGCACCGAAAGTTTCATGGCCGGCCTGGTGAAAGCAGAGACGTCGAAGTGAGCACGGCGTATTCAGGAGATTAGGTTAGATTACATTCACGTTATATTCTATGGCACTCGGCCATGTTCGCGTGGCGTCATGGATTGAAGTGCACTGGCCGTGTGCTGTATAGGAAGCGTTGCCTCCCTAAGATTTGGGGGATTGCAGTAAAAACCATTTTGTGGGCGAGTTGGTGCATAGCTTTCTATAGGTGCAGCGCCATATTGATGGGACACAAGAAGGAATACAGACAGGACAAGGCGCTTCGACAAGGGATCGCCGTCGACAAGGGACAAGACGACATGGGATCGTCGTCGTCGGACCCGCCGAGTAGAAGCTGTTGCTGTCGGACACGAGAGAGAGATAAGCCATAAGGGAAAGGCAGTGATGTTAATCGGGCTGAGCCCGGTATACTACCCTGCTGGGATCGAAATAGGAGGAGAAAGAAAGAAGGCCAGAGTCTCCACTTATACGCACACAAGAGTGCACCGCTGAGTCAGCCACATGCAGTTATACAGGCTGGTGCATTTCAAGAGTCGCAGCAGCGCCTTACTGGCCTTGCACATAGCAGACGAACGAGGCCATGGGCCCAAGATCTCCTCTGTGAAAGGACGGTCGTCTAAGCGCTCGAAAGCTGTACGAAGGGCACGCTTCTCGTCTTGGTATGTAGTGGAGTCACACAGGATATGTTTGGTCGTTTCTTCGACACCACATCTGCTGCATTTGGGACTGTCGGGGATACGATCACTTTCTGTGGTTACATGAATGCGGCACCAGCCAATCGCATTGCCTACCGAATCGCGATAATACTGTGCGACAGGGCTTGTGTATGGCGCATCCTCGTTCATACAAGACCAGCTGGAACCTTTTCCTGGCAAGTGCACTTCCGCCTTCGTTTCTCTCTTTCCCTCAATGCTATTCTTCTTCGGCTTGGCCATGCTGGGATTCATGCGCCGAATCTAACGTCCCATGTCTGCGGCTAACATTGCGACAGCCTTATTTCACTTTTATATTTGTGTCTCAAGGAGCCGTTATACATTAGCGTGTCGACTCGTGTTCTGGAAGGTCTCAAACAACCGACGGCAAAGGTTATCCCACCTTTATAAATGTCCCTCGCAGTTCTTAAACGATGTTTTTCAGTAACATTCAGCATTCGTTGGTCAGTTCCGGTTCCGGACGCGAGCGATTGCACATGGCTACGCGTTCCTACTCATCCAGCCGGTATTTCGCATCTTCATACGCGTTAGCGTGAAAGCTCGTGAACACTTGTTGGATGCTTGTTCGACAATTGTTAGATGCTTTGAGCTCTCAAGTGCCCTTTCTTGAGCATCCTTTGGGAATGTTTCTTGCACAAGACTGACTTCTGGGTTCAGGCATTACAGGCGGCAACTAGACCTATGCACAGGCGTCTCGAAGTGGGGATATCGTGCCTGGCTGGATGCAGGTCTGCTCGCGGGAGTCCCAATTATGAGGCGATAGCGCAATACTCAGCACATTCAACTGTTCCGCGGTTCATTCCCCTAATACCAGAGCGAAAACTGCAGTCGTACTCGAAGAGCTGATCCAAGCTAATGAAGCATTCTTCTTCTCTTCGTTTACTCGCACTCGCGAGCAGGTCGTAGCTTTGCTTTCGCGAACGTGGCTTGACGCCAGATGAGAAAGAAATAAACTTAGCAATTATTTGTAATAATTTCATTGTCTGAAAACTTGGGGGGAGGAGGGTATTACATAGTGTAGGGGCAGACTTCATGACAATCACTAAATAAGGGAGACGGGAGGGCAAAGATGTAGGTTGAAAATCTATTGACATTATAAAAACTTCAAGAAATAACAAGAAAAAGAAATATATGTTCAGACCATATGTTGAAGGTGTGAGCTTATAAGTATGAGCACTAAGCCAATTGACTCTTTCCATTTATTGTTTCAATGCAAAAACATCAAATGACCCGTTGAGCGAAGAAGACGCCGACTGTCGGATGGACAAGTGAAATGGGGCACCGGAATTCCCATTGGATGTGACACCATATCACAAGCGCCCCTCGCGGAACCAAACGGGCGAATGTGAACACCAGCTGCTGCGATAGAGCGCCATGGACGTGTTGCTTGAGGGGAGAGAAAATCGCCGTGACACCATGTCATCCTCACTCTCGGAAGCCTGCATTATCCGCGTTCCCTTTCCGCCCAAGCTCTGGCCTGCATTCTAAAGTGCGCATGGGTAAGGCCAAATCAAGTAGCGCCAAGTTAACGCCTCAATGATAGCAGGTCTGTGCACGCTGCTTTATGATGTCATGCTATTTGGACTTAAAGTGCCAATGCCATGCGCACCGTGACAAAAGCTGTGATGTCAACATCACCGCGACTTACTCGGGAGCGTCCCCATTTGACTCTATGAATGTCGGGCAAGGTAGCATAACGTTACGGACCAAAGTGCACTGGCTGTGTGCTATCTAGGAGGTGTTGGTCAACCGTCTCAACGTACTCGCTTGCCTGCGAGAAGTAATGACTCGATGAAACGCTCCGCGGCATTTCATTCGATAATGCTTCTTTCGCATTCCCACTTCATAAGGAGCGCTTAGCTGTCCTCGGATTTCCTTTTATTTCTGTAAGTAAGCAAGAAACA
Source organism: Dermacentor variabilis (assembly GCF_050947875.1). Taxonomy (NCBI): domain Eukaryota; kingdom Metazoa; phylum Arthropoda; class Arachnida; order Ixodida; family Ixodidae; genus Dermacentor; species Dermacentor variabilis. The sequence goes on along the minus strand of NC_134570.1, from coordinate 180,472,429 downwards.
TTTCTCGACTTTTTAGAAGTGTAATATAATTTCTATGGGGGAACCCAAGTAGCACATATGGAATGTCTATCCTTATCGTGTGACGAATATTTCACTGATATCTTCGCAAAACGCATACAAAAGCATTTCAGCGTGGTTCTGCAGGCCATTTCATACGATTTATTTTCGAAATTCGGGATGTGTTGGCACCATATCTAAGCTCTTAATTTCCCTCTAAATACCCCGTGGTGGGTCGAAGATTCATAAAGTTGGCTCTAAAAAAGACGTAGATAACTGTACCCATTTTACTTACGTACGTACCATGCAAAATATGAGAACATATTTTATATCAAGAGATAATCACACATTTATTGACAAATAACATACTGGCTTCACAACAACATGACTTCCATAACGGTCCATCTTGCACAACACAACTGATTGAATTCTATCATGACCTTTATCTCATATCGACAGCCGCGGACAAATTGATTGCCTTTACCTGGACTTTCAAGAGGCTTTTCATACTGTTTCACACCCTTTGCCTACAGGTAAACTACCATAACTAAATACTGAATGTCAGACAGGTTGGCAATCTCACGATATAGGGCGCAGTCGCCTTCGAAGAGTCTGATGTTAGACGAAATGTTACTCCGTAAGATCTCGGAATAATAGTGGTCCTAGAGCCATGCCTTGATGCATGTATCCGCTACTGTCTTGGTGTAACGTGTGGCAAGAAGTGGCGGCAGACTTGGCACTCGCAGGGACTGATATGATTGTCGTGTCGTCACAGCGGCAGAGCTCCTTTATCGCACATGGCATAGGTGGTATTTCTTCACCCAACTCAAACTGGCCCCAAAGTACTTGTTGGGGGAGAGTTCATAGCGCCTCATCGGTCGCGGCGCTACTGCTTCTCTAGTGCAAGAGGCAGTGTTGTGACGATCTACGCTCCTAAGTACGGCGAATTCTTGGACTTCCCGCTAAAACATCCATTTACCCTACCGATCGGCTCGGAGCCCTCGTGGTACCTCAATTCAGAAAAAGCACTCATCCACGAATGGTCATGTAGCTATTTTGCACTGAACACACGCAGTATATGCGTGCTCGAAAGTGTAAAGAACGAGCGACAACTGTCGAAATTGGCAGTAACAACCCCAACAGTCACCGTTGTCTATTTCTGAATTTCTTATTTAATATGGATATCGCACATCAAAATTTAAGTTCTAGCACTCCACGATGTACCTGTCGATGGCAACAACACTTTTTCTCTTCGAGAGATGCGGCAGTTGACGCGGTGGAGTGATAGCGGAACTTCGCTCTTAAAATGAAAATGTAAACATCAGCGCATCGTACTATTGAGCTGAGAAGATCTGGTTCGGGGAAACTCCTAATAAGCGCGCATTGTGTGACGAAAGGAGATACGCAACACAAAATGAAATCAGAGCAATTACGTGTCAGAACACTATAACTAGCGACATTGAAGAAATTGAGCGTGCATTTGTCGAGCACTATGAGAACTTAATAGGTGTAAAAATAAGTTGGAGCATTCCGTTGACACAGGATACTCTTGATTTAATGCCACGGTTAGATGGTGATACTCGAGCCCTTTTGGAGAAACCCATTAGCGTAGACGAAATGAAACAGGCGATAACTGAACTAACGCTGGGGAAGACACCTGGGCCAGACGGCCTCGGTGCCGCATTCTACAAAGCTTATGCCGATGAACTGGCGCCCATTTTACACGCAGTCATCACGGAGGCGTACGAAACGAAAGAAATACCGCTCTCTTTCCGGGCTGCTCACGTGGTGCTGATTCCTAAAACCGACGACCATGCTACGCTGCTATCTGTGGACGCGTACCGTCCGATAACGCTCACGAACACCGACTACAAAGTTTATACGAAAGTGCTGGCAAAACGACTGCAGAGCGTCATCAAATTTCTAGTCGGACCACACCAGACATGTGGCATAAAAGGTCGCTCTATCTCTTCAAATGTGCATGTAGCCCGTAGTATTCTTGAGTGCTGTGACATTTTTGGCGGACGGGTCGCTATGTTGCAGCTGGACTTAGCAAAGGCATTTGACCATGTTTCGCATGAAGCTCGTTTTTGTTTCCTTGAACACGTTAACATAGGCACAGTTATACTCGATGGTCTAGAAATGATATACAATGACTGCATAGTAAACATCGTGCAGAATAAGACACTAATTGAGAACATTAAACTCAGATCATCAGTGACGCAAGGTTGTCCATTGTCACCGCTGCTCTTTGCAATTTATTTAGAACCTTACTGTTTATCTCTAATAAGTAACGAAAAAATCAATGGTTATAAGCTTGAATCGTCCCATATTAAAGTGCTTGCATATGCTGATGACGTCGCAATCTTTTGTACAGATCGCCAAAGTGTACTAGAGGCGATAAGCGATGCTAAAAGATATTGCAGGCAAACCGGATGCGAGATCAATTGGGACAAGAGCATAGGATTTTGGCACGGAAGCTGGGACAACACACCGTCTGTCGTTGCAAATTTACAATGGACCGTGTCTCCTTCGAAATATTTGGGGCTGCCGCTTGAGCACTACGAGAGTGCCGCGCAGTACTGGGAGGATGAGACGTCGCGCGTAAAAGAGAAAACCGGAGGATGGAAAGGTCGTGATTTGTCAATGTTTGCAAAGGCAACTGTTTGTAATTTGTTTTTAATTGCCAAAGTGTGGTATGTCCTCCAATTTTTGTCGATGACCCGTGTGAATGTACAGAAAATACACAGAGTATTTACTGTTTTTAGCTGGGGTTCCACTTGGGAAAGGGTCAGCCGTACCAACTTGTTTCATCCTGTTCGAGATGGTGGTCTTGGGTTGTCGCATTTGTTCTTACGACAGATTGTTTCTAGTTTTGTCTTCTTACGAGATCAAAGTGATTCATTCTTGCGTACGATGATCCAGATCCGTTTGAAAAGCGTTTTGCCTGAATTTATTGTGTCTAGTGCACAGCCTGTAAACTATCGGCTTAAAGGCTACTTGCGAGAGGTAGTCGACTCCCTTCGAATACTAAGAGCTCGGTTTTCCCTTCAGTACCTGAGCACAGCAACAAGAAAGAAACTTTACAAGGATTTAGTTGAAGTTATGATGCCAGTGCCATTGTACCGAATGAAATACTATGGTGGCCCAGGACAAGATGTTTTAAAAAGAGTTAAAAGGATGCCAGTGAGAGCAAGCGTAAAGTCGTTCTTCTTTAAATTGAATACATCTACCCTTCCGGTCAAAACATGGATAGCCGACAAAGGAATGTTTGTACTATGGACGACAAAAGTGTGCGCTATGTAACAAGCCGGAGACCATTGAGCACGCCTTCATTGAGTGCTGGGATGCAATTTTTTATTGGGACCGTTTTGCAAAGAACTCTTAAAAAGGAACTGCCGATAACATCACAGGGTATAGGTTTCCTGCCGGTAGACAGCCATCAGGGCTTCCCGTACGACATGATAATGCTCCTGGGCCTCCATAGTCTTTGGAAGACACGGATGACGGTAACGCACGCCGATGTGAATGCGCGCTCAGCACGAGAAAATCTTGTTGAAAGCATTATTTTCATACGTGAGATATATCGTGTACAGGCAGATCCGCCTGACTGGTTGGGTATTCTTGATGAATTGGTGAATTTCAAGAAATTTTAGCTTGTCACGTTGGTCCAAGTAGGCCAACGTGTTTTTCTGTATGTATGTCATTTTGTGAATAAAGAAAAGAAAGAGGATCGTCGACCCCGTTTTTGAACGAAGATGCAAGCTACAAAGTTGTCCTCCCGCGTCTATCAACCGGTAACGATGTTTTGAATTCTATTTTCCTTCATGCGGACTTGAGTGGCCGACCATACCGTGCTCCCGACTTCCGAGACGCTCTGCTTGAGGTAGTGAATACTTCAGATATTGTAGGTGTCGGACAGTATCAAATGAGCCTGGTATGGATGGTTACTTGCGCTAGTAGTGCGGCAAAACAGACTCTCGTCGCCTGTGGTGAGCTCCGTGTCAAAGGGCTGAAGTGCATGGTGATAGATCCGGAGACTAAAAACATCAAGCTTAAATTACTATGGCTTCCACCTCACCTTGAACCACGACGCGTTGAAGAGGCGTTCCAGGCCTATGGTCAGGTGAAGTCGGTGGAGAGAGAAGCATGGAGATGCACTGGCATGGAACAGTGGGTGACAACAAACCGGGAGGTTTCCTTGGTGCTCAAGGACAATATCACCGTAACCTCAATACCGCACATTATGTCCATTTATGGACACCAGTGCCTCGTACTTATCCCCGGTAGGCCTCCTCTGTGCCTTCGTTGCAAGCGCGTGGGACACGTTCGACGACAATGCAGAACACCGAGATGCTTACAGTGCCATCGATTTGGTCACTCAGCGGACGCCTGCGTGTCCACCTACGCCAATAAGCTTCGTTCTGGGCAATATAGCGCAGACGAGCCACAACTGGACCACCTCATGGATTCTACAGAGGGAGTAGATGCCACCGGAGAGACTACAGGTGGCTTTAGGGACGAGGACCAGGAGCCCTTGAAGCCAATGCCAACCAGTCATAACAGCTCAAGTAATACTAGCGACGCTTCCGGCGAGGATGACTCAGTTTGCCCACCTGGCCTAGCAAGCCTTAAAGACAAGCCCCCTGATGACAAGGAAGAGGACGAAGAGGCGATGGACATCAGTAGGGCCAGGAAACGTCCGGCACCATGCAACGACGAAGCAACAGAATGTGCACTACAGGCGCCCGAGAAAGTGTCTCCTAGTGCTCAGCAAACTCCCTCTCCTGGTGATAATGTGCCCCGCCGGTTATATCAGCGCAGTCAGGAGAGTGGCACAAAGAAGTCCAAAGGGAGCAAGACCACAGATTTACCTGTGGCCAAGGGCAATGAAATACAAAAGCTTTAGGTGAGCAAAATGGCTACCGCCTTCACCCTCCCTTTATGTGTAGCGACACTCAACGTACGTGGGCTGAGGAATATAAGGCGTCAGCAGCAATTACTACACGTGCTTAGGCAGCATGAATTTGATGTTGGTGCAGTGCAAGAGACAAAGATATCGTCTGCTGGTGATGTCAACCTTGCGCTGCAAACTTTTCAACCTGATTACGAGGTGTGTATTAGCCAAGCATGTGGTGCTTCCGCTGGATGCTTTTTGTTAGTCAGAAAGCAGTTAAATCACTCTTCATTGTCGCTGCGTGTTGATGGGGAAGGCCGTCTTATATGCTGTGACCTCTGTTTTCATTCCCGTAATTGGCGATTTATTTGCGTTTATGCTCCCTCAAAAGTGAGTGACAGGAAGGCTTTCTTCCTCTCACTTGCTCCGCTCCTAGATACTGACAGAGATTTGGTACTGTTGGGAGACTTCAACTGTGTTTGTCATTCCAGAGACCACTCATACCTAACTAATCGTTATGATGCAACTGCTGTTTTCCTGCATCAGTTAACGGAAGTTCACAATCTAATAGACGTGGGCGCCTACACACCATCTTGGGTGCGGTTCACGCACTTTCAAGGCGTCTCCCATGCTCGACTCGATCGTGTGTATGTTTCGACGAGTCTCTGGTCTAACATTCACAACTACGCCGTGAAGCCTGTATTTTTCACAGACCACTGTTTAGTAGCTGTTTCATGGGGTCCCCGAAAATTCCGCAGGTTTGCTCCGAACTGGGAACTGTGGAAACTTAATACACAACTTTTGCGAGAGGAAAGTTTTGTAAACAAAGTGAAAGAATTATGGCTAGAAATATCACAATGTCAACAGCTTCCTTTGTTTGCTCGATGGGAAATGTTCATAAATAGAGTAAAAAATGAGGCGATTGCCATTTCATGTGAGCTGTCTCAAAGAAAAAAAGCTGAAAAGCATTACCTTCATGATCTACTTCACAAGCTGCACGCTTTCGAAAGCCAGGAACCAGGGTTGTATAGCGATGAAATCAACACAGTTCGCGCACAAATACAGAAATATGAGACGGAAGTGTACAAAGGAGCGATGGTTCGTTCACGCACAACTCGCTTCGCAGAGGAACAGCCCACAAAAAGGGCTCTCGGTGATGAGAAGCGATACGCGCTTTCCAAGCAAATATTAGAAATTGAGTCTGGTGGGTCTATATACACAGACACGTCCCAAATAATAAGCCTATTTGAAGCTCACTATAAAGATCTTTTCGCTGCAGTTAAGCCTCAGAATGGTTACGAAAAAAACGCTGATCAGTTTATTTCGCTTATGCCACACTTAGAAGAAGATGATCGACTCAGCGTTGATGGACCAATAACCCGAGAAGAAATTAATTTTGCCGTCGAAACGCTGCAGAAGAACAAGACGCCTGGTCCTGATGGCCTTAGTGCTGAATTTTATATAAAATTTCAGGAATTCCTGTGTCCTTTTCTGCAGCAGCTTTTCGAGGCAGCCTATCAATATGGTGAGCTTCCTCCATCTTTCTATCAGGGCCACACAACCTTAATACCAAAAAGCACTGATGATGAAACAATAAAGAGAGTAAACGGATATAGGCCGATATCATTATGTAACGTGGATTACAAAATATTTGCAAAAATACTGACAAATAGATTGCAGACAGTCATTACTAAATTAGTAGGTGATCATCAAACATGCGGAATTCGAGGCCGCTCTATACAGACAAATGTTCATATCGCACGTTCAGTCCTTGAGTGCATAGAGGGTAGTACGGATCAAGTAGCTCTTCTCCAGATTGACCTCGCCAAAGCCTTTGATAAGGTTCAACACGACTTTTTATTCCAACTACTGCGACATCTTCAGTTAGGGGATGTATTATACAATGGTATAACACTTTGTTATAAACACTGCACTACAAAGTTAATTGTGAACCGTACCCTCTCAGATATAATACAAGTACAGTCATCCGTTCGTCAAGGTTGTCCGCTCTCGCCTTTACTCTTCGCCATATACTTAGAACCGCTTTGCTTAAGCGTGCTTTGCGACTCGAGCATTAAAGGATATATGTATGCCGATGAGGAAATTAAAGTGCTAGCTTATGCAGATGACATTGCCTTCTTTTGCGTCGATAAGCCAAGTATTACCAAGGCAATAAACGCTACCCTGCGTTTCTGTGAGACTGCAGGAGCTACTGTAAATTTTGATAAAAGTAGAGGCTTTTGGCTAGGCATGTGGGCGCTCACTCCCTCTGCATTCGCGAATATTCATTGGAATCAGTCTCCGTTGCGATATCTTGGAGTACCTCTCGATAACTTCCGTAATAGTGGACCTCATTGGGCGTCCACGGTAACCACTATCCGTCGAAAGGTGACAACCTGGCAAGGACGTGATCTCTCCATTTTTGCGAGAGCTAAGGCATGCAATACATTTCTCGCTTCTAAGCTTCTTTATGTTCTGCAGGTCTTGCACTGCTCACGTGTCCATGTCCAGGCATTTCATAGAATATTTGCATGTTTTATTTGGCATTCATCATGGGAAGCCATGAGAAGGGACAACCTTTTTCTCCCGCTTGAAAAGGGCGGCCTGGGTCTTGTGCATTTGTTTGTGCGACAATTGGTCATGCGCTTATTTTACCTTAAAAATGTCCGTCATCCATTCCTTCTCGCAGTGAATCGAGCACGTCTTGCGTCACACGTCCCTTTTCTTTTTGTCACGACAAACTTTGCTCAAGAACTACCGTTATGGGGCTTCTTAAAGGAACTTGTCGACACTATTTCATTCTTAAAAGCCAGATTCAACCTTGAATATTTGTTTACCGTTAATCGAACGTCGCTAAATGCAGCACTTATAGATAACCTTTTCCCTGAACCTCTGTACCGAAAGCCGTATCTGTCTCTATTTGGTCAAGATGTTCTTTGCCGTGTCCGTAGAATGTGCATTGCGCCAGCAGCGAAAACGTTTTTCTTTAAGCTGCACACCTCCACACTGCCAGTTAAAACGTGGCTTCAGGAAAAAGGACTGTATGTACCCTGGAATACAAATTGTAGGCTTTGCAATCAACCCGAGACAATAGAACATTGCTTTATACTTTGTCGTGACGCATTTCTTTTTTGGGACATTTTACAAAGAACTATCAAAAAAGACTTTCCTCTCACATGTTATGGTATCCGGTTCCTTCCTTTCAAAAACACAGCCAGTAATACACCATATGATTTGTTTATGTTATTAGGACTTTATTCATTATGGAGAAGTCGAATGATCGACAGACATGCCGCGCCACCTCGCTCGACAAGGTCTATCTTCCGCGAAGAGACTGCTCAAGTCCGGAGTGTAGTGGCTACATATGATCCCGTCCCTGAATGGATTTCGCGTCTGGACGCTTGTGTTTGTTTACCAGAATTTTGAACTGTCATTGGACTGTATACTTTCTGTGAATTTGTTTCTCTTGTATGATCGTATGTAATGTAACTGCATCGGTTTGACAGTAACGATAATCCCATGCAATAAAGAGAAAAAGAGGAGTGGTGCAGTGGTAAGATGCCGGGTTCGGAATCGTGAGGTCGCAAGTTGGAATCCTCGGCGGGGACGTTTCTTTTTATTTTTTTTTACTTTTATATTTTTCTTTTTTGTACTAACAAATTTACATAGCCTTAAGTAGGTCTCTGTCAATTTTTAACTAAATATTGATCAAGAACTACAGACCTCTCTACTACAGGAAGTCACACTACAGACAACACTACTACAGACAACAGAACTACAGAAACAACGTCCCAAAATACGACAGTCTGAAATTTCCTGTTGTGTTTTTCAACTGGGAATGCTTCGCCTAAACTGCGAACCTTTAGAACAAAGCTTTGTTTGGCTACCTCCGCCGCATGCCTCCTTGATAGCAGGCCTGAGCACTCTACTTAATGACGTCATGCACCGAAAGTTTCGTGGCCACGTTTGGCCTGATGAAAGCAGTGACGTCGAAGTGACCCCTGCGTGTTCAGGAAATTACGTTAGATTAGATTCACCTTAGATTCGATGACACTCGTTGAAGTTAGCATGCCGTCATGGCTCGAAGAGCAGTGGCATTGTGCAGTATAGGAAGCGTTGCCTACTCAAGATTTAGGGCCTCGTCGTCGTCTGTCCCGCCGAGTAGAAGTTGTTGCTATTGGCAGCGAGAGAAAGATAAGTCATAAGGGAAAGGTTGACCAGGCTGAGCCAGGTAGGCTACGCTGCTCTGGGGAAGCGGGAAAGGGGCTGAAGGAGAAGAAAGAAAGAAGGTCACGGTCTCCACTTATACGCACAGAAGAGTGCACCACTGAATCAGTCACAGACGGTCCTACAGGGTGGTGCATTTCAACAAGCGCAGCAGTGCCTTTGTGGCCTCCCACATAATAGACGTACAAGGCCACCGGCCCAAGATTTTCTCCTGTGTGAAAGGACGGTCGTTTAAGCGCTCCAAAGCTGTACGAAGGGCACTCGTCTCGTCTTCGTATGTAGGGCAGTCACACAGGATAATTTTGGTCATGTTTGGAATGTAGCACTAGCCAACTGCACTGCCTACCGAAGAGCGATAGTAGTATGCGACAGGGCTTGTATATGGCGCATCCTTCTTCATACAAGACATGCTGGAACCTCTTCCCGGTGACTGCACTTCACTGTCGAGTATAGGTGGGCACGGATCTGCAGGCATCTTCGTTTCCCTCTTTCCCTCAATGCTATTGTCCTTCTGCTCGGACTTGCTGGGATTCATGCGCCGAAACTAACGTCCTATATCTTCGGCTAACATTGCGAAACCGTCATTTCACATTTGGATTTGTGTCTCAAGAAGCCATTGTAGATTAGCATGTCGATTCGTGTTTCATAAAGCCTCAAATAACCGACAGCAAAAGTTATCCCACCTTTACAAATGTCCCTCGCAGTTCTTGAAGGATGCTTTCAGCTCCATTAAAGGGAGAATTCATCATCATCATCAGCCTGGTTACGCCCACTGTAGGGCAAAGGCCTCCCCCATACTTCTCCGACAACCCCGGTCATGTACTAATTGTGGTCATGCCGTCCCTGCAAACTTCTTAATCTCATCCGCCCACCTAACTTAATGCCGCCCACTGCTACGCTTCCCTTCCCTTGGAATCCAGTCCGTAACCTTTAATGACCATCGGTTATCTTCCCTGCTCATTACATGTCCTGCCCATGCCCATTTTTTTTTCTTGATTTCAATTAAGATGTCATTAACTCGCGTTTGTTCTCTCACCCAATCTGCTCTTTTCTTATTCCTTAACGTTCCACCTATCATTCTTCTTTCCATAGCTCGTTGCGTAGGAGAAGGGAGAAGTATGCGTTGGTTAGATCAAGTTCAGGACGCGAGCGATTCCGCATGGCTCCGCGTTCCTACTCATCCAGCCAGCCTTTCGCATCTTCATACGCATTACCGCGAAAGCTCGCGAACAGTCGCGGGTTCTGCATTGTTAAATGCTTTTGGCTTTCAAGTTCCCTTTCTTGAGCAGCCTTTGGGAAAGTTTTTTGCACGAGGCTGATTTCTGGGTTCAGGCATTACAGGGGGCAACTAGACTTGTGCACAGGCGTCTCGAAGTGGGGATGTCGTGCGCGACTGGATGCAGGACTGCTCGCGGGTGTCCCAATTATGAGGCTATAGTGCAATACTCAGCACATGCAACAATGTCGCAACAATACCGGAGCGAAAACTGCAGTCGTACTCGAAGAGCTGATCCAAACTAATGACCTATTCTTCTTCTCTTCATTTACTCGCACTCGCGAGCAGGTCGTCACTTTGCTTTCGCCAACGTGGTTTGACGCGAGATAAGAAAGAAATAAACTTAACAATTATTCGTAATAATTTTTATTGCCTTAAAACTTGTGGGGGTATTACATAGGGTAGGAATAGACTGCATGGCAATCACTCATAAGTGAGACCAGAAAGTAAACATGCAGGTTGTTAATATATTGGCTTTATAAAAACTACAAGAAATAACAAGAAAAAGAAGGAAAACGTAGCCAGTATTAGCACTAAGTGCTACAAGCAGATTATCTCATGAAAGAGAAGAAAAAGCATAAAATAGAATAGAGAAAGTTTGGCTGACCAGTATGCAAAGCAAGCGTACAAGTACAGGGTGTTTGCTCATGATTGTTAGCCGTTAAAAATATAACAAGGCCGACTGAACATTTATCAGTCCATTATCCCGATGTTTGTGCAAAGTAATAAGATGAGTGTTATTATTACTGATTTTTCTGGTTTAGTTTGGGCAAATATTATTAATATGTTCAAGCCATGATGACTCAGGCCTAATGCTTCATTCCGGGAAAGAATGTTTTTTGCCAGAGAATGTCAGTTTACTGAGATGATCAGGACAGGCAAAGCTTTCCATTTGCATAGGTTTGCTTCGCAGGGCAGGCGGCGTTATGGTAAGCTTTTTCAAAACTGATACATTCCGATTTCGAGAGCATGACAAAGAGGTAACGCTTGCTGTATAATTAGGTAGAACTCCAGCAGTTTAGCTAAATTTACGCGATGAAATGTCACTCATCATGCTTTTAAAGACCATATGTTGAAGGTCTGAAATTAAAAGTATGAGCACTATATTTGGCTCTTTCCCATCAAATGGCCCATTGAGCGAACAAGACACCATCTGTCGGCTGGACAAGGGAAACATGGCGCCTTAGTTCCTATTGGCTGTGACACCAATTCACGAGCGCGCGTCGCGGGGCCAAACGGGCGAAAGTGTACACCAGCTGTTGCGATAGAGCGCCATGAGGTGTTGCTTGTGGGGAGAAAGCATCGCCACGACGCCATGTCATCCTCGCGCTCGGAAGCCTCTATTATCGGCATACCCTTTCCGCCCAAACTCCGGCCGGCTTTCTAAAGTGAGAAACGGTAAGGCCAAATCAAATAGCGCCAAGTGAACGCCTCATAGATAGCAGGTCTGTGTACTCTGCTTTATGACGTCATGCTACTTGGACCAAAATATCCAATGCCATGCGCACCGGGACAAAAGCTGTGGCGTGAAAATCACCGCGGCTTACTCGGGAGCGTCCCCGTTAGACTCTATGGCTGTCAGGTAAGGTAGCATGACGTCATGGACCAAAGTGCACTGGCCGTGTGCTATCTAGGAGGCGCTGGCCAAGCGTCTCAGCGCACTCGCTTCCCCGCGAGGAGTTTATGACTCGAAGGACCGCGCAGCGGCATTCAATTCGGCACAGCTTCTTTCGCGTTCACAATTCATAAGGAGCGCTTAGGTGTCGGCGGATTTCTTTTTATTTGTGTAAATAAGCAACAAAAATTTCTCCACTTCTTAGCAGTGTAATAAGTAGAATTTCTATGGGGGAACTCAAGTAGCACATAGGGAATGTCTATCGTTTTCGTGTGAGCAATATTTTACTCGTATGTTCGCGAACCCATACAAATGCATTTTAGCGTGGTTCTGCAGGCGATTTCATTCGATTTATTTTCCAACGATGGGAAGTGTCTGTACTATATGTAAATTTTTCATTTCATCTTAAATACAGCCTGATGGGTCGAAATTTCATAAAGGTGGGTGGATAAAAGATGTAAATAACTATGGGCCCCTTTTACTTATGTCCACCTCGCGTAAATTATGAGTACACATATTATATGAAGAGATAATAACACATTTATTTGCAAACAACGTACTGGCTTCACAACTTCATGGGTTATTTAACGGCCAATATTGCACGACACAACCTATTCAATTTTATTATGACCTTGTATCTCATATCGACACCGATAGCCAAATTGATTGCCTTTTCCTGGATTTTCAAAAGGCGTTTGATACTGTTTCACCCCCTTTGCTTTCAGGAAAACTAGCATTACTAAATATTGACCATACAGTTCTTGCTTCGATCGAACACTATCTATCGGTCCACGGACAGTGCGTAGTATTAAATGGCAGGAAATCCAGTTTTGTAGGTATCACATCGGGCGTCCCACAGAGCTCAGTTTTCGGGCCATTCTTTTTTTTATGATACATAAATTACATTTATTCAGGAAACAACTGTTATACGGTTGTTTGTCAACGAATGAGCCTTATATGGCAAAATTGGAAAAGAAGATGACGTTCCCCTGTTACAAAGTGACTTATCATGTGTTGTGGGATTGATAGTGAGCTTAAATACTAAAAAAATTCGCTCATGATGTTTTACATGTAAAAAAACGCGCTTACCTCGATTTATATCGTCAGCAATAACATAGTGGGGAAAAATTACACTATAAATACTTAGGTGCGACATTTTCAGCCGATTGTTCATGGAATGCTCACGTGTATAAATGGATTGTGAAGGCTCCCAGGACCTTAAATTTTACATAGCAAAATCTCAGACACATGCCGCCTTCTTTGAAATCAACTGATTAGCCATCATACGTTCGACGAATGTTCGAATATGCTTGTGCCATGTGGGACCCTTGGCAAAAAACACTAAGTGATAAACTGGAAAAAGGCCGTAGCAGAGCTGCAAGGTTTGTCTTGTGCCGGTACTCCAGAAACGATAGCTATACCAATATGAAAAATGAAATTGGATATATAACTCTATCCTCTCGTCGAAAAAAAAGTACGAATTCAACTCCTTTATCAAATATTTCATGGTAAAACCAGTATTCGAACGGAAATATACTTACACAGGCCTCATTATGTCTCGGCACGTACTGCTCATCATTTCAGGATTCTAGAATACCGCACAGAAACTAATATGTATGCTATTTCATTTTCTGTTCATTCCATTAAGGAATGGAATCGCCTATCAAGTCAGCAAGTCTACTATGTCAATGAAGATGTGTTTCTTGGAAATGTATCCAGCTTTGTAAAACGCCTTCAGGCTAAGCGGGGTAATCATTTAATAAAGAATAAAGAAAAAGAAAAAAACAAGTGGCAATGGGAATGCACTTTGGCATGAAGGGCTTCATTATTTCAATAATGAATGCAAAATATTGAAAGTGTTGTTAGGGTAACGTGTCCGAGCAGTTGTAACATTTTATTAGCACGAGATCTCACATAGTCAATAGTGTTGTGCCAATTGAGATGTAAGTGTATTGTAGCGAAGCTTAAGTTCTTTCACTTTTCAAGATGTCTGCAATAATGAAGCATATTCAAAACTCTCTCAACATGCTTTGCAAATTATTTTTGCATAATGAAATTTGTCTGCTATAAGTTCTCAGATTTAAGAGATCAGTTGTTGACGCAAAACATCAGAATCCGGACTGAAAAGTCCTGAGGTGACCCTGCTTATGCTAATAGGCTCTTTTAATTCTTGCGCCGCAAATGCTGCTGCAGCGCTCGGCTTAAGATATGCTAATTTTTGTAATTTCATTTAGCTCCTTTACTTAAGGACGCCAAATATAAATGTTATGTCAACCTGCACTATAAAAATATAAATGCAAAAACACCGCAGTACAAACGCCGCAGTAAAACGCTTAGTTTATTGCAAAATCGCATATGAAGTGTCCCTATTGCTCTAGCACAGTTTCATTTACCGGCCACGAGCAAAGAGGTGGGATGTTGCATGCGCCGTCACCGTCCTTTGCTGTCATTCGTAACGTCGGTGAGTGAGACATCGCCCAACAGCAGGTACTCCGGCTTCACGCGTAAAACGCGACAGCTTGACCAGAAGCTTAGCAAAGTGACAGCTGACGCCATGTGAAATCATAACGTTTCAGCTGCTTGCAGAAATATCCCTTGTCGCCGGGGCGACCCCACGGCGGCGCGCCCAGCAAGATGACTGCAACGAGTGTACACACTTCAATCCAAACTCGTTCTTGCTGCTTGCTTTCCTCTTTGACAGCAAGGAATGCTTGGAAGGGTCAGCTTACGGTTTTTTCATCTCGCACGTAGTACAAAGCCTCATGGTGCCACAGCATTTAACACTTTGCGGTATGGAATGCAGTTATTTTGCCGATGACAATAAAATAACAGTAGAGCTAGTATCCTCTGGTAAAATGTCAGCCTCACACAGCATCGAGATTACTTTTCACGGGCGTACAATTGTATTCATTCAGAACACAACAATGCTTTCCGCTATTTGTTTCGCGATGTCGTGCCCGTGTGCTGAGACTTGGGGAGAGTCAACAAGAGAGCGCGGTCTGGGCGTGACCGACTGAAAAACAAAAAAAAACTTTTTGTCATCCGGCAGATACTTATCAACAGTAACGTAATTGAATTCTTGCTTCCAAGAATTGACCTCTGATGCCAGCTGTCCCCTTCAGCATATCATTTCATTTATTAAACCTCATGGGCCCAAGTTGGGGTATTACATGAGGGATGGTTTTAGAGCGCAGCTCTTTGGCGTCCGTTCCTGGGTTTCGCGTCGTCGTCGGCCTCGTAACCAGCTCCGCCCCCCTTTTATCCCCCCAGCGCTAGCAGCGACCGACTGATACCGCTGGATGCCGCTGACGCCGCTAGAGAGTCAAGATAACGTGACTGCATAGAACACCGTCGCCGCCATGCAGAAAGAGGAGGAAAGGGTCCCCCCCCCCCTGTTCTTGTGTGGCGGATAGGGTGCTCTTCAGTTGCCGACGCGCCGGTTATTCGTTGTCCCTGAAACCAACTCCGCAGCTGGGGTTGACTCACTATCGGCGTCAGCGGCATCAGTCAGTCGCTGCTATCTCTTCCCTCCTCCCTTTATCGTGTTGTCCGCTTGCTGCGCGCGCTTCTGCCCCCATCGTTTGCCGCTGGGTGTACACGCCGCCCCCCTCCCCCCTCTTCCTGCGAGTCTCCGGTTGTCAAAGCGCCGGCTCGAACTTAATTCCTTTCTTCGCTCCTCCTCCAATGCAACCCCTGTGCGGTGGCAATCAGAGAGCCAGATCGGTGGCGGCGGATCTGTATATGTGCACCGCCCGAGCCGAAATTGCCGCTGCCGTTCGCCCTGTGCGGTGGCAATCAGAGAGCCAGATCGGTGGCGGCTTGACATAAAGACAAACAGCAATTTCCTAACACTTATGCGGGAGAACATCCCGTTCCTCTCGCTCGTAACGCGTCCCACGGCTGTGACAACCTCGCGAGGCACTTGTATAGATCTCGTCTTTAAGAATCAAGCATTGGTGTACCAAGTCGAACATATATCAGTCCATTTCTCCGACCACAAAGCTTCCTTCATGACTGTCAAGAACTGTTAGTGGAGTCTTTGTTAAAGGAATACGTGTGAAAAATAAAAAAAAATTCTGTGATAGCGCATACATGTGTTGCTCGATTTCTCTGCCTCAATCTGTCGAAAAGGTGAAACAGCTTATTTGCTGCGCTCAAATTTCGCATTAGGAAGTAACGTAATCGTCGGTAATTTTTTTTAATTACAGTGAAAGTGTGACTCCGGTGCCGGCTTTAATTGATGTGAATCGGAGTGGTGCACGGCAATTGCAGGAAGATGGTTCCAGTCCCATGCGGTCATCACAAAAAAGGAGTGAAGATGAGTGGTAGTTTGCGCTGGGGGAGGGTAAGCCGGTATGGGATAGTTTGTACGGCTAGAGAAGAGATGAACTGTCAAGATAGCTGGAACTTGAAAGGGAGCATAATAAAATTTGTGGTAAAGGCATAGTCTAGATATGAGACATCGCAATTAAAGGTTGGTAAGATGACCATGAACCTTAAGCTTTGGGACGCAGGAATGGTAAGAATACACATAATAAATAAAACGAGCTGCATGATTTTGGACTGATCCGAGAATATTAGATAGGTTAGATTGATGAGGGTCCCACACAGCGCATGCGCATTCTATTGTTGGGCGAACAAATGCAAGATAAGCTACTAGTTTCACTGATGTGGGAGCGAGTCTTAAGTGCCTACGAAGAAAGCACAAAGCGCGATTCGCGGAGTTAGCTGTGTTTGTTACGCGGGTTGACCAGGAAAGATTGCTTGAAAATATTACGCGAAAGTATTTATCAGATTCAGTGGATGGTGTTTCGGAGCTGGAAATGATATATTGAGCTCGCTGGTAATGCGGCCTGCTGTCGAAAGATATTAGTGAAGTTTTCTTTACATTTAAGGACATTAACCAAGTGTTACAACAGGACTCAGTAAGGTTGAGTTCATTTTGAAGAATATTATTATCTGCGGTGTTTCAAATGAAACGATATATTACGCAGTCGTCTGCGGCCAGTCTACCCTCGCCAACCATAGCTCTATTATGGACTACTGGGTATGATTCTCTGAGCGGGAACTAGTAGGTCCACGTTGCTACCCGAGTATACCATGCGGGCCCCGCACAACGGAAACTGGAGACCCCATGAAACCCATGTATCTTACATGTTTCAACCTCCCCCCACACTACCGCAGGTCTCGCCGTTTATAGCCCCTTCCTCATAAGACCCTCGCTCGGGAGGAGAAATGTGCTTGGCGGAAACGGCAACCAAACACTTCACCTAAGCCTTTATTAAAACATACAACCCACCTTGTGCTGCCACAAGTGTCAGGACTGTGGAGTGTATGCCTCGCTGTATGACACCACATGGACTTGCCCCAACACTCCCAACCTTCTGCTAATCGCAAACCCCACCACCGAACAGAGAGAGGCTATTCTGTCCACTTCAAACCCGCGTGACCAGCAGCAGCTGATGTGGTTGTCCGGGCGGGCGGAGGCAGTCATAGGACTCCTTGATTGAGGAGTCCCCCTCGCTGGCGCAACACGGAAGTAAAGAGAAGCAGAAGCTCTCGACACTAGTTTTTTCATTTCGTGTAATAAATATTTTATCCTCTTCCTCTACGGATTTTGTTACGTTTTATAATGAATTGTAATTATGTCTTTACGGGAAAGCGTTAAGTGGCTCGTTCCAGTGGCTCATACCAGAAAATATAGAACATCAGTGATTGCTTATACCGCCGTAAGCAAGTAAAGATTCAATAGCTGAACACGTTAGAAGAAAGGGAAGTAAGAAAGAACGAGCGAAAGATAGCACGGACAAAAGAAGAAAGAAATCGAGAACAAAGAAGGAATGACAAAAAGAAAGAAAAAAGAAAGAAAAAAGAAAGAGAAAAGAAAGAAAAAAGAAAGAACACAGGAATATTCAGATAATGCATTAGCTCCTCGCATGTGTCGTTGAGGAGTTCGACCTACACCGTTATACGTTTGCTTCACACTGCGGCTCGTTATGTCTTGCAAGAAATATGGCGCCTCCTATTGTATAGCTTAATGGATTACCACGTGTGCAGCAGGCTGCGCACGTGGTAACGCTTTCTCGTATTCAATGAAAGCTATATATAAGGGTTGATTATATTCCGCACATTTCTCTATCACCTGATTGATAATGTGGATATGGTCTATTCTTGAGTAGCCTTTACGGAATCCTGCCTGGTCCTTTCGTTGACAGAAGTCTAAGGTGTTCCTGATTCTATTTGCGATTATCTTAGTAAGTACTTTATAGGCAAGGACCAGTAAGCTGATCGGTCTATAATTTTTCAAGTCTTTGGCGTGCCCTTTCTTATAGATTAGCATCATGTTAGCGTTCTTCCAAGATTCCAGTATGCTCGAAGTTATGAGGCATTGCGTATACAGGGTGGCCAGTTTTTGTAGAACAGTCTGCCCACCATCCTTCAACAAATCTGCTGCTACCTGATCCTCCCCAGCTGCCTTCCCCCTTTGCATAGCTCCCAAAGCTTTCTTTACTTCTTCCGCCGTTACTTGCCGAATTTCAAATTCCTCAGGACTATTCCCTGTCACAATATCGTCGTGGGTGCCACTGGTACTGTATAATTCTCTATAGAACTTCTCAGCCACTCGTGCACAGACTCTACCCAACGCTACAATGATACCACTGCCCAATGTGCGCTGTACCGGACACTTTCGTGCCCTTGATTCTCGAGGGTCCGTGGCATCTAGGCACAGACGCATCTCCTTCACTGAACGACTGTAACGCCAGAGAAGAAAGCGAAGGGCTCATCGAAACGTAGGAGGCCAAGCTCGTCTGCGAAGAGCGGGAAGAACAACGACGCCTCGTCGCTATGGCCAAAGAGGCAGCGAAGGCCAGAGGGTTCCTGGAATGAGGACACCTCCCACCTAGAATCGAACCGGGCCGTAAGCCAGCATACTGTTTCAAAAATAAACGTTTATTCCTCCTCCTCCCCCCCATCTTCTACACTTCTCTGTAGCTCAATGTGCGCGGTAGTCCGATTCTGCTCAGTTTGCTTTTGAATCAACACTCCGCTGCTTGTGCAGCCGAATTTTTCTCTTTCTGTAGCTAAATTTTTCAGTTTACTGTTGCTGAGAATTAGTCCTTTATTGTCCCTTGTTCTGCTTCCCTACCCTAGAACCTATACAGTGGCTTATATCCATTCTGGAAAATTGGTCGCGAGTGCTCACATACTTAGCACCACATGCCCCGTTACACATACCAAATGTCCCAAGTTGCCTTTTCACGCACATACCCCGTGGTACATTCCCACTTGTACATATCAAATGCCCGAGGTTTTCTATCTCCAAGTTGTCTACAGGGGCATAAACCTGCTTGTAAATACCCACTGCTTGAGTTGGCGTCAAAGACGTACGTGAGTTATGGACATACTAACAATTGTAAGGTAAAGCTTGGTTACGTGAAGCTGCACTTCGCGTCTCTGCGTGGAGAGCATAATCAGCGACACGGTGAACTAGCCCTGGACGTCATTGTTTATGCAAAGAGAAATCAAGAATATTTTTTCGGCAGCTGCCAACACATTTTTAGTAGGTCAGTATTGCATGGCAATAGTATAATTGGGTGATGAAATTCAATGCCTGCGCCACGTGGCAGACGAAATTACTTCAGGGGAAATTTGCCATTGAAACACACGGCCTTCAACCTCGGGCTTGACCAGCTCAGAAAAACTGACCTGCCTAGAATTTGGTTTTAATGCGATCATCATTTCTTATGCACTTTGGGCACTTCGAGATCTATCTATCTATCTATCTATCTATCTATCTATCTATCTATCTATCTATCTATCTATCTATCTATCTATCTATCTATCTATCTATCTATCTATCTATCTATCTATCTATCTATCTATCTATCTATCTATCTATCTATCTATCTATCTATCTATCTATCTATCCACTGCACGGATCGATGTGCCTTCCTGCGCCTCGTCCGCCCGATCGCGCATTGTGCTTAGCTCGATTTGTCCATTGTGCATAACAGCGTCGAATGTGACCAGTAGCTCGAACCAACAGGAATGCAAGGCAACGCGCCAGCATTGCACTTAACACGGCCCGATTCCGGCAGACACTGGCACCAACACCGGTTCAACACTCGCATTTGGGCAGACTGAATCCCATTCTAATGTTTGCCCAGTCCTAGAGTCATATTAGTCTTAAGCTCGTGCCACTGCTACAGCCAATTTGTTTCTGCTGCTCCATATTGCTGTCCATGTAGCTTTGGCCCAATGTCCGCTCTATTACGAATACAGTTGTGGTGAATGAAAAAGAGCGAAAACAACAGCGAGTGGATAAGTCGGACAAAGCGAACATCGACGTAAGGACGACAAGAACGAAGCGTCAAAGCGTGCAATCGCAACAGGACTAACTTCGGCACCGTTGTTCGAACGCTGCTCGACTGCGACCGCGCCAGGGTTCTGATGGTTCGCAATCCACGACCAGGCTTCCAAGTGATCATCTTGTCTCGTAGGCGAGAGGGGATTAGTCACACATTAACGGTTGCTGTGCTTGGTTTCTTGTATAGGTGGTTTTTTTGCCAGGGACAGAGAATGCTGGTCTGCCGTTCTGGAGAGGGCTCGATCTGGTCGGCTAGTCGTCCCACTGAGTCAGTGCCTGTGGAGTGTTTTCTGCGCAACGGAGTCAACACCTCGCCTGTGGTGATCGTTCCCACAGATGGTGGATTCATTCGGTTGACCGCATCAGAAATTTTCCAAGAGCGGCTGCGCGGTATAACCGAGCACTTCATTGACATTTCGGAGGTGAGGAGTTTTGGCAAGAACGGCATTGATCTAATGTTCAGTGCTTCAACATTTTGACTAACTGCCCGAGATTCAATGGCGTTGCGATTCGCGCTTCCGTGCCTTCACATCCCGCATGCATGATGGGCGTTGTTCGGGGGGTACCCGCCGATATCACACTTGAGGCCTTCTTGAACATGCTCTATCCCGCTGGGGTGGTTTTGGTTGCAGATGAAATAAGTCAGTGGGTGATAACCGAGTTCCAACTGAGACCGTTATCGTCGCGTTCGCCGGTTTAATGCACCCGTCTGAAGTAAAAGGTTTGGCCGTACTTGTTCCGCGTGGAGGATTTGACACCTAAACTACTGCAGTACCGATACTGTTGGATATTTGGGCCCAGTGCTAATGCCTGCAGATGTTCAGTGAGATTCTGTGATTGTGGCGGCTCTCACATCCACAACAGCCTGAGATGTTCATGCTCCGAGGTGTTGCTTATGCGATGGCTCTGACGGTGCTGAGGATGATACCTGCCCCGCATGAGGCCATGAAATTGAGATGCTTGACATCGCGGAAGAACTTCATTGTTCCCGCGTGGAAGCGACAACAGCGATTAAAGAGTGTGAAGCCGGTTACGCAGCCCCTGCACCATGTGAGTCTACATCTCTACACACTGAGAAAAAAAAGGGTATCTCTTACTCTTTTCAGCGAGTCTGGACTCGCCGCATGTAGGACTCACTTTGTGGGAGACACCCGAACTCTCATTCGGCACAGAGTCTCGAGACTATTTGTGCTCGATACAAGGTGGTTACGTGACTCCACACACAATAGTCATGCACACTCTGTTGCAGTAGTCACCTAACCCTCTCAAAAGGATTACCAGACTAGTGCTGAGGGAGTCCGTTAACTATTCTACATTAGTCAGACGACTCAAGATAAATAGTCACATGATTACTGCTGAAGGTTTCGGGTAACTATTCTGGATGAGTCTGATGACTCCAGCAGTGTGTGTCAAGTTACCCTTAGTGCGTGGTGCAGGACTCTTGCAAACAGAGTAAAATAACTCATCCATGTAAGTCGTTTGACTCTCGGATTGCAGTGTTGAGCCGTCTTTCAAAATGTGTCACCAACTTTTGCTGTAATTGCACACGAGACTACGGCTAGTTCTCAACATGACTACTGTGAAAAGACAACATATGATAAGAAATAATCCGCAGCAAACTTGCCAAAATGAACATGGCCGGTTAGCAACAAAAAGTTAATATTTCATCACCCTTTCTTATTGTCTTCTGGAAAATTCAAATGTATCAGTCAGCACAGAATCACCATTAAAGCAAGACAGTACTCATTACTATTAAACTTGAATGAATAGCCAACCAATCAAAACAGTCTTAAAGATCCAATATGTAGCCTGCAGGTGCATTTGCATGACACTGCAATGCCAATCAGAATCACAACGAGACCCCAAAATATTACGTAACTCATGTAGAAGTTCATTTCACCATTGCACAAGTCTCTTATGATATGGCAAAAGATTTATAAGTTAAACCTTTTTCAGTGTTCTCCGAGACGTGTTATTATTTAGATTTTACGATTTAACATCCTAAGCCAGTAAGCTACACATAACAAATAAAAAAGGCTGCACTTATGTACACAGGAGACCCAGATAATAAAGTGCAATAAAAACAATGTTCCAACTTAGATTACATAATCTATGCGTTATACTATGCTTGCTGAAAATAACTCGTTGGCAACTGATAATCCAATTTAATAGTAAAAACAGCTGTCTTACCTTATGGTACTCTTGTTGGCACTTTTCCCACACAGCTTGTGTGTGTTAGCCTCATTTGAAAATAGATCTCTATAATACCACATTAAAAAGTTGTGCATCAATTTTATCATGTGATACAACATGCAACTGTGTATAAACACTTCATAACTGACACTATTACAAAAATAAATACAGCAACATTTATATTCTATCTATAATCTTATCATTATTAATATAATATAATCATTATACATTTTAATTATACATTTATACTTATCGTTTATTTATGTTGACAGACATACTTTTCCAAGACGAAGCATAATAGCTGACACAGAAAATTTCAAAGATTGCAATAACCACTAATACAAAACTTGCCATAATGCAAACACGCTGATAAATTATGTAGCACAGGTAGCTGTATTTTTTTACGGCAAAGAGAGCACATGAATGATGAGCACAAGGGAGAAAGTCGAACACGTAAACAAACTACACCCAGCTGCATGTACACAGCTGTAACAATACGCATGGTGCACCAAGATCCAAAAGAAACAAAGAGGAAGATGTGAGGAATGCTTCTTTCACTCATCACAAGTCATCCTGTAAGAGCAGATTATGCACTGGCTCTAATCTACCCTCAGCACATACATGAATAAGTTACATTAGGTGCCACATTTACAAATCAGTCATACATTGTTCTTGTGATTGTCCTTATTCCGATTTGTTTTACCTTGGAAAGATTGACTGAGTTACGTAAAGCTTCCCTACGGCTTGGCACATATACAGAAAGAAGTGTTTCGATAAAAACTGGAGGTCATGGAAGGATGATTGACACATACCTCTTTTAATTCTTTTGCCTTTACGGTTATCTACCACAGTAGTCTTTTGTAGAGTGAAAAAAATCCAGAAATTACACTGTTCGCAACGAAGTGTAAATACGTGTTCTTGATTTCTACCTTTCTCTGGTGCCCCGCTACGGTAACATTGGCGCAAAAAATTGTCTTCTCAATGTATGCGTTCCCACAAAACAAAACAAGAGCAGATGCTAAGCCACATTAATGGTGCGTGAGATAAAACATCTGTGCTTAACTTACAACTGCCACTCCAATCTGGCATGATTTTCTGCTACAGGTGCTACGCAGTTCACTTGGTGCTCAAGCAACTCTCACACCATAGCAGGGTGTCAATTTCTTTTGAAATTCTAAGCGAAACTCTGGTAATGGGAGACAATTGCAAACATAGTTTTGCTTTTTATCTTCATTATGTTGTTGACCTTTAACTTTAGCCACTTCACTACTTTTCTGTAGGTGTAGACAGGCCATTGCACCAATGCTAGGTTACGAAAACACCAGACCAGTGTACAAAGCAAGAAGAGATATTTATATTTTGGGTTCCCATTGTGCATTGCGTGGATATGTTTCAACGAACGATAAAACTACTTGGTAGATAAATATATGAAAGATAAGAGAATTAAGCTTGAAGCCGACCCTATCAGTAACTGGGAATTTTATGTGTAAATGAACTTTCGTGATTTCCAGTGGTGAAGAAAAAGTTTTGACAATATGTGCCAAGGCAACCAAATCACTCGTGCTCACAAAGGAAACAAAATAAAGACAAGCAAGTATACAAGAACTACGAACTTTCAACCTAAAGTGGGACACCTCACATGGCTGATTTATGTATTTACTGAGCATAAATTACATCTGGAACATATTCTGCTTGTACAAGATCACGAACAATGAGTTACTCTTGCTTTCGCTCTTGGGCATTTGGCTCTTCTGAACACATGCACATTGTATGGCACAGCTGCGTGGATGTACCTGGGTACAGCTGTTAGTCAGCATCAATCTGTTTTTATATTCCTCCACTATTATCGTTGTAATTTATAATTAGCAAATAGTCTAACTATTGGGTTGATCAGCTGTATTTTAAACAAAACATACCGACAGATTTCCCTGTTTATCACTAACAAAGGGATGAATACATCATTTCAGATTTCAAGAAACAGCTGTGGAACAGAACAAATACTGAAGACAGAAAATCTACAATGACCAGTACCTTTATTATTAAATGTCATGTACTAGCTCTTTCTGCAATGAATACTATTATTACCAAAAATTGTAGCCTTAAAAATAATTGGAAAATATTTACAAAAGTGACAGAGATTAGAACTGCATAATTCCAAATATCTTCTTAAACAAGATCACAATAATTAAAGTTTCACTAATTTCAGCAAAATGCTGACATACCATTATTAAAGCTAGTCAGTGCAGAACGTATTGTTAGTCTGTAGGAGTCCTCAGACTGGTAGCGCTGAAATATTTGGCACTATACTTGGTGGAACATGTTTTGCTCTTTCAGATATTACTTTGTCAAAAAACCTTCTGTAAGCCTTGTGGTATAATTCTGTGTGGAAGAGAAATCCATTTCATCTTTATTTTTGGGGTATATGTACCTCAGAACTTGCGCTAGTCTGAGTTTTTACAAACTAGACGTTATTGAGTCATCATCATCATCATCATCATCATCATCATCATCATCATCATCATCATCATCAGCCTAGTTAAGCCCACTGCAGGGCAAAGGCCTCTCCCATATTTCTCCACCAACCACGGTCATGTACTAATTGTGGCCATGCCGTCCCCGCAAACTTCTTAATCTGATCCGCCCACCTAACTTTCTGCCGCCCCCTGTTACGCTTCCCTTCCCTTGGAATCCAGTCCGTAACCCTTAATGACTATCGGTTATCTTCCCTCCTCATTACATGTCCTGCCCATGCCCATTTCTTTTTCTTGATTTCAACTAAGATGTCATTAACTCGCGTTTGTTCCCTCACCCAATCTGCTCTTATCCCTTAACGTTACACCTATCATTCTTCTTTCCATAGCTCGTTGCGTCGTCCTCAATTTAAGTAGAACCCTTTGCGTAAGCCTCCAGGTTTCTGTCCCATATGATAGTACTGGTAACACGCAGCTGTTATACACTTTCCTTTGGAGGGATAGTGGCAACCTGCTGTTCATGATTTGAGAATGCCTGCCAAACGCACCCCAGCCCATTCTTATTCTTCTGGTTATTTCAGTCTCATGATCCGGATCCGTGATCACTACCTGCCCTAAGTAGATGTATTCCCTTTCCACTTCCAGTGCCTCGCTACCTATCGTAAACTGCTGTTCTCTTCCGAGACTGTTAAACATTACTTTAGCTTTCTGCAGATTAATTTTCAGACCCACCCTTCTGCTTTGCCTCTCCAGGTCAGTGAGCATACATTGCAATTGGTCTCCTGAGTTACTAAGCAAGGCAATATCATCAGCGAATCGCAAGTTGCTAAGGTATTCTCCACCAACTTTTATCCCCAATTCTTCCCAATCCAGGTCTCGGAATACCTCCTGTAAACATGCTGTGAATAGCATTGGAGAGCTCGTATCTCCCGGTCCGACGCCTTTCTTTATTGGGATTTTGTTGCTTTCTTTGTGGAGGACTACGGTGGCTGTGGAGCCGCTATAGATATCTTCCAGTATTTTTACATATGGCTCATCTACACCCTGATTCCGTAATGCCTCCATGACTGCTGAGGTTTCGACTGAATCAAACGCTTTCTCGTAATCAATGCAGGCTATATATAAGGGTTGGTTATATTCTGCACATTTCTCTATCCCTGGATTGATAGCGTGAATATGGTCTATTGTTGAGTAGCCTTTACGGAATCCTGCCTGGTCCTTTGGCTGACAGAAGTCTAAGGCGTTCCTTATCCTATTTCCGATTACCTTAGTAAATACTTTGCAGGCAACGGACAGTAAGCTGATCGGTCTATAATTTTCAAGTCTTTGGCGTCCCCTTTCTTATGGATTAGGATTATGTTAGCGTTCTTCCAAGACTCCGGTACGCTCGAGGTTATGAGGCATTGCGTATACAGGGTGGCCAGTTTCTCTAGAACAATCTGACCACCATCCTTCACCAGATCTGCTGTTACCTGATCCTCCCCAGCTGCCTTCCCCCTTTGCATAGCTCCTAAGGCTTTCTTTACTTCTTCTGGCGTTACCTGTGGGATTTCGAATTCCTCTAGGCTATTCTCTCTTGCACTATCGTCGTGGGTGCTTCTGGTACTGTATAAATCTCTATAGAACTCCTCAGCCACTTGAACTATCTCATCCACATTAGTAACGATATTGCCGGCTTTGTCTCTTAACGCACACATCTGATTCTTCCCTATTCCTAGTTTGTTCTTCACTGTTTTTAGGCTTCCTCCGTTCCTTAAAGCCTGTTCAATTCTATCCATATTATAGTTCCTGATGTCCGCTGTCTTACGCTTGTTGATTAACTTCGAAATTTCTGCCAGTTCTATTCTAGCTGTAGGGTTAGAGGCTTTCATACATTGGCGTTTCTTGATCAGATCTTTCGTCTCCCGCGATAGCTTACTGGTTTCCTGTCTAACGGCGTTACCACCGACTTCTATTGCGCACTCCTTAATGATGCCCATGAGATTGTCGTTCATTGCTTCAACACTAAGTTCCTCTTCCTGAGTTAAAGCCGAATACCTGTTCTGTAGCTTGATCCGGAATTCCTCTAGTTTTCCTCTTACCGCTAACTCATTGATTCGCTTCTTGTGTACCAGTTTCTTCCGTTCCCTCCTCAAGTCTAGGCTAATTCGAGTTCTTACCATCCTATGGTCACTGCAGCGTACCTTGCCGAGCACGTCTACATCTTGGCCAGGGTTCGCACAGAGTATGAAGTCTAATTCATTTCTAGTCTCACGATTCGGGCTCCTCCACGTCCACTTTCGACTAACCCGCTTGCGGAAAAAGGTATTCATTATCCGCATATTATTCTGTTCTGCAAACTCTACTAATAACTCTCCTCTGCTATTCCTAGAGCCTATGCCATATTGCCCCACTGACTTGTCTCCAGCCTGCTTCTTGCCTACCCTGGCATTGAAGTCGCCCATCAGTATAGTGTATTTTGTTTTGACTTTACCCATCGCCGATTCCACGTCTTCATAAAAGCTTTCGACTTCCTGGTCATCATGACTGCATGTAGGGACATAGACTTGTACCACCTTCAATTTGTACCTCGTATTAAGTTTCACAACAAGACCTGCCACCCTCTCGTTAATGCTATAGAATTCCTGTATGTTACCAGCTATTTCCTTATTAATCAGGAATCCGACTCCTAGTTCTCGTCTCTCCGCTAAGCCCCGGTAGCACAATACGTGCCCGCTTTTTAGCACTGTATATGCTTCTTTTGTCCTCCTAACCTCACTGAGCCCTATTATATTCCATTTACTACCCTCTAATTGCTCCAATAACACTGCTAGACTCGCCTCACTAGATAACGTTCTAACGTTAAACGTGGCCAGGTTCAGATTCCAATGGCGGCCTGTCCGGAGCCAGGTATTCTTAGCACCCTCTGCAGCGTCACAGATCTGACCACCACCGTGGTCAGCTGCCTCGCAGCTGCTGGGGACTGAGGGCCGGGGTTCGATTGTTGTATTCATATAGGAGGTTGGGGCCAAGTACTGCACCAGGGTGGCCAATCCTGCTCTGGTGAGAGAGTGCGTTACCGGTTCTGGTCACCGGGGTCAGGCCGCACTTCAGGCCTGTTCGTGCAATTTTCTCAACACGCGGTTTTCTTTTTTTGTATTTTGTATTTTCCGGTGGAGAATTGCGCGGCACCGGGATTTGAACCATGGTCCTCTTGCACGGGAGACGGATACTCTACCGTCCCCGCAGGAGTTAAATTAAAAAATTTAAATTATGAGGTTTTACGTGACAAAACCACTTTCTGATTATGAGGCACGCCGTAGTGGAGGACTCCGGAAATTTCGACCACCTGGGGTTCTGTAAGGTGCAGCTAATTCTAAGTACACGGGTGTTTTCGCATTTCACCCCCATCGAAATGGACAGCGGGATCCCATCGGATCCCGCCGTGGCCGGGATCCGATCCCGCGACCTTGTGCTCAGCAGCCTAACACCATAGTCACTGAGCAACCACGGCGGGTGCCACGTTATTGAGTACTATAATTCTAATGTCTGCCACTGCTATAAATTTCTGTTAGTGAAAATTGTCGCACTGTCAGCAGTTATGTTCAATAATTAGCCGTAGTCAGCGTTGAAACACTCATTACAAAACACAAAATATTTTATGGAGTCAAAATGTAAATGTCGAATAAAGTTATAGTCGATTCTACATTTCACAGAACTGTCTTTTTTCCGTTAGTGTGCGAATACCAATTGCACATTCCAAAACATTTTAGTATTGCACTTCTGGCTAATGCAGGAAAAATCACAGTGTTTAACAGAAGCCCTTGGGAAGACAGCCTAGAGTCGCTTCGAGAAGAGGACTTGCCTTAAAATTTGCGTCGCTATATTGTAGGTCACTGTAGCAAGTGGAACGTTTTGCTGATTGAATATTACTAGAAATATTTTTATTATTTGCACTAGAGGTTTGAAAAGATAGCGAATTGTAGGGTTCCTCATGCAGATTTCATATATTCCATTATTTTTTGTTTAGGTGCTTCTTGAGTTATGTCCTCCACAACGGCAAAATACATAGTGATATTTGCCGGTACTTTCTTGTGTATCAAATGTTCATAAAAAGCAGTGTGCTACACCTAACTCAGCTCTTTGTAGACTGTAAGGTGCCGATATCTATTCAAACAGCAAGTAACGTTACTAAAATTATGCAAGATTGGTAGGCAGGCAGGCAGGCCTTCCTACTAATATTGTATGCTTCTCGTGTATTGTGAAAAAACATTATTGAAAATACTTCATTTTTTTTTCACAATAGCATCAGAAT
The DNA here is from genome assembly GCF_050947875.1 of Dermacentor variabilis. Taxonomy (NCBI): domain Eukaryota; kingdom Metazoa; phylum Arthropoda; class Arachnida; order Ixodida; family Ixodidae; genus Dermacentor; species Dermacentor variabilis. Next base: position 180,443,091 of record NC_134570.1, on the reverse strand, counting down.
AACCTTGTGCACTTGTCCTATACAAATGAAATTCGGCATAAATACTCGTCAAGATATGCAGAATACTGATGTCTAATTGAAATTGCAATCTGTCACAATTATTTAAAGTGGCCTAACATTTTTGCATACTTCCAGTAATTGTACAAGCTGTTTGGATAGGTATCGCCACTTTGCGGTATACAACTAGCTAAATAAGATACAGCACGAAATTACTTGTGCAAATTTGATACACAAGAAAGTGCCCATAAAAATATTTTGCCACTACATAGCACATAACTAAAGAAGATCAGCTACACAAAAACCAATGACAATTCAAATCTACGTAAAATTCGCTATGAATGGCAGTATATTCAAATCTCTAGTAAAAATAATTAAAAAAAGTGTCGAGGAGCATTTCCCCTTAATAAGCGGGTGTCAGTGTTTCTACCAGAGGGTTAGAAAATCCCTTGAGGCATTCCAAAGGGAGTTTTATAAAGAGCACACGCACTAATCTGCCTAAAAAGCCCCACGCCCTGCTTGTCATTCCTTAGTAATTTTTTTGCATTCTGTTGTATGTCACCGTTTGTAGCCCTTAACACTGAGCGCGAAACGAAAAAAAGCATAATAATACATTAAATTTTTAGCCTGCAAAGGGCTCGTATATCAATGAGGGCAGTCAACTCTAGTGTGTGAATAAACAAATATTTGTTCTCGCATTAACGAAACCACTCAAAATATATCCTCACAAATTTGGAAATCAATGCACAAAGAACATTGCTGATTGTAACATTAGTGTCCCGAACAAGGTCTTTTGATGTTTATAATTCCTGGTTTAATTGACGTTCCTCTAGTAAATGGGCTCTGACCTAGAATACTAAGTGAAGGCGACTAACCCAGACCTGGAAGCCAATATTTGAATCTGAAATAAAGACATTCATCCCCCGACCACATGGCACTGCTAAGTCATCAGAAGAAGCATACATCCATGGACATATAGTCTGTGAAATTATTTTTACATGATCTGTACCATTACTCTTGCACTAACAAATTCTGAAAATTAGGAAATACATCCGCTATTTAAACCACTGTTGTATACCTATGTGTTTGAGAAATGCAATACTCGAAAAGTGTAATACAACCAATGTGTGCATGAAACCTATGCCGCCTTTGACATTCGTCAACGTGACAAATAAGCACTGAGAAATGCCAAGGGCATCATAGCTTTCATGTCTCATACCTTGTATGTGAGTACCACTGGTATCCTTGTAGTGAAAGAAAGTCACATTATTACCAGACTTATGAGGGGAAACCATGTTTCTCTAGTTTACTGTTTTCTTTCTTGTGCTCCTATATCCTTGAGTTCTTCAAAGATAACGGGTGCTTGAAATAAGTACTCTATATTGCTCTTAAATTTATCCTTTACCAGTGCCCATATTATGTTACATTTCTTGAACACATTGCAGCGTTGTAGATTATCAAAGGAAGAAAAAATGCTGTAAGTTTGCATTTTAGTTTCTGTACAACAAGAATTAAGAACCTATCAATTACATCCACAAGCACAAAAGAACTACAAGAAACGGGGCATAAAGACAGGTATACATTATAATAGCAGGGTTGATGGCGAAAATTCTAAGAGAAAGGAACTATTAAAAACTAGGTACTAAAGACAAATATGAATTATAGTAACAGAAGTGTTTGCAAAGAATTTAAAGAGACAAATAGAATGTCTGTTCAAATCACTCCACCCCAACATTCATCGATAGTACGATATGTGACCACAGCTGGTGATGCTGTTTGGATAGATGGGCGCTGAGGTACAGCTGTAAAATAGGTGGAACATGTAGAGGGGGTCACCAAAGGTTGCACACTGGTTGCACAGCAGGTTGCCTTGATCTCCGGACTCACTCGACACGCATGTGTTGAGCCTGGTTATACGTCGTTCGCAAGAGGCCTGGCCCGAGTGTGTGGCATGGCTTGGGTGAAATTTCGAGGCAACCTGAAAAACACAGATCCATATATATAAGCACCAAAATATTCTGCACCATGCCGCAAATCTGAAGTTTACCATCTGCACATAGCAGATAATGAAAATACACACAAGTCACCAGAGTCATGGTATATAAGTGTGCAAAAGTGTAAATGAATGTGAAGATCTGCTTATAGGAAGGAATCCTTCATTTTGTCTTTTGTGGATCAATAATAGTATAATAATGTAAAGTCCAGTGTACAAGGCCCTCCCTATTTGTGTAAGTAGGCTATTCCATGCCAGCTGTCCCAACCTGGCACACGACTACTTGGAATTTCTTTTTAAAAACTGGAGGCCCTTCAATATCGAACAAATCTCAATTTCACGTAATACTTGCAGCAAAAAAATTGACTGGCGTTAACACTGTCAAATTTTTTGTAAAGCACCAAACTATGCATTCTAAATGGATTAGCCAAAAATTGGTGCCTTCATTAAGAGGGCCAAATTTTCAAGGACAATGAAGAGAGGGCTTACACCAAAAATTGAACTGCTTATTAGCCACTGCTGAGTTTATTATGGCTGATTAAAAATGGACAAAATGGCTTATTAACTTTATTTTCACAGAACTGGCTTAGAGCCAAAGCTGCAAATTTATGTAATCCACGCGTTTACGATTGGTGCTGTGTGCAAGAACTGGTTTCAGAACGATACATTATGCAGCAGTGCACAGAGATTTGGATGAACTTGGAAAAAAAGTCACTTTTGGTGTACGCTTATCGGCCTACTTACCATTCAGGCAGCCCTAGTAAATTTATGCCAAATAGCATGTATGAGAGTACATTGTATTGTTTTTAAATTGGTAAAGCTTTATCAAAATATTTTTTGTGTTAAGCAAGAAAAAAAATTGTACAAGTGCTCTCTTGCAGTCTCAAAATGTGCATCGCGTTTCGTCTAATACAATAGCCTCCTGGTGGCTAAGACAGAATGCATGGACTTGAGCATCCCTGCACATATAGCAGGGAGTCTAAACTGTTTCGAAGGTAATTCTTTCATTGCTGAGTGGCTGCAAGCCACTTCACTCAAACAGACGCCGCTTAATTACAGGTAATTACCTGAATCGTTCTGTTGGCTGTCAGCCTGCTGGCATCATCACTAAGGCTGCCAACCCCCTTGTGGACGTAGTCGGGACATGGTGGCGGCAGGACGCAGGGGCCGGAGCCGTCAGAGTGTACTTGCAACAATGTTGCACAAATATTGTTAGTCCTACCACGTCACAATTTACAAGAAAAATTCAGCTGTCTGTGTAATATGACTACCAATAGCAATAATGGTAAACAGTTAGGTCCTACAACCCAACTAGAACCCCGACAAAAAAACGGTACTTACGTTTATGAAATTCCAAGCAATGAAAAAAGAATGTGCAACTGATTTGTGCATGGAAGCTCGCTTGAAACCTGACTTCATACCATCAAGTGATCTGCTAGTCAACTGCAAGCCTGCCACCTTAAAATATCATTGTATATTTTACATGCATTATTTTAAGCAGCATTATTACAAGTTCAAAATCTCTTAACAAAAGTAAATCACCAAGCTAGTTCAATTAACGAATTCCAGTGCTCGTTAATGCAACAAAGTGCAAGCTCGGAGCGAAGCTGGCCAAAGTGGGTAGTGAAAAATAACAATGTGGTTCCCTACATCTTGTTTTTCTGGCTTTCGCTCTAGAATTGAAATATACAAGAATTTTGACAGTCCTGGTATTTCACCCTGAATACTTTTATTCCATAATGCATAATACATCAGCAAGAGCAATAATGCTTTATTTTAACCGTAAATAGTAATAGAACACCAAAATTGACTGGAGCCAACGATTTGAGAAGAATAATCTCCTTCTCTTTGTAGAAACATTGCCTCCAGCGATGCTCCTTGTTCTACGGCTCTTCATCATTTCAAATCTCTGTCTTCCTGTGTAACTCTGTGCTTTCAATGTTGTGTCAATGAAATTGTAATAAAGGATAATTAGTAAATGTAGCTGACGAGGAACTTGGGCTTGTTGGTAGATAACGACAAAGTAACTGCGCAACATTGAGATACGGACAAAGGAGGCTCGTGTGTGTTGTCTCCTCCAGCCATGTCTCCCCTTTGAGCGATTACTCTGTCTCAATGTAAAACTATTACCCATTGCACAATAATACTAAAATGCATAAAGACAGGAAAGTGGACACAAAAATTACAACAGATAGCATCATATGCTAACGAGATATGTGAAACTGCCTGCTACGATTTGTCTAACCCATGACGTGCTGGATAAGATGGCGACTTCTGGCTGTTGCCATTTCTTGAATACCTAAAGTAAAATGCATTTCAAAATTATAAAATACGCAGGACAGCAGCAGTAGCCGAGGACATAACGCATTGTTTAGTACAAGGTAAACTAACCTCTGTTATACGGCAGACGAAATTTCTTTGATTAAGTTAGTAGAAAAATACACCACACTTCATTTCATTCAATGCTGTCAGCGTTTCTTGCTACAAAAAAAGTTATGTCTGCATGGAAGCAGTAAAATAATAAATAGCCTTCTACTATACAAAACATGCTGCAGCGACTAAGCCAACTACATCTTTATATACTTAAAATTGTATGCACATACAATAGCCAAGAGAGGATAAACATGGGTTAAGATGCAGCTCACTGGAAGGTAAAACTTTGCAATCAACTCACTTCTGCTTGGCTAATATACGCACTAACATAAAACTACAAAGAAAAGGACCCTTTTTTTCATAAAACACCGGACTCAATATAGAAAACCCAGTAGCAATATTACAAATTCCCCACATAACACACGCAGGTTTTGTAAGCGTAGTAGGATTTACTATATAAATGTTGCAGCAAATTCATGCTTTTAAATATTTACAACCGTGAATATAAGGATTACATAGAAAATAATACAATATATATATAGGCTTAGGTTGTGAGCTAATGTGTTTTCTACTTATAGCCAAGTGCACATAAAATTTGTTCCGTTTCAGTGCTTTTAAAGCGCTCTGTCTGTTCGCTTGTGCGTGCAGCCGCTTTATCGCTACGAAAATATCTGTGCTGCAACATCGCCTGACACTGCCGTACAGCGTTGTAGCGCTTTTATTATTCGCGGTAATATACCTAAAGCGCTAGTAAACCTTCAGAATACACAAACTGTCTTTTCGACGACCTGTCTTCGCCAGCGAAAGTCACACTGGTGCTAGTATTGTATCTACACTTCAATTTACGCAGTACTTGATATTCTACGGATTTTTCGATGCGACAGGCTACTCGTCACTAGAGCCGTTAAGAACGGTGTTTATCTATGGCAGCACAGCTTTGCTATAATTTCAGATGCTCGCCTGAGGCTTCCGTCTGCCAGTAGTATTTTCGCATAAGTACGCGCACGCATGCCTAAGAAACGTCTGTGAACTGCCAAGAGAAACGTGGCGCAAAATGTAGCCATACCGGAAGGGCCGAGTACGCGCGGTTTCTAAACTAGGAACAAAAGCTGATATGCTTACCTGAGACGTTAAGAGAAATATGGCACAGGTCACTCCCCGCTGGTAGTCTTTCGTATGCATCTAGTCGTCTCCGTGCGTTGCGATCTCCCATATCACAATGAAAGACGCAGTGCAAACCGCAACACTTCGGGCGCTTGTGACGGTCCTGGGAGCTGCACTTGCTCGATGTCGGCAAAGACGAAATCGACGACAAGCTGCTGCCGTCGGCGGTCCCCCTCGTCTCAATCACACAGGACGGAAAGAAGTTGCAACCGTAATTTGCCGCAACGCCTGGTTGCAGTCGCGCCTAACACAGCGAGTTCAGAACCACTCAACAACAACGTACTCGCGCATGATGAAACGCAACTGCAAAATGGCGTCATGCTATTGACTGCTTCCGCTATGGATAATTTTGTACGCGCAGAACTGCGCAAAACCCTAGTTCCAGTTTTCTTTCCTTGCGTTGAAATAAAAACTGTGTTGCTCACTGATAATTTTGCGTCACGTAAGTAAGGTTCACGAATGAAACAGCCATGCATTTAACAGGCGTCTTGAAATACCCTCTACGTTCACTTCGCAGACGCAAAATTTGCTCGTCCGAGTGTTGTTGCGTTTGAAATATCTATCGTTGGGCTGTCGGAGCTTGCTCGAAGTGACAAGACGTGGCGTAATTGTCCTTAATTTTGTTAGCTATAACGGTGCGGCTGCCCTTGATTTCTGTCGAGTGCAGTTTGCTCTGATGTAAGGTAGAACTACAAAGCATCCCATGTTACTGAATACTCTAGTGAATTTGAAGCTGCCAGTACTCCGGTATTTACTCTACAAGTTCTTGCGACTGTGTGCCGCTGTCCCCAAATGCGAGCGTAGTCCTTTGGCTGAGATTTCGCAACACATTTTCGAGAAATATCGTTCGCCGCTCTATCACGACATAGAGAAACAGCGTGGTTGGTCCTTAGTAATATTTTATATTTATTGCGAAGTTTGCGATACACAACCGCCGAAATAAATCTGTCGGTGTTGCTGTGAGCTTACGTATAAAGTCAAGTGCGATAAGACCCAATCCTGCTCCGTTGGCTGTGTGCGTTAAAAAAGTGTTCGACGGTGAGCCGAGATGTATATTGCCCGGATGGGTGCCCCAAGTATTTATTTATTTATTTATTTATTTATTTATTTATTTATTTATTTATTTATTTATTTCAGATACTGTCAATCCCAGCGGGATTTTTACAGGTTGGGCATATATTATACACTCACAAATAGCGATAAAAACAGGTTTACATGATTTCAACAATATTTGCAATCGACACAAAGCAGATTTACACATATGGTAGGAAATAAAACAAGGGTACATTTCATTTGGCAAAAGGGGGTGAAATTACATAGGCAAATACAATGCTCATACAGATTTCATTTTATACAATGACTTGAGTGGTGTAATCTAATTATTGCACAACAGCTCTTCTACAAGGGTTATAAATTTCGGCAACGATGTGTTAGTCGTTATGAAGGGGTCCAGGCTATTCCATTCTCTTATTGCAAGAGGAAAGAACGAATATCTAAAACAGTCAGTGCGAAATGCATATTCTTTAAGTGTTAATGAATGCTTATGGCGGGAAGGTCTGGTGTCAGCTAGGGATATATACAACGAAGTATTTATTCGTAATGCATTGTGCATCAATTGGAACAATAATTTTAGTCTTGCTAGCTTGGCGCAGTTTCGCAGAGTAGGAATACCGGCTTGTTTTAGCAGTTGGGTAGGTGAATCGCTATTCTTGTATTTGTTAAAGATGAATCTAATTGCCTCTCGCTGCACTCCTTCTAGTTTGTTAATAAGCTGTTGTGTATAAGGAAACCAAATTGTGTTACCATATTCGAGAACTGGGCGAATAAATGCGTTGTATTCCGGTGGCGCAGCTCGAAGTCTTCTTCTGAGGAAGAACAGCCGTTTTAAAGCAGATGGTATGATACTGTTAATATGAGATTCCCATCTTAGGTCATGTGAAATGATCAAGCCAAGATATTTTAGCTCATGAACTCGGGTGAGCGGTATATTATTGATTGTGTATTCGAAGTCTGACCTATGTTTTTTGCGGGTTATAGATAAAAAGGCAGTTTTTTTAATGTTCAGCTCCATCTGCCACTTTTTACACCACTTCACTACCTCGTGAAGGGTGCTGTTTAAATCAACGTGGTCATTCATAGAGTTAATTTCATTATAAAGAATGCAGTCGTCGGCAAAAAGCTTCATTTTAACGCGGATGTTAGAGGGTAAATCATTAATAAATATAAGGAATAAAGTGGGAGCAAGGACACACCCTTGAGGCACCCCCGATGTAACTGGTACAATGGAAGAAATTTCATTGTTAACAACAACATACTGAAACCGGTTGGTTAGGTAATCTTCAATCCAATTGACAATAGAACCATCGCCTAAAGTTGTTTTCAGTTTGCTGATTAGTTTTCGATGGGTTACTCTATCAAACGCCTTTGAAAAATCTAATGCTGTTAAGTCAACTTGTTTTTGATTATCAATGCTTTGGGATAAGTCATGCGTTACTTCAAGTAATTGGGTTATTGTTGAAAGTCCCCGCCGGAAGCCATGCTGGATAGGCGATAATATTTTTGCTTGCTCTAGATAGTTCGTGATATGCTTTAATATGATATGCTCTAATAATTTCCCTACAGTGGACGTTAGCGATATTGGTCTGTAATTACCAACATCACTTTTGCTTCCTGCTTTATGAACGGGGATTACTTTCGCTATTTTCCATTCCTTTGCAAGGCTACATGTTGATAAGGATTTGTTAAATATTAGATGTAGATATTTCGCGTTGACTTCGGCATATCTTTGAAGAAAAGTGTTGGGAATATTGTCCGGGCCGTTTCCTTTTTTTGTGTCTATTGATAGTAATAAGTTCAGGACTCCTGACTCAGTTATCGTTGGCATGCCTAGTGGTCTCTGGTTGTAGTGATTCACCTCCGGAATGCGACCATCGTCAGCAGTGAACACAGACTGGAAGTATGTATTTAATGAATTTGCAAAACTTAAATTTTGTTCCTGAGAATTGAGAGTGTTGCGTTGTTTTTGGGGGCTAAGATACTTCCAAAACTTTCCAGGGGAATGCTTTAAAAAGTTAGGAAGCGTAACTGAAAAGAAATGTGCTTTCGCTGTACTAATCTTTGCTTTCATTTCATTGACAGCACACGTGAGTTTACGTTTATGTTGAGGGCCTTTTTTTGTTTTGAGCAATTGTCTTAGTCGCTTCACTTTGCGCTTTGCATGAATGACATCACGTGTTATCCATGGGTTATTTTTATTAGTTTGTTTGGTTCTTATTGGAATGTAGTTATTGATGCAGTGGGATACAATGGCTTTAAATCTTTCCCATATTGCGTCTATATCAGTGTCTGAAGAATTAGAGAGTTCTTCAAATGACTGATACTCCAAAACTAAGTAATTAACTATGCTTGAGTCGTCAGCTTTTATAAAGTCTGGATAACTAGTTTGGGAAATAGAAAGATTTGTTGCGGCCTGAATGGGAGTAGTGCATAATGTTAATTTGTGATCTGATATTCCATCTAGCACTGCTAAGTTAGTTTTATTGATCGAAAAGTGGTTGCTCAGAAAGATGAGGTCAAGAATGTTGGATGCATTGCCTTGAACACGTGTGGGCTCGTTGACAACTTGTGACAAGTCAAAACTAAGCATAATATCAAAAACAATTTCTGAACAAGGAGAGCGATAACTCATGGTTGGCCAGTCGAGATCAGGAAGGTTGAAATCCCCGAGAAGGATCAGCCGGGATTTTGGTACATGAAGTTCCATATACTGATATAATGATGTCACTACGCGTTCATCAGTCGAAGGGCTACAGTATATACAACCGACACTGATAGTCGTTGCACCAAAACTAAGTTTGCAAAAAAGTGCTTCAGCATTTTCGACTTCTGGTAAGATAGTGAAAGGAATTTTTTTATTTATTAGTAAAGCAACTCCTCCTCCTCGCGTTAATCTGTCTTTGCGCACAATCACATAGTCGGGTGGGGCTATTTCTTTGTCCTGTATGTCATCTGTAAGCCACGTTTCTGTAATCGCCATAAAGTCGGGCTCTAGGCTGATAAGAAGAGACTCTAGTGCGTTAAGCTTATTCAAGATACTACGTGCATTTACGTTTGCAAAGGTTATTTGTTTCGTTTTTGGGGCGGTCGGGGGCGTAGGTGTGGTCCATTTCCTTCCTGGTTTTTTTGGCCTTTACTCGCATTTGTCTGTGCCTTTACAGGTACCCGGCAGTTCTTTTCTTCATCCCACTGGAACAATTCTCCGTTGATTCGGACTTTATCGTAAACGAGCGCCACCTTTGCACCGGAATCTTTCATTGATTTTACACTAACCTACAGTTTTTTCCTTATGTCGCGTACTCGGGCAGAGAAATCTTCACTGATCGCGTATTCAGTATTTTTAAGTTTGCGACAGTTTTTTAGAACAAGAGTCTTTTCACGGAAGTCAAGAAGTTTAAGTATTACAGACCTGGTTTTCTCGCGTGAAGGTTTTCCTATCCTATGAATGCGTTCAATGGCGACAGGTTGAATTTGAAGAATGTTCTTGCAATGCTTTCATTAAAAGTTTGTTCAAGGGATTCGTTGTCTTCTTCTTCAACTTCTGGAATTCCATAAACTAAAAGATTACACCGTCTCGAGCGATTTTCCAAATCATCCAGTTTTAGTTCAAGCGAGGAAACAACCTTCTGCAGGTTGGTGACCTGGTTTATGCAGTCCAACATTTTTTGGTCAAGGGCAGCCATGTTTTCCAGTTTCGTTTCAATTGATGTTAGTCGATCCTCTTTAATGCTTTTTATGTCTCCGGCAATCGCCTGGAGCTGTCTGGAGATCTGTTCAAGGTCTGGGCCGGGGTTTGTTTCGACGTCTCCAGCCAGTAGCAGTAATTCCGCCGCGTGCATTGCCAAATCACACAGTATAGGACACAGCAGCCTTGGGCACGGCAGCATAACAAGGAACAAATCATTTGAGCGAATACATTTGCCATAACGCCTTACCTGCACAAGATAGACGAAAGGATTAAGAATCCGCATCGTGCTGTTGCTGCCGTGCCCAGTGAAGTGCGTGCCGGTCCAGTCCCGCTTTAAGTAGCACCGAAGCGCCACCTGGTCCAAGCTGGGAGTCCCGTCAATGTGTGGCGTCCCTGTCGACTTCTGGTGGAAGACGAGATAGGTGGTCACGTGATAAAACGCGCGAAAGCCGGGGAAGGGAGGCGCTGGTTTAGCACGCTTCTCCTCTAGCCGTTGCTCTAGCCTAGTCTGGCGCTACTCTCGATCTGTCTTGGAGATAATTTCCGATGGGTGTAAAGCTGAGGGGCGCTGCCATTTAATGTTTCGGAGACGCATTGAAGGAAGAGGCCGCAGAAGTGTTCTGTCCGCTCTGTTAGCGCCCTTCATCACACCGACACTTTGACAGTGAGTTTTCGCTGTCATTGAGTGAGATCTGTTCATGTTTTAACGTGCGCGCGTGATCCAGTGCTTGCTAATTTAAAGAGTAAGCGAATGTTTAGTGCAGTTTGTTCAGCCGATGAAACTACGAACCTTGGTTCATGCAGTTGTTCGTGCGGTGGTTCATGCAGCATTGGGGGGAAACTGCTGCATTTTTGTTTTTATATTTCTAGGCGCTTCATAATCAGTGCTGCACACGCTAATGTTTGTTTCTCGTCGCGGAGCGCAACGCACTGCGGTAGCCCAGTGGCTTTGGTGTTGCGCTGCTGAGCTGGGGGTCACGGGTCCAATCACAACCGCAGGAGTCGCATTACAATGGGGGCAGAATGCGAAAACGCGCGTATATTATGCATTCCGTGCATGTTAAATAACCCGACCTGCTGAAAATAAACCTGCAGTTTTCCATTACCGTGCGCCTTATAACAAGATCTTGATTTTGGAAGTTGTGTCCTCAAAATGTAATTTTACGCAGCGGAATCACATTTACAATCGACACTGTTGAGTGCGACTACTGAACTTAATATGTAGTTGGTGCGCTCTCTTTAGTAGCCAATACTTTTTTTTTAGATTTACTCATCGTCAGAAACCAGTGGTGACAAATCCGCGTCTTCCTTAGCATAGGAAACCTGCTATCGTTTAAGCGTGTGAGATATTAAAAAACATGCTCAAGGCAAATGGATACTTAGAGTTCGATGTAATTGCAGAACACGACAAGGACGAAAGAATGATACGCCGCATTACAACCAGGACAGGAACCCGGGGGCCTACCTAAAACAGAAGACATTATTTGGTCTTTCTTCTCCTGCATTATAATCTTTCTCTCGGCAGACTCATCTCGAATATCAGAGGAGTCGCGATCTTCCACGACGACTCTTCGCATGCTATTGAGATTCAAATGACCGATACACAAATGTTCACTCTTGTTTTGTGACTCTACTCGAGGAAAAATGGGTCGTCGGAAGAAAAAATATAGTCAAGTTGCCGTGACTCACTTTTTACTTTCTTTTTTCTTAGAGTGTAGAAGCCACAGTTTCAGCCGAAGCAGCTGCACCTATTGACAAGGCAACCCGAGTAGCTGTGTAGCGACTCCTGAACACCTTTGCCGAAGTTATAACCGAGATCGTGACCGCCAAATTCAACGGCCTCCACCTGTAACACTTCACTGCTGCAGCTCCCCCCCCCCCCCGTACAACTAGTATTACTGCGCAAAATTCAAACGAAACAAACTTTGATGGTCAGGCAGAAGTTCCGCCTGATACTTCCGTGTGTTCTCCACTATCAGTATCTACGGGAACTAGCCATTGCTTTTGGCACATGAGGTTTGACACCATAAGCAAGAGACGTAAGGGTTCGCAAATTTATCCCATAATTCTCATAAATCTAAGCTGAAAAAAGGGAAATAGAGTGATCACTACTTGCAGGATGCATTGACTTCTTCTGTGGAGCCATCCATTTTAGGATCACCATAGCTTCATTAAAATTTACTGAGTTTAACTGCGGCTCTATGTCCTCCAGTTACGTTGACCTTCTTTATCTAGTGCACAAACTAGTTTCAGATGTTATTTTGCTTCAAGAATCATGGCTTTCGTTATATCAAAGATGTACTGATAATAATTTTCGAACATTTTGTTCAGATCGCCCAACTATAGGCGGTCGGCTGCTAGCATTACTCTTATCAAAAATGGACCGAACAGTAACTGTAACTTTTGAACATGTGCGTCCAGGCTGCGAAATTTTAGGATTACCTTTTTTTACTGCCTGGTTGTGCGGCGTTTACATATGATTATGCGTATTGTCCGAAGGGAGTCAAGTGCACTGATCATCTGGACTCATTATGGCGGAACCGTTCTAATCCAACGCCCCTGGCAGGAAACTTAATTCTTATCATACTTCTCGGGGACTTAAAACAGATCATTTAGGAAACAGGCTGTGGAATTGGATGCATGACAACCATTTTCAATGTCATAATTCAGGTCTAATTACTTTTCTACGTGGGCGACTTTTTTCCTCATTAGGCCAGACTTTCTCTTCTGCTCATATGTCAGTTTCGCCCCCATCTTGGGACACCTTTGACAATAGAACAAGTAGAGATCACTTACCCATTACATATGAAATTTTGCTTTCACATCAGGCTCCAATTGCATGGCAATGACGTTTCATTATTTAAAAGTTATAAATCTGCTATATATGCCGGTTTATCAGCGCTGACTACTTTTGATGAGCAACGGAGAGCTCACTCTGCGGTATTCCTTTTAAAATCTGCTATTCAGTCCGCTGAGTTTGCGGTTAATTTTGACACTTCACAGTCAATCTCATCTTGGTTGAATGAAGTTTGCAAATGGGATTATAGGCGAAGAAAATCAACGTGGAAAAGTCAGCCTCCAGCATAACCATTTACCGAAAAGTTGGATGGACCCTAATTCTATGCAGCTGTGTTCAAAAGAGCTGTGACGATAGCTAAAGACGAAGAAAAAAATGCGCTACATTCAACTTTGTCGAAACCAGAAAAAACCTAAGCACTTTCTTCGGTTTCTACGAGGCAAAAAAATTGTTCAACAGTCAGTATGTTCTAATTATGCTGCTCTATCTCCGAAAGAAACGGCAGATTCACTAAGTGAGGTCTCAAGAGGTCTTGAAGCACGCTTTCCTTCAGTGTCCCAGAACTTCGAGGTTTAAATGTTCGGCATTTGAGTTTGTAAAAGTTTCCATGTAAGAATTAACCGATGTCCTCTTAACTACACAGCAATAGGCTCCTGGACCAGGACGTATCACAACTGCTATGATTAAACTATTGTTAACTCTTTCCTAAAGGAACTGTGGAGTACAGTTAACTGTTTACTACAATATACATGGAACCCGACCTCTTGCAAAATTGCAAACATTATCATTTTACTTAAAAATGAAAACATCGGGTTTATCTTGGTCAATATTGGGCCAATTGGCCTTAATACGAATGTAGTCGAACTTGCAGAAAAAGTAACCTATGTACGGCTCAATGGCTTCACTTCTCCGGGTATTCTGCGCTCGAGACAAATAGGATTTAGACCTTAATGTTCCATGTGGTCAGCTCACATTGATTTAGGAAGCCGCAGTCGCCTCACAGGAGATTTATCAGCATTAGTAACTTTAGGAATTGCAAAATCTTATGAGGCTGTGAAACGCAGACTTTTAATTTACAAATTAGTAAGGTGGGCTATCCCACACTAATTAGTGGCCTAGATGCAAGAGTGCTTTTGGCGTAGAGCATTATTTTGTGTCAAGAATGGGGTGACATCGGGTATCTATAAACAGACGAGAGGCGTACCCCAGGGATTGGGTCTTTCACCACTTTTGCTTAACGTTTTGTTATCTTCTGTCCAAGTTCATCAAGATGTGCAACTTTATCTCGGTACTCATGACATTGGATTTCTCTCATCATCACGGGATATGAATACGTTATACCAAATTTTGCAATCATATTTGTCTGAACTAGAGTTCTGGCTGGACGGACTGTCTTTTTCGCCTAATGTCAAGAAATGGTCGTTACTTGTGTTTCCATTGCCCAATCCCGTTTTTATGTCTCTACATTACTCAAGTGAACCGATACTGCAAGTTGCTGCTTTAACGTATTGAGGGATAACTTATGATGGTAAGCTAAACTGGCAGCAACAAATGAAATAAAATCCTAGGGAAGGGGAACGTGCAACGGCATTGTTGCGCCGGTTCAGTAATAAAAACACAGGGATGCGTAGAGCTATGTTGCTATGATTTATAAGCTTTACGTCCGCCCCATTCTCAAATTTGGCTGTGTTCTTTTTTTTTCAGGATCTGCAGCACACAAACTACGACCTTTAATATTACTAGAAAGGCAAGTGCTATGCTTTTGCCTTGGGCTGACATGTTTCGTGGCTAACAATTAACATTATTTGGAGTCTGGAATTATCCCGCTTGAATCCAGATTTGGGCAACTTACTGTCCTGACTTTCCTGAAGCTTTTTGATGTATCCACTTCCATTTGCAACCCGTTTTCAACAATTCCGCTGAATTATTTTTCATAACAGGTTGGCGGCGTTACCAACAGCCACAAGTTGTTTTCGTAAAGGGGCTGTTATCGAAACTTCAAATTCGTCTACAGAACCTGATTACTGCAAAATATAATTCGTTCAAGGTAATACTGACGTTAGATGACATTTTCTCAAAACATACAAAACTTCTTCCTGCGCGCATCCTTGAAGGCCTCCTTCAAGATCATCCTAATCAATTTCCGTCTTACTTGGTGGTTTCACCGGGCGCATGACACAATCTATAAAAGGCCGGTGTTGGCATCTTTTCAATTCAGCTTAACTGGTCTTGTTCTCTTCTTCTAGGCGATTACACCGCAATATTCCTTGCTGAATTCCTATCGATAATTCTGGCTATCCGAAAATTGGGTCCAAAGATATCTAAGGTAATAATGGTTACAGACCCGCTTTCAGTCTGTACACATTCAACTTGCACTAATCGGTCACATCTATTGAGTATATTTTCGACGGTAGTCCCACAAAATTTGGCTGTTGCGTTTGTTGATAATCTCTCTTGTGAAAGCTGATGATGATACCACTCACCATTATTTACCGCTCTCCTAGGGAAACAATCCTTGACTTAACAATGACATGCATGATAAACTTTGCATATTAAATCTTAAGCCAAAAAGCCTATCTAACAAATATTCAAGCTTTTCCTCCTCTTTGGTGCTATCGCATCCCCCAATGTTATCGGCGTCACTGAGACCTGGTTGCATAGCGATTGGTTGCCACGGTAGCTTTCCCATTTTTTGCATCCACTTGGAAGGATGCAAAATCTTTAGAAAAGTGGGTGTCAAGGCCTATCACTAAACTTCCGCTGAGCCTGCCAATATCCGGAAGACGGCCATTACCACACCCTTCGGCCCGTTTGAGTATGGGCGCATGCCCTGTGGGCTACGTAACACGGCTCAAACGTTCCAAATATACATTGCTGAAGTACGGCGCAGACTTCCGGCTGCATTTGCGTACATAAGCGACCGCCACGTCGCGAGTCTCAATCCACAATATGATCAGCGTAACCTCCGAAAACTGTTTCAAAGCCTTCAACAACTTGGCCTGGTTGTCAACCACGAGAAATACGTCTTTGCGTCTTCAGAGCTCGAGTCCCTGTGTCACCACAACTCGGCGCTGGGAATTCGTCCGTTGTCCTCCCGCGTCCAGGCCATGCAAGACTTCCCAGCATTCACTATCCTAAGCCAGCTGCGTGAGTTCCTGGACGTAGTGAATTTCTCCCGACGCTTTATCCCGCACTGCGCACAGCTTGTTCACCCATTGATCGACCTTCTTCGCACGACCAAGGGCTCCTCATCCGCGATTTCCTGGTCTCCCGAAGGTGAAGCTGCTTTCAGGGTTGCTATAGAAGCGGCCGCCGATTCAGTGCTCCTCATCCACCCGAGAACAAACGTCCCTACTCACATTATGGTGGATGCTTCCAGTGTCGCTATTGGCGCTGTTCTGAAGCAGCGAATCGCCTCCGAGTGGCACTCACTGGGCTTTTTCTTTCGGAAGCTCCAACATGCCGAGACTCGCTACAGTGTTTTCTTTTTTTGCAAAGAGCTGCTCGCTATATACTCTTCCAACAAGCACTTTTGGCACTTGGTGGGCCGGCCATTTTATGCTCTTACAGATCGTAAGGCTTGCAGTTATATTTATTTATTTATTTTTTTATTTATTTATTTATTAAGAAACGCTAGTGTAGGGTGAGTAACTAGATATCACATATCGGGGAGGGCGGTTCTCAGCGGATTCAGGGGCGGTAGTTAATGCTGGGCTAGGGAAGTCCGAAATAGAGCAAGCATATTCTAATTTTCATCTAACTAGAATTCTACAATATGGACTCGTTAATCGAAGGGAATGGATCAAAAATTTTGACGTTGAAATCGAAGCATGCGATTAGTGTCGTTAACTACATTTTCAACGTCAGTGTTCCATGAGAGCGAGTTACATGCGTGCAAAGATAGCGGTGGCTAGTAAAGTAGATTAAACGGAGTTATTACGGGTATCAGATGACGATTACGGGTATAAGTATAAGATTGTTGGCACAGATAAGGCTCTTAGTCAGAAAAACACTAAACGAAAATATAATTAAGCACATTGCAGCAGTCAACATTAGGAACAGTATAGCCATTGCTATCGAGCAGGTGAATCGTGTTAGAGTTGATACCAGAAACTGCATTCCAAGACTGCCGAGGGTTATCTTCAATTCGGAACAATTGTGGGACAAGCCTCTTGCCTGTACATTAGCATTGTTGTATTCGTGATGAGCGCAGTTGCACGCATGCCATTGCGACTTTTACTCAGCGGAATATCCTTTTTGTTTAAGAAGCGCTTCAGAGTGGTGTTAAAACAAGGAGCTTCGGAAGAAGAAACAAAGAATTTTTAGGAATATTTTAGGATCGATCAAGTAGGCAACTTTTTTTTAAAGAGATACCAATTTTCTTAAATAGTGCGACTGTGAAAGCTTGGCACAGTGTCAATGATTAAATCTGCAAGTTCGTTATTTATGCAGGGAAATTCGCGCTTTTGTAATCTTCAATATATTTGGCCTGCTTCTTGTGAGATGTAGAGGCCTGAATACTGCAGTCAATAAAGCAATGATTGCTTAGGCCAGGCAAAAATACCAGGTGTGAAACGAATACGGGAGTTGTCACAAGGAGCAAATTTATTACATTCGCAGAATGAGTTGATCAACTGGTAGCCTGAAGGTCAAGTTGCCTATGGTTGAAATCCACTCAGATATTTAAAAACCACAAACACTCCTTCGAGGACGGACGCCTTGGCGCTGCAGCTCAAGGTTGCGTTTGCCTGGGCCTGCTCGGCTGCTTTGTGCTCTACACAACGCTACGTGCCTATGGCTCACCGCCAACCGTCAATAAAATCCATATCATTTGGTGGAGGTGTTGATGTCTAGACCGCCTCGCCCTGAAATTCCGGAACCACACTCTTATCGCATATACCGCCACCACTATGCCAGACGACACCGGTGAGCCAGGGATTTGCCAGTAGTCAGATTTGAGATTCATCGACGTGAAGTATTTAGCCTTGCAGAGCCAATCCAATGAGCCTTGTATCTGTGGACGGGGGTATACGTCCTTCTTCGTGATTTTGTTTAGGCAACGATAATCAACGTAGAAACGTAGGGTTCCGTCCTTTTTCTTCACCAAGGCTAAGGGAGATGCCCGTGGGTTTTGCGACGGCTGGATAGTGTCGTCGCACAGCATTTTGTCGACGTATTGCCTTATAGCTTCACGTTCTAGCGTCGAAACTGGGTAAGCGCTCTGGCGGAGTGGTCGAGCGCATTCTTCCGTTATTATGCGATACTTTACAACTGCTGTTTCTCGAATCCTTGATGACATCGAAACGCATTCATAGTAATGGCGGAGAAGACTTCTGAGCTGTTCCTGCTTAGTCACGGGCAGACAAGAATTTATGTCGAAGTCTGGTTCGTGAACTATGATCGTAGGGGTAGATGTGGCAGAATTCGAGCGGACAAGCGCATTCATGGTTTCTTCAGATTCCTCGATATATGCGCTCGTCGTGCCCTTGTTTATGTGCTTTAACTCTTGCTAGAAGTTTGTCAGCATCACTTTCGCTTTACCTCCGTGCAGTCTAGTGATGCCTCATGCAACGCAAACTTCACAATCGAGTAGTAGACGTTGGTCGCCCTCGATGACGCCTTCTGCGTCTGCGGGTGTTTCGCTGCCAAGGGAAATGGGAATTCTTGAGGGAGGCGGGACGGTGACTTGGTCCTCAAGTACACTCAAGGCACGCTGACTGGAAGGCCTCTCCGTCGGTATCGCTTGGTCTGTGGACAGCATTATCGACTTCGACCTCAGGTCGATGATGGTGCCGTGTTGGTCCATAAAGTCTATGCCGAGAATTAAATCTCGCAAGCACTGTCTGCGGACCGAGCATTGCAGGGTTGGTCCGCTCGTGAACTGTAATTCATGCCATGCAGATTCCTGTCGGCGTTATTAGGTGTGATCCTGATGTTTAAATTTTAGGGCCATGCAATATAGTCTTGACTTTCTTAAACTTTGCGGCGAAGAAACCACTGATGACGTGGTAGTCGGCTCCTGTGTCCACTAAGGCGGTGACTGCAAGGCCGTCGAGAAGCACGTCGAGGTTGTTCGTTCTTTGCCTTGCGTTGCAGTTAGATCTTGGCTTCGGATCTTGGCTGCATCGCACTGAGATGTGGCTCGTGCCTAGTTTCGTAAGGTCTTTGGTCGGTGCATTCTTTGCTTTCAGACTTCGTCCGGATGGCGGCCTGTCGTTGTGATGCCGTCGAGGTGCCTTCATCGGCGGCGGAGAATCGTCATTTCGACGAACATAACCATCTCGCTGTCCTACCTCGAGGTAAGTAGATCGGCAGTAGATGTGGCGGGCTTCTCCGCAAGGAGACCAGAACGGATGGTGGTCGGGGGCTTGGTAAACGTCAGTTTTACTTGGAATGCTACGCAGGGCCGTGGGTTGGCGTGCTGGCGGCGGCGGTGATGGAAGACGGAACTGTCGCATTACCGGGCCCTGGCGCGGGCGCAGCGGGGGAAAGTGTATTTGGGCTACGGCGGCGTGCGTCAACGCTACCGCCTGAGGCTGCGGCGATTGACGCACTCCGAGCGATTATTGGAGCTCCTCGCGTACGACGTCGGCAAGCGAAGCCACTTGAGGCTCCGATGAGGGGAACATCTTCTAAAGCTATTCCCGTATGACCGCTCTGATAGTCTCGAGTAGGTCGTCGGTTGCCAGTGATTGAACCCTGGCGTAGTTTGTATAGCTCGCGCGATGGTTGAATTGCCGGTCCCACATTTCCACTGTCTTCTCGATCCTGGTGGCCTCGCGAAGGAACTCGTCGACAGTCTCCGGTGGGCTTCGTATCAAAGAACAATGACAGCGGCGAACAGAGCCAGCAATCGTCCAAAATCTGATCTGCCCGTCAAGCGCATCGGGTTTTATACATGAGCCACTGAAGGTCCCAGGGTAATGGTTGGTGGCCGCGTGTATTCTAGAAAGTTTTACAGAATTCGCGCCGCACATGCAGTCAGATTATGCAAGCTTCGGTGACAAGTGAAAAAACAACCATCGATATCATTGGAGAAACTTCCGATACATTCGCACTCATCCCGCGCTGAGAGATATTTGTTAGACGGTGAAAAGCGGTCACACGAAAGAGATGAACTAGTACACGTGTCGAAATCTGCAGCCATGGAAGCCCAAATATGAATGAGGGAGATCAGACTAGGGAAATTCTCCAAGGCATTGAATATGACGCTTTCCAGATGCTCCTGGCCAAGAATGGTAGCAAGCTCGCAACTGTCGTCAGCTACGGCCAAAGCTTTGGCGAATTACGCAGGCAACAAGCGCTCTCCCGCCGCACTGCTTAAAGTCACTGGAAAAAATTTCAGAATACCGTAAAGGTCGGGATTTGACTGGCCACACTGAGCGGCCACCGCCATATACCTTCCAAACCGACTGCGTCGCGGTAAGGCCACCGTGTTGGAAGAGCTTGATATTCGGTGACACATCGGGTTGAGTGTTTACCGTACAAATACTTTGTGCCCGGAGATAATGGCTGCTAAGAACGAAAAGAAAATGTTAGTTTGTGCAAAGTAATGCAGCCGGTGGTAGTTTTGCACGCGGATCCTGTTTACTGCTGGAACTGTGTTACGATTGAGGGCAGCAGCTTAGCGTTGCTATCGGGAGCTTATGCACGCGTTCTTTCGCCTTCCGCGGAGCGAGCAACGAATGAAACATTTCGTCCCTTCGAGCCGCAATGAGGCAAGCTTGTGCTTTTGGGCATGAACATCGCGGACCCCCACCGGCTTCTATTGAATGTTTCCAAGCAGGATGAAACTAACACCTGACAGTGTCACGTGTACGTACGTTCATTGTATAATTTCACAAGCTAAATCGGATACATTTATTTAGTTTGTAATCGGATACCGCGCGTTCTCGACTCTGCCGGGCGATTTCGTCCACCGTATACGCGCGACACACTGCGACTGCCGTGTGCACACCGGTGTTTGGCCGTGATCGTAAGACGATCTGTGCACAGCAGGTGTAAAAACCAACTTCGATAAGCATTTTGTGCGCTAAATCTTGTGGAATGCCAACATGAGCCATTTCCCTGATTGCAGCAACATATATGTACTTCTGTACACTGATAATGAGCGAGAGTTTGCTACATTGCGATTTATGAACGCGGCTGTCTAGTGCGTCCCCCCCCCCCATGAGCGGCTACTCTTCCCAACTTATTTATGACTGTATTGTTAGACTGCCAAGATTTGCTGCCTGTGTAAAAAAAGGAGGAACGCCCGCTGGTGACGCAGCACTTTTTATTCTAAGGTACATGGGCGATGTATAAAATTCGTGTGCTTTTAGAGCGGTTTATGTAACATGCATAGTGATAGAGTGAAACAAAAGCTAATGGATGCTCTGTTGTTTTGTATTATGCATCAAGCACAACATTATTTGGGTATTCACTGTAGCATTTCAACATAAAACATAATATGTGTGCTGACTTCAGTTCATTGCATGTGCTCGGCTTACAAGCTCAAAATTTGAAGCATGTGTTGTGAATATCAGCTGGCCGTTGGTTTCAACCTCAACATGCGTATGTATATAAGCGCAAAGGATAAGTGGAATGCCCATCCACTCTAGGCTTCTCAATGTCTTCAGCACAAAAGTGGTCCGGCAAATGTTTGTTGCATGGTTAGAAGTGTGATGCTGTCACCCTAACGCTGGGCTGCCCAAGGAGGCTTCCAGGGTTTTTTTTAATGAAGCCCTGTTTCAGACATGTGAAACAAGAAAGACATGAAAGGTAGCTGTAATAATAAGTTGAAAAGACCCAACTAAAGAGACGACGAATAATTTATAAAGGTTTAGAATTTTACGCAGTGATACAATTTAAATAGCGCAATTGAGATGTAAACGTGCATGTGGCCGCAAACATGCAGCTTCAAGGGTTGCTAACATTTAACCCATTTCTATTTTTCTACCAGTGCCAACAAAACTGTACAGAAAGCGGCCGTTATGTGGACGCACGAAATGCACTGACCATGTTTTTATTGAATGCGATCGTCACGGTCTGCGAAAAACAAGTGCCATATGGGTCGAGTGACTCGAGGCGACAGCGCGCTCACGTGCGCGGAGAAATAATGCGAGTACCAGCTGGTGCACGTAAGGACGCGGAATTCCCGCGCGACAAGTGTACCTTCGCGTGCCACGACCACGGAATAATCGCATGTGTTGAGCAACAAACGCGTACACCGCGTCAAGCGTGCAAGACGCGAACGGTCCCTGCAATGAACTCCTATTTTCGTAGCATCGCTGACACGACGTGCACTTCGCTTAAATATCTTCTAAAACAGTGTCGAAAAGCACAAGCAAGGTGTACTTATACCTCGCACACGCGGGTGTTTTTTGTAGGCTTGAAGTTGTCCCGGCCGATTCTGTGTAACCACGCAGAACGACGCTCTCGGTCATTTTTCCCGGTCGGAATCGCTTAAAAAGTCTTTCCAGACTCGTTTCGGTTGCTGCATCCAAAGACACAGCAGCCAGGCTTGATTTCCTTCCAGTCAAACGCGAGCGCGACAATCGGAACACACAAAAAAACGTAGCGAATCTGCGATGCCTGCGCTCAAACTCAGCTGGCCCGCTCGGCACTTGGAAGGTATATGGCACCCCAAAGTCACGTAGTGCGGTTGGGCCAATGAACGCGTCGGCGGCGCGGGGAAAACGAATGCGGTACTCTGAAATTTTTTTCAGGGACTCTAGCACTGCTCCTCCAGTTGCATCCCTAGCGAGCTTGGCGGATGCTCCGAGACATACTGATAATGGCTCTCGGTTCTTCATGATCATCATCATCATCATCATCATCATAATCATCAGCCCGGTTACGCACACTGCAGGGCAAAGGCCTCTCCCATACTTCTCCAACTACCCCGGTCATGTACTAATTGTGGCCATGTTGTCCCTGCAAACTTCTTAATCTCATCCGCCCACCTAACCTTCTGCCGCCCCCTGCTACACTTCCCTTCCTTTGGAATCCAGTCCGTAACCCTTAATGACCATCGGTTATCATCCCTCCTCATTACCTGTCCGGCCCATGCCCATTTATTTTTCTTGATTCCAGCTAAGATATCATTAAATCGCGTTTGTTGCCTCCCCCAATCTGCTCTTTTCTTATCCTTTAACGTTACACCTATCATTCTTCTTTCTATAGCTCTTTGCGTCGTCCTCAATTTAAGTAGAACCCTTTTCGTAAGCCTCCAGATATCTGCGCCGTAAGTGACCACTAGTAAGACGCCGCTGTTATATACTTTTCTCTTGAGGGATAATGGCAACCTGCTGTTCATGATCTGAGAATGCCTCCCAAACGCACCCCAGCCCATTCTTATTCTTCTGATTATTTCAGTCTCATGATCCGGATCCGCAGTCACTACCTATCCTAAGTAGATGTATTCCTGCGGAGGGGGCGAAATGCTAAAACACCCGTGTACTTAGATTTAGGTGCGCGTTAAAGAACCCCAGGTGGTCGAAATTTCCGGAGTCCTCCACAACGGCGTGCCTCATAATCAGAAAGTGGTTTTGGCACGTAAAACCGCTATAATTTATTTTTTTTAAGTAGATGTATTCCCTTGCCACTTCCAGTGCCTCGCTACCTATCGTAAACTGCTGTTCTCTTACGAGACTGTTAAACATTGCTTTAGTTTTCTGCAGATTAATTTTTAGACCCACACTTCGCTTTTCCTCGCCAGGTCAGTGAGCATTCATTGCGGCTGGTCCCCTAGGTTACTAAGCAAGGCAATATCATCGGCGAATCTAAGTTACTAAGGTATTCTCCATTAACTCTTATCCCCAATTCTTCTGAATCCATGTCTCTGAATACCTCCTGTAAACACGCTGTGGATAGCATTGGAGAGATCGTATCTCCCTGCCTGACGCCTTTCATTATTGGCATTTTGTTGCTTTATTTATGGAGGACTACGGTAGCTGTGGAGCCGCTATACATATCTTTCAGTATTTTTACATACGGCTCGTCTACACCCTGATACCGCAATGCCTCCATGACTGCTGAGGTTTCGACTTAATCAAATGCTTTCTCGTAATCCATGAAAGCTATATATAAGGGTTGGTTATATTCGCACAGTTCTCTATCACCTGATTGATAGCGTGAATATGGTCTATTGTTGAATAGCCTTTACGGAATCCTGCCTGGTCCTTTGGTTGACGGAAGTCTAAGGTGTTCCTGATTCTATTTGCTATTACCTTAGTAAGTAGTTTGTAGGCAACGGACAGTAAGCTGATCGGTGTATAATTTTGCAAGTCTTTGGCATCCCCTTTCTTATGGATTAGGATTATGTTAGCGTTCTTCCAAGATTCCGGTACGCTCGAGGTCATGAGGCATTGCGTATACAGGGTGGCCAGTTTCTCTAGAACAATCTGTCCACCATCCTTCAACAAAGCTGCTGTTACCTGATCCTCCCCAGCTGCCTTCCCCCTTTGCATATCTCCCAAGGATTTCATTACTTGTTCCGCCGTTACTTGTGGGATTTCAAATTCCTCTAGACTATTCTCTCTTCCTTTATCTTCGTGGTTGCCACTGGTACTGCATAAATCTCTATAGAACTCATCAGCCTCTTGAACGATTTCCTCCATATTAGTAATCATATTGCCGGCTTTGTCTCTTAACGCATACATTTGGTTCTTGCCTATTCCTAGCTTCTTCTTGACTGCTTTTAGGCTTCCTCCGTTCCTTAGGGCATGTTCAATTCTATCTATATTATACTTCCTTATGTCAGCTGTCTTACGCTTGTTGATTAACTTGGAATGTTCTGCCAGTTCTATTCTAGCTGTATGGTTAGAGGCTTTCATACATTGACGATTCTTGATCAGATCTTTAGTCTCCTGCGATAGCTTACTGGTATCCTGTCTAACGGAGTTGCCACCGACTTCTATTGCAGATTTTTTTATGATGCCCATAAGATTATCGTTCATACCTTCAACACTAAAGTCCTCTTCCTGTGTTAAAGCCGAACACCGGTTCTGTAGCTTGATCCAGAATTCCTCTATTTTCCCTCTTACCGCTAGCTCATTGATCGGCTAATTACGTACCAGTTTCTTCCGTTCCCTCTTTAAGTCTAGGTTATTTCGAGTTCTTACCATCCTATGGTCACTGCAGCGCACCTTGCCAAGCACGTCCACATCTTGAATGATGCCAGGGTTAGCGCAGAGTATAAGGTCTATTTATTTCTAGTATTATCATTCGGACTCCTCTACGTCCACTTTCGGCTATCCCGCTTGCGGAAAAAGGTATTCATTATCCGCATAATATTCTGTTCTGCAAACTCTACTAATAACTCTCCTCTGCTATTCCTAGAGCCTATGTAATATTCCCGCACTGTGTTGTCTCCAGCCTGCTTCTTGCCTACCTTGGCAGTGAGGTCGCCTATCAGTATAGTGTATTTTGTTTTCACTCCACCCATCGCCGATTCCACGTCCTCATAGAAGCTTTCTACTTCCTGGTCATCATGACTGGATGTAGGGGCGTACACCTGGACGACCTTCAATTTGTGCCTCTTATTAACGTTCACAACAAGACATACCACTCTCTCGTTAATGTTCTAGAATTCCTGTACATTACCAGCTATGTTCTTATTAATGAGCAATCCGACTCCTAGTTTTCGCCTCTCCGCTAAGCCCCGGTAGCACAAGACGTGCCCAATTTTTAGCACTGTATGTGCTTCATCTGCCCTCCTAACTTCACTGAGCCCTACTATATCCCATTTACTGCCCTCTAATTCCTCCAATAGCACAGCTACAGTCGCCTCACTAGATAACGTTCCAGCGTTAAACGTTGCCAGGTTCAGATTCCAGTGGCGGGCTGTTCGGATCCAGGGAATCTTAGCACCCTCTGCTGCGTCGCAGGTCTGACCACCGCCACGGTCAGTTGCTTCGCAGCTGCTACGGACTGGGGGCCGGGGTTGGATTGTTGTGTTCATATGGGAGGTTGTGGCCAAGTGCTGCAACAGGGTGGCCAATCCTGCTCTGGTGACGGAGTGCATTGCTGGTTCTGGTCACCGGGATCAGACCGCCCTCCAGGCCTGTTTGTGCAATTTTATCAACACGCGGATTTTTTTAGCCGGTCGAAAATTGCGCGCCACCGGGATTCGAACCACGGTCTTCTTGAACGCGAGGCGGATGCTCTACCTCTACGCCGCCGCTGCACCCTGCACGTCGGGCTCTCGTTTGCCTGACGTGAAAGCCTTCATTCGTGAAGAGGTGGCGTGCCAGGTCTCCCTGCTGCCACTCACCCAGGAGCCTGGTCAACCATTGTCTTCGGCGCAGTAGCAGGCCTACCGCGAGCAGGTTGCAGAGGTTCTCCCACCGTTCCACCACCAAGCTCATATTACCGCATCGTTCACTTACGAGGTAATCGCGTCACGTCCTAGACTGACAACGTTTCCCTACTCGATGCCACAGCTACGCTGCTCGACGTCACTGCTTTAGGCTCTGCTCTTAGCGTTTCGAATGCCCCGTGATTACTTCTGGCCGCAATATCTGTGACGCACGCTGGACAACCGGTCAGTATGTTTCGCCTGTGGTTTCTCGGGCCATTCGGCAGGCTTTTAATGCAACAGGTTTGAGGAGCCGATTGAAGAAATGTTTATTTCGACAAGCCTAATGAGCAAAATACATGTGCACGTCGTGTACAAAGAAAACATCAAAAACAATGTCACATTATATCAGCAGCTAGGACACATTACGATGAAACAACAAACGTTCAGGTTACATAAAAGTCTGACAGGTGTTATTAAATGCCGGGAGTTAAGTTGTCAGTAAGGCAACAACTGCGCAGTAATGCACCCGTTGCGGAGTTTTATGAACTGTGCCGACCATTTGAGCAGGAACTCGTCTTCATTTAGGTAGATCAGGTCCACGCAAGCCTGTTCATACATACGTTTGCCTATGCAGCGTAGTAACGGGTACATCGTTCCCTTTGGTCTTCCCTGTATTGCTGCAGCACCTCTTTGTCGCCAAAACACGAATGCTGCCACGAACCACAAGACCACGTCGAAGAGTCTTCGCGTTTGCGTTCCCGGATCCATGCGTACACAGAACATGCGCCGCAGTAAGAACAAAAATGTTTTCGCAGCAGTGCAATCGAAGAGGGCATGCCGTAACGTTTATTTCTGTCCGCACTGAGGGCAATGGTTAATGGAAGATATTCCCTACGCTGCGGTGCGCTTCCGCGTAGGCAAAACGCATCAACCTCGTCTCCACCTGAAGTCGCGCACCTCGGCAGGCACGGCCGATGTGGCTAGCCTGCGCCAGTTGACGCTCTTACAACGCTGCCAACGCTGCCAACGCTGCTTCCTGTGTCAAGTGCACTATTGCTAGTAATTCGCACACCTCCGTTGTCGTTGTCAACTACATCTACATCTGGTAATGTTGATCTAATTGATTGAAGGCTGCTGCATACATATCTATAACATTGCGGGGCGTGTTCCGCCGTAGAAATTGTTCATATTCCTGATAAAGAGCCGTTCCTGGACGTGCCTAGGCAATAGTCGGCAAGTTTCCTGCTTGGATATGCAGGGTTGTTTATGAGGTAGTATAATCTACGCCATGCGTGCATGGAGCTTATTGCTCTGATAAACGGGATGCTAAGTCCACCCATGCTCATTGGAAGCTGAAGGAGTGGACGTGCCATTTGTAGCAAGCCTCTGTGAAGCCTTGCGTGGTGGGCGCGCTATGAGTGCGACATTGTAAAAGGTAATTAAATGCTGGATTTTATAGTGTAGCTGCGGTCGCAAAGCGGCAACGAGATCTTTCATGCAACTGACAGCTTTATTTCTGCCTTGTTACTTAGGTCTGACCCCATCTGCTGAGCCACTGCATCAGACATGAGGAAAGCTACTGCCGTGACTTTAATCGCTGCTACCCACTCAACTTCTGCATCAATGACAGATGTAAAGTTGCCAAAAGTTATCGTCTTACTTTCGTTTTTATTCAGAAGGGCTCCGGATAATTGAGAGTAATCGTTAAACAAACGTAAGCAGGTATAGTAGCTGTCATCGTTTCTTAACAGAGGGACATAGCGTCTGCACATGCATATACCTTTATCTCTCCTTGGCTTGGCAAGGGAAAGCCACGCATCGCTGGGCAAAGTAAATACGGCGCAGCAAAGGGTCAAGAGAGAACTAGCAGATGAGGACTCAGTGAACTCGGAGGGAAGTGCCTAAGGCCGCGTTTGAGCGGGAAAGAATTGCTTAGACAACCGTTGGTGAGCAGCTTGGCCGATAAGCCCGAGTACAAGAGGCCGATCTTATGAAGAATTCGGCAGGGAATCCGAACGTATCCAGCACGCCATATAGATACCGATGCTCAACGCGATTGAAAGCTTTCGCGTCGTCCAGCGAAACGAAGCATCCTGGAATTTGTGCCGAAGAAGCGAAGGTAAACGTATCCCTTGTGAATGCTAGAGATGAAAAAAGTTGATCGGGCTGGTACGCTACACATCTGCGTCTGGCTGATCATGTCTGCAAGAGCACTACTCATTATCTTCTCTCGCATTGACGAGACTATCTTGCAGTCCGCGTTTAAACGCGTAATCGGTCGCCACGACAGTGGGTCGCAGGCCTGGCCGCCTAACCTAGGGAGGAAGACGATCGGCTATCGCGGAAATAATCTGGCCGAATGCCATCTGATATGAACATATTCAACATGGATAAAAGCGATTCTTTGACGGCATCAGAAGACCGCGCCTAAGACTGGATTGGGGTGCCGTCTGGGCCGGCCGCAGAGGAGGCAATCATTTGTGTTAATAATGCTCGAAGCTTTTCGAGTGTCGCTGGCTCGCACAGGTGCTGTACGACGTCGTCTGATACTTCGGGCAGGGTCGACAGAATTCCCGAATTATCTCACGATAATCATTCCTGCACCAACTACCTTCATCGGCAGTAAACACCTCGCTGACATGCTGTTTAATGACTGCGCAAATATCTGACGAGCGGTCACTGCGAGTGCCATCCGGAAGCGTGACATGAGGCATTCGGGTAGAGCCTTTTTGCTCTGTCGAACATGCTCGCATGTACCGGAGAATAGCTGGGTAGGACGGAGGATTACCCTGCGTGGCAGCCTGACTGGCAGCTCTAGACGATAGTCTGAGTAAAGTTCTGTACTTGGCTTTCAGCAAGCCGAGATAGCCTTGCATTGCAAGCGTAATCATGTCTGCAGTGCGTACGATTCGCATCAGCCTCAGTACTTCATTTAATTCGCGAATGATTCGCGTTTTTTGATCGCGTTCTCCTCGGGTGAGTAGCGGGCGCGACGCCATCTTCAAGTCGTCCCAAGAGCGGTAAACTCTCTCTCGCGCTCGCACAAAGCTACTAATGCAACGCCTATAGCAGCGATGCTCTCAGTATCTGTAAGCACACTGACGTCCATTCACCAAAAATCTTATTTCATAGCGGTTTCGCCGAGATCCAGACGTACGGACAAAGGGTGATGATCGGAAATGCGGAGTGTACCCGTGGGAAAGACAACAATTTTGCTGCTTTCGAGATAGCAGTTAAGTTCAGGGGGAAAATAAAATTTATCTAGCCTGCTTGCTGACTGGTCTTTTTCCTAAGTTGGTACGAATACGTCACCGTGCAACTG
This sequence comes from Dermacentor variabilis, assembly GCF_050947875.1. Classification (NCBI taxonomy): domain Eukaryota; kingdom Metazoa; phylum Arthropoda; class Arachnida; order Ixodida; family Ixodidae; genus Dermacentor; species Dermacentor variabilis. Next base: position 180,413,419 of record NC_134570.1, on the reverse strand, counting down.
CACCCACGCATATTAGAGATGAAACTGTTGTTGAAGATGGCGTAACACTCGTATTGCTCGATAGTGACGGAACCGACCGGCTCCCAGAATGTCGCGGCCGTCGTTTAGGCAAGAGTTGAAATTACCAACTGTGAATATCGGGCAAGGCTCGAAAGTACATGTGTCAAGTGATTCGAAAAATTCTGTTGAATTGGACTGGCATGCGAGTGCATATATCACTAGTGCCCTAACCCGTCTCGCGCTCATCGGAAAATCGACTGATAACGTGCGGCCGTCTAAGCCGCACGTACAGTGCGCTCCGTTCCTCAAACGAGGGTTTAAAAACACCTCTCCCATGCCACAAGACACAGCGTTTGTCAGGGAAAAGAAGTCATCAACAGCAAAACTAGCCTTAAAATATGAAATGTGAAGGCATGACCAGAAATTACATTCTAGCAACAAAAGCAGGTCGATGCCCCGTGCTCGTGCGAACTGCAGCACCTCGTTCGGTTTGACGACGGACTGGAATTCTTGAACATTCTACGAGAGGAAATGCAGCGTCTCCATGGTGCAAGCGCAAAATGTCGCCATATTTACAGGCCTAATTAAAGGGTTCCGCGCACGCTGGAACCTCCTGCGCACAACTCTTTATGCCAGCTGCTCCCGTCCGTTTTTGTCTCGTGCGCTCTCCTTATCTCCTGCTTATTAGGGTGCTATGCTTCTGCCATGAGCAGTAGGTCGGCAGCTTGACTCACTGGATCCTTTAACGACGAGTCCGTTCTTCGCGGTATACAGAATCCGCTGGCTTGAGCAAGTAGTCTCTCGTGTGGTGCCCGGTGTCGGCGTCTGCCGGAGCTGGGCGCGGTGGCCACGGTCTTCCGGATAACATAGCCATGCGGTGAGCTCTCCGCCTGGCATGCCGTCTTCGTGCGCTGCCAAATCCGCTGACTCGTCGATAAGGAGTTCTGGGCAAGAGGCTGTGTAGCTTGAGCTTGCCTCGGTTGCGCTGACTTCGGTAGTGCTCTTCTCAGAAGAGGGGAGTGATGGAAACTGGTCATCTTCCTTGCAGTCTGAAGACTCCTAGGAAGACAAGGATTCGGAACGTTCGTTGCGGCATTGTTCTTCAGGCGAAGCCTGTAGATCGGGGTACCGGTCGCCTTGAGTTGTTCTTTTGGGAGCTTATCATGCTCTTGTTGGTCGCCGTCTTCTCCTTCGCTGCTGACAGCGGTGTTAGTGTTTCAGGCAACCGCGGCATAGCATCTGGGCAAGAAGCAGTACGCGGTGACGTTGTTACCGGCGCAGCGGCGACAAGGGGACATGCACTTGACTGTCTCGTGACCAAAGACTTCGCACCTTTCGCAACGTGGTGCCTGCATGCCTTTCCTAAGTGTCCTTCAGTCTGACACCATGAGCACACTTTCCAAATTCCTCGGTAGTCGAGCATCATGTGATGGCCTTGTACTGACATAAAACTTGCCACTGGCTTCGCTATTTCCATGCGAATGACCCTTGCGTCGGTAGTGATCTTAGGTCTTGCTTTGAACTGTGATTCTTGAATTCTAAAAACTGTTCCATTCGGTGAGAGAACTGTCGCATGTGTGGCGCCTCCCATGCACGGCGGGACACGGAAGCAGGAAATGTAGAGGACTCGTGGTCCGAATTGGGCGACTGGGACCGAGGCGCCATTCAAAACGAAGGAGACCCGGGGCGATAGTTTTGCAGTGGCTTCTGCGAAAGCGAAAGCTGCGCTGAACTTCACTTCTCCCATGTGTTGCAGGGTCTTAAAGTCCTGATCCTACGGTTTCTTAGATGGCACCGATTATTTCATCAATGCTGCGGGCTGAAGGCGAAGCAGTGCGCCTTAGGTGGCCTTTACGAAACGACATCCTGGTTGAGTTAGATGGCTAAGTGTAGCGCTGGCTAAAACGGCGTTACGCGCGGCGCCTGGGCGTTGTTCACGTTGCTAGATCACGCGAAAGCCACCCTCATCGTGCGCGAGCTTATCACTGGACAAAATTTCGTCGCAGAAAATCCGGTATCGGTGTCGAACGTTGTTTCGGCAAAACGATTTTTGAACCACCCATACCGAGGCCTTCCATATGCCGCGAGAAATGGACTGAACTAATACACATTCTGAAGATAATATGCGTGGAATGATCGTAAACTACAAATTACACACAACTTACACACACGGTGGCTCTCGGATTGTAATTTGAATATATGAGAAAACATAATTTTGTTACGAAAACACTCAAACAACCCCTTTTCCAGCGTTTCTACCATGCATAGACAGGAGGCGGCGACTGCCAATCGCGTCCGCCGGCGCGTTAATATCTCTGAGTCCACGGAGCGGGGCGCCCGCTTGCTTTATGCACTTCCAGATGGCGCTCGCCTCCGCCGCGTCGCGGCCGATGCAAGAGGCCGCCTCTCTACCAGAAAGCCCGCCTTGCTACATGGCCTTCGCCGCGAGCGTTTCCCGGTAAACATTGCGGTTACATAGGCTACAGTTGCCGGGAAGCGTCAGAAGCAGTCAAGGATCTTGGAATGCTATGGCGTTCCGCACTTGAAGGCGGAGCTTAGGCGTCCTCCAAATGTTTTGTCGCCGCTGCTATCCGCATTCGGACGTCATCACTGGACCGCATGTAACTGCAGCCCACTGCGATGCCGATTAGAACCAACCGCCGAAGTTTCGGAACGCTCGCGAAAACTTCAGCAGCCGTGCTTCTCCATTACCGCGTCAACGCTCGGTATCGCCGCTGCTTCGTCGCCCACCTTCAAACGAGAGAAACTGAGGGTTGCAGTTCCGGAGGCGCAAGCTGAATGCTTTTCGAAATGCCGAAGGCCTGCACAACTGCCGCAAAATGTTATATGAGTCGAAGGAGTCGCTATGTTTGCCTTAGTCGATACGAGCACAGCAGTTGTTGTTACATGTGAGACACTATGCCGACGACTTTGTGAGGTCATGACGGCTCTTACTGGCATTGTATTTCACACGACTAGCACTCAGCCCAACCAATCGTCTGCTGCTTCCACTGCAAGACTGATTATATAGAATATTCTCTGTATTATCGAGTTCGTTCTGCTGCCTCCCTTCTCTCACGATGTAACGTAGGGTGGGACTTCTGTCGCATCATAGTGCTGTAATTGACTGCGCCCATGCTGAAGTCGCGTTGTGTGTCCTCTTACAAACTGCACCGGATATTGTGGCCGCTAAAAGAAGGGATTGTTGGCACCACCAATGCGGGTCCCTACAGAAGGTGCGGTGCTCGTCGATTTGTCGTGTTCACCTGTGCTGATGCTCCTGTCCTGTTCACGCCGCTATCCTTGTTAGTACTGCTCACACTTTTGCCGCTTCCATTTCCCATTCTAAACGTTAGCTCTGGTGCCGCCATTATGCTCCTTCATGGCTAGTCTGTCTGTTGTATCTATGTCATTGATGTTCTTCAGCCACTGGAACTTCCTGGTTCCTCTTCTGCCATACAGCTCAAGGTCACTTCTTTTGCATTGGCATTGTAAATTGTGTTCTACTAGAGCACCATTTTTATCCCATTGTGTCTATTAGCTGGAAGTGCCTTTATTGTTGCTTCATTTTGCCTTTTTCGTCCATAACAGACAAATTTTCTTGTATTGCTGTGCGCTTGTTAGTTTCAAAACTGAAACAAATGAAACTAATGTTGAGTGTACCACCTGCTTTATGCCAACTCCTGTGAAAGACCGAATGACATTGACTGTATTGTGAAATAAATACATAACGTTACTTCCACTGTACATCTGTTGGCGCCGCAGTCTTTAATTCTTCTGTTGATGCCGACCTTTCCACAGAACACCGCGAGCAGCTTCTTTTTCTACGTGACCAGTTCCCCACTTCCTGCGATTGTACCTCGCAGACCTTCGGTCGTCCTGGGCAATATTGACACTGGATCACCCCGTCCGCTAGGGCAACGCCCGTATGCTGTCTCGGCAGCAGAACGGCGGCTAACCATTGACTAGGTGGTAAGCATGCTTGAACCTGCCGTCATTCAGCCGTCACGTAGTCTGTGGTCGTCCCTAGTAGTGCTCGTGCGAAGAAAAGTGCCTTTATTCAATCCTGCATTGATTACCGTCGCCTCAGTAAAATTACATTGTAGGAAGTCCATCCCTTCCACGTATTGACGATGCCCTTGATTTTTTTCCATCATTTGAATAATTTTTGCCGTTGAACGTGTGGTCTGGCTACTGACAAGTTCCTGTAGGCGCATCTAACCATCCTAAGACTGCATTCGTAACGCCTGACGGGTTCTATGAATTTGCCGTCTTGTTGTTTGGTGTCTGCAATGAGCCTGCCACTATTGAGCACATGCTGGACAACACCCTTCGAGGCTTAAAGCGAAACGTCTGCCCATGCTATAACAATAACAAATTTGTATTTTCTCTAAATCTTCCGAGTCTTCTTACCCGTCTCCACGAGACTGTGACGATCCGTCGTTTTCTGCGCAATTTCGCCACCATCATTGCACCTTTGACGAAGCTTCTAAGCGCTGGCACCGACATCTCCACTTGGTCGTTTGAATGTTATGTCGCCTTCCAGACTCTCCGACACATGTTAACATCTCCTCCCATCCGCCGTCACTACGATCCCTAGGCCCCTGAGAAAGTACCTACACATGCCAGTGGTGTCGGCCTTTGTGCAGTACTACGCAGACTATGTTCTCGCCAACGCGAGTGGCGCACTCGCAAAGGACGAGATCAAGTATTCTGTCACTGAAGAAGAGTGTCCGGCCATCGTGTGGGCTCTAATGATGTTGCGACCTTACCTCTATGGCCGTTCTCGCTACCTAATCACAGACCACCACGCTCTGTGCCGGTTGTCGTTCCTAAAGGATCCCTCTGGCCGTCTTCTCCGCTCTGCACTTTGGCTGCAAGTATAAGACATACAAGTACTGTACAGAACTGGCCGGAAGCACACTGACACGGATGCCCTTTCTCGATTTGCGCTACTATATGATGCTTCGTCGGTCTTGGCGCTCGACTTCGATTCTATGTCGTCGAAGCAGCTCAAGGATTCATGAATTGTTAGCGTCATTAACATCCTGTCCACCCCAACTGCCTCTTCGTCTTCCCTAGCGCTCTGCCGCAAAGCCGCTAATTTTCCTGGGCTCGAAAACTTGTTCTATTGCCGGAATTATGCGCCTGCCGTCCAAAGTGGCTCTTGGTAGTACTGCGTTACATGTACGTGTGCTGCCGACCCACAGAGTAGCCAACCCACAGAGTACTCATGCCAGAGCGTTGAAGACATATGCGAGGTTGCGCCGGTACGTTTACTGGCGTGAACTGTACACCTTGGTTTGCAAGTACGTTCGTAGTTGCGCCGCTTCCAAGTGATGCAAGGCGCCTCCTAAGCTTTCGGGCGGCACACTACAACCTCTATATTGCCCAGAACTTGCTTTCCACTGCTCGACATTGAGATTATGGTCCACTTCCGCCCATTACCTCGGGGAACAGATGAATCATTGTTGGTGCCGACTACGTCACCCGCTCTCTGAGACAGCAGCCCCTCCTGTCGCTACAGCATGTGAGGTTGGTTTCATCGTTCTTTCGTGCTTCGACGCTGTACTCGTCGTGAACTTCCCAGGCCTTGTGCGTTTGCCTAAGTTATCGAAGCCCTCGTTATCGAGCGTACGTAACTCACCGCACGTTGACGGCCGACCACCCACAAACTAACGGGTTAACTGAGTTCTTCAATCGCAGTGTTGGCGAAATACTCACTACGTACGTCGCGTCCAATCATTTTAATTGCGACATGGTTCACCCTTTTTCAGCGTGCGCTTATAACCACGCAACGCAAGTGGCTACTGGCTTCTCACCATTTTTTTCTATTATATGGAAGAGTATCATCGTGCACGTTGTACAATGTACTACTATACCATCCACATGCCTCTGAATGGCAGTACGCAGAATGGTGTAGGGAACTTGCCCGCATTTTGACAACGGAATATCAAGCACACAATATCAAGCTCGCACGACAATTGCTTAAGCACTACAACATTCCGCACCGGCTCTGTTGCTAGGCAATAGATTCCATCGAACGTTCAGGGCGTTTCGTGGAAACCTTTGGCCCAGTGTCATGGACCCTACCGCATCATCGACCGTACATCTCCAGTGAACTATACGATCGGGCCTCTCAAGCCATTTGAAGACATGCGCCATCGTGGCCGGAACAGCGTTCACGCGAGCTATCTCAAACCGTACTACTATGGTTAAAACACGTTGGCGGGCTAGTTGGTTAGAATCCATGGTAGAGTGTATAAGTGCGTCAGAACGAGGACGTAGAAAGAAACAGATTCACAGTTTCTCTGTATCTGTTTCTTTCTACGTCCTCGTTCTGTCGCGCTTATACACTCTACCACGGATGCGTACTACTATCCCGTTATCATACTTTCGCCATAAATCGCCAGGACGGCTCCTTTTCTCTTCCAGGGCCATTTCAATGAATAACACCTTGACAATCTCTCCTGCGGCTTATCCACCGAAGAGTGCAGGGGCGCATGCAATGGCGCTGCAGCTGGCGCTTGCGTTCACCTGGGTCTGCTCAGCTGCTCTGCGCTGGACCCTGCGTGGCTGTGCCTACAGCTTCCTAGTAACCGTCAATAAAACCAGCAGCGTTACCAATATTATCGCAAAACAGGAAAAATTAGTAGATGAATGCTTAAAAAGTGAGTAAAAAAGCAAATCGCAGACAATACCACACTGTAACAAGAAAATAGAGGCAAATCCAACAAACGTTTGTGAAACAACGGAACTGCTAGATGTTGTGCAGCAGGAGAAAGACAGACACGGCAGAAATTGCTGTATTAGAAGGAGGGAACCAAGCTAGTAGTAGGACACTGAAACAAAGCACGCTATAGAGGAGCGTAAGCAGGTGTCTAGGCATCATTGTGAAGCCAAAAAGTCGGAATTACATACAAAGAGCAAGTGCTTCTTAGATGGAACAAGCACCGAGGAAACAAAACAGTGGTGACTTAGCTCATGCCAGAAAAAAACAAACATACAAGTGAAATATGGGTGCATAACATTCGCTAAAGTGACAGAGACGTACCAAAATGATTCTGCAACCATGTAATAACACGCGGCGCTCTAACCAGAAATTCGTCAATGGTTACAAGGGATGAAGTCGGTAACGTCTTCGAAAGTGGTTGTGTGCTGCGGCACATCAGCGATGTCAATACCGATATCGTCGGCAAGAAACAACGTGCAAACCCTGATCAAACAGATCCAAGAATAACCGAGAACTCTCATAGATGAACGCTTATCGTAAGAAACCTTTACTGGAACGAAGCAAACAAAAATGTCCCTAACAATATGGCTCCAGGGCCCGTTGAAGTGCCAATACATCTAAGAAGCTGCGCTCAAAGAGCGAGACCCTGCTTAATAGTGCCATAGAGCAAGAAATTTACAAAAAATTCGGTTACATAGGCGATGTTTATACAGTGCTGACTAACTCCCAGGTCCTCTGCCATAGAGCAATCCCAGATAAGAAGCAGTAGGATTCCAAACCCATTAGGGCATAGCGGGCAAGATTGGCGAATTCTGCAGCATCATAGAGAGGGTAGCAGCAGTCTGTAACCAAGCAATAAGAGGTAGTGATAAAGGTAGTACAAGCCTACCCTCCAACATGTAGTCATGATAATAATGAATTAGAAAGTTTTAAGACGATGTTGTATAAGCGATGAAAAAAGTGCAAACTCAGTATACTGTACTATTGGGAGACTTCAATGCAAATGTGGGGGAAAATCTGACTGGTGAACAACTAGTTGGCAACTACGGCGTCGATTTTAGGATAACTAAAGGAGAGATGCTGGTACAATTTGCGAAAAGGAATAAGCTACGAATAATAAAAACCATCTTGAGGAACCGTAGCAACAAAAAGTGGAGCTGGAAAAGCCTTAATGGTGAAACAAGAAATGAAATAGATTTCATACCTTCCGCTCATCCCAGTACGATGAAGGGTGTTCGATGGTCAGTTGAGTAAAATGCGGTGATGATAGGTCGGTGAAGTATGGGATTCACCTCAATTTGTCGAAAGAAAGAGTAAAATTTGTCAGGAAGAAACAGGTCAACCTAGACGCTGTGGGGGTAAAAGCAGACCAATTCAGCCTGCTACTTGAAAACCAAATATGCAGCCCTAGAACAGAGAGATGAAGATGACATTGAGGTAATTAATGAAACCGAACCTAGGCTGACTGAAGAGACAGCAACTAAAGGGGGACGTAAGGCACCAAGGCGATCAGTAGGCAAGTTCTCCCATGAAACGGACCTAATCAAGAAACAACAAAAATGAGTCTCCAACTGAACAGATAAGATATATTTTTCGTAACTGTCAAAACCTATCAACAAAAAGAAAATAAGGCACATTCAAAATTATTTCTTGAGAAAGACTGAGAAAGCCGTAAGACATAGACGCAGCATGAAATCAGCGAAAAGCAAACTTGGCAAATGACAAACATATGTGCATTGAAACATAAGCAGGATAATATCACAGCAATCTCGAAGATATTGTGAAAGCAGCGGAAGAATTCCATACTAATCTGCACAGGACCCAGAGGAGCAAGGTACCTCCATTCAAAGCAGTAATGAACATGTTATGGATATTCCTTCTAATCTAGCGAATTGGTTAGACGGACTTTGCAAGACATGAAGCAGAGAAAAGCGGCCGGAGAACGTGGACTACCAGTCGATTTAATCAAAGATGGAGGCGACATAATGCTTGAAAAACCAGCGGCCCTTTATACGAACTGTCTATCGACTCCAAGGGTCCCAGAGAAGTGGAAGAATGCCAGCATTATACTAGTGCACAAAAAGGGAGACGTTAAAGAATTGAAAAATATTAGGTCATTAGCTTACTTCCAATATTATATAAAATATTCACCAAGGTAATCGCCATTAAAGTAAGGGAAACACAGGGCTTTAGTCAAACAAGGGTAGGGGCAGGTTTCAGAAAGGGATACTCTACAATGAATCACAGCCATGTCATCAAACAGGTAATCGAGAAATCCGAAGAGTACAATCAGCCTTTTATATGGCTGTCACAGATTACGAAAAGGCATATGATTCAGTTCAGATACGAGCAGTCATAGAGGCATTACGTAATCAAGGAGTGCAGAACGCCTGCGTAAGTATCTTGGAAAATATCTACAGGTATTTCACACTTGCCTCAATTCTGCACAAGAAAAGTAGAAAGAGAACTGTAAATAAAGGTTTCACAGGAGACAAACATCTATCCAATATTATTCACTGCGTGCTTGGAAGATGTATGCAATCTATTAAAGTGGGAAGGCTCAGGAACAAGGATCAACGGCGAATATCTCAGCAACCTTCTATTTGCCGATCACATTGACCTGTTCAGCAACACTGCATACGAGTTATAACAAATGATTAGGCACCTTAACAGGGAAATTGTAAGAGTGGGGTTGAAGGATAATATGTAGAAGACAAAAATAATGAGGAATAGCCTGCCAAGAGAACAATAGTTCAGGATCACCAGTAAATCTCTAGAGTCTGTGAAGGAGTACGTTTTCCTAGGTTATGAACTCACAGGGATCCCTGATGAAGAAAAATAGATTTACAGAAGAATAAAAATGGGTTGGATCGCATACGGCAGACATTTTCAGCTCTTCGCTGGATACTTACTATTATGATTGAAAAGGAAGGCGTTCAATAACTGCATTTTTCCGGTGCTGACTTGTAGGGCAGAAACTTAGAGCCTGACAAAGAAGCATAAAAACAAGTTAAGGACCGGGCAAAAAGCGATGGAACGAAGAATGGTAGGCATAACGTTAGCAGACAGAAAAAAAGCAGTTTAGATCAGAGAGAAACGGGTATAGCCGATATACTAATTGGCATTAAGAGAAAAATTACAACCATTCTACTCTATGAAGATGGAATGGCAACGAAAACTGACGACAGTCGAAGCTATCAAACGACAAGCAAAGTTCTTTCGCTGCCGCAAGATCTTGGCAATGGAATGGGTGTCATTTTTTACGTCGTGAGTCTGACGTCATTGCCCGTTCGGAGGTGCCCGGGCTCGTGACTGTCGTTTTTACTCAGCATTGCGGAAACGTTCTTCATCGGTGGTCGTTTCGTGCCGCGCCCTTTACATTCTCGTTACTGATCCCTCCAGCGCTCCTCGTGCGCATGTTGTTCTTCGGGTGTGCGAACTGTACGTGTCCACTCCATCAATCACGCAGCTGTTTTTAGCGCCGATACCACTCTTGCTCATATACTGCCATTACCTTAACATCACGGCGAGCGTTCTAATCTGTTCTGTATTTTGACATCTCCGCCGCCACACTACGCGCGCATGGGTTTGTTAGAAATCGCTGTCCATTTCTGTTTGCGAGGGGTCGAAAGAAATCTACAGAAGGGTATTCATATACAGCTTTTGCTGTACAAAATGGAACTGGGCAAGTCATGCAACGCGTAAGTTTTATAACAGCTGGGCCAACAGAGTTAGAGAATGGACGGCAGAAGACTATGTGGGGCGATGGAATTAGTAAATTCGCGGAAGCTAGTTGGAATCGGTTGGCGCAGGACAGGGGTAATTGGAGATCACGGGGAGAGTTATTTGTCCTGTAGTGGGCATAAAATAGACTGATGACGAGCATGATGAGCATGAAAGCAACATGAAGCTCATGTACAGAGGGAAAGGAGATAAGCTGAAGTCGCACGGGCCACTGACAGTAAAGTCGGTGATATACAAGGTGTCCGAACTGTCATGACCCTAGATTTTAAAATATGCAAATGTCCCGTAGCTGGAGAGAACCAAGGTAAAATACTTAGATAACTTTTTGCAATCTGCCTAACTATATAATTAGTCATAATTTGTTATTCAGCTTCCCAAATATCACAATTGGATAAATATTGCAAAAGAGTAAATTATACAGCAGCATGAAAAACTCCTGAGACAGCTTTTTGCCGCTCAATACGTCCTACATAAAAGTGTTTTGCGTGCCTGATAGAAGCCGGCGCATGCGCGCAGATTTGCCTCGCGACTACCCATACGAGTCACATTGCGCGTATTCGCGGATGTCTTTCACGCTCGCAAAAACACATTTATGTACCACGTATTGATCGACATAATGGAAAAGTATAATCTGAGTATCTCCAAGCGACGGAAAACAGCGTTATTTGGTTCTTTCGGGCTACGTGGCACATGCATATATTTAGGTCTTCGTGCATTATAGTTGGGACGCCCTGTATGCAATGTCAACGCAAGCCATAAAAGTAGAGGTCTCAAAGTGGGCAGAAAAAAATGAGAGGGAGAACCATCGAATGCATTCAGACCTGGCAGACGCTTAGAGTTTAATATCATTGCACAAAATCAGTGCATAGACATTTAAATAGCGAAGAATAGACCTTTATGGGTAGCATTTCTAGATATTAAAGTAGCATACAACATCGTACGCAGGGAATTGTTATAAGATATATGCAAGTGCGAAGGCAAAGATGACGATTTGCTAGAGCTGCTTAGGAACATATATAGGGGAACCAGACTATAAATTTCATGGGAAGGCTGGACATGCATTTAGGATGTGGACACGCACCGAGGACCGAAGCAAGGATGTCATCTGCCTCCGTTGTTAGCCGCGTATTATTTTAGGTGTATAGTAAGATGACTGACAAAGAGTAAATTAGGCTTTCATTTGTCGACAACGACTCGCGGATATGATGGGCAACGGAACGACAAATTTAGGCCACAAGTTTAGCGCAAAGGTATTGAGAATTATAAGCTTTAATAAAAATGCGAGTAATTAGGAAATATCAATTCATCAGTATGACATAGCCATAGCCAGGCAGTATAAATGTCTGCGCATATATATAAAGGTGAGAAAGACTTACTCAAGCACCTATCAAGCAATAATAATATCAACGGCAAGAGGAATGTAGCAAAAGGAGACAGACAGCACAAACAGACAGATGTTAGGCCGCGGGTGGAATCTGCAAAGGAATAATGGCACCAGTACGGGCGTTAACGAATTCTATTATTTGGTTAAAGACGGATACCTTGTTATGGTCGCATGTCAATCAAAATATCGATAGGCCGGTTGGTTTTGGGAGTCCTTGGCCAATCCATAAATGAGGGAGCCCTGGTGACATGCGTTGGGCCTCATTTGAAGTGACAGAACAGCAGAGGAATGTTATTTATGGAGAAAGACACAGGAGCGTGGGTGAAAATATATGGGCATCTAAAGCGCACAAAGATATGTGCCTCAAAAGCGAGGACAAATAATGGAGGGAGAGGTGAAGAACTTTGGTAACCAAGTTCACGGTAACTGAAACTGTAAATACCCAAAGAGTCATAAAAATAACGGGAGGGAAGCAGAGGTATTAAAGTTGATACAAGAAATGGAAATAAAAACAAAAGATAGATTTACAAAAACCTCAAGGAATAAAAAAAAGGCAAAATCTGTTGATAACAAACAGGGAAGGGCCTTGTTATTTGAGGCTCGAGGTCGCACCTTAAAGACGAAAACATACCCGAACAAACATTCGCAAAAATATGAGTCATGCATCTGCTGCAGAGAAATACCGAAGGCCATTCAGCACATCATAATGTAACGCGAAAGTATTCTCAGTCAGACTTAGAGCTACCGTAGGCCTCCCAGAAGCGCTTGCATTCAAAGTGGGTGGGAGCATCAGCCCGCTAGCAGTCAAGATAAACAAGAGCCACTTGGAGTATTGTGGAAGAAATCCGAGAGAAGAGATTGATAAAACCGTGTTCTTAACAGGCACAGGTAGCAGTACAAGGTATATATATAGTTACGGTGGCAAAAGAGGAAAACGTCGTCGACGGTGAAGACGAAGAAGTGGCAACAACCTCTAGGGATTCTCGGCTGCTGTTTATATCTGCCTTGTAAATACATCTTGTAAATAGTTCTATACCCGCGATATTTCGTTGAAGGTGCGGGGTACGCGTCTTCACCACGGAGCTCCGCAGCGCACATCTCACCCATCCTGGGACCATGCTTCCAGTGGAAGGCACCGCATCTGCACCTGCAATGCCGACCACGCATACCCAGTACGGGGCTCTACCTCTACCACAAGACTCCGGCCAGTTCACTGGTCTCGATGGTGTTGACGTTAAGCAATGGTTGAAGACGTAAGAGCGCGTCAGCAAGGTTAACAGGTGGGATCCGACCCTAATGCTGGCCAATATCATGTTCTACCTCGACGCAACACCGCGAACGTAATTTTACACAAACGAGGAAGAGCTAACCATCTGGTTCTTGTTCAAAGAAAATCTTTCTGACGTTTTTGGCAATCCGACCGGTCGACAACTAGCCGCCAAGCAACAACTCGCCACGCGTGCCCAAACTGCTACAGAGACGCATGTCTCCTACATTCAGGATGTCCTAGCCCTCTGTCATAATATCAACACGTCCATGCAAAAGGTGGAAAAGGTTGGACACATTAAGAAAGTCATCACGGACGGCGCCTTCAACCTTCTGGCCTTTAGAAACTTTTCGACTGTCGGCGCCATCATGAAGGAATGCCGCCGCTTCGAGCAGGCGAAGAGTCGCCGTATATACAATCAGTTTACACGGCTTCCAAATATTGCGGCGACCTCTTTCTGTACCGACCCCACCGACCAATCTAGCTCTCCACCATCAAGCGGAAACGCGACCCGAATCGTACGCCGGGAACTCGAAGCAGCGTTTCCTGCCTCGCCTCAACAGACGTCGTGGAACAACACCGCTGAGACGATATCGCTCATCCAGTCCGTGGTTCGCCAGGAAATCGCTAATATTGGTATTCCCAGCCCCTCGTCCTTGAGTCGCCATCACACCCGCCCTGCTCCTATACCTCGGTCCTATCGCAGTCCACATCACAGTGTCCATTATTCTTACACTACCAGGAATCCATCGGACTGGCGTACACCTGGTGACAGGCCACTCTATTTCTGCTGCGGCCGAATCGGTCACGTTTCCCATCAATGCCGGAGCTGTTGGCCGTCCCCTGCTATAAACACGTTCCGGAATTCAAATTGGCCCTGAAGTTCCTTACCCCGTCGCTTCTACGACGCTTGCGATGCCACTACCTCGACTCGTCGCTATGCTCGCGCGCCCTCACCTCAACGTAGCCAGTCACGTCCAGCCCAGCTTCACCGCTCGCTGTTGCCGACCTACCCAGGACCGTCCCAGCAGGAAAACTCGGCGATGCGGCCCTTCGAGGTGGGGCTGCACTGTCGGATTCGCTGCAAAATCCTCCTTTGACGCTGTTTATGAGATAACTTTCTTGACCTCCAAGTTGATACCAGAACTGTCACAGCCCTCATAGTTACCGGAGCGCACATATCGAATATGATCAGCCGCCTACGCCGCCATTTAAAGAATATTGTTACGCCTGCCGTTACTCGGTTCGTACGAATCACCGATGGTAGCACGGTGACCATGGTCGGAATGTTTACTGCACGCGTGGGCATTCGGGGCCGCCATATTGCCGGCCTTTTGACTATGCTCGACCAATGAGCCCATGACTTCATCCTAGGCCTAGACTTTCTCTCCGCCCATTCAGCGTTCATCGATTGTTCCTCATGTACTGTGCGTCTTGACCTGCCTCTACTGGACGTTCCTGCAACGCCACACGAAATTCGCCTGAAACACACACATTTTGTCCATGTACCATCACAGGTCTCGACATACATCGAAGTGTCGCCTTATGCACCAGTTCACGATGGTGATTACATCGCCGCTCCCATAACTACCATCGTTCTCAGCCACAGCGTTACTGTCCCGCATACCATACCGAGGGTCACGGGCAATCGCATGTACCTCCCGGTGCTGAATTTCGGGCTCGCTAAGCAAATTCTGCCTAAAAATATCACCCTGGCTACAATCCCTGCTTTAGAAGTTAGTTGCGTTGAGACTTTTGCCGTCAAAGTTTCGTGTGAGCCTTTCTAGTCGGCCAAGTGTAATGACAACAACATTCGGAAAATGATCGCCCCGAATCTCACTCCTGCAGAGACTGAACAGCTGTGCAGTCTATTACTTTCCTACAAGGATATATTCGACCTGGACAACCGACACTTAGGCCAGACGTCACTTGTCACACATCGTACACATACAGGCGATTATCCACCTATCCATTGGAGACCCTACCGAGTTTAAGCTTCGTAGCGTGAGACCATCAAAACGGAAGTAGACAAGATGCTAGCGAACGATATCATAGAGCCATCTTCAAGTCCCTAGGCGTCGCCTGTCGTGCTGGTCAAAAACAAGGACGCCTTATGGAGATTACGCGTTGACTACCGCCACCTCAACCGCATCACGAAGAAGGACATCTACCCACTGCCTGGTATCGATGGCGCCCTCGATTGCCTATAAGGTGCACAGTACTTTCGTCCATCGATAGTGGCAAATCGATGTCGATGATCCAGATCGTGCAAAAAACCGCTGTTATAACGCCTGGTGGTCTTTACCACTTCAAGGTTATCCCTTTTCGGCCATGTAACGCTCCGGCTACGTTGGAGCGTATGATGGACTCATTACTCCATGGAGTCAAGTGTTCGACTTGTCTCTGCTACCTAGATGACGTTATTATGTTCTCGCCCTCATTCAGCACGCCCATTCAGCGCCTTTCAGCTATACCATAGGCCGGTCTGCAGCTCAACTCCAAGAAATATGACTTTGCTCATCGTTAGATTACTGTTCTTGGACATGTCTTCAGTGCATCTTGCATCCGACCGGACACACCGAAAATTCGCGCCGTGAGAGTTCCCTATTCCACGGTCTACAAAAGGACTGGGCAACAGTTTTGAGGAAGTTTTGAGGAAAAGAAAGAGAAATTACGAAGATGCATATAAAATCATAAACTGAAAAGTATGTGTAGCATACTTTTCAGTTTAACTGAAAAGTTTCAGTTTCAACTTAACTTAAGCAGTCTGCGTGTCGTTGTCACTCCCCGTTTAAAGTGCACGCCTTGGCTATTGCCCCCGGTGATCACCATCGCGGTCAATTGGTTACAAGGTTTGGCTACTTTGTACGAGTTTGGCCGCGTCTGAAGGCTCCTCGCGGAAAAACTTTCAGATGGGCTAGTTGGCTATTTTAGGCTACTTTTTGAAGCATTATCTCATGAGTACTAAAAATTAACAGACTCAATATCCTCAAATATACCACTATTAGCTCTTACAACACCTAATAACAATCATTGTCCTGTGTACTTGTTTGATAAGAACGTCGTCCCTACGAAACTGCTAGTTTAGAAGTGATGCTAAAGTTTGAAATACTGAAGTCTTGTGTAAGCTGTCAACAAAATTCGAAAATTTTGTTGCACATATTTTGGGGCAGTATAAACTTTGTGGATGTGCGCGTGAAGTGGTAAGTGCGAGTGTCGTCAGAGACGATGTGCGAGGATACATGTGTTAGTGACTGGAGACGTGCTGCATTCGGGGCGCTACGTGGTTGTCGGTGTAACAATAATCGCACTCGTAGTAGTGAAGCGGCATCGGTCATGACTAAATTTCTAAAAGCTAGGCACATTGTCATGGGGCAAAAAATAAAATGTTGATGAGCAGAAAGTAGACATCGTGAGACGGAGGCCGATGCGTTTCCTTTGCGAAGAAAAAAAGGAGGAAGTTGGTGCCGTCTGGTTGGTGAGAAACACCCTTTTTCATGCTTTGAGGCCTCGTGATAGCTGATCACAAGCCCTACAGCAAGATTGTACCTACTTACCAGCTAAGTGCTGGTTGCCAGCTCTAGCCAGCATCCAAAAGGTGCCGGTGATTCTCTGCACCGAGAATATCGCTGGTTGGACCAGCTGTGCCTAGAAGCCGCACCTAGACGTTAACATCGGCCTTCTTTCAAGATCCGAACCCCGCCCCCCCCCCCACCCCTAAAGAAGCACAAGGCGGGTGGACATCTGTACCCATCAGACAGCTGTTCGGTTCTTTGCAGCAATGGGTTTCGAGTTCAGTACGTGCCCCGCGTACAAAAGGCGATGCTCAACAACCAGGCCATCGTATCTGCTTTCCTCTGGTGAGAAATAAAAAGGCACTGTTGCAAGAGTTAGAGAAAGCACTTCAATATTAATTAAAAATACAACTTCTGTGACACTTCTAGCGCTCGCACGACGCTGTATAGTAAACACATTTCTTTATACCACATTTATGGCGGGAAAAAAGGCAAATGCAGGTTGCTCCACACTTGCTAACCGTAAATAACATGGTTAAGCTAATACGAATAGACGTAAAAGAAATAAATTGTTTTTCCAAAAATTGACACTACGATGAGCTCTTCGGTCCAAATGAAGTGCATGAAGGCGCTTCTCCAAAGTACACGCATCAGGCAGCCCCGGAATTAGGAACATCAAGGGTAACCCAGAAGAGGCAGTTAACACGGTTTCTACGAATGCCAGATCACTACTACTGCGCATGTGCACATCGTTCACACCAAACAGCAGTGACTAGAAGGGCAGTAGTAGCGTTACACGTCGCTCATAGGTATTTGAGAGTGTCCACCCTTGAGGTAAGTGTTCTGAGGATGGGCGAAGAAATGCAGGTAATAAATTGGTTGCTTAAAATCATGGTGTGTGCTTACAGCATCGCATCCACGAGTAGTTGGTGTGGGAAACTTTTTTAGCGCGCAGAAGATATACACAGAAAAGAAATCAGACAGGCACAAGCTTCTGTGCCTGTGTTTGCTTTTTAGTATCCATGATTTCTGCTATCCAAAAAAGTTGTGCCATGGAATAACCACTAACCAGACTTCCCGCATCATTGGCAAAGGCAATGATGTTGACAGTAATTCAATAATATTCGCATCGCATGTAATGTTATCAATTAGGTTATAAAAATATTTTATTGTCAGTCGTTCGGCAGGGTATTCTAGTATATACCGCAATTGGCGCCACCATCATGTATGCATCTTCCGTCCTTGCACTTTCCAACTATGCAGCTACGAAGCCGCGTTGTATGCTGATCGCTAGTGTCCTGTAAAGTGAAATTTGAAATATTGAGTATATGTATGCGTTGTTTATTCAGTTCAAACCGACTCTAAATAACATTGCCTGGAGCGTGCAGCGAAAGAAGGGCTTTCCACGATGAGTACTAAGTATGCTACACATTCTAATATCCATGCTACTGTGAAATACAACGCACACTGCGACAAGGGCAGTACAGACGACAAGAGGCAGTGACTTCCAGCTTCCTTATTGCGATAGTAATTACATGAACACTGTAGGTGTATTTTTGCCATCGGCGTCGCCGTAATATTTCGTATGAAGTCGAAGGCCGATAAAACTATCGCCGCGCTCCGTATGCTGTACGTGCGAGTGAAAGCAGCCGACGGGAGCCGACGATGACGGCTCAATCTGGCTCTCGCGAGGGAGGAAAGCGTCTTCCATCGCGCGAAAAGGCGTAGGGTGATGGAAGGGAGGGAGGCGCAGTTGTTTTCCGGCAGCAACTGCGCATTTCGTGACAGGGCGCAAGGGGAACTGAAAATCGAGGCTCAATCTCGCTCTCGAATGGAGGGAAGCAGCAGCATTTACCTCGCGAGCCTGCTACCACTGTCCGTGATTCGCCCATCGCGCGATAGTGTAATTAGTCAAACAATGCACACACATGGAGACTTGTATATGCACTTGTACTTTCGAGCTTGTACCGTACGGTATACTTTTTCCGCAACACTGCACAGCGTGCGTACTTGGTTTGTGTGTGTGTGTGTGCGCGCGCGCGTGTGTGTGTGTGTGGGGGGGGGGGGTATTTGCGATTTCTCCTTGGGTGTTCCCAGGTTATGCGAGGAAAGACACACAATGATTTATAAATCCGGCTGTTTTAGGCCAAAAAAGATAGAATTGAGACTTACACCATAGTAGTAAAGCACACAACCCTTTCCGTCTGCGTAACGTCTGCCTTTAGCATCTTTGCAGCCGAGATAAAACCCCGCCTGTTGAAAAGCAAGAGGCAACTTGTAAGTATTACCAATAAGTTTCGTAAATTCAGATAAAGTAGCAGCACGAGAATAATTTTAGCTCCAATAATGTTTTTCCTGCGACTTTCTTGCTTGGACAAGCCAATTATTCTATTTCAGGTTGCTAAACCGTGTGAATGCATAAAAGCAAAAGCTGGGGTTAAACTTGCCATTTTTTGACTGTCGTCAGCTAGCTGATTCTCAAGCTATAGGTTGTCGAGTTGTCGAGTGGAAAAAAATGAAGGTACCCCCGGGAAATGCGGGAATTCATAAGCGAAGTTTTCATGTTTTTCTAAATGTCTTAACTTCTGGTTGTTACATTCTATGCAGGTCAACGCTTCTCACTCAATGCACCCTCTCGTTTAATTTTATTTTCTTCACTTTGTCTCAACTGTTAGCCGCATTTCTTCCCGAACTGTTCAATTATTGACACTTGTTGAACTTGTCTATTCGGGCTCCCTAGCAATGGCACGTACCTACTTATTTATTTATTTATTTATTTATTACTTTTTTATGTATTTTTAGTTTACTTGTTTATTTATTTCACTACCTTCGGAGCCGGTAGGTCGTTACATAGGGGAATGGAGACAGCAGAGATCACAAACACAAGTACAAATATCAGGTCACAAGATTCTCTCCAAGCGATTCGAAAGCGCAAATGCAGCCTTGCCGAGAAGGGTGAGGCCGCCTTTGACGATGCTGGGTCCACCTATCGAAAGTTGGCCAGCCTTCAAGAGGCACGTTATCCTTGTTTGTGTGACTCCTACCGCATTAGTAACAAGCACAAAGGAAGTGGGTAAACGGTTGCAGTGACTACACGTTTGAAGAACGAAAGAACCAAATTGCTGCATAGTACGATAACGAGGAACAGATTATTTCCGGCGATGGTCGGTGATATGAGTAAAGGAGGGGAAAGTAATTGCTCCTTAAGTTAAGCACTGCGGTACCGAATCTTCTGAGATAAGGTCAGACGTGCTATCTTGCTGCGTGGAGAACGTAATGGGGGATAAAATTCGCCAGAACGTTACACTTCCGTAACACGTGAAGGCAAAAGCCCGCTGAACATTCGGTAATGCGCCGTCTCGCATCCTCTCACGAGGGGATTGAAACGGCGGCAGTTCTGTCTTGCACGGATGATTACAATGAAATTATGCATTTTTAGCTTGACTTAGCATAACGCATGTAGCCTCAACCTTACGGGGCATGGGTCATTGCTTAGGGGGGTAAGTTGAGAAGGTCGCGTGTTTTTTTTTTCTTTCTTTTTTACCACTCGACTAGACGCCGCGTTTCTGTATGTTGTACGCGTGATTTAAATGAATGTAGGCACTGTAGGCTTCCCTTTGCTGAGTGTTTCTCGCCTCGGAATTACGAGATGAATGAGCTCTTGCACTTTCTACTTGCTAAGGGGGGTGTGACACATTCCTGATGATGACACTTTTTGGACCATTGGACCGGGCGATACGTTCTTTTTTCAAGGTCATCGGGCATAGGAGTCACTTAGGGCCTTCGACTTAATAACGCTGTTCGCTATAATGAGACGCTGTAAAGATGGGTACACTAAGTGAATGTGGAACATGGGCTAGTATATTATGAATTTTGAATGTGACGCGAAATTTTTGATGAACGGACTCCATACAGATCGGTATTTCAGTTCTGAACGATCAAAAGCTTTATAAAGAAGCAGTTTAGGAGAATAAGGAGCGACTGAAAGTGACGACGCAGGTACCGTAGCACGCGGTTAGCATTAATACCACAATTATAATTTGCGGCTGATCCTCCGACAAACAGTCAAATCACATTCACTACTTCCGAGTTTTATTTTCCGGAAAGTATCTGTTATATTTCTATTGAAAAATTTGGAAAGACCAATTTAACCAAGATAGCCTTCGCTTGCTTTGGATGACCCACAAGGGTAAATGAGTGCTCACTAAAGAGTCCATTTCTTACACTAACTAGTTTTCGCAACCGTGAGCTTATATCAGCTGGTAATGTACACCTCCACAAATGTTGCATGGTCACCAATAAAACTGAAGCTTCCGCATTATAGCCTCTTATAGACTTAGGTTCACATAAAGGCCATTTCATACCTGATTTAATTGAAATGGTGGCAGTACAATGATCGCCCATTTCTGTTAAAAGATGAGCGAATGCCGTCTCCCGCATTTTTAACGATATCGCGCGAGCGTCTACCGCACGTAGTATCAGCGCCTTACAACGGGGAAAGTGTGGGAGACCGGCAATAGTGCGCGCAGGCGCACAAAGCACCCTTTGCGTAAGCGTCGTCTGCCACGTTGTTCCTTTGAGGACGAAACACATCCTTTTTTGTTAAAGGTGCCTGAAATGCGCACAACGGCAGATAGAAACGTCACGAACGTTTTACATCTTTTTTTTTTATTTCCGCTTTGCGCTCAACAGCATGCACTGCTGTCAATGTTGGCACCTAATTTAGGTGGAACCAACCAACAGAGACCATGCGGTAGAAATAAAAATTGTTCATCACAAAACTACCGTGTACAGTCTTGGAGAGTGAAGCTACTACTTGCTTCGTTTACGACTTTGTAAGCTTTTCTGGCACCTCCTGTGTCTATCTGCCAAAAAAAAAAGGTTTCGCAAAAGGCGAGCATGACGTCAATACGTTTGAAATGCCGCGCCGATCGATCAACGCCTGCGACGGGCAAAGGCAAGGGCGCATACACTGCGCTTATCGGGTCCACGTCACCCGTGAGAATTTCTTGTTTGTCTTCCGCCACTTTCCTGAATTCGTCGGGTGATGCACTGTCGTGGCTTATTTTTGAAAGATTAGATTTTAGGATTGCACAAAGATTTGCAAATATGTTCACATCTGCTACCTGGGTTGGCCAGGGCCGCGGAACACCTGCAACAACGAAGTTCTTGCAGGTGTTCTTCTGCACCGCGTGCTGTTACACTTGCCATATGTACTCCATCCTTAAGGGCCCGTCCAGGAGGGGAGGCAAAAGTTCCTTATCAATGATTTCGATGTAGGCTTCAGCACAGAAGCTGCGCTTTATCCGACAGAGGGGCGGAGGCCGTCTTTAGTTGCGACTTCCTAGATGCTAATACTATTTCAGCTACTCGACCTCGAGAGTTTACTGAGGAGCAAACCTATCAGATTAAAATGCATTTTTCACGGCCCTAGTCAGTTGATCAAAAACACTTGCTTTTTTGTTACGAAAAAAAGTGTAATTGTTTAAATAATAAAAATGCAATAGGTTTGCTTTATTTCATGGATTCATCAACGCACATTCAAAGGTTTGCCGAACTCCACGTGTCTCCACGCGGCGACATGCGCCCACAATCATATCATATTACTTTATTGTGCCAGTCATATCGTATCATTCTACTACCGTGATAAAATCCGGGGAACATAGTTATGGGGAGAAGAGAAAAGAAAGGCAATTATCAGCGATAGAGGAATAAAAGGAGCTTGGCTGGGATAGGTTAAGGAGGGATGTCAGGCCGGTATGCGTTTAACGACTTTACGTGCGCCGGAATAGTATCGTTTTGAGTAGTTTGCTCAGAACTGCTAAGGAGCTACATCCTTCTCATTCGCTAACAGCAGCATGGGATTTCTCACACGCGCAACACTGCCAGAAATAATTTTTACGCCTTGTAAGTACACAGACATGCACTTGTAGCTAAAATTGCGTGATGCCATTTACACGTCAAATATTTACGTATGTTACCGACGATCAGGTTGTCACATTGCACTTCTTTCGTTAATATTTTTGTTTTAAACATCACAATGCTGTCAAGCTAACAATACCAATTTCTAAGTAGCTTGTAAGCCCTGGCCAGTACCCTCTTAGCTTATGGCTCCATTTTGTGCAAATCGACGAGTCGTCTTGAAAACTACATCGTGTCAATCACCATTGGTCCACCGGAGATGATCGCGGGTCAACTGCAGCCTTTTCAAAGTAGAAGCCGTAGACATTTTCGTCTTCTGGGCAGCAGCTCGATTTCCCACACCACCTCCTCGATGCCGTCTGCGCACCTTGTCATGGCTCACACTGTACACCTACAACCTTTCTCAGTTGACCCGCGGTCATCATCACTGCAGGCCGCGGCAGCAAGAAGTCAGTCCTCGGTTTCGCTTGTTTTGCTATTCGAATTCCGAGGGGCGTCACCAATGTGGTGTTCCTCACGAAAAGCCTCAACTATCCTTGAGTTACAACACTTGAGTTATTTAAAGGCTCTCAGCTATTTCTCTTTGAGAACGGCCACAGCGCGACTTGCTATGACGCGCTCTTTTTTTTTCTGTCGGCACCTGAGGAGGCATAATCGAATACGCACTGTCGCGTCTGCCTGCCTCTGACATTGGGGAAGTCCTTTCAGAAATAAACGTAACTGGTATACCCCGTCTTTTGCGCTTCTGAAGGCCGAGTCATCGGGTGTGACAAAGGTGAGCTGGCATATGCGTATACCGAAATATATACCGAAGTATGTACCAAAACTTTCCCTCACGGGAAAATCCTTCGAGTGTCGAGACCAGTACAAAGTGGTTCTGTGCCGCGCGTAATACAGGTGGCCTTGAAAACGGCCTTTCTCAATGCTTGGACAGCGCTTATACGATGCCTACATTAAGCTACTGGAAACGCGTCTGTGATCAGTTAGACATTGTTTATGTACTTCGCGCGAGGAACCCATCGACGTCCCTTTAACCGCCGCACTTGCAATACTTACAATACAGCAGTTTCGAATATACACTCATGATTCACGGGAGCACGCGAGAACGAATGTAAGTGCAAACGCAGAAGAAGAAACAGACGCAAAGTACGACCGTTTTTGACCGGATGAAAATCTGTATGTGGAGCTCACAACTCCTGTCCCTACGTTATTCTTGCTCATTCTTTGCGTGATGCTGCACAACGTCCTCATCACTTTTCTCTCTTCTTGCGCAACCATTTTTACATCACCTAAGAAAACACATTTCGGCATTGCGCTTCGGAAGTTGCGGGGGATAAGTTCTTGTGCCTTTATTATGTTCCAAAGTATTCTTAATATAACTGAAATGTGGTTTGTGATGCTTCTTGGCTTTACTTATCTTGTTGTGTACAATCAGTATTGTGTTGTCACAGTGCCTTGTCAAAACTATATCCGTTCTTATCGTTTTCTGCATTCATTCGTAGTTAATGATACCTTTGTCATCAATGTCTCCTTTACAGTCATAATAAGTTCCCTATGGTATGTTCACCATACTATGTTATTAAGATATTAAAGTTTTTGTTATCCTATATAATATGCTTTTACGTTCGTTTCTATATTTGCGATAATGACGATATCTTGAAACTACTGCAGCATCAGGGTCACTAGCGCCACGTCAAGCTGTTTAAATCAGCTTTTTGCTCTAGCACCGAATTCCAATTTGTACTTGGGAAAAATATTACGCGATCTGATTGATCACGACTTAGCCAGTTTTCGCCAGAAATTATGTTATGAGCCCCTATTCCGTTAGTTTGCCCAAACGCAATGCATATTAACGGCACTCATTCTTGAATCGATTAACGCAAATGAGTTAGACAAAAAACTAATATAAATGCACTCACGTTTCCATAGTGGGATGCGTGCGAAACGTCGTGTCCTTCACCTTCTTCTTTTCCTGGTTCTTTTTTCGGTGGTTCTTGTTTCTTTGAGCTTTCCGTTTCTGTTTATAGTGACGCCATTAAAAATAGCGATGAGAAAGATAAAAAGATGCATGCTTATTTTAACGTACATTTATGAGCTGTTTCGAACACAATGTTTTTACTAATAATAATAGCTTAAACGCTCCAGCTGTGGGATATTACAAAACATGGGTTTTAAAGTCAGACAGCATGGTATACTTAAAAGCAATGTGCCACATATTGTTATTCTAGTAACACATCACGTGCGCTAAGTTAAGAGCCGCATGGCAGTGGGTGCACTTTCGGCTCCGGCGATGAGCTTTCGCTGATGCTCCAATGCCGAGCTGGTAAGCGCCATCTCCCACTTCTCGTGCGTTGAGTTTCGGTTTGGAGGGAGGGGGGGGAGGGCTATTATGGATACTTCGGCAGGTCAATGCGGTATGGTATAGGGTAGCTTACTCCGTATACAAAAGAAAAAAAATTGTTTTAAATGGTTGGGGAACGTCGCGTTGAGGAGCGTGAGGGGCCGACATGTGGTGGCATGGAGTTGCCTCCAGGCCGTGGCTTCAGCTGTTTGTCGGCTTCTAACGATATGACAAATAAAAATTGCACCACACGGTGTCCTTTCTTCCCTTGAATTCTCGAATTATGTAGTTTTGCATGCCGAAACGACCATTTGAATATGCGGCATGCCGTAGAGGGAGACGTCGCAATAGTTTTGACCGCCAGAGCATCTTCAACGTGTCCTCAATGCACCTTTCTCTCGTTCATATATACACTTGTATGTATAAAAGGCAATCTGTACGTCAACATGATGCACGAAGATCATCTGAATAAAATATGATTAAATAGTACATAGTTGAAACGTCTCGAGCGACAAAAAGAGGATCACCATAGGATTTTGGCCAGACAGCTGTGAACAAAAAAGCTGTAAATATAAACAACTAAATCTACCGTAGTTAAACATGGGGATTTTGACAGTGCTAAAATGTGATTCCACAAGGCGCACTACTATTTCATAAGGAAAGGAAGTTTCGTGTATCACAAAAAAAAAAAGCGAAGAACTGTTTTCTAATTCATAGTAGACTTCGTGAACTGTGATAGAGTTATATTATTTCTTACTGATGTCATGGTTTCATTCTTGTTTTCTAATACAGTTTTATACAACGCTGCCCTCGCCCCTAACTACCAGTCCTATATTGCTGGGTTGCTGTCTAGTTGCCCGTAGTGTGTGAGCCCCATTATCTTATGAAGCAGTAGAAATGCAATAACGAGGTAGTTGCATTCACAGTGGTAGAACACTGGCAGGAAATGAGCTCACACTCCAAAGAATCACCAAAGCCTGTCGTTTTCATTGGTTCTTTTTTTAGAATTTTGCCTCCAGTATGTCCATTGATGGTCCAATGAACGCCACGTGTAACTGCCATGAGTAACTA
The DNA here is from genome assembly GCF_050947875.1 of Dermacentor variabilis. Lineage (NCBI taxonomy): Eukaryota > Metazoa > Arthropoda > Arachnida > Ixodida > Ixodidae > Dermacentor > Dermacentor variabilis. The sequence continues at coordinate 180,387,442 of NC_134570.1, read as the reverse complement.
TTTAAGAGGAAAAAACGAAATCAAGAAAGAAACCATTTATGATAACTCAAAGGGAAGCTCATTACTTTTCGAAGCGAGATTGGGATGCCTTAGAACACGCACCTATAAAGCGAGATATAAGAAGGAAGAAGAAGCATGTACTTGCTGCGGTAAAGCTAGGGAAACGACGGAGCATGTTTTATTAGAATGTGAAGACGTCTACCCAGCGATCGATTTCGGCACCACAGGCCTCCTTGAAGCCCTTGGGTGCAGCGGGAGCAGTGGTAACGCAAACATGTCCGTAATAGGTATTATTAACAGGCGATCGGAGGATTGGTGGAAGAAAAGTAGGGAAACGACAAAAGACGGAGACGTACAATAGCACAGATCGCAATAGGGGATCAGAAAATTCGGGCGTGGCAGTTGATAGTGTTTTTTTTTTTCATTGTTTAACCTAGGTAGGACACTGGGCGGTATAATAGCAAGAGCTTGCTGGCGCAACCCAACGCCCCGTTCCAAAGTGGACGCTCATAACATCCATCCATCCAGCAAGGCTAGTTATATCCTGAAAAGTAGCGACACGCATCGTGAGGCTCATCATCATCATCAGCCTGGTTACGCCCACTGCAGGGCAAAGGCCTCTCTCACACTTCTCCAACAACCGCGGTCATGTACTAATTGTGGCCATGTCGTCCATGCAAACTTCTTAATCTCATGCGCCCACCTAACTTTCGCCGCCCCCTGCTACGCTTCCCTTCCCTTGGAATCCAGTCCGTAGCCCTTAAAGACTATTGGTTATCTTCCGTCCTCATTACATGTCCTGCCCATGCCCATTTCTTTTTCTTGATTTCAACTGAGCTGTCATTAACTCGCGGTTGTTCCCTCACCCAATCCGCCCTTTTCTCATCCCTTAACGTTACACCCATTATTCTTCTTTCCATAGCTCGTTGCGTCGTCCTCAATTTAAGCAGAACCCTTTTCGTCAGCCTCCACGACTCTGCCCCATACGTGAGTACTGGTAAGACACAGCTGTTATACACTTTTCTCTTGAGGGACAGTGGCAACCTGCTGTTCATGATTTCAGAATGCCTGCCAAACGCACCCCAGCCCACTTATTTTTCTGATTATTTCCGCCTCATGATCCGGATGCGCCGTCACGACCTGCCCTAAGTAGATGTATTCCCTTACCACTTCCAATGCCTCGCTACCTATTGCAAATTGCTGTTCTCTTCCGAGACTGTTAAACATCACTTTAGTATTCTGCAGATTAATTTTTAGGCCCACTCTTCTGCTTTGCCTCTCCAGGTCAGTGAGCATGCATTGCAGTTGGTCCCCTGAGTTACTAAGCAAGGCAATATCATCAGCGAATCGCAAGTTACTAAGGTATTCTCCATTAACTTTTATCCCCAATTCTTCCCAATCCAGGTCTGTGAATACCTCCTGTAAACACGCTGTGAATAGCATTGGAGAGATCGCATCTCCCTGCCTGACGCCTTTCTTTATTGGGATTTTGTTACTTTCTTTATGGAGGACTACGGTGACTGTGGAACTGCTATAGATATCTTTCAGTATTTTACATACTCCTCGTCTGCACCCTGATTCGGTAATGCATCCAGGATTGCTGAGGTTTCGACAGAATCAAACGCTTTCTCGTAATCAATGAAAGCTATATATAAGGGTTGGTTATATTGTGCACATTTCTCTATCCCCTGATTGATAGTGTTAATATGGTTTATTGTTGAGTAGCCTTTACGGAATCCTGCCTGGTCATTTGCTTGACAGAAGTATAAGGTGTTCCTGATTCTATTTGCGATTACCTTAGTAAATAGTAATAACTAATAACTCTCCCCTGCTATTCCTAGTGCCTATGCCATATTCCCCCACTGCCTTGTCTCCAGCCTGCTTCTTGCCTACCTTGGCTTTGAAGTCGCCCATCAGTATAGTGTATTTTGTTTTCACTCTACTCATCGCCGATTCCATGTCTTCATAGGAGCTTTCGGCTTCCTGGTCACCATGACTGGATGTAGGGGCGTAGACCTGCACGACCTTCATTTTGAACCTCTTATTAAGTTTCACAACAAGACCTGCCACCATTTCGTTAATGCTATAGAGTTCCTGTATGTTACCAGCTATATTCTTATTAATCAGGAATCCGACTCTTAGTTCTCTTCTATCCGCTAAGCCCCGGTAGCACAGGAGGTGCCCCGTTTTTAGCACTGTATAGGCCGGGCATGGATGGGTGCCCGTCTGAAGCCGCCTGTACGTGAATTCTTGGGCTTTATTGAGTGCTTCTTACGGTAGGGGCGCGGTTCTCTTGAGTAATTTATAATGCTGGGTGAGGTCATTGTAAGTGACGAGCGGGTCGCGCTGCCTCTCCCATCCAGCCCAGAAGGAGTCCGGGCTCGCACGGTGAGTTAGGTCTCTTGCGGCTTCGTGTGCCTTCTCCTTGAGATTAGGGAGCGGTCCCTACAATGGTCCCATGTGTGCCGGGAAGCAATTGATGCCGTGTGGGGTGAGGTGATGAGTATGAAGTATTCTGCTGATGGCCGGGGATATTCTCCCTGTTCCGAAGGACAGAATTGCCCTCTTTGAGTCGCAGTATATCAAGCTTTTGTCATCTTCTAGGAGTGCAAGCCTGACGGACGCCTGCTCGGCGACCTCAGGACTATCAGTGCGGACTGTGCTCGCGTGAGACGAGTGGCCAACCACCACTGAGGCATCCCGATCTCGCTTCGAGAAGTAATGAGCTTCCCTTTGAGTTATCATCAATCGTTTTTTTCCTGATTTCATTTTTTTCCTCTTAAGCAGTTACTCATGGCAGGTTTCTTTTCCATTACCGCCAGCCACGAGATTATTTCAGCATCTCTGACTTTCCGCCTGAAGTTCCTTGGTGCTGTGTTGCCCACCCTACAGGCCGCGTACTTGCTGTTGAGCTTCCTAGTTCTGTTACTCCACTGTGAATATTCTTCCTGTACAAAATGCCTCAACACTCTTTCAGCCCATTTATTTTCTTCCATATTACTCAGTCATGTCAGCATTAGCAGTCATGCGCAGCAGCACTTGTATTCGGACTCACAGTAGAAAAAATGAAGAAAGAGAAGGTCCTGTATCGCAGGAAAGGCGAAGTAGGTGTTTAAGTATAAGGCGATGCTAAGTTTAGGGCAAACTGCATAAATTATTACCGAGCAAATCTGTAAGTGCCGCACCCCCAACATGATAGCCAATTGAAAAAAATAGAAGCCCATCGCCAAAGAAATCGCCTTCGGTGCGCTCATTACTGTTCATATCGCTGTGTCTTATTTGTTTATTGATGCGTTTGATAATACTGTGGTTTATTTGTGCGCCTGATAATTGCTTTTTCTATAATCCTTTATTCCGCCACCGGGAAATATATTAAACCAATGGCATTAGGCATGCTTTGTCAAGTAATGAAACCATTGCGTTTGAGGTCACCTGCCTTTATGCTAATAATTTTAGCAATAAGTTGTGTTCAAAAAATGGTATATATTGCGTAGCTTTATTTTATACGTTATGTCTCATCTTTTTAACTAACCTTTCGTAAGTAAAATATTTCTTGATTTTATCTTAGTGTATTAAAGCTATCACAAGGGCTTACATGAATTTTTAATGTTACAGTTTAATACGGACAAAACACATATATCCCCCTAACGCGTTGCACTGAATCCGCCTGACGCGGGAAGCAAGTGCAATATGAAAGGTGAACTGCTTCTAGTGCGTTGAAAACACCTCGTTACTCGCAGTCGCAATAGTCGTTCTCAGATCAACTCTCATAGGCACGTTCAAGGTGACTTCTTTATTTATTTAATATTTCCCAACAATCTACACCACAATCGTACTGGATATTGAAGTCGAAGCTTGCTTACCTTGGGGTGTCGTTGTAGCCTCACTGGTCGCCTCAGTGGTTAGCAGTTCTGGATCCTGAACCGCTTTTTGAAGCCACCTGTTCGAGCAAGGAATATGCAACGCAGGGCACCAAGCGTGTGCACACGTTTCCTGGAAAGCTGCGCAATAAAAATAGAAATTCCTCTTCCACTGTTCATTCTTAATCATCACTGATGGTACAAGATCTGGTGCATGTTCTCGGCACAAATACCAAGAAAAAAGATCAGGGAAGATTCGCATTGTGTGGCGTGAACACGACTCATTCTATTTTAACTTCCTTATAGACGCCACATGGGTTTGTTTAGAAGGGGTGGAAACGTACAAACAATCCAAGCTTATTACCACGTACTGTCACTTGGAAAGGTCCCTAGATAAATTATAAGGAACTATTTTAATCCAGTCGAGCTCGTGCTACGACGACGAAGAAGCAGTTGTGCGGCTGGTGATCGTAATTACAGATGAAGAATTTGTACAAGTGATGATGTGTAGTGATGAAGAAGAATCAGTCATGAGTCGTGCTCACACCAATTGCCTCCCGCGGTGGAAGCAGCCTCCTGGTCGCGTGGCATTATGACGAAACGCGGCGAGTGTACGGTTTCAAGCGCGACACAGGCATAATTTCTGTACCATGCCAACGGTGGTTGGAAGAAAATCCAAGGGGTGAGACGCGGTAATAACCGGAGATGTTTGGTCAATGACCGTGTTGGCTCTAATAGAACGACTGAGGAGTTTTTAGCATAAACCGGGAAGGCGCATAGGAGTCCATAGAACTTTGTTGCCAGGGTTAAGAAATAGGCTGGGGCTTAGCTAAGGTTAAGCCTGGATATCTTGAAGCGAAAAGGTTGGGTGATACTTATGGTTTAGCTTATGGTTATGCTTTATGATTTAGCCTATGGTTATGCTTACAGCGTAGCATATGGTTATGCTTTATGATTTAGCCTATGGATATGCTTACAGATTAACTTATGGAGATGCTTATGGTTTAAGCTATGGATATCCTTATGGTTTAGTTTATGGTTATGCTTTATGATTTAGCCTATGGTTATGCTTATGGTTTCACTTATGGATATGCTTTGCTTAGCTTAGGGTTATGCTATACGTATACCTTGCGTAGTTGTCATCATCATCATCAGCCTGGTTACGCCCACTGCAGAGCATCTCCCATACTTCTCCAACTACCCCGGTCATGTACTAATTGTGGCCATGTTGTCCCTGCAAACTTCCTAATGTCATCTGCCCACCTAACTTTCCACCGCCCTCTGCTACGCTTCCCTTCCCTTGGAATGCAGTCCTTAACCCTTAATGATCGTCAGTTATTTTCCCTCCTCATTACATGTCCTGCCCATGCCCATTTCTTTTTCTTGATTTCAACTAAGATGTCATTACCCCCGCGTTCGTTCCCTCACCCAATCCGCCCTTTTCTCATCCCTCAACGTTACACCCATTATTCTTCTTTCAATAGCTCGTTGCGTCGTCCTCAATTTAAGCATAACCCTTTTCGTCAGCCTCCACGACTCTGCCCCATACGTGAGTACTGGTAAGACACAGCTGTTATACACTTTTCTCTTGAGGGACAGTGGCAACCTGCTGTTCATGATTTCAGAATGCCTGCCAAACGCACCCCAGCCCATTCTTATTCTTCTGGTTATTTCAGAATCATGATCCGGACCCGTGGTCACTACCTGCCCTTAGAAGATGCATTCCCTTTCCACTTCCAGTGCCTCGCTACCTGTCGCAAACTGCTGTTCTCTTCCGAGACTGTTAAAGATTACTTTAGTTTTCTTCAGATTAATTTTCAGACCCACCCTTCTGCTTTGCCTCTCCAGGTCAGGGAGCGTGCATTGCAATTGGTCTCCTGAGTTACTAAGCAAGGCAATATCATCAGCGAATATCAAGTTGCTAAGGTATTCTCCGGCAACTTGTATCCCGAATTCTTCCCACTCCAAGTCTTTGAATACCTCCTGTAAACACGCTGTGAATAGCATTAGAGAGATCGTATTTCCCTGTCTGACGCCTTTCTTTATTGGGATTTTGTTGCTTTCTTTATGGAGGACTACGGTGGCTGTGGAGCCGCTATAAATAGCTTTCAGTATTTTTACATATGGCTCATGTACACCCTGATTCCGCAATGCATCCATGACTGCTGAGGTTTCGACTGAGTCAAACGCTTTGTCGTAATCAATGAAAGCTATATATAAGGGTTGGGTATATTCCGCACAATTCTCTATCCCCTGATTGATCCCCTATCCCCTGAGTATGAATATGGTCTATTCTTGAGTAGCCTTTACGGAATCCTGCCTGATCCTTTGGTTTACAGAAGTATAAGGTGTTCCTGATTCGAATTCTAAATTTCTTATCAATGATATGTACCATAAGTTATTCACGATTATTAAACTTCTTTATTCATCATTGTTGGGCAAATTGTCTTGCGAATTCTGTACAGGTATAAACACAGCTCTCTGTATCGGCAGTATCACTCTCTTCTCCTTCCTTGTTGAATGCGCATGCCTATTCTCTGACAAGCGGTTATATAGTCGGCCTCCGCGATAAACACGCCTTTGCGGCGAACTTCAAGCGATGGCGTATGGGGAACTGGCGCTGGAGTTTTCACGACGCCTGCAGCGCCACCCTGGCGCTCAGAACGTGCACAACGCAGCCGCTCCCGCGGACGAAAATTGCTCTGGTAGCGGCGTTGCGTGCGCTGAAAGTCGAAGGAAAACAAAAGGACGCCGACGGTACTGCTGCGTGTACAAGTGTCACAACTACGTCGGAATGAGGGAGGATGTATCCTTCTGCGTTTTTCCATCTAAACCCTGCGAACAGGAACGGAGGCGCATCCAAGCTGTCAGGCGAGCGGAGTAAGTTCCCGTCTTGTCGCCCTGTGAAGCGGTGTCGGGCGGGATTCCTAAATCGAATTTCGCGTGTGTGCTTGGTTTATTCGATAGTGAAGCTGGTCAGCCGTGGCAGCCAGTGCCAAACAGCAGAATCTGCAGTCGGCATTTCGTCGGAAACAAAATTAGCAATAGCGTGCACCATCCTGCATGTGTACCAACCATGTTTCCTTCGCAATACAACCGCCAAGCCCCTTCCAATGCCACCACAGCAAGCGAACGAGACGAAAGGTAAATAGTTTCCATTCATTGCCAAGAATTATATGGCAGGGAAGCTGCCTTGTAATACAAGTTGTGTGCGCATACTGCCGGCGCACGCGCGACTAAGCCGCCTATGCGTTTTTAAAAATGCGCATGCGGATGAGGACTCAGCGCTGAGATGCATCCGGTAAATTTATGTAATTAGTGCTATATGTAGCCAGGGTTGTTACGGATCAAGCAGCGGAGAACTCAAACCTTTGTTTGCCCGAGTCAGTTGATGCGATAAAGCTTTCTTCTCCATTGACTGCTGTGGCCAAGTAACATCAGAATTTCTTATGTCTAGCCATAGAAGTATGGAATGTCTTCAGGCCAACTAATACTTCCGAAGCCATAGCGCAGCAAGACCGGCGCCGTAGCTACTAGATTTGCGAGGCAGGCTGCCACACAAGCATGGGAACGGCACAGAGCACAACCGTTAAACAAACGCATGTGCTCGCCGCGACACACTGTGAAAAATATATAAAGCTTAAAAAGCTTCTTTCGTCATTTCTTCATTTGATGGCGCTAGCTTCTTTATGAAAACTGTCCACTTGAAGCGGCGCGAAAACGGAAACATGCAAACCATATGTGCGAACTATGAAACGGCCGCGGACGTGTCGTCTGGTCGAGAGGCTTGAATATGCCGCGTTTCGTCGCCAGGGCGGCGTGCAACGCATTCTTTTTGACTCGCCGCCTATCCAGCGCTGGTTCCCCATAGCGCGTGGCCATGGCCAGCTGCGCCGACTCCGAACACGCTTACGGAGCCAATTCCGACTCCGAACACGCTTACCGAGCCAATTTCGACATACGCCGGCTCGCGCCAAGCTCGGTGTTGACTTTTCGCTTCAAAAAATGTCAACACGGTGAGTTGAGTCCTAGCGATGCTTCAGCGCATCCTCAGCTATACCGGCGTTAATTCGGCCTCGATGACGGCAGTCTTCGAGGCGAGACAGAAATATTTATGAGAAGGGCTTTGCTGAGGACACGGGAGCCATAAGAAACGAGACGTCAAGGACGACAGTAGGTGAGCCGCCATAGACGAGGAAAAATGGAGAAAAGCCGGGGGTGTGTTGTAGAGCCGTATTGTAAGCAAATGTCAAAAACAGCACAATTGCATCCCAGTTGGTGTGGTCGGGGCTGATGCACAGTGCAATAATATCGGACAGTGTACGATGAAAACGCTATGTCAAGCCGTTGGTCTGCGGGTGGTAACTCGAACTGGTCTTGCGAACGGTGTTTGAGGCGCGCACAACTTCGGTAAGAAGAGACGAGAGGAAGGCTTTGCCGCGGTCGCCGAAGAGAACACGCAGAGCTCCTTGGCGTAAGAGGATGTTGCGTAGAAAGAAATCGGCGCCTTCAGCGGCGCTCGGACATTCTATACAGGCTGTTTCGGCGTAGCGTGTCAGATGTTCAACTGGCCTAAGAATCCAGTGACTGCCATAGGAGGTCTTGAGAGGGGGACTGTACAAGTCTATTCCAACGACCTTGAAACGGCAAGCGGGAAAAGCAAGAGGTTGCAAAAGACTAGAAGGAGGAGTCGTAGGTCGTTTTCGGCGTTGATAAAGAGCGCATGATGCGACGTGCCTGGCTACGGCAGAAGAGAGGCCAGGCCAAAAGCACCGACTTCGTATTCTGTCGTATGTCTTGTGGTATCCGAGCGGACCTGCCGTCGGATCATCATGAAAGGATTCAAGCACCTCACGTTGCAGAGAACGGGGCATGATGGCTACCCACATGTTGCCATCGCCGTGATAAATGTAGCGATGCAAAGCGCCATCGTCAAGCTTGAATTGGTTAAATTGTCGATAGAGTCGGGATGTTAGGAGCTGAAGCACAGCCTTGCATGCGGTCGAGAATGCTTCGGCATTATGGGTGGGCACGTTTGTGGGAAACAAGGACAGATTGGTGATTAGGTTTCAACCAGTCAAGCGTTGAGACGGACAGGGATGATGAAGTGGGGTCGAGCTTTGCAGCTGTATGACTAGGCGACGCTGAGTCATTATTGCTCTGCAAAGGGCAATGAGATAGAGCATCTGCGTCTTGGTCACTCTTGCCAGACGTGTAGGTAATATCGAAATTATACTCCTAAAAACGGATCACCCAGCGACCAAGCCGACCCGATAGCTTCTTTAGCGACCATAGCCAGCACAGTGCGTTATGGTCGGTGACGACTGTAATGTGATGGCCATGGAGGTATGGTCGAAACTTTTGTACTGCGCAAACAACAGCATGACACTCTTGTTCGGTGACAGTGCAATTTTTCTCAGCAGCACCACCGTCCGACTGGCCTAAGCAACGACTCATTCACGCAAGGTGGTGTCACGTTGCAGGAGAACAGCAACGAGACAATGACTGCTGGCGTCAGCGTGAATTATAGCAGTTGCACTTTGGTCAAAGTGGCACAGCACCGGGTCGGACGTCAGGGCCTGCTTGAGCGACCAAAATGCGCTTTCACAATCGGCAGACCAAACGAAGGGCGCGTTATGTGAGAGGAGGTGATCGAGTGCAGACGCATGCGCAGCGAAGTTGCATATGAAGCGCCTGAAGTACCAAGCCAGTCCGAGAAACCTGCGCACGCCTTTTAGGCGCAGAGGACGAGGAAACACAAGGACGGCGGAAAGCTTCTGAGGGGCTGTTCGAGTGCCATTTTTGCTGAATAATGACCCAGAACTGTGAGAGTCTATCCTGCGAAACTAATATTTTTTTTGCGTTGAGCTGTAGGCCCGCGTTTGCGAGGCAGATCAGCACTGGTTCACATCATCATCATCATAATTATCATCATCATCCTGGATACGCCCACTGAAGGGAAAAGGCCTCTCCCATGCTCATCCAACTAACCCAGTCATGTACTAATTGTGGCCACGTTCTTCCTGCAAACTTCTTAATCTCATCCGCCCACCTAACATTATGCTGCCCCCTGTTACGCTTCCCTTCCCTTGGAATCCAGTCCGTAACCCTTACTGACCATCGGGTATGTTCCCTCCTCATTACATGACCTGCCCATGCCCATTTCTTTTTTTGATTTCAATTAAGATGTCATTAACTCGCGTTTCTTCCCTCACCCAATCTGCTCTTTTCTTATCCCATAACGTTACACCCATCGTTCCTCTTTCCATAGCTCGTTGCGTCGTACTCAATTTTAGTAGAACCCTTTTCGTGAGCCTCCAGGTTTCTGCCCCTTATGTGAGTGCTCGTAAGACACAGCTGTTACACACTTTTCTATTGAGGCCGCTGTCAATATCTTTCAGTATTTTTGCATACGGCTAGTCAACACCCTGATTCTGTAACGCCTGCATGACTGCTGAGGTTTCGAGTGAATCAAACCCTTTCTCGTAATCAATGAAAGCTATATTCAAGGGTTGGCGAAGGCTGTGCTGGGGAGGTAGTAACAGACGTGGTCGAATTTTCTTGAGCAAGCATGGCAATAGGTGGTATGAGGCGACCCGAGCGGAGCTCCAGTGAGAAGGGCGAGAGTTCGCGGGGAACGATAAGCACCTCCACCACTTATAAGGGACCGTTTTAATCCAGCACAGCTCGAGCTACGATGGAGAAGAAGAAGCTGTGAGGCTGAAAATGATAACTACATGTAGAGATTTTGTACAAGTGATGATGTTGTGTAGACATGAAGAAGAGCTAGTCATGGGTAGTGCTCACAATATTTCAAATAAACAATAATAGACTGATGATGATAATTGTAACCTAAGGAAGTTCGTTCGAAACTGGGACAGAAGGGACTAAAACATGATAAAAGTAGTAGTTTACGAGCGCAGGCTGGAAGCTCCAATTGGGTGACCGGTGGGGTGATATATTTGGTTGGGGTCTTTTGAATGCAGACGAGCCTTTTATATCAACGGGAAACGAGATCGGGCAAGGCAGCTTTCACATTTAAGCGGAGGAGGGTATGTTGGCCTGCGGTTGTTGTGGCGCGTCGTTTCATGTGAAGTATCTTCGTACACGAAAATCCGACAGCGAGTGAGACGGACCTGCTGTGCCCGCCCAAACCGAACCCCGACTACACAGCTGCTTCCAAGTTTCCTGAGCCGGACGATGTTGCCCAATATGAACACATTTATGCCGCGCTCAACAAAGGCGCAAGGTACCCTAAAGCGAATAGCGAATTTCAGCTTTTGTGGCCGTTTTCGTGGTCGGTCGCTGGTCGCGGTGCCGGAGTCAGCACGGGAAACGTTAATTGGGTTGTTCTTCTCCTTCTTTCGTTTGCTCCTTCTTCGGGATATTGGCTTACATTGACAATCACGTACCTAACTACTGCATAGCTTTTGTTCTACCAAGTAGTCTGGCGCATGAAATACCGGCCCTCATGGTGGGCGCGATCAACGGCAGAATAATGAGATCTACGAAAGCTGCCTGTTTTATGAAGCCTTTTGAGGAATATTCAGCGTACACATCTTCACCCTCAGGATTTGATTCAAGAAATGCTTGCACATTTCTAACGACAAAAATTATTGTGATGTCCTTCCACGCGTTTAGTGACGAAGCAACGCGAGCATTAGCTAAGAACTTCCTACTAGCCAAAGTAAACGTCAACCAGGCAAAGCCCCAAGGCCATATCTCTGTGTAAAAGGCTTCATGCGAAATTATCGAAACCCGTCAGTGACTAGGAGAATGGCGCTCTGTCGGTGCTTTCCATTGTTAAGACGCATACACCACATATTCCTTGTAGGAACATAGAGGAAATGAGCTTTGCTAGAATTATAATTTAGTCGATTTCATAACATATTACAATGTGCTTGAGTGGAACGATCCGTTAACTGGTTAGAATATGACAGGTGTTCTGCCTGTCAGAAGATTTTTTAGGCTGTCTTGGGGTCATGCAAAACAAAATACAAGTGTTAGGAGCTGCAGTGAACTAAATGATGTTCATGCTTGTTGTGAGGGTTTCATGTATTTTGTTCACATTTTCATAACGTTGTCACAGTATTAGGTATCCTCGGCATTGCTTTATTACAATCATCAAATTTGCATTCGACGTAAAGTCATCAGCAGTGGTTCGCGTGTCACGCTAGTTCCATGTAAGATATTTTCGCTGCTCTTGGCCAAGAGATGGTTGTGGCCCTGGGCAATGCAGGGGCGCGTGGGATTGCTACATCTTCAAAACAAGCCCTTATGTGGCCCACACAAACACAGTGGGTGAAATTTTAAGGTTGTTTACGCAACATCATAGAAATATTTATTTTAAGTATTTGTTTCCTTATAGTGACCAATTACAGTGTGAGAGTGCGCAGTTACAGTGAGCTGCACGTACACTTGATCGGTCGCATTACGCACGTAAACGCAAGGAGCATGTGCCGTTTGACTCACCCACTCTGATGATGTAAAAGGAGCTTATGTAGTCGAATGAGGTCTTACCGTCTTCAAAACGCTGTATTCACACCATCATCTTCTTTGCGTGACCGCTTTCGTCATTCCAGCGTACCAGCTCACTTCTTCTTGACGTAAACATGTACGCTTGCATCAGACCCAATTAGACATCTAACCAGTTTTGACCACGGATTTATCGCTTGACGGCGATAAGCATTTATGGGCTAGGTATCGCAATCTCCCTGTAGCATGACTGTTCCTTGTGTTAAGTGGTCTATCTTATGGGATTACCGAAAGGCGAACTCGGTGGACACGAACCGAACACCGAGTTCGAGCGCGACCAGAAATGATGTGCCAAACATTGAACTTTTTGTGCTTCGCCAGGGCTCGTCGCCTTCGCTACGATTACCTTGGGGAATAAAAACGAGAATGAGTGGTTCGTTGTACGCAGGCAAACTTTGCGGGAGGCGATCGCAGTACGAAGCAGTAAACTCATTCATACATGGGGAGTACTTTGGAAAAGAGATCAATCGCGTTAGCAACGACTGACAGCCACATAAGCGCGCCAGAAGGAAAGGGCCACTCAGGTGCAGTCGACGCTGATGCTCCTTTTTCGCTCATAGTTAGTTGGAGCTGAAACAAGCTTGCGTGTAACGAGGACAAGAAGAGACATCCATGGACTACACTAAGGTGAACTAACATAACGGAGAAATGTGCCACTGACTTGCTCGTTGTGGCGCGCGGTGGCAGATATGCGATACTGGCCTTGCCACAGTGGCAGGTATTAAGCACTGTTTTCGTTGTGCGCAACAGCTGATATGTGGTGCAGAGAAAGTTGCGTGACATCAAAAGAACTCAATTATTCTGAGATGCATAGAAGAAGGGAAATCTGAATAGGTCTAACAGCTCCGAAGGCACAGCGCGGGCAGCAGTGGAAGCGTGTCCCTCCGGCGGCGGTGATACTGGCTTACGTCCATATATATATATGTTTGTTGTTCGGTTGTTTGTTCTCTCACGCTGAGTGTTAGAAATGGCCTCCGAGGTAACCGATACCTGCCTCTCGTATTACGCAGATTTCGTCAAAGGTGAACAAGTTCTGACATGGTCTGAGTGCGCTCAATGCTACCACCTGGGCAAATGTGCTGGCATGAGCGATTGCGTTTTCAAAACCAAAGATGAGGAAGCTAAAACAATATAAGATGCCCGACATGTCGGCTTTCTCGTAATGCTCAAGGGTCGCACCAAATGCCCTCTACTTTACCCATTGACATAGATAAGCAACTAGCACAAATAAGTAAGAGTTTGGTTATCCTTACCACCAAAGTCTGAGAATTGGGAATCTTAAGAGAGACAGTAACTGCCGTAGAGAACTCTGTTCACCACATGTCGGACAAGTTTGACGGACTACTGCAGACGTCATCCAAACATGACAGCGAAATCGAAAAGCTTCGCGGGAGAGTCAAACTCTTCAAAACAGCCAAGACCAAAAAACTGTTGAAAAACTAACTAACGAACTGAACGATCTTCAACAGTACACTAGGCGCGAGGACATGGAAATTCATGGCTTACCATTCACACAGAAAAAAACCTATTGGACCAAATTAACAACCTTGCGCAGAAGCTAGATCTCCCGCCCTTGTCAGATAGTGACGTTGTCAGTGTGCATCACCTCCCGCCGCGCCAGAACGAGCTACCGATCAAGCCAATTCGATTTTCCAGGCGAACGGTGAAAGCAGCGTGGCTGGCAAAACGGGATAAACTGAAGGAGTGCGCAAGCGCTTTACATTTTTTCGATAACCTTACTGCCATGAATAAGAGCCTTCTTGCTAAGGCTAAGGCACACGAACTGAACTACACTTTTGTGTTGTGTTCTCAGGGAAAGGTTTTCGCAAAGAAACAGCAAGGCACTCGAGCGATACGGATTGTTTGTGAAAGTGATCTTGAAAAAATGGTTGGGCCAGTGCAGACGCACCGCTTGCACACTTGTTTGCAACCTGTCACTATCATGGGATCCTATTTTACACCGAATTCAGTTCATAACTTGATAAGCAGCAATAATTATTCTTCTGAACAAGCACTTCTATATCACCTCAACGCACAAAGTCTGCGAAACAAAGTACATGAAATTGAAGCCGATCTTCAGCAAATAAGTTGCACATTTGACATTATTGGTTTTTCCGAAACTTGGTACTCCTCTGATGCCGATGTTACGCGGTTTCCGGGCTACGAGAACATTTCTGTGTTCAGAGAAGATAAACGTGGAGGAGGAGTTACTTTATATGTTAAGGAAAGTCTGTCCTATGATGTTTTGTTTGATTACACTGTCTTGCAGGAAGATCGTGAGGCTGTCGCCATATTACACCACAATGTCACGATACTTCTAATATACCGTCCCCTTAGTAGCATAATAGACATAGTTTTTGCATTCATACAGTCTTTTCTTGAACGCCCAAGCATTAAGAAATGGTAAACAATTATCTTTGGCGATCTAAATATTAATCTCAAGAAAAATAACTCTAACCAGGTGAAGTTTCTTGAATTAACACTCTTATACGGTTGTGAAAATGTCATTGATTGTCCCACGCGAGTTACAGTGCATTCTGAAACGTTAATCGACTTGTGTTCTACAAGTTTTCCCTCAGACATCATCTCATCCGGGGTAATTATTTTACATTTTTGCACAATTTCCACTAAAGAACATTTGAGTGAAAGCAATTATAAGCGACTAATCGTGAATGAGTTCAACGTGGCCAGATTTTGTTCTTTGATAGCTGAGACTAACTGGGCTGAGGTGTACAGAGAAACGAATCCGTCCAAGGCGTATGATGTGTTCTTAGAAAAAATCCTCCATAATTATGACCAGGCATTTCCACACGTTTTTGTCAAAAAGCACAGAAAAGCGAAAAAGGCAAGGATTACGAAAGATTTGTATAAGCGTATTAATAAAAAAAATCGATTATTATCTCGGTTCCTAAAAACAAAAAGCTTTATCATCGCGTAGAATTAAAAAAAATTCGCAACAGGCTCAATATCTACCTCAAGAAAGCAAGGTACGATTATTACGAAAACAAGTTTTCATTAGTAATGCACAACCCCAAATTGGTTTGGCAAGAATTTAATAAACTTGTATCCAGAAGAAAAGCATCTTTGCCTTCTGAGTTATTCATAAATCGAACTGTTTGCTCTGGCCAATTTCTTGCCAACCAGTTTAACAAGCACTTCTTGGATGCCGGCGCTATCAATAACTCTGAATGTGTACAGTCATCGAAGTCTATACACTGGTATATTTTTCCAACTTACAGTGATTCGTTGTTTCTAGCGCCTACATCTGAAGAAGATATTACAGACCTAATAAAAGCGTTAAAAACGATTGTTCGCCTGACGACGACGGCATGAGTCCCATTCCGATCAAAGCGGCTATTGATTTTATTGTCAGTCCACTTACATATAAAGTAACAGAATGCTTCTTACTGGCATATTCCCCGACAGATTGTCACTTGCACGTGTTATAGGGGTTTTTAAAGGTGGTAACAAAAACGATTTTAACAATTATACACCAATCTTTCTATTGCCACTTCTTTTTCTAAAATTGCTGAGAGAGTAATTTACAATAGAATCGACTGCTTTTTAAAGGATAAAAACGTAATTTGTAAACAGCAGTACGGATATCAAATGGGAAAATCAATTAAAACAGCTCTATTAGATATTAAGAACTTTTAAAAGAAGCTGTATACTCTTAGTATTTTTATTGATATTCAACAAGCGTTTGATTCCATTAAACATGACATACTACTAAAAAAATCTAGAAATATACGGTATTCGGGGACTGTCCGGCAAACTTGTAGAAAATAACTTGGTTGGAAGAAAACAGTACACACAACTTCGCGAAACTCGGTCTGAGACCAGCAATATAATATATGGTGTTCCTCAGGAATCAATTCTTGGTCCTTTGCTCTTTATTATCTACATAAATGATATTGTAAGTATGCTTTTAACCCCAGATATCGTTATTTATGCAGACGATACAAATGCGTTCTTTTCCGGACCTGATCTTGCCTTGCTGGACTCACAAGCTAATGCCTGGCTTAGCGAGTTGTATGTGTGGCTTAATAATAATGAAATAGCACCTAATGTAAACAAAACAAAATATATGATTTTCACTCCGTAAAATAAACCTATACACCACAATCTCAAATTGCGCATCAACAATCCGGAAATCCTGTTAACAAATGGCTGTCGATTCCGTGGGGTTTGCTTCAAATCAGATTTAAGTTGGCCCGACCATGTCAACTATGTACGTTTGAAGGTATCTTGGTCCATAGGCTTGATGTACCGGCTGAAACATCTTATACCGATGCTTTTGAAGAAACAATTGTATTTTTCACTAATTCATTCACACCTTCGGAAACTGTCATTTAGTTTGAGGATTAGGCAACAAGAATGACTCGGACCGGCTCTTCGCACTCCAAAAGAGTGCTTTGCATTTAGTATGTTTTTCAATATCTGTACCAGACAGCTGGATATTCCAGATTCTAAAAATATTAGCTTACGCCGAGCTTTACAGTTTCTTCCATAATTTACGTACGAATATTTTAGTTGGACATAGACCCCGGACCAACTATGGTACCCAAAGAATTCATAATCAAATAATATCCCTTTGTAACAGACATCCTTCTATAATTGATCACGCTCTCAACAGTAAAACTATTTGGCATTAATAAAAGAAAATAAAACTACTGTTGTTCAAAATACCCGATCCTATCTGATTTTATTTGGTGCTTGACCTGTGTGTAATAGGTAATGAAGTTCAGCGTTGTATGTAGTGCATGTATGCAGTGCGTTCATCCCTTTATATACATATTTATATAGTGGCACCATCGTATTGCACTACTTCGTATGACTTGTTACTATTTGTGTGTTATTCCGTTCATTATAACTTATCTCAAGTGTATATTTGCTCGTGCTCCCTATGTATTATAACATGTATTGTGCTACTTATATGGTATCATATGATTGCACTGTATTTCATTTAGTGCATATGCTGTCTGATGTGTACTCCCGAGGCGAAGGCCCTGTCAGGAAACATACGTGTTTCCTTTTCCCACGCCTCGCGGACATACCTACTATATTGCATTTGTGTCGAGAAATAAAGATGAATTGATTGATTGATTGATTGATTGATTGATTGATTGATTGATTGATTGATTGATTGATTGAAAGTTTCAGTGATAGAGGGACCAAACTCATCTGTAGACACCGTATTATTTGTAGATATAACACTCAGCTTAGAGTTGCTGGCGGGCAGATTTTCATTCGGCTAGTCTATGCTTTCCATGTCGTTAGTGGCTTCCACATCAATAGGGCACTTGACTCGAAGGAGTGTAAGAAGCACGGAAGCCGGTTAGCTCTGTTAGCACAGTTAGCTCCTCCACACTGTGCTGTATGATGGAAACAGTGCTCGGACGCGAATGCTAGCAGAACAGCCATCACAGTGAGGAGGAGGTCGAGATGGTGAAAACAGTGCATTTGCGTTGTAGAAGCTGCTCCAGCACAAACGCAGAAGCGCTCAGGTGTTGGCACAAATGTTGCTATCTTTCTAGCGAGAATTTTACAGAAAATGTGGGTAACGTCGACTTCTGAGATTGTCAAATCTCGCATCATTACCTGCACAGGGGATGTTGGTATTGAGGCGCGGCAGAAAAACCCAATCGTCTAAAATGTCATCAGAGTCATGAAAAAATCACAATAAGCAGGATGATGTATAGTGCATCGTCAATGATAACGCGTGCCGTAAACACAACTGAAGGGTCGCCATGCTGAACGCTTACTGTGCGAAAGAACAATGAAAGGTTGCGTCTAGTCTTTCCCAGACAAGACACAATGGTTTGCTTCCATTACAAGCGTGGTCCCTGAAATATGCACGAGAACGAATTCGCGAGCACCTTCAGCGAGAGTTTTAATGATATTGGATGGGCGACGATGGTCAAATGTATTTCAACGGCGCATAGCCCATTCCTCCTGGATTGGGATAGTCACTGCAAGGCCGATGTCGTGGCGCTTGCCACATAAATTTTAGCCGTTGCTTTCACCTTCTCCATTCCTTTCCATAGACCCTGCACGGACTTGTATATACCCGATCAAGTGCTTTTAGTCCTGCTTGCCACGGGTGACCGGTTACCCGAGGTTGACATATTTACATTTAGATAATTGTCTTTTTTCGTTTTCTGTTCCTTTTCCTCACTCTCTTTCTTTCTTTCTTACTCTTGTTTCTCCCTTTCCTTTTCCTTTTTCTCTTCATCCCTGTTATTTCCTTTTCACTTTTCTTGTCTTTTTGCATACTTTTCTTTCACATCACCTCTACTCTTCTCTCACCATTTACTACATGCCTGGAATGGGAAGTGCCTACTTTGATTTCTGATATACCCTACAATTGTTTTTCTTCTTTGATAATCCTGTTTCATGTTGAGCCTTATTGGTTCCGCCGGCCGGTTGGGCGTACGTATGGGCTCGGGTACTTCTTCTGCGATGACTTCCCGATTGGCCTTTGTTTCCGCACCTGGCGGTCATCGCTTTCCCTCTGTAATTATTTTTACTTCATTTCACATCCCCGTTTACTGACTCCAGCTTGCCTTCATACCTGTCACCTCAACCTGCTCCTGTCAACCTTCACCTAGAGGCCTTCTCACAAGGATCGGGCATTTCCAGTGCCGGTCATTTGTCACTCACCCTCTTATTCTTTTATCAACTAATGTCAAAAATAAACGATCTGCTCGAGTGCTTTCTGTGCTCCCTCACCAGACCTTTAGCACGCCAGTGGTTACCGTGCCAAACTGTTCTTTTTCCAATTGGCTTGCTCTCCTAAATTACTGCTCTGGGTCGTTTCACACCCCTTTTCATTTTTTTTGCTTTTATGACCGTTATTGCTTCAAGCAAGAGCGCGCTTGGCCCCCTCCCCTCCAACTTTCTTTTACTTTGATTTTAAATACCGGGTGGCGATGAGTTTGGAGTGGGGCGACGATAGTGAAATGCAGTTCAACGCTCCGCAGCACTTTCCTCGTGAAATGAGACATCCACTTTTCCTTACTCCTTTTAGCTACAAAACGATGTCACATCGGTGGTGGTGAGGGGTGACGTTAGAAACGTGTACACCGGTTAATGGACGTTCAGCGAATAGCTGCCGCTCAGGTCACGGAGGGCGGGTGTCAAAAGCGATAAAATGGACGTAGAGCAAATGTATCAAGTCTTGTGGCGAGTGATGCTGCGCCGGGAGATTGACTGTGCCGATAAAACTCGGTGCCGTTCCACTATATGCAGAACGACGACCAGCGAAGCTGCGTATGGGAACCCCTTATTGGCGAATTGCACATCCGCCGCGGGTCGTGCCGGTGTTGCACTATCTTCGGCATTGACCCACGTATGAGGAGGGCTAATGCCTGCTTCACCTCCGTCGCGGGTCGGCAAGGCACTCGACTATCTTCGAGATCGGTCAACGTATGGAGAGCGCTTAACGTCTGCTTCAGCTCCGCCGCGTGTCGGCCCGACATTGCACTATCTCCGGGATCGGCACACATATGGGGAGTTTATTGCTAACCATGCCAACGACCAGAAAATTTGCTTGGGCGGTAGAGGTATACAGATTAACTGTAATAACTGGTGGTATGACCGATGTAATGAACCGCGAAGCATAGAGGCCTGTCGTCGAAGGCATCTGGTAAAACAATGGGAAACGTCTTGTGACGGTACAGACTTACAATTTCGCGGTAACTGAGAGATAGCGCTGCATAGAACGGTCCCAGCCTGTGATTGCATCGACAGAACTGAGAGGCGCCACTACGGGGAGCTACTCGCAATGTTCAGGAAAACCCATGCCTCTTTATTCTCATTTGGCTGATGGTGAGTGAGTACGAGATGCAGAGCAGGTTGGTGTGTCTGCTGCGGCTGAGCGAATGACAGTAACGAGATCTGGCGGGCATCTTCGTCACACAAAAACCCTTTGATCTATACGAGCAGCGTTGACTGATCGGAAGTGGACAAAGCGTGTGAAGGAGGGCCACGTATCAAGGGTGGCTGCTTGTACCATTATTTGTGGCTTTGACACAGAGTAGTATTTTCCACCACAATGTGGGGGCTCTTTGTAAGCAGCATGTAAAACACGCTGTCTAGTATTGTTTTCACAACATTCTTTATTTGGTGCACTGCCACATGCACATGTGGACTGTTTTGAACTGGTTGTCAATGTCTTTGATGAAGCTCGCGAATCATTCACCCAGTGGCGGTGCTTGCTCCACCGAATGCTGATCTGCGTGCAGCTTGCGAAAAGCAATTCGGCGAAATACTCCTACGAAGCACGTCTTGCATGCTGACAACACCGGCATGCAAATCTTTTCATTCTTTCACTATACCTGCGAGATAGATGCTAAGGTTCTGCAGTGTCGTTACATCATCGCACCGTCAGTATAGGCCTACACTCTGGTTAGCCGCAAGCCAGTACTTGGTGTCATTTTCATCCGCACCGCTGAAGCCAGATTGGTCATCTGAATGAGCATACCAGAGCAGACGAATGATGGGGAAGAGAGCAACTGCTGGGATACGTCGTTGTCTACAGTTGACGGTAGTACAGGTGAGGGTGTTTTCAAGCCACCCTGCACCTCAAGCAATTTCTAAGCGGTTTATTAAATACAAGTTCCAAAATGCTAAAGCGACCCGCAGGACACCAAGTCCAAGTACTAGCGCCAATCTCCAGCCTAGCGTTGGACAATCATCCTTGGTCAGCGTTTGCTGTCCTCGCTAAACTTGTAACTTCACGGTTAGTTGTAAAGCACCCGCTCGTATTAAAGTTCCGCTCAAGGATTCGGACACCATGACAAAGTGTTTTAATGAACTTCTTTTCCAGAGGCACAACAGTTATGACAGTGCACGGCGGCATTCAAGTAAAGGCCAATCTTGAGCTTTGTTTATGTAAATATTACTTTGGTTATGTGACTGGCACGTCATGCGAAGGGGCACATTGCAATGATCTGCTTGGAACTGCTAAGCCTGTACCTCACTTTTAGACTGACAGGCGGCGGCCTCGAGTAGTTGAAGTCCTATGCAACAGTTAGACGCCGGACAGGCGTCCACAGCCATCGAGCATAACTGTTTCCACATTTTACTCATAAACGAAAGATTTCTGTCAGACTTCTGCTACCGAGCGTCGTAATGCATGTCGTTAATATGTACATAGGTATTACTTGCTTTTCTCTCTCTCCTCCAAAACCGCCAGAATCTCTGGATCAACAGCGGCAGCACTAATTGCTTTGTTGGTTGCTGGATCCTTAAGTGCTGTGCACCATTCCCGTAGGCAGGAATCCTTGCAAGCTGCAAGAAACAACAACAAATCAATTGCTGCGTCTTCTTTGCCTAGCCTCTCTCTTAATTGTATGGTAACTGTTATGAAGACCGTTGTAAGATGCAGGCTTCTTCCAAGCAATAATTGTCTGTCTGGGTTTAGATGACTCATTCATTTAGCTGTGAATTCCCAGGACCTCTCACACGAGTCGCCCATGACTGCATTTCGCATTCCCTGTCACCAATGGCGTGCTTTAAGAGACTACAGATTAATAAAACTATGCACTGCATGGTTTTTCATTATTTGGGAGCTCCTCCAACGAGGGTTATGACCTATTTTATGGGTATGCAAATGCCCTCCTAAAACTTTGATCCTTCCATATTATTTGGCTTTCCCAAACGTAGTCCTGCCTAGCTCCAAGAAGCTTGTTAAGTGATATAGGCACGTAGGGATAAAAAAAGCTCAGCGCCTTTCCACTTTGTGACGAAGGATGACCAGCTAAACTGCCTATGTTGGCTCCTTAATGGCTAACTACTGAACCGCCGCAGGTTAGCCCGGCATTACACCGTCTTCGCGATTCGCGCATATGTGGGGAGTGCTTAACGCCTGCTTCACTTCTTCCGCAGGTCGGCCCGGTATTGCACTATATTGCGTATGGGCCATCGTATGGGGAGTGCTTAACGCCTGCATCATATCCGCCGTGGGTCGGCCCGAAATTGCACTATCTTCGGGATCGGCCCATGTTTGGGGAGCACTTAACGCCTGCTTCACCTGCGCCATGGGTCGGCCCGGCATTGTGCGATCTTCTTTATCGGCCCATGTTTTGTGTCTGCTCACAGACGTGATACCGGGGAAACTGGCCCTTGACTGTGTCGCTGTAAAATTGGTTACGTCTTTGTGTTTCTTAATTACATACTTAATAAATAATTTATTTCTGAATGACGATGACGAACGCGGCAGCAGTGGCAGGGGCGCGTTCACGCGGTAGCGCCACGGGGTGCCTACGACGTAGCTATGGAAGAAGACCAGCACGCTGGAGACAATCCTGAGGATGATAGTTTTGTGTGTACACATGGACACAATCCTCCATGAACTAGCCCACATAGCTTTGCTGTAGAAGTAATGTTGAAATCCTGCTTTAGAAATATACTGGTATACCGTGTGACAATTCATCACACAGGCAGCAGCTTAACTGATATATCGCGGTTCATTGATAGATAGTGCATTCACTGGAATGTGGGCAAGTTCGCCAGAGCAGCTAAAGCCATGCATACTTTTCCTACTGGTCTGCAATAACGACGATTTCAAGGCGAGCCTAGAGTACCGGGTTTTTCATAACTCCGTGGTTGCTGTTTGGTCGGTTGGTTAATGAACGAATATATTTTTGGTAATATACAGAAAGGTTAGGATAGTGACAGAGAACACGCTTATATGATGCTTGTAACGTAAAACTAATACAAACTGTTATTATTCCAATCTGCTGACGATAAATTACTTAACCAGAGACGGAAGCACCAGGCGTTAACCCGCATCATTTTTGAAGAGGCCAATGAAACGCTCCTCTCATTTTCAGGAGGGACCTCTGTTAGAAAGCGAAAAGCATTGTGTATATTGAGTGGTTTTTCTTATCAAATAGGCTAACAAAAGGCTAGGACAATGCTTTCGTGGAGAAGGTTTGGTGGGCCTGAGTTCACCAGGACAACAGGAGATGCCCACGGGCTTTTCGAAGGCTGGTTGATGTCGTCGCGGAGCATTTCGTCGAGTTGTTGCCTAATAGCTGCACGTACTCGCGTCGAAACTCGGTAAGGGCTCTGGTGGAGTGGTTGAGTGCACTCTTCAGTTTTTATGCGATGCTTTGCAACTGGTGTTTGTCGAATCCTCGATGACGTCGAAAAGGAGTCCTTGTATCGTCGGAGATTTTGAGCTGTTGCTGCTTCCTCATGGGGAGACTTGGATTTACGTCGAAGTCTGGTTCGGGGACTATGGTCTGCGGGGTAGAGGCGGCAGAACCTTAGAGGACAAATGCCCTTGCTGATGTGCTTGAACGCTTGGCTGAAGTTGGTTAGCATCACTTCCGCTTTCCCCCCGTGGAGCCGAGCGATCCCTCTAGCGACGCAAATTTCACTGTCGAGCAGTAGATGTTGGTCGCCCTCGATGATTCTCTCTACGTTAGCGCGTGATTCGGTGCCGACGAATTAATAATGCTGGAGCGCGGCGGGATGCTCACTTGATCCTCGAGCGCACTCAAGGTGTGGTGACTACGAGAGCTCTCAGGCGGTATCGCTTGATCTTCCCACAGCGTTTTCGATTTCGACTTCAGGTCGATGATTGCGTCATGTTGGTTCAGGAAGTCCATGCCGAGAATGACGTCTCGTCAACACTGTTGGAGGATATTGAAGGTGGCAGGGTAAGTCCGGTCAAGAACGGTAATTCTTGCCGTGCAGATTCCAGTCGGCGTAATGAGGGGTCCTTCAGCGGTCCGAATTTGAGGGCCCTCCCATGCAGTCTTAACCGTCTTCAACTGGGCGGCGATGTGTCCACTAATGTTATTTATTTATTTTATTTATTTATTTTACCCTCAGGGCCGAAGCATTACAGAGGGGAGTGGGTAGACGATAAGCACAGTGCATAGTAACATAATAATACCAAAAGAATAATGAACGTAATAAACATAATATCACAAAGCATGCTAAGGTACGGTAAATCCTAAATATACAATGTTAGCTAAGGCATGTTTAAATCGGGTATTATCATTGATAGAAACAATGTCGGAAGAAAGGGGATTCCAATCCTGTGAGGTTCGAGGTGAAAAAGAGTAAAGAAAGGTTTTAGTATGACATGGCTCGATACCAACCTTAAAGCGATGGTCAACACGGTTAGATATATAATGTGGCTGAAGAATGAATTCGTCACGGATGGTAGGGTGATAGTAAAGCCGATGGAGAAAGTTCAAGCGAAAATGTTTTCGGCGGGATGCTGGGGATCGAAGAAATATATCAGATTTCATAGAAGTTATACTAGCAGTGGTGTTATAACAGGAACAGATGAAGCGAATAGAGCGGTTCTGCACCATTTCTAGTAAGGCAACCAAATTGTTCATGCTTGGATCCCAGACTGGAGTGGCGTATTCTAATTTAGATCGAATGAGTGTTTTATATAATAAGAGCTTTGAAGGCGAAGGGGCTGCAGAAAAGTTATGGCGTAAGTAACCTAACATGCGGTTAGCGTTGTTATTGATCTTCTCAATATGCAGAGACCAACTTAGATTAGAAGTGATATGAACGCCTAAATACTTATAGGAGGAAACCGCGCCTAAAGGAGAGTTGTTCAGGTAATATGGACCAGGACTGCTGGATGCGCGAGAGTTACGCATCACTTTACATTTGTTAATATTTAATTCCATTAGCCAAGTATTGCACCAGTGAGATATAGAATTTAAATCTGACTGGAGAATGTTAGCATCGTTATCAGTAACTATTTGACGGAAAATAACGCAGTCGTCAGCGAAAAGATGAATATGAGAAGAAACTAAAGAAGGAAGGTCATTAATGAAAATCAGAAAAAGATGGGGGCCTAATACGTATCCTTGTGGGACTCCAGATTGAACAGGACATTGGTTAAAAGAAAGTTCGTTGGCTACAACAAATTGGGAACGAATTTAAAGGAAATCTTTGATCCACAAATAAAGACTATTATCGATATTAAGTCGACTAAGTTTATGAAAAAGAATTATGTGGGAGACCCTGTCGAATGCTTTAGAAAAATCTAAATAAATACAGTCAGCTAACGAAGAACGATTAAGAATGCGGTGCAGTTTATGAGTAAATGATATGAGCTGCGTTTCACACGAAAATGATTTCCGGAAGCCATGTTGAGCTGGTAAGAAAAAGGAGTTAGATTCGAGAAAGGCGACAAGGTTCGAGTATATAATATGTTCTAAGAGTTTGCAGCATGTGCTAGTAATGGAAATGAGTCGATAATTACATGGTGAACTTTTGTTGCCCGATTTGAATATTGGAATCCACCTTCCCAATTTTCCATTGGGTTGGAAGAGTTGATGTGTCAAGTGATTGCTGAAATATTTTTGTTAGTATGATTGAGCTGTAAACACAAGTATTTTTAAGAAATTTGCAATCAATAGAATCATAACCAGGGGAGGAATGGTGCTCTAAGTTATTGATGAGTTTCGTAATTCCAGCCGTGTCAACAATAATGGGAGGCATGAATGGGTAACTGTAACGAAAAGTGTCTGGAAGATTAGTATTTGTAGCTACGGAGAAATTTCTTGAGAAGGTGTCATTAAGGATAGTAGCACATTGGTTAGGTGGGACGGGGTTGCTAGCTGCGTTTACCAAGGCAATGGAGTTATCAAGACAGGGGTTAATCATACGCCAAAACTTTCGAACATTAGAATTCAGAAGTTGGGGTAAGGTATTCGACATGAAATTATCTTTAGCTTCCTTTAATGCTGCAATGTAAGTATCAGATGCTGTTTTATAGGCCGTCCAGCGTGAGTTTGAGGATGATAATTTG